>NW_027185797.1:32876435-32900822 GCF_028583685.1 Petaurus breviceps papuanus | reverse complement strand
AGGAAGGAAGGAAGGAAGGAAGGAAGGAAGGAAGGAAGGAAGGAAGGAAGGAAGGAAGGAAGGAAAGAAGGAAGGAAAGAAAATTAGTCTATCAACTTTCCACAACAAGTACTATATTTGAGACTCTGTGCTAGCAGATTTACCTTTGAACACTGAGGCATAGGTCCAGTGACTGGCCCAGAGTCACACCCCTAGTAAGTATCCAAGGCAATATTTGAAATCAGATCTTGCTAACTCCAAGTCCAACACTATCCACTGTGAGACATAGCTGACTTTCTGTACTACCTTTCTCTAGGGGTGGGAACCTGGGAGTCAGCTCAGCAAGAACCAGGCTTCCACTATGGCTTACTGTCACCATTCATTTCTGAACTAACCCTAAATGAAAGTTAGAAATCAAAGGCTCATAGATCACATACAGGAAGCTGGAGGGCTCCTTTAAGACCAACTTGACCACCTCTCATTTTACAGATAAGGAAACTGAGGCCTAAAGAGGCAAATCCACTTGCCTAAGATCAGGAAGGTAAGGAGAGGTTGAACTGGGATCCTCACTCAGGTACTCTGACCCCCAAACTGTTATTCTTGGGGCTGCCTTGTGCTGCCTCTGGGGTTCTGCATGTATGAACCAGAGTCCCCATCAGACCTGAGTAGCCATAAGCATCACCACGACAGCCCAAGCCTGGCAGACCAGGGCCGAATCCTCCTGGCTCTGGCAAAGCCCTCTTCCCTGGCCCACACTCCTCTCTCAGTCTCACCAGCTAATACAAGTGAATTTCCACATACACCAGATCTCTCCTAAGATCTTGACCTCTAAATAATACAGCAGATATGCTTGCATTAACTGCTTTTACATGATAGATGTAAAAGTGCATGTTTGTTGATGAAGTGATCAACTGATTTCACTCACTTCTGCCTTTCCCTGAGCTTGTAGAATTGTCTAAGACAAGGAGTTCATAACCTGGTATCCATGGTATAAAAACTGATTTCAAGGGATCTGTGAACTTGGATGAGGTAAATACATTTTCATTTTCACAGTCCTTTTCATTTTTCATAATTATGTGCATTTTGCTTTATGTATTTAAAAACACCATTCTATGAAGGCTTAGGATGCATCAGAGTACCAGAAAGTCCAGCCTCTGCTCTCAGGGAAGTTTCCCCCCATGCTGCCAGGACACATCCCATGTACCTTCCCAGCTCCCATCACCACAGGACCCTAGCTCTCTATTACACTCCAAAATGGGAAACAGAAAACTATTTTCACAAGCAGATAGTATCATCTCCCAAACTGTTTGTTCAATAATCCGTTATCCTTCAACTTCATGCAATATACTTAAAAGGGAAATTAGGTAAATATGTTAGCAATGTAAACCCTGAACTGGTCTAATGAGACCTGATTCCCCATTCCTTTCTAGATTACAAACAAGCAAATTCTATCCCTGTCAAACAATTCGTTAGGAATAAACTAACTCCTTGAGGATAGAGACTTTTATTTTTGGTTTTGTATCCCTGGCATGCATGCCAATGCCTAGGATACGAAGGGAGTTTAGTAAATGTTTGTTGACCTATTGATTACTCTGCAAATACATGAAGTGCTTTTCAGAAGAAAAGAAATTGAGCAAAACTCTAGCAAATTGCAGAACTGTTATTGCCTTTGACTGATTCTCTGTCCTCTCTCTTAATTATATGGCTTGATCTCTTTGTGGTCACATGGGTGCCTGCCAGTCTATATTGTAATGTCCATCTCTTGTTCTTTATCTCTGGACAGAGAACTCCTCATGGATTACACATCTGACCCTCAGAAATCTTCCTTCAAGTCAGTGACATGAAGACAGATTTGTAAATACTTTAGTTGTCTGATCAAGACCCACATGAAATAGCCCCATGACTCAGTGGAGGAGGTAGGGTGCACTCTGCCCAGAGATGTCATTTTACAACTCTTCTATGAATTGGCAAGTGGCTAGTCTCCAGTGGCCCTGAAGTCTCCTCTGTGAAAAACAGCAGCCAGCCTGAAGATGGGCAATGGATGCAAAGCCACTGGGCTATCTAAGGAATGATGAGGACATTTCCTTCCGAAGTATCCTTGGTCCCCAAAATTTACAATTGCACTTGAAATGTCTGGAAAGACTTTAGAAGAAACAAGGGATCCCAACAAAGCCCCGTGTGGGTTCCCACTCTCTGTTTAGTGCCTTTGTGGCCTAACAAGCAGGAATGTGTTTGAATGTGTTAACAAAGGCCCTGCTTAAGAAACTGCTAGGCTTTTAGAAAAATATAAAGCCTTTCATAAATCCCTCTATTTATTCACTTGTGGAGGTTTTCTTTAAAAAAACCAAATTATGGGAGAAATGGAGGAAAAAGCCTCCAGAATATCAACAACTTTTTTTCTTTGATTCTTTACCTTCCCGTGTGTTAAATACAGGTTGCATCTATACAAACAAAGCATCTTGATTGAATTCAGGGTGGATTTTTGTAATGGTTACACTCATGGGATGAATCCGTGGGATGCCAAAGAGTCAACATTCTCCACTTCTCTGCTGGTTGCTTTGTAGGCCAGTGGACACAGCTTCACTTTGTTCCATCATCTGCAGAGAATCAACATCAACCGTAAAGCACAAATCTGAGAACTACCTTCACACCTGAGGTGTTAGAGGCACTAAGGACGTCCTGTACAGGCTTCCAAGAGAAGAGGGCTTAGCTACTGGCAGACGACACCAGAGGCGGAACTAAGAAGTGACCCACAAGGAGAGTATGGGGTTTGCATTTTGGCTGTGACCAAGCAACTACTATCTTTGCCCCAAATCCAGGTTGATCTCATGGCTAGATGGGAAAGTAGACATCCTCAATGAGAAAATCTTTCGGTTATCAGGAAGAATGAAGCATTTCTTTAAAAAAGAGAAAACTGGGGAAAGGGTTTGTGTCAGTGTCAACACAAAAAAGAAAAAGGATCCAAAGGGTCAGAAGGAAATCTTGACCAGTGTCACAAGGCCAGAAGGCAGAAGAATGTCACAGAGAGCTCAAAGGAGGAAGAACCACTGAGTACTCGGAGTCAAGAGAAAGAATTAGGCATTTCCCAAAGAGGAGGAAGCTGAACACTCAGAGGAGGAGGCAGGTGCTTGTCCTTCAAGAAATGAAAACCTGGATGCCCAGAGGCCATCAGGGGGCTGAGCAGAGGTGAGAGGAAAGAGGGGGCAGCTGCGGTGGTCAGCAGGGCCCTCTCTGGGTCAATAGTGGCAGAACTCTGCTCCCTACCCAGAGCATGTGCCCGAGACATGGTGGAATCCCCAAGGAGGAGCAAACCAGGTAACAGCTGTTCACTAACGGTAATTCAAATAGGTGCAGGTCACATCACTGGGAAGAATCTACAAATGTTCCTTAAAAATTAAAAAAAATTACTTAAAATTGAGAGAAGAATGATGCAGTAGAGTAGTGAGTTGGCCTTAGCATGGAGAAGACATGAGTTCAAGTCCCACTTCTGACACGTATGGTTTTGTGATCCTGGACAAGTCACTTAACCTTACTGACCAAATAAGAGAATAGCTGTAAAGTATTCAGCACAGTGACTAGCACACAGCAGGTACTAGATAAATGTTAGCCATCATCATCATCATCATCATCACCATCATCATCATCGTCATCATCACCATCATCATCATCATCATCATCATCATCATCATCATCGTCATCGTCACCATCATTGTCGTCGTCGTCATCATCATCATTGTTGTCATGGCAACTCTAAAACTAAATGCAGAGGAGTTGATTACATTGATATAAATTCCTTACTGGAATCAATGAAAATACGAGTCAGCTAAATTATGTGTGTGTATTTATATGTGTGTACACATACATGCATATACACATTCAGTGGTACATGTCACATACACAAAAATCAACCATGTACTAGAAACCTCACAACTGAGTGCAGAAAGGGAGAAATATTAAATGCATCATTCTCAGACCATGATGCAATAAAAATCATATGCAATAAAGGGCCATGGAAATATGGACTAAAAACTAATTGGAAATTGAACAATTTAATATTAAAGAATGAGTGGGTCAAACAAGAAATTATAGAAATAATCAGTAACTTTATTCAAGAGAATGACAATAATGAGACAACATACCAAAATTTGTGGGATGCAGCAAAGGCGGTTCTTAGGGGAAGTTTTATATCCCTGAGTTCATACATGAATAAATTAGAGAAAAGGGAGGTCAATTAATTGGGCATGCAATTGAAAAAGCTAGAAAAGGGACAAATTGAAAATCCCCAATTAAATACTAAATTAGAAATACTGAAAACCAAAGGAGAGAATAGTAAAACTGAAATTAAGAAAATTATTGAATTAATAAATAAAACTAAGAGCTGGTTTTATGAAAAAACCAATAAAATTGATAGACCCTTAGCCAATATGGCAAAAAAAAGAAAGAAGAAAACCAAATTATTAGTACCAAAAATGAAAAGGGTGAATCTGCCTCCAATGAAGAGGAAATTAAAACAATAGTTCGAAATTATTTTGCCAAATTGTATGCACATAAATTTGACAATCTTAGTGAAATAGATGAATATTTACAAAAATATAAGTTGCCCAGATTAACTGAAGGTAAGTAAATTATTTAAATAACCCCATCTCAGAAAAAGAAATCAAACAAACCATCAGTGAACTCCCTAGGAAAAAATCTCCAGGGCCATATGTATTTACTAGTAAATTCTATCAAACATTTAAAGAACAATTTATTCCAATACTCTACAAACTATTTGGGAAAATTAATGAAGAATGAGTCCTACTAAATTCTTTTTATGACACAAATATGGCACTGATACCTAAATCAGGAAGAGATAAAATGGGAAAAAAATTATAGACCAATTTCCTTCATGAATATAGATGCAAAAATTTTAAATAAAATATTAGCAAAAAGACTACGGCAACTTATCACGAGAATAAGACACTTTGTTCAGGTAGGATTTATTCCAGGAATGCAAGGATGGTTTAATATTAGGAAAACCATAGGTATAATTGATCATATCAACAATAAAACTAGCAGAAACCATATGATTATCTCAATAGATGCAGAAAAGGCTTTTGACAAAATATAACATCCATTCCTATTAAAAACACTTGAAAGTATAGGAATAAATAGAGCCTTCCTTAAATTATAGGTAGCATCTATTTAAAGCCATCAGCAAGTATTATATGTAATGGATATAAGCTAGAAGCATTTCCAATAAGATCAGGGGTGAAACAAGGGTGTCCACTATCACCTCTCTTATTCAATCTGGTACTAGAAATATTAGCAGTAGCAATTAGAGAAGAAAAAGAAATCAAAGGAATCAAATTAGGCAAAGAAGAGACCAAGCTATCACTCTTTGCAGATGATATGATGATATACTTAGAGAATACTAGAGAATCAAGTAAAAAACTACTTGAGACAATAAATACATTTGGCAAAGTTGCAGGTTGCAGGATATAAAATAAACCCACATAAATCCTTGGCATTCCTTTATATTTCTAATGAAATTCAACAGCAAGAGATAGAAAGAGAAATCCCATTTAAAGTTATTGTAGACATTATAAAATATTTGGGGATCTACCTGCCAAAACAAATACAGGACCTATATGAACACAACTACAAAACATTTTTCACACAAATAAAGTCAGATCTAACTAATTGGAAAAACATCAATTTCTTGTGGCTGGGTCAAGCTAATATAACAAAAATGACAATTTTACCTAAATTAAATTACATATTTAGTGCCATACAAATCAATTTACCAAAAAATTCCTTTATAGAACTAGAAAAAATTGTAAAATTCATTTGGAAGAACTAAACAACTAGAATATCAAGGGAATTAATGAAAAGAAGTATTAAGGAAGGTGGTCTAGCTATATCAGATTTCAATCTGTTTTATAAAGCAGCAGTCATCAAAACTACTTGGTACTGGCTGAGGAATAGAGGAGTGGATCAATGGAATAGATTGAGCACATGAGACTCAGCAGTCAATGACTATAGTAATCTGTTGTTTGATAAACCCAAAGACCCCAGTTTTAGGGATAAGAACTCACTATTTGACAAAAACTGCTGGGAAAATTGGAATATAGTATGGCAGAAACTGGGCATAGACCATTATCTAAAACCATATACCAAAAATCAAGTCTAAATGGGTGCATGATCTAGGTATAAAGGCTGATACTGTAAGCAAGCTGGGAAAGCAAGAAATAGTTTACCTGTCAGATTTATGGAGAGGGGAAGACTTTATGACCAAACAAGAATTAGAGAGCATTATAAAATGCCAAAAGGATAATTTTGATTACATGAAACTGAAAAGCTTCTGTACAAACAAAGCCAATGTAACCAAGATTAAGAGGGAAGTGGAAAATTGGGAAAGAATTTTTACAACCAATGTCTCTGATAAAGGCCTCATTTCTAAAATATACAGATAATTGAGTCAAATCTATAAGAATACAAGTCATTCCCCAATCGATAAATGGTCAAAGGATATGAACAAGCAGTTTTCAGAGGAAGAAATTAAAGATATCTATAAGCATGTGAAAAAAAATGCTCTATTGATTAGAGAAATGCAAACAAAAACAACTCTGAGGTACCACATCTCACCAGTCAGATTGGCTAAGATGACAAAACAGGAAAATGACAAATGCTGGAGAGGATGTAGACAAATTGGAACACTAATGCATTGTTGGTGGAGTTGTGAACTGATTTAACCATTCTGGAGAGCAATCTGGAACTATGTCCAAAGAGCTATAAGTAATTTCATACCCTTTGACCCAGCAATATCACTTCTAGGGTTGTATCCCAAAGAGATAGTAGAAGTAGGAGGAAGATCCACATGTACAAACATATTTATAGCAGCTCTTTTTGTGGTGGCAAAGAATTGGAAATTAAGGGGGTGCCAATCAATTGGGGAATGGCTGAACAAGTTGTAGTATATGAATGTAATGGAATACTATTGTGCTATAAGAAACGAGGAGCAGATGGACTTCATATTTACCTGGAGAGGCTTATACAAACTGATGCTGAGTGAGAAGAACAGAACCAGGAGAAATTTGTACACAATTACAGACACAACATATGTGTGACAACCAGTTTTGATAGACTGGACTCTTCTCAGCAATGCAGGGTTATAAGTCAACCCCAAAAGTCTCATGATGGAGAAAGATATCTACATTCCGAGAAAGAACTAGAAAGAACAGAGTTTGAATCCAGATTGAAGCAAATTACCTGCTCTCTTTCTTTTTCTTGTTTGGTTTTGTTTCCTCTTTCCCATTGTTCATTCCATCCAATACAAGTCTTCTTTATAACTTGACTAATGTGTAATGTGAATGTATTTGCAGATTCTATACTTGATTGTATGCCGCCAGGGTGGGGGGGGGTGAGGGGAGGGAGGGGGAGAAAATTTGAAACTCAAGGAATTGTGGAATTAAATCTTGTAAACTAAAAGTAAAAAAACAAATTAATAAAGACCAAAAAAATTTTAAAAAATAAAACATCCACCATGGGGAAAAAGGACTGAAATGAAAAAGGAGTGAATGAAAAAGGCATATTATGCACAGTGCAATTGGGCAGAGTCTACTGAGCAATTCTACCTTGGAAAGGCATGAGAGTCAGACAATGAGCCAAATTTGGAATTTAATGGGAAAAGGAGATAGGCCTAGATTAGGTTCAGGGAAGTACAGAGCCCTTTAAATGACTCTAGACTATTCATAGCCACAAACACTCATCTTGTGGGAAATCATAGGATTTCAGAGTTTGAAAGGATTATAGACTTGTAGTTAAAGTCAGAAGAAATCTTAGGGCTCATCTCATCTAACCCCCTTATTCCACACACAAGGAAACTGTACATAAAACATAAACCAACTTTCTTATTCCTTAATCACACAGAGAGTAAATAGTAGAGTCAGAATTCAAACCTAGGTCCTTTGACTCAAAATCCAATTCTCTTTCCATAAACCAATCTTCTCTTAATCATCTATCTGATTGTAAATCCTAAGAATACCACGAACTCAGTAGAATTCAAATTGCAGGTAATGCAAAGGCAATGGCATGATATGTGTACCGATGACTCGGCTATGTCATAGCGTGAAGGCATTATGAAGGAAGTTCATGACAGGACAAGGAAGTAGAATGGTTATCCAATAAGAGTTCCAGATAAATGAGTACATGATTTAGATAAAAGGTAATATCATAAGCAAATTAGGAGAGCAAATAATCATAAGCAAGAAAGCAAATTAGTTTTCTTGTCAGATCTATGGAGAAGGGAAGACTTTATGACCAAACAATAGATAAAAAGCATTATGGGATGTAAAACTGATCATTTTGATCACATTAAATTAAAAGGGTTTTGCATAAATAAAACCAAAATGAGAAGGTGCATCAGCAATGCCATATTCACAATGCCTATGGAGATTACAAATATGCTGATATAATTATCCATCACAAAATACATCATGCTTGCCATATGGGGGAATAAGCTGGAAAATTTATTAAGATACCAAAAGACTGAGTCCCCAAACCAGAAAGTGAAAGCCATCAGAGTGGTTATGACATTGGCACGGGTAGATAAAGTAGAAAGCACCCACATTTTCAAGCCTTTAAAACAGAACAGGCTACCTCAGGCAAAGGTCCTCCTCTCCCCACTCACAGCAACCACCCAGCATCCGGAAAGTGCGCTCCCAGCAGCTCCAGCCCCTGGCAGTCCTCAACAGGAGTCCTTAGCAGAAATTCTGGCTAACTCAAAAAGGACTTTGCGCTGCCGCTGCCTCTGCTGCTGCTGCCGCCGTCGCCGCCACCGCCAGCCACCGCAGGAACTCTAGTTTTGGCTTCCGCTTCCTCTTGCTCCGCCCCTTCCTGCTACGTCAGTAAGTCCAATGGGGCATGGAAGATCTTTAAATCCCATAACCCTTACAGAAGGAAAGCAGAAAATTGAAGGAAAAATATTATACCAAGTTTCTTTGATAAAGGACTCATTTTTCATATGTATAGAGAACTGAATCAAATTTATAAGAATATCAATCATTCCCCAAATGATACATGGTCAAAAGATATGAACAGGCAGTTTTAAGAAGAAATCAAAGCTATCTGTAGTCATATAAAATGTTCTAAATCCTACTGATCAGAGAAATGAAAATTAAAACAACTCAGATACCAACTCATATCTACCAGACTGGCTAATATAATAGAAAAGGAAAATAACAGATATTGGAGGGGATGAAGGAAACTTGGGATACTCATGCCCTGTTGGTAGAGTTTTGAACTGATCCAGTGATTCAGGAGAGCAAATTGGAACTATGCTCAAAGAGCTATAAAACTGTGCCTACCCTTTGATCCAGCAATACAATGACTAGGTCTATATCCCAAAGAGATAAAAAAAGAAAAGGTCCTATGTGTACAAAAATATTTATAGAAGTTATTTTTGTGGTGCCAAAGAATCAGAACAAAAGGAATTCCCATCAATTGGGAAATGGCTGAACAAATTGTGGCATATGATTGTGATGGAATACTATTGTGCTACAAGAAATGATGATCAGGATGCTCTCGGAAAACTCTGGAAAGACTTAGATGAACTGATGCAAAGTGAAGTGAGCAGAACCAGGAGAACACTGTACACAGTAACAGCAACATTGTATGATGAGCTGTGAATGACTTTGCTTTTCTCAGCAACGCAATGATCTAAGACAATTATGAAAGTAGTGAAAAATACTATCCACCTCCAGAAAAGGAACTGATGGAGTCTGAATGAAGATCAAAGCATATTTTTTCATTTTCTTTCTTTTTCTCATTTTTTTGACTGTGTCCTCTTTTGCAACATGACTAATCTGAAAATATGTTTTACATAATAGCACATGTATAACCTATATCAAAAGGAAGGGAAAGGAGAGGGAGGGTGAGGATTTGGAACTTAAGGGTTTTTTTAATGTTAACAAATATTTACATGTAATTTAAAAAATTAAATAAATAAAAATTTAAAAGAGTTAGAGATAGACATTCTAAAGGCAACACCAGTATCCCTGAAATATTCACTGAAAAAACAGTAAATGTTGGGTTGATCCTTTGTTGAAAACTTGCAGAAAGACATGGAATTGTTTTGAGATAGAAAGCATGGAGAGATTGTGATCTACAGAAGTGGGGGGAGTAACCCTCTTAACAAGATCACAGATTGATCGATGTAAAAATGAACCACAATTATAAGGCATCTTGTTTTCTAGCAAAGTACCAATAATATTCTTTTTTTTTTTTATTTTTGGAGGGAAGGGCAATTGGGGTTAAGTGACTTGCCCAAGGTCACAGCCTAGTAAATGTCATGTAAGTCCGAATTTGAACTCAGGTCCTCCCAACTACGGGGCCGGTGCTCTATTCACTGTGCCACCTAGCTGCCCCCCAATAATATTCTTTATGTAATGAGGAAACTGGCCGATAAGGGACTGGTCCTGGGAGTATGATCAGATTTCCCCATTCCTGGTGGGTTATACAGAGGCTGAACAGTTACTCCTTGTGTGGCTCTAGTCTAACAAGTGGAAGTTTGGTGAGTCTTCTTCTGGCCCCAAGGGGCTGGCTGGCACTGGGGGGTGATGAGGAGATTTCTGCTTAGCTGCTGCCTCAGGAGGCACTGGCCCAGAAGTGAGTTCATATATGAAAGGATCAATGTGTCCCCTCCCTCGTCCCCTGTGCTCTTTTCCTTCCTGGTGATGAGAGAGGCAGGACTGCGATGAGTTTTCAGGTGGAGGAGTGGTGGGTGTCCTCTTCCGCTCAGTCACCCTGGGCTGTTTCCATTTGTCTTCATTCCTTCCTAATTGCAGGTAAAGAAGAGGAGCGGCTAGGGGACTGCTTAGCTGAGGAGATCCAACCAAGCCATCAGACATCCCATGAGGAGCCAGAGCCTTGAGCAGAATCGATCAGAGCTGGTAGTAGCAACAGCTGGGTCCAGTGAGGAACCTGTGCAATAGCTGAACGATCTGCTTGACTCAGCCCATCAGCAATTGATCTGTCCACCAAGATACCAAAGCTTCCTGGGAGTCAGCCCAGCCACTTAAGGGAGCAGCTTGTCCACCATCAGCGCCACGCCCAGAAGATTTGGTAGAGACTTGGAGAAGAGAGAAGGGGATTCCCAGGGCCACAAGCTGTGGGGTTCCCCCAGCCTATGTATTCCCTATATGTCCATGTGTCCCAATACCTTTTATCTTTCAATTCGAGCCCATCCCTCCCAAGGATCTTATTTGTGCAGGAGGGAGAATCTGATTCCAGTTCAGGAAGAATATAGTGTACAAACCTCTGTAAGTTTGACCTTCTCTGCCCAGGTATCAAGAACAAAGCATGCTTGAGTTTGGGTGGTGTTTTTATAACTTCTGTCCTTGCTATAACTTCTCAGTTTAAAAAAAAAATCCCTTTTGAAAGTGCCAATTGATGTCAAATAGTTGATTGATATTGGAAAGCACACAAGATGGGGGCCCATAAGCAACAGTACTGAGAGTCATATCCCTTCAGAGTTATCCCTAGAACCCTGATGGGAGCAGTAGCATTTGCTGTTCTGGGGACTCAATCTTCCAGGGAGAGTGATCACCAGGAGAGTAAGAAGATATAGGATTCTACAAATAAATGATCCGATACTTGGATACTAGGGGTTACCATACTGCCAGTTATAATGACATTTTTCTCATTTCATTGGTGATTACCATTTCAGATGTGATGTTATATATACACACATACATACATATATACATCCACACATATGTATTTTAGATGGACACAAGACAATCCACACAGAACAAAACTGCACGACAAGATCACAAATGCTGTCAAAAAGGAAGCTGTAGCTTTCTGGCACATTTTTTAGATTGCGAATGAAAAGGCCAAGGCTGTGGTTGGTGGCCTAGTCTCAAGGAACACATCAAGAAGCCAACCACACAGGAAGCAGCTCCATGCCTGCTATGAAAGGGCGGGTTTCCACTTAGCTCTGCGGTATTTTGGCATTGAACAAAAGAACAGCTTGCCGCTGGTCTTCACACCCATGCTATTGTGTTGTCCCCATTTACAAAATGGGTGTTTGCCCATAGAACTAGCTCCCCTCCTTGGATGAAGCCAAAAACTTTAGTAAGGGAAGGGAAAGAGGGAGGATTGTCAACTGGGTGGGCCCATGGACTCTACCAGTTCTGAATTTCATTCTGCAGAAGCAAGTCACTTGAGAGACTGATCAAATATATTGCCTCTATATGATAACTTTTTAACCAGACGAAATCTTTGAAGTTTGCAAGGCCAGGTCCAGTCTGCTTTATTTTAATACAGGAAAATTATATTCTACCTATATTCTGGATTAATTTAAAAATCAAGATATTCCACAATTTTAGACAAGCCAAGGAAATTTCAGGTTTATGTGGATCTGTGCTAAGTATCAGTCACCTCACTGGTCACAGAGATGTTTCCAAGACCCTTTCTTCTTTGTTCCTACAAATGATACTGCATTTCCTTTTTTGTGCTTGAAAACTAATTCCCTTCCAAGCATTGATTTAAACACAATGACAGTGTCAAATTGCAAAACTAAATTAGAGAGATGACTTTATCCTTTGTTTAAAGGTACACATTTTCTCTTGTTTTTTCTTTCATTAGTAATAAACACAAAGCTATTTCTACAATGGCAGGAGGGCAGGGGGTGTTTATCTAGTCAAATCAGGATCCTTTTGATGATTTTAGTGAGATGTTAGGTGACCTCTCATAATGTAATCTCCCACTCCATCCCCAGTAATTCAACTGAGGCAACTGTTATATACATAGCAGCTCCAATTGGCTGAGGGGAGAGAGAAGATGGGGGGAGTAAGCATTTATATAATACCTACTATGTGCCAACCACCATGCTAAATGCTTTTTGCAAATATTATCTCATTGGAGTGATTTGGGAGACCAGATCCTACACACACACACACATACTACCTACATACCTATTCATACATATACATGCATGTGTTTCTACATGTATGTGCATGTCTAAACACAGATATACATATATCTACAAAGGTGATCTAGCTATAAATAGAAATGACAGAGACAGAAATAGATATAGATGTTTTTTGTTCTAAAACTTGTGATTTCACAAGCACAGAAGCTCAACTCCATTTCATTCAGTTCAACAAACATTTATTAAGCAGTGCAAAGCACAAAGACAGTGACTGATTCTGTTTGACTGAGATGCCTTCCCCTGACGTTTATGAGAGACTCATTTGTGATGTACAATCTTAGCGAGTTATCATTGGTACCAAGACTTCAATTAAACGACTCAGTTGAACTTGCCCACATCTTCCTAACTCCTGAGATAGCCCTTTATCTCCCAGGGCATGCTACACCAGACCACCAACACTGTCATTCGTGCCATGTATAGCTTCTGGGCTAATAAGCCCATGATAGTTTCTGAGATTCCTTACACACTCAAGCAGAAGAGGGGAAAAATCCTCATGCCACTGACCATAAGGACAAGGGCTTCCTCCTGGGGTGGTGAGGCGGGGACTGGGGAGAGACATCACTGTATATGCTTAGTCTAGATATCAAGATTGGTGCATCCTCTGTGGTCAAAAAGACACTGCCCTGCACACATATACATGCTCTAAAAACTGATATGTTACCTAACATTCCTGAGTATGATTCCTCATTCTTTCATGAGCAAGTAGACTCATTTTGGCCTCCAGGCTAAAATTTATCTTCAAAGTAACATATCATAAGACCTTAAATCTAGGAAAGAATCCTGAGATTCTCTCATCCAGCCCTCTTGTTTGACTTCTAGTGCCTAAGAACACTCTCACATTGCACCCCTCGCCCCCTGCCTAAAGAGACTTGGAGCCCAGTTTTACACGCAGGTGGGGAAACTGAGGCCCAGACGATGAAAGGAAAGGAAACTGAGGGCCAATACTAGGTTATTAAATCAAAGACGTTAACTTTACAGCTGCCTTTTCTTGTCTAGTACTTAGTGGCTCAACTGAAAGTTTTGGTCTCCAGATCCATCTTCTTTCTCTTTGTTTTCTGCTTGTGGTCTTTAAGAAAGAAAGAAAACAACTGGCATTTTATCCCTAGGATCATGACGAACCAGGGAACACTGACAGAATAACATAAGGGCCTCCCCGTTTTTCTTCAGGTAGGAGAAGCAGATCAGCCCATTGCTGAGCAACAGCAGGTGATGATGGCGGCCTGTGGGGCCCACTCCCCCAAGCCAGCCCAGCTGAGTTCCAATTGGTAAAGCCACTGCTCCACCTGGGCCAAGAGCCGGGGGTGCAGGTCATGCCATGGGCTCACAGATGCTGCTCCTCGGCAGTGGACACAGTGGAGCCAGGGCCAAAAGCCAGCCTAGGGCATGACAACATGAAGAGGCGGAATGGTGAGGAGGTGGCGGGGCCTGAACCATCATCAGGACGGCAATTAGGGATCTGGCCGGGTAGAAGGAGAGGAAAGGAACAGCATCATGTAGATGCAACACCCTGATTGGCTGTGCCAGAATGGCACGCGGCAAAAGAACACCTGGTTAACTAGCGCTCAAAGACAGAGCGTCTGACACAGCGTCTTGAGCTCTAGAGTTCCTTCAGTATTTAATTAAGCTTGGGCACAAGAAGCAGGAAAATATAAGTATCTCAAAGGAAACTTAATAATCAATGATCAGCATGAATTTGTAAAGAATAAACAATGCCAAATAGGCCTGACTGCAATCTGGGGACCAAAGCAAACAAACAAAATACGTTGCCAGGGAACGCCATCCTTGGTAACTTGAGGACAGAACGTCAGTAGAGAAGAAATGCCTGGTCCTGGGCATCTGGGGGTAAGAGTGGGGGGTAACCCATCCTCCTAACTCGGGGTCTGCTCACAGGGGCTCCTAAGAACCACATCCTTCAATTTTTAGTGTGAGCATGGAAACTTCTGAAATCTGCAAACACTACAAATCAGGGCTCAATTTACTGATTGTCTAGACTCAGGAAAATGATGGATAGAATGTTAATAGTGAAGATTAAATTTAGATCATGGTCCTGTGAGCATTCCCTGACCACCCCAAGCTGGTTGTTAAATACATGTTCCACTCCCAAATCTGGATTGCTCTAACACCTCAACATATCATGATTTAATTGACTTTAAAGCATGGTAGTGAACATTTCATTTAGGCACTAGACATAAACATGGCATGGGACTATTAAGAGAATTATTCACACTTTCTGATGAATAATTCTTAGTCAGGAAAGGGCCTCAACGTGAAAGAGGACTATCTGAAAAAGGTGAATATTTCTAGAAATTAGGGTCAGAAGTCAGACTTAGTAAGAATTAATCCAGAAAGAAATTTAAATAAAAACACAATTTGTGAAAATATCCCAAATAATCTTGAAACTCTTAGGAATAAAGGTTTTAGTGAAACCACAGAATGCGGCCTACTGGATAAGGTGTTGGTTGTAGAGTCTGGAAGACCCAAGTTTGAATTGGGCCCCTTCCATTTCCTTGTTGTGGAACCTGGATCAAGTTACTCACTTTCTCTGCTTTCAGTTTTCCCATCTCTAAAATAGGGCTAGTAACAGCATTCCCTCCCAAGACTTCTGGGAGAAGCAAACCAGATTAATATATATGTGTAAAGTATTTTGCAAACCTTAATAAATGTGGGCTCTTACTGTTACCAGCTCACTCACCGTGGGAGATAGCCCTCCAAGGCTCTAACTTATAGATGGAGAGGATATTTTGTGAGGCTCAGAAATAGGAATGTCAAAGTCAAACAGCTAGTAAGTGGCAGAATTTGAGTGCAGGTCCTCTGACTCCAAATCTAGTTCCCTTTCCACTCTGCTGCCCTGAGGTCAGGGACTGCCGGTGGTCAGCCACCTTGTAGAGTTCAGAGGTTGGCAGTGACCCCAGACCTTCTGGACTCCAAGCCTGGCGTTCTCTTCACCCCATAATCACATCAAAGTTCCTACTGTGTGCCAGGGACTATGTTAAGCTACTCCAGGCTCTTCTGGTCTTGATTAATTACTTTAATGGACTAAGCTAATATAAACGTGCCTCCATATATGAAGATTCTGTCTCGTCAGGATGCTAACCCTAGAGGACTGTCCTGTCATACTGAAAGCAACCAACTCATTGGAGGGAAGCTTTAGGCCTTTCTCAGGATTCACCTTGCCTTCACTGTCCAAAAAGACAATGCAAAGTCCTGTTGGCTTAACATCTAACCAGCCAAGTGGCAGAGCAACCCCTGTGCCCTACCCCAGGCTTTAGAGCTAGAAACTTTTCATTCATTCCCTCCTTCATTCCTTCACCCAATAAGCATATATTAAATGCCTACTATGCAGCGTACTAGGGCACTGATATATGTGATGTTTAAAAAGTGACAGGGATATAGTTTCTGGGTAATTAATCATTTTATCAATAATGCTAGCATGTTATCAATAAAAGGAATGGTCATCTGGCCATCTCTCTTGGACCAAAGATGATTCATGATGGTGGGCTCACAGTTTACAGGTCCTTGGAAGAGTGGGTGTTGTTGCTGGTGGCAATCAGCTCTGACTAGTTAACAATTAGTGAGAGAATGAATATTATACTGAGAGGCAGGCTTATTCCAACGAGGGGTAGGGGACCCAACTTTGATTGTGTCCTTTACTTCCAAATCACCTCTAGCCTTGGAGAAATCTAGACAAAGGCTCTACATCCCCCCAGGCAGGTGTGAGCAGAACACAAGGGGCCAGAGCTTCATCCTGGATGAACTTTGTTGTAAAGTAGCTGGGGTACCAATGCCTCGATCGAGGAGAGTTCATCCTATTTGCCATTATCACCCCTGACCTTCAGAGGCGGAGCCTTGAAATGAGGACTTTAGAAAAAAGGGGAGAACTCTGGATCCCTCAGATCATTGGTTATTAGTAATCATTTCTCTTGTATATACAAAGGTAAAAATGAACCAACAAACCTTGTTCTTGAAGAATTTACATTCCATTGAGCACACATACATACAAAGAAGATTAAATACAAAATGTATATACACAAATTAATGGGAAAAACCATTTATTCCGAGTTCACTCATTCCAAGAGCTGTGCTTAGGGGTTTGGGATGTGAAAACAAGCAAACAGTATCTCCTGTGAAAGAGCTTATATTCCTGCAGGGGGGACAGCTGTGGCCAGGGAGGGATGCCTGCTTTTGGAAGTTTACCAGGTCGGTGAATGGGACCATATGGGAGTGGATGGATATATGTTTTTCAGGGTGATGGCAATGTTGGGGGGAGGAGTAAAATGGGGCATGCATATCTAAGGCCCGTCTGGTCCTAAAGGGGCTCTCACCAATCAGAACAGCAGGCCCACGGGGGAAAGGCACACACAGTGGAGAGCTTGCTGGTAAAACTTTAGGAACTGGCTCTCAAAAAATAAAAGCACTCACACCACCCTTTTGAGTTTCATCTGCATTATCAGCTTTTCTCCAATGTTTTCTCGTTGGAGAGAACAGTAGCAGAACAGTAACTCAAGCCCAGATTTACAGCATTTGCCAGTTTCTGTCCGAGGTATAAAAGCTCCCGCTGAAAATTTGACAGTCTGACCAGCTGGCTCCAGGTGGCCTCTGGCCACACAGGTCAGAAGCATGGCTCCTGATCCTGGTGGCAATAACGCTGATGACTGCACTGTGCTAGGCCCTTTACAAACATCATCTCATTTGATACTTGCAACAACCCTGGGATGGAGGTGCTGTTATGATGCCCATTTTACAGATGAGGAAACTAAGGCTGAAAGAGGAGTTCATTGACTTGCCCAGGTCAACCGTGAGTATGTGTGCAAGGCTGGATTTGAACTCAAGTCTTCCTGATTTCCTGAGCCTAGCACTTCATCCATGTGCCATCTGATCCAGGTAGACCATTAGACTGTGTGGAAGGGGGCATATGGCTAGTTTGTGGGGGGGGCTTTCTATTATGAGAATGACTGGTCTGTGTCATTGGAAGTAACAGTCCCACCCTTGACTGGTTCTGCTTGACCAGTTTTCATTACTATTTCCTCAAGGCTCCTTTCTTCATATTGTCTTGTCACATCAGAGTGTGGGCTCCTTGAGGGCAGGCACTGTCTTGTTTTTGTATATGTCTGTGCTCAGTATAATGCACAGTACAAAGTAAGTTCTTAATAAATGTTTTATCTATCATCTGTCTATCTCTATGGCTGTCTGTCTACCTATATTCATCTGCCTGTCTATCCATCTTCCCCCTTACACCTACTACATAACTTCCCAACCATCCCTACATGGCCCACGTCCTTTCCAACTCTATCTCTTGGAACAGTAATAACATAGAAATGACCATTGCTGATGGGGAGGTGTTAAACCACTGCTCCAGGGCTCCAGTCCCAAGTCACTTGGCAGTTCCTATCAAATATACTATTCCCTGGCCATCATTCCCCTATTTCAGGGGTTTGGTGGAGCCCACAAACTTGTTTTTTTTTTATATTTCTTAATATGTCTTTAAAATGCTTAAATATTTTATAACTATATTTCAATATAATTTCTTCCTTTCCTTTGTAATACTCTGCATTTCACTTAGTACACTTAGAAACATTGTCATAAGAAGGATCCATGGCGTCCCCGGGGTGCCAGAAAGGTCCCATGGCACCAAAAAGGTGAAGAACCCTTCCCCTGCATAAGAATTATTTTCCCTTATTTAAATATAGGCTCCCTGAGCTCAGATTCTGTCTCAGCTTGGATTTGTACTCCCAGAATTCACCACAGTGCTGTACACATGAGGATTTAACGAATGTTTCTTTTTTCCTTCACTCAGACAGTATTCTTTGTACAAACTGTTTCACTTGGGTCAGGGAACTGTGCACCTCTTTCAGCAGAATGAACCTAATCATTTCTCTTATTAAACAATCATTTTTTCCCCTGTGGTCCTACAGACCATCTGGGGCCAAGAATACATCTTTGTTTTTTCCATCTGGAAAATCTGTTTAATCTATCCTGACTGAGACAATGAACCTCATTTTTAGAAACAAATATCCAAATTCTTGTGTATATCTAAAGTAGAAAATGTTCAATGAAGATGCTCTCTGTGTCATTTCCTACCCTGATCACAAAATAGAGTCTCAAGAAAGAGTTCAATGAGATACTCTGTGAAATCTGGGATATACAAAGCAGCATAATGTATCACTGGGACCTGGGGCAGAAAGCGGCCCTTTCATATTTCCCACTTGGCCAAATCTTACTCATTTTCAAGGTTGAGACTAAGTCCCAGTCCCTCAAAGAAGCCTTTCATGAGTACTCAAGTCTAGTATTAACTTTCCCTTTCTCTGAACTTCTGGGGTGGGGGTGATATTAGAGAAGAAAGGGGGCAGCCTTTAAAGTTAGAGGGTCTGGGTTCAGAAAATATGCCTTCGATGGTCACACTGGTGGACAAGACCTTTAGCCTTCATGGGTCTCAGTTTCCTTGTTTTTTTATTTTGTTGTTTCATTTTATAAAATGAAGGGACAGACGAGGAGACAACTAAAGTCCCCTCCTGCTATTTATTTAGTATCCCAAGATCCTGGGGCTCTCCTCCCAATTATCCCAAAGATCCTATATGCTGCCAAATCTTATCGTTTCCACCTTCACAGCACCTCTCCTATCTGTTTCCTTCCAACTGAGGTCCCCATCTCCTCATCACTGGCCACAGTACCTGGGGCCTGCTGACCCTATGCTATCCATCTCTGTTACCTTCTCAGCCTAGAACAGCCTTTTGCCTTGCCAGCCTGCATCTGTGAATTCCCTGAGGGCCCTCCATTCCCCTCTCCCCCAGCTCCCCTCCCAGTCCCTGCCCACCTTCTTTTGTGCTGTATCTTCCCCTATTAGAACATAAACCCCTTAACGACAAGGGGTGCCTTTCTTTTTGTTTGTATTTGTATCACAGGCACTTAGCAAAGAGCCTAGCACATAGGAAGTGTCTAATAAATGCCTGTTGTAAAAATACTTACATCTGTTCTTTTGGTGGTGGCAACAAATTAGAAATCAAGGGAATGCCCATCATTCGGGGTGTCTGGAGGAGCTGTAGTTTATGATTGTGATGGAGTGGGGTACTATTGTGCTATGAGAAGTAACAAGTGGGATAGTTTCAGAAAAAACCTGAGGTTTTTATGAACTGATGAAGAGTGAAGTGAGCAGAACCAGATCATCATACACAATAACAGTAACGCTGCACCAATAATCAAGCGTAAAAGACCTCACTACTTTGGCGCAATAGAGACAGCTAGATGGCTTAGTGGATAAAGCATTGGGTCTAGAGTCAGGAAGACCCGAGTCCAAATCTGAACTCACACACTTACTAGCTGTGGGACCCTGGGCAAATCACTTAACCTCTCTGTTTGCCTTAATCTACCAGAGAAAGAAATGTCAAACCAGTCCAGCATCCTTGCCAAGGAAATCCTCATAGACAGTGTGGTCCACAGGGTCGTGAAGAGTCAGACAAGAGTCAACAGAAACTCTGGTCAATACAATGATCCAATACAATTTCATAGTACCCGTGATGAACAACTTCATCCATCTACAGAGGAAAAGAAGCTGAGGAACTCGAGGTGAATGTTGAAGTATGATTTTTTACTTTATTTTTCTTGCCTTTTTGCAACATGGCTAATATGGAAGTATGTTTTGCATGATTTCACAAGTATAACCGATATCTCACTGCTTGCCTTCTCCATGGGTGGAGGAAGGACTGGAGGGAGGGAGAGAATTTGGAATGGAATTTTTCTAAAATGAGTTAAGAGTAAATAAATGTTTTTTCAGAAAGAAACAAAATAAATGCTTTGCCTGCCTCTCCTCACCTGGATTACTGCAATCCCTTTGAAAGGTCTCTCTGCCTCAGCTCTCCTCCCACTCTGATCCATCCTCCATGTATCTGCCAATACAGTTTTTCTGGAGCCTGGTCTGGGCACATTCACTGCATGTAGTCAGTGAGTAGCATCCAATCGCTGGCATTTAAAGGGCTTCCTTATCTTTCCTTTCCAATGTCCCCCTTCCTTATAGGCATCCTTTTTTATGGTACATGTCCCTGCTCACCTCGCTGTTCCCCCGACGTGATCCTCCACGCCCCATGACACGCTCCCCATGGCTGGAATATTCTGCACCTGTTCCTGAACCTCTTCATTCCCTGCCGCCCTCTTAGAGCCCGCTCAAATTCCAGCCACTCAAGGGGAGCTTTCCCAGCCCCTCCCCCTTCCTTTCAGACTGCCTGCTGTCTATTCTGCATTTGCTGTACCTCACTATTTACCCCCTTAGAATGGAGGTGCCTTGAAGGCAGGGCCTGTGCTTGCCTTTCTAGGGTCCCCAGCGCACATAGTAAGCTTTTAATAAATGCCTTTGAATGACTGATTGGGCTTAGAAACTCTTCCCCACAGTGAACGTGTAGAACTGCCCTCTTAAAGCCTTTGATCAGGGTCTAAATGACTTGCCACCCAGCTAGTTAGGGAGCTAAGACGTTCAGTGGAAAGAGCTCTGGAGCGAATTCCCCAGCAGAGAAGTCCACGTAAGAAATATCAACCGCTAGTGGGGAAATGTTCAAAATCACTGACCAAGAAGCAAATAAAAAAAAAAAAAACAAAAAAAAAACCTGAGCGTCTCCCTGAAAGGGCAAAGGTATTATCGTTAGAAAAAGTCCGCCTGGGACACCAACCACGCCGCGGGAGCTGAGAGCCATTCTGGAGAATTTGGGGGCGAGAGAAACGTTACTAACACGAGGTAAGCTCCGATCCGGCGATGCCCGGCTGGGATTGTAGGCCCAACAGAAAGAAAAGTCAGATGTGTGACAAAACGTACGCTGCCTGTCTGTAAAAGCAAAGGCAAGGGGAGATCACAAGCCCTGTGAGGGGGGATGCTGGGGACACGTGGTGACTGAGCGTTAATGAAACCTTCCAGGGACAGTGACTCCCGGAGCGGGCGTGTGCAGCCCGGGGCTGCAGGAGACCATGCCCGGGGGTAGGCAGGAAGAACCTCAGCACTGAGAGCAGCCCAGCCACTGGTCAGCGACCTCACAGGCACTGTCCCTCCTGCCTGGGCCCAGAGCCTCATGGGAAGCACGGGATAGCCTACACTGTAGCAGCAACAAGGACACTTCATGTCTCCTTGACGCCTGCCTGGATCCTTTCTTCCTCTGTACCTAAGAGAACACAGGCGTGGGTGCTGCCCGACGCCCTTCTCACCTGGAACAGTCCCGCCCCACCCCTTCCAGGTCTCAGATCCTGCCCCCTCCTCCCTGATCAGAGAAGATGGAAATTTACCAGCAGCATTTCAACAAAAGCTTTCACATAATCGGTGGATAGGTCTGAATAGTGGAGTGTCGTGATTTAGTAAATGCCACCCATGAAGTCCTTCTTCCTTTGGGACCTAACTCTCCTTGTGAGATCACTTCTTTAGCTATGATGGCCAGTAAAGTCAAATTTGAAAATAAACTGATCTTAAAACTAGCCCTTAGACTCCCTTAGCCACAAAGTCCTAAACCAAGATTTTCTAAGTGAAGCATAATCAAATTGTTCTCACTTAGTTTTTCAGGGAGAGCAAAATGATTTTACACCATTAGTAAGTAAAACAGAAATTATTTTAAATATTTCTTTCATCCTTTAAAATGTCTATTTTTGGTGTGTTTTATAATGTTTATAATATATTGATATATTAGTGCACATAGCCAATTTATAAATAAACAGACATAAATTGGAAGCGTGCACTCCAATGTCTTTTACTTAGACGGCTGTGTGACTGAAACTTTAGAGACCACTGACATAATGAATCAGAATTCAGAGCAACACAGGAAGACTTGTCTGAATTCCTGCAGAGCTACAAAAACAACAAAAAGAACGATTTACGAAATTATTCCAACAATGTAAGGAAAGAAAACATTCAAAGGTAACAAAACCCAGGTAAAATACAATGGATGAGGCGGGTTCCAAATTACCGAAATTAGAGCACACGTCCTTCTTTTCTGTTAACAAATGGTAAACTGCAAAAACGAAAAATGACACGCAGTGTGAGACCCAATCATGATATTAGCAGATTTGGGGTAACATTTTTTTAATTGGAAGGTACTTCATGGGGTGAGGGAAGGAAGGAGAGGGCAGAGAAAGAGAGCTTGGGGAAGGCAGCTTACTCAGCAGGATGTTGATAGCGCAAATAAAGTGGTTTTTGTTCTTTCAGTTAGATTGGTGATGGGGGTGGGGGTGAAGGAGACTTCCAGTATGAAAATTCCTTCCACTGATGCCAACGGGCTTCTTATCTGCAACCTACAGGAACTGCCCAAGGCACAGAGGGCAGGAGCCTCCATCAAGAAGTGTGCACACACAGAACTTGCAAATGCCTCTGATGTTTATGCTTCTAAAGAAGGAGCAGCAGGTCCAGAATCCAGCTCCCAGGTTTAAATTTGGACTCTTATGCCTGTGACTTGGGGCTCATCCCTTCCAGCTGCCACTGCTTCCCCAGCCGTGCCATCAGGCGGTCAGACTGCACGGACAGCCTCATAGGCTCTTTACCCCCCTCTCCACAAGTCAGCCTTTGCCTGACTCTCAGCCCGAGGCTGTTTCCCCACTCTACCCACTGCCTTGGCATCACACAGAGGACAAGCGTCTAGTCACCCACTTCCTTCGGGTGAAGCCTGATACTAACTGGCATCTCCTAAAACTTTATGGACAATCTCTCTCTCCCCTTTGGTCTTCACTACAACCTTGAGGCATGGTCTATTATCATCCCCATTTTGCAGATAAGGAAACTGATGCAAGGAGTTATACAGCATGGGATCCATGCCTATACCCTCCACTCTCCTAAATCCTGCCCCAACACTACTTCTGCTCCAGAGACTTCTATTTCCCCATCTAGAATGTAAGCTGTGTCCTGACAGCTTCGTCTATCTCCAGAGAAGCATAAAGATGGTGGCAAAAATAGCTAGTATTCATTAGTACAGTGCCTGGAATATAGTAGGCGCTTAATCAGCGTTGATTGGTTTCTCATTACACAGTCCTTTATATAAAACATCCCACCTGACTCACAAAATGATCTGGTTCATAGGGTTATAGATTTAAAGCTGGAGACGGTTTTTGGGGTCATTCAGTGCACAGGGGGTACACTAGGCCCCAGAAGGTGTGACCTGTCCATGCATGGTCCCTTGGAACAAGAAGCGATCTTGAAATGTGAACTGAGTGCCTCTGACCCTAGATCCAGCCCTATTTCCACCATCCCACAAAGAATGTGCAAGTGAGTGCAAGAAGCCTTATCTCTGTTAAAAGAGATGAGAGGGCAGAAGAGAACTGGCTGAGGAAGTAAGTATCAGAGTGGGGACTCCCCGCCTCCCCAAGCTCTTCTGACCTCAAGTCTCCACATCAAGCTGAGAACACAGAATAGGCCCCAATAAACACATTTTGATTTCTGGACAGGAGAGAAATGTGAATCCTGACAGGAGTATTTAAAG
>NW_027185797.1:32821337-32876035 GCF_028583685.1 Petaurus breviceps papuanus | reverse complement strand
GAGACAGAGACAGAGACAGAGACAGAGAGAGACAGAGAGAGAGAAGGCAGGAAGGTCAAGGTCAAGGATCAGAGGCAAAGCCCAAGGGGGTAGAATCAGGGAATAACCACTGGTCTGGCTGGGCTGGAATGGTCTCACTCGATCATTCAGTTTTCAGACCTTACTGACATTACAATCATCACTAAACTAGCCATACAGTGATTCCAAACATGAGATGTGAGTATTGAAACCTCAGAAATGGACAAATGCCACAAATCAGGGCATAGTTTATCATCTGGTTGTTCCTCTAGACTTAAGAGAGTGACCAAAACCAGGTCTGAACAAGATCTGAATAGTTCAGACTAAACTTATAAGTCTGTCCTGGGCACATCCTTTCTCAGAGAAGAAGTTCTTAAGCATTTACTAGCACATTCCAGGCTGGGATACAGAATAAATATGAGAAAGGAAGCCTAGTGCAGAGGGGACACCAGCTGTGTGACCTCAGGCCAATCACCAAACCTTTCTGGGCCTCAGTTTCCTTGTTCATATAATGAGAAGGTTGAGGGGGATGGCTTCTAAAATCCCTGTGACCTGGGTGGAGGCAAGATGGTGGTGTAGAAGCAGGAAAACTCCATGGGCTCCCTGCATAACCACCTCAAATACCTATAAAAGATCAAAACAAAATTACAGGACCCACAAAATGATAGAGAGAAACAAATCTCCTGTTGAAGACAGCCCAGCAGGCCTACAGGAAGGGTCCACTGCAGCATGCTGGGAGCAGAGCATCCCCCCCCCCCCAGCCCGTGGTATTAGCCCCAGGGCAGCCCCTACCAGCTGTGGCTGGAGGGACTTAGGGAGAGTGGATCACCAGAAGCTGAGGCAGTTTCCAGAAATATTAACCCATAAATGCCAAAGACAAAGTAAAAGGTCAGTGTAGAACTCTGCTGGAACTGGGGGTGGGGGAGATGGAGGCACGGTCCGGCCTCTGCCCCCAAGGGAGAAGCGGCTGAGGCGAGGCAGCCGTCTGCATGTGGATGCTTCAGAGCTCCTGGCCTGCAGATCGTAGGGAGGCCAAGCAACCATTCTGAGGGTAATTGCTCTTACTTTAACCTGTCTGGATATGGATTGCTGTCTTGGGTGGAGGTCCTGGGGTGTGTGGCCAGTGGGCCAGAGCTTGTGGGCACCATAGAGATGGCACCTTCCTAATAGCTCCAGAAGCTTCAAAACCCCAGCAATTTGGGAAAAAGCTCTCACCTCTGGAAGCAGAGTTCTACTGTGGCAAAGAGTTCAAAAGTCAAGTAATTGAGTGGCAACATGAACAATCCAAGGAAGCAAAGCAAGCAAAGCAATCAAACCTTAGATTCTTTTTTGGGGGACAAAAAGGATCAAAGCATCGAACAGCAGGAAGACAACGAAGTCAGAACTCCTGCAACAAAAGCTTCAAAGAAAAATATAAACTGGTTACAGACCATGGAGGAGCTCAAGAAGGATTTTGAAAATCAAGTAAGAGAAGTGGAGGAAAACTTGGGAAAAGAAATGAGAATGATGCAAGAAAATCATGAAAAGAGAGTCAACAACCTGACTGAAGAAAATAATACCTTAAAAAAATAGATTAACTCAAATGGCAAAAGAGGCCCAAAAAGCCAATAAGGAGAAGAATGCCTTAAAAAGTCAAATTTGCCAGATGGAAAAAGAATTTCAAAAGCTCACTGAAGAGAATAATTCCTTCAGAATTAGATTGGAGCAAATGGAAGCTAATGACTTTCTGAGAAATCAAGACACTATTAAGCAGATCCAAACAAATGAAAGAATAGAAGGCAATGTGAAATATCTCATTGGAAAAACCACTGACCTGGAAAATAGATCCAGGAGAGATAATTTAAAAATTACTAGACTACCTGAAAGCTATGATCAAAAAAAGAACCTAGAAATCATCCTTCAAGAAATTCTCAAGGAAAATTGCCCTGATGTTTTAGAACCAGAGGGCAAAATAGAAATAGAAAGAATTCACTGATCACCTCTTTAAAAAGATCCCAAAATGAAAACTATTAGGATATCATAGCCAGGTTCCAGAGTCCCCAGATCAAGGAGAAAATATTTGCACATGTGTAGCTATTCAAAACATTTCCATAGTGGATATATTGTGAAAGACTGGCTATATTTCCCTCCATCCTATCCCACCCCACCCCCACCCCCCATTTGTTCTATTCTCTACTTTGACCCTGTCAAAGTAGGAACAATTTGAATATTGTCGAAATACAATCAGGATAACACAAGATCTAGCAGCTTCTACATTAAAGGACTGAAGGGCTTGGAATATAATATTCCAGAGGTCAAAGGAGCTAGGATTAAAACCATAAATCACCTACCCATCAAAACTGAGTATAATGTTTAGAGGGAGAATATGGTCATTCAATGAAATAGAGAACTTTGAAGCATTCTTGATGAAAAAAAAAACAGAGTTTAATAGAAAATGTGGCATTCAAATACAAGAAGCAAGAGAAGCATGAGAAGGTAAACAGGGAAAAGAAATCATAAGGAACTTAGCAAAGTTGAACTATTTACATTCCTACGTGGAAAAACAATAATTATAACTTATGAAACTTTTCTCAGTATGAGGATAGTTGAAGGGAATATAAATGTATATATAGATATATATTTATATAGGAGGTTATATGGGTATATGAATCCATATGTGAGTGTTTTATATGTGTACAGGTATACATAGACAGAGGGCACAGGACCAATTGAATAGGAAGTGATGATATTTAAAAGGTGAAATTGAGAGGTGAGAAGAGTAATAAAATGAGAGGCGATGGGGAGAGACAGAATGGGGTAAATTATCTCATATAGAAGAGGTAAGGGATATCTGTTACAGTGGAGGGGAAGAACAGGAAGGCAAAAGAGAATGGGTCAACCTTACTCTCACTGAATTTGTCTTAGGAAGGGAATGACATACACACTAAATTGGGTATCTTGCCCTACAGGAGAGTAGGGGGGAAAGGGATGAGAAGGGAGATGATGGAAGGGAGGGCAGGTTGGGGGAGGGTAGTTAGAAGCACACACTTTTGAAAAGGGACAGGGTCAAAGTAGAGAATAGAACAAGTGCGGGGCCGGATAGGATGGAGGGAAATATAGCCAGTCTTTCACAATATATCCTCTATGGAAATGCTTTGTGTAACTACACATGTACAAACTATATTGAATTGCTTATCTTCCCAGTAAGGGTGGGTGATGGGGTAGGAAGGGAAATAATCTAGAATTGAAAGCTTTAAAATAAAATGTTAAAAATATTATTATTATTTACATGCAACTGAGAAATAAGATATACAGGCACTAGGGTATAGAGATCCATCTTGCCCTACTGGAAAGTCATAGGGAGCATGGGAGAGCATATAGGGAGAGCAGATTGGGGGAGGGAGTATACAGTGGGATTGCTGTTTTGGTGTGGTGGGTAGGGGAAAGACATGGAGAAAATTTGTAACTCAAAATCTTCTGGAAATGAATGATGTAAACTAAAAATAAACATAAAATTTAATTTTAAAAAGCCACTGTGACCCTAAAGAATGGTGAGTGAGTTGGGAAAGCCACTTTAAAATTCTGATATATCCTCCAGCCTTTTCTCCCTTAGCTGAGTCACTGACCAACCAACACGGGATCATTTGACAAATGTCAGCAAAGGCCTCTCCGTGAGGGGCACTGGACTGGGCCAGGGCTTTGAGCATGAAGAACGAATTCTCCATGCTTGCAGGGAGTTTATATTCTAATGGGGAAACAAGTAGATACCTAAACAAACAGACACCAGTCCATGTTACCTGCCTATAAGGTGGCGGGATCTGTTCCTTCAGATCAGGCATCATGGCTAAGCCCCGCCCCAGTAAGAGCTTGTCCTTGGCTCCCCGTTGCCTCCTGAGACTGCTTCTACCTCAATTTGTCAATTAGCTTCCTCCCTATAGGCCCACTGTCCACTGCCAGGTCTGTCCCATTTAGGCACAATCTTGCTGAGGACCAAGGAGTCAAACCTTGCTAACGAGCTTTCAAGAGGTTTGAGGGCAAACATAATGTGTCAGATGAAACTGCTGCCGGTCAAGGGCTTAAACATATATCATCTCGTTTGAACTTTGTAATTAGCCTAAGAAGTAGGTATTTGTAAAATGGGGAAACTGAGGCTAGTAGTGCTGGTGGAAGGAAGGCTAGACTCAGAATCAGAAAATCTGCTTTTGACATCTGGCCCCTTTTGACCAATGTAGCCTTGGGTAGGTCTCTTACGCTCTCCAGGCCTTAGTTTTATCTGTGGTGGAATGAAGGTAGGTGAACAGATGACTGCTAAGCTTCCCTCTAGTTCCATGTCTACACACACGTGTACATATCTGTGTGTACGTATACATACACACATATATACACAGACACATATACATTACTCAGTCACAAAAGGGAGGCTCAAACCAAAATGCCATTAGCTGCTCATCCCAAATTAACATACTTATTCCCACTGCATTCTATCCTAGGGCTGCTGGTTCTAAGATGACCTTACTAAGATTACAATCATCACTAAAACTAGCCATACATTCCAAACATGTGATGCTTACATCATTTAGGAGTAGACATAAGCACTGACAGCACATTAAACACTAAAACATCTTTAAACATGTCCTTAATGGACCAAGGAAGACTAGGTTTCCCCAGTTGTCCCAAGATGTCTGGTGGCCAATTTGAAGTAGAACAAGGATACCATGCATGTACGAGAAGATGGGGCACAGGGTTTTCATCTCTTCCCATCCTTGTCTAAGCCCAACAATCTTTTGCCTACTCCTAATAATCATGCCATTCATATACATCTTTTTTTCTTGCAAAGTCCAACCTAGTTTTTCAATTGGCTGGTGGGTAGGGGAAAGACATGGAGAAAATTTGTAACTCAAAATCTTCTGGAAATGAATGATGTAAACTAAAAATAAACATAAAATTTAATTTTAAAAAGCCACTGTGACCCTAAAGAATAGTGAGTGAGGCTGCCCTGCTTCTTGATGGTCCTTGAGAAGTTGTGGCTGTGGTCTGGCAGGGTTCTGTTGTGTTTCAGCCAAGTGAAAAGGTGGTATTCTCCCCTCCTTCCCTTAAGTGTCTAAGAAAGGAAGAATGCACATGTCCCTCTCTACTGGAAAGTCAGGGGTATTGGAGGTGACATCATTTCCCACTGTTATGGTGGTGATGATTTGCAGCACTGCCACTTCAGCTTCATGGTGGACATGGAACAATCATCGAGAGGATGAAGAGAGACTTGGTTGCAAGGAGGCATTGTAAAGGTGATGCCCAAGAATGACCACTAATGACAGGATTAGGATGCTGCCCTTGCATACTGCTCAAAAAGAAAAAGAATCAAGCAGATTTCTGGTGGTGAGTTGTCATTAACCACACTCTGTTCTGATTTCCTGCTCCAAAGGTCTTTACAGGAAGAAACTGCAGGTCAAGTCCACCCCATTTTGGCTTCTTCAAAAAGGGTTTCTCCTTCCGGAAGGAACAACAAAAAAGAAAGCTTTGAGATCAACAGGGGGTGGAGCTATAATTTTAAACTCATCCATGGGAATTGGCAATTTCTGCCAGGTCTCTCTATTATTTAATTGGCTTACAGCAGTTCTAATAACTGTTTCCCAATCTTGAAATGTTTTCCTGACATCAGCAGCCTTTGCCCCACACATTTTTAAGCTCAGGTCTTAGGCATCGAATTAAATCTTTCTGTCATCTTTGCTCCTTAGAGGTTATATGCTAAATGATAGTTCCATGTAATTTCTCAGGCATCAGCCCAATTCTTAACTTCATAAACAGGGAAGTATAATCCTTGATCACTCTCAGCCATCACAGGCAACCGTAATAGCCGACCACAAGAACCAAACTTAGTCTTTTCATAGTGAGGTCAGCTCCTGCCTACGTGCAGGAACAAAAGCTGGCCCAATGCATGTGCACATCATAGTTTGGCAATAATTTACTAGCTTTATCATTGAATGGACCAATATATCTTCTTGGCAGACTGTTCTCAGAGCCAGGTTTGGTGACAGATCAATAATGATCTCACCTTCTGGCAAATGGGGTAGAGCAGATAACCACTTCCCCTATCCTTGATTCTGCTTTCTCTTCTATCTAAGATCAAAGTGGGCTGGACAGCCCAGTGCTTCTTCCATAATGATTCTATCCCTTTCACAGACCTCCCTGCGGCTTAGTAGCACCTTTGAGAGTCAACCAGCCTCCTCTCCAAGGACTTCTGAACTTGGCCAGGGGGACCCTCTGATTGCAGCCATATATGCATACATACACACGTACATTTATCCTTCCATACATAGTGCATGCCTATATATATGGCCATACACATATATACCTGTCACCCAGCCTGTACGTGAAGCTCTTCCAGCTTGGTAGAAACCTACAGAGCTTGATTTCACTGGCACATCCCTCCACAGTGGAGGAGATAGCATGATGTCATTCTTTTAGAATAATTTTGTCTTGCCGACACAACTAGCTATCTGCCAACATTGCCATTATCTTAACAAAAAAAGGGGAAATGCTTTATCTCTTACTCACTCTAGCAAACCCAGGAAATGACTGTCAATAAGGTGAATTCTGGGTTCAGAGGGCTAGGTTTGTACAAGGAAGAAGGTAGGCTCTAAGAAGAAGACATACATGAGTCTTTGCAAAGGAGGGTGCACAAGGGTTTGGAAGGCCAGGAGGATTTGAGAGACGAACAGACAGGAGGCAGCATGTGAAAGGAAAGGCAAAGCACTGGGTGGCAGGGAGGGAGGCCCTGGAGCCCCAGGGGTGACAGGAACACCCAGGACCCAATCCTGCTCCCTGCCCCATCCCCCAAACTATCATCCCAGCGAAGCAAGCCTGGAGACACGGATGATCCGCTAAGGGCGCTCGCAGGGGCTCCAGACTCAGCTAACGAAAACCCAGGGAAAAAGTGGTCCGAACACCAAAGTCCTTGGCCCTGTCGCGTGGCTCCGCGGCAGGAGCCTTAAAGTTTTCTTCAGTGAAGACGCCGCCGAATGCGGGTGACCATGGAGAGCGGGCCCGCCCTGCCTCTTCCATCGGGTCTCGGGGCTTAGGCTGATATCACCGCGCACAGCACGGCCCTAATGGGGCTCTCGTTCATGACTTATCCAGGGAAGCTCATTCCCTCCCACGACAGATCCACGACTAGCTCTTCACCACACTCCAGCTATGGAACCACAGGCCGCTTGCCTCGTGACCTCTGCAAAGGAGGAGCCCCCCTGGCCCGCGGACTGCAGAGCTCCGCGCGGTGCGGCCCCCCGCCTTCCCAGGCCTCCCCAGGGGGCCCCCCGGGGTCCTCGCCTTCCCCGGCCCCCCCCGGGGTCGGCCCCCCCCCAGCCCTTCTTCTAGGCCCTGGAAGCTCTGCCTGCGGGCCTGGCGGTGGGCCACGCGGTGGCTGTGCGTGATGCCCCTAAAGCCCTGCCCCGGCACCACATGGGGGGCTCCCTCGGACAGTTCGGGCTGGGAGCGGCCCGCGGGCCTGCCCCAAGTCCCGAGGCCGGAGGTCCAGGGTCCTGTCCCACAGAGGGCCGCGGCCCGCACCGCCCGCCGAAAGGCTCCCGCGTGGGGGGTACGAGGTCAGACCTTTAAACGAGGACTGCAGGACCGGGCTGGGCAGCCGCGAGTCCCGGGTTCGAGTCATCCCGGGGGTCAAATCTGGACTGGAGTCACTGAGCACGAGGCAGCCCCAGGGCCCGGGCCGGAGCTTCTGCTGGAAGAAGGCTCCGCGGCTGGCGTACGGGGGGGGGTCTGGACACGAGGGCCCCAGGAGGGGGCGGCGTGCCTCAGTTTCCCCCTCGGGGTAGTAGGGAGGGCCGGGGCATCGCACACTTCATCCTTCCCAGGGATCCAAGGGAAGCGGCGGAGCATGCGCATCTGCAGAGGGTCCTGGATTCTAGTCCCGCTGGGGTGCTGAGCAACCAAGCGTGTCACCCGCCTTCCGAGTCTCACTTTCCCCAACCGTAAAGCGGGTCTGGGGCTAGAACTGATCCAGTTCTCCTTCCCCCGCCCGCGCCCCCGGCCTCAGTTTCCCCAGCTGTCCAAGGGGGCGGGGCGCCGCTGGGCTGCGGCCTCCTGCTGCGGGGCGGGCCTGGGCCGCCCCAGGCCTCTCCTGGATAGGCCCAAGTCCCCGGCCCGGCCGCTCCCCTCGGCCCATTCACCTCCCACCGCGGCCGGCCCCGCCCTGCCGCCCGCCCGCGCACCGCCCCTGCCGCGCGCCAGCTCGGGTCCGCCCCGCCCCCCCGCTCGCGCTCTCGGCGCGCGGCGGCAGCAGCAGCAGTGTGGCGTGCGTGCGTGCGTGCCCGCCCAGCTAGGCCGGCTCGGCCACCGCCCCCTCCCGAGTGCGCGCGCCCCTGCGCGCGTTCCCGCCCAAGCGCGCGCGGCCTTCGCCGCTGCCGTCACGAGCCGTTACTGCGCGACAACGGCCGGCCCGCCTCGCGCCGGCCCCCTCCGCTCCCGCCCTCACTTCCCCGCCAATCAGCGCGCGTCACTCGGGTCTCGGCCAATAGCGAGCCCGCTAGGAGAAAGAGGAGGCCGAGGCAGGAGGTGCCTTGCTGGAGCCACGCTCGCTCGGCGCTGGCGGGGGCGGGGCCCTCAGCAGCCGGAGCGGGGCGGGGCCCTTCGCTTTCTCCCCTGTTCCGTGAGGTGTGTGACTTGTCTTTTCTCCCGCGGCGGGCCCCTCCGGGACGTCAGGCCGCGCAGTGGGGCGCTCCCGCGGGGCAGCGGGCAGGCCCGGCTGCGGAGCTAGGCCGAAGGCAGAGAAAGAAGGCCGAGTGCGAGAGCGAAAACGAGGAGCGGGTGGGGGGGAAGGGGGTCGGGGAGAGAGGGGAAGAGCGGGCGCGCCGCGGCGGCCAATCGGCTCGCTGGGGGCGGGGCTTGGGCGGTGACCTCGCGGGAGCGGGGAGGGCCGGGGGAGGGGCGGGAGGACTCCGCGCGCGGCCCCGCCCCGCGCCGGCCCCGCCCCCGCTCGGCCCCGCCGGCTCCCCGCGCCCCCGCCGCCGCCGCCGCCGCCGCCGCTGTCAATCAGGCGCGAGTCCGCGGGGCCCGGGCGGAGAGGATCTGCTACGCCACAGCCCCGCGGCGGCCCTGCGCCCAGAGCCGGGCCGGGCGGGCCGGAGCCGCCGCAGCGTCGGGAGCCGCCGCCTCCTCCCTCTCCTCCTCCTCCTCCTCCTCGGCCGCCGCCGCCTCCGCCTCCTCCTCCTCCTCCTCCTCCTCCTCCTCCTCCTCCCGCGGGCGGGCGCCCGGCCCGGCCCGCCCGGCCCTCTCGTCCCCGCCCCGCCCCGGCCCCGGCCCCCGCCCGCCTGCCCGCCCTCGGGCCGCGCCGTGAATGCGGGATGAGCGGTACGTTCGGCGGGCCGGGTGGGCCGGGCGGGCCGGGCCGGGCCGGGATGCTCCAGGGGGAGGAGGCGGAGGAGGGGCCGGGGGCGGCGGCGGCCCGCGCGGGGCGGGCCGCCCGGGTTTTGTCTCCGCCGCGGAGCCCGGCTGCCGCCGCCTTCTGGGTGTTGCTCTGGAGCCGAGGGGTCGGGTTTCCAACCACGTTCCGAGCGCTCGGCCCTCCTCCCCGCCGGCCGGGCCCGCCTGCCCGCCGCCGTGCCGCCGCCCGCCCCGGGCGGGAGGGACAAGGGACCCCGGGCACGGCGGGGGGCCGGGGGAGGGGCCCCGCCCCCCAAGATGCACCCCGAGACCCGCGGGGGGGGGGACCGGCGGGGGCCCCACCCCAGGATGCACCCCGATAGACCGGCGGGGGGCCCCGCCCCTAGGAGGCTCCCCGAGACCCGCGAGGGCCCCGAAGGAGGGCCTGAACCCCCCCCCTGATGAACCCCGAGAGCCGCGGGGGGCCGAGGGAGGGGCCCCACCCAGGATGAACCCCAGTGGCTGCGCCCCTAGGGTGAGCCCCAATAACTGGGCCAGGGAGGGAATGCCGGGGCGAGCGCCACACTAACTGGGCGGGGTGGGGGCTCTTGCAGATCAGAAGAAGGAGGAGGAGGACGAGGCCCCCCCTGCAGCAGCAGTGGCTGGGGCGGCCGCCGGGGCTGCCATGGCCCCCGAAGGAGGGAAGGCTTCGGAGCCTGAGAACAACAACAAAAAAGCCAAAACCGCCGGTTCCCAGGTAAAGCTTCCTGCCCCCCCCCCCCCCCCCCCCGTCCTTGGGGAAGGGGACGCTCCTGCCTGGGTGGGAAGGGGGAGCCGGCGAGGGCCTGCCGAGCTTTTCCCGGGAGAGGGGCTCTGGCAAATGTAGGGTCTACCTGCTAAAGGCCCTGCAGGCTGTGGGGGGGAGCTCAAAATTGCTTCTAGAAGCCCCGAAGGGAGGTTCCCCCCTCCAAGGTTTTTTTTTTCCCTTGTTTTTTTTTTTTAAAGTAGTCTAACCTGGTCTCAGAAAAGTTTCCAGTGATTGACCCTTATATTTAAAGCTTGGGTCACAGAAGGTCCCACTTTCTCATTTGGGCTTCTCAGGTCCCTAACTGTTTTTCTGTTCAAAGCACTCTTTGATTTCTGCCACTTCCTGGGTAAGTTTTGATATTTAGAACTGTCAAAAAAAAATACCCCCCCTGCAGGCTTCCACTAAACCCACCCCTTTTTTTCCCATCCCCCTGTGGGCAGGACTCTCAGCCTTCTCCTCTGGCTCTCCTGGCAGCCACTTGCAGCAAAATAGGGACTCCTGGTGAAAACCAAGCCTCCGGGCAGCAGCAGATCATCATTGACCCGAGCCAGGGGCTGGTGCAGCTTCAGAATCAGCCCCAGCAGCTGGAGCTGGTGACCACGCAGCTCGCGGGGAATGCCTGGCAACTTGTTACCGCTACACCTCCCTCTTCGAAGGAGAATAACATTTCCCAGGCAGCCTCGAGTGTGGCCAGCTCTGCGAGCAGCGCCAACGAGAGCAGCTCCCCGACCAAGGCCAAGCCAGGCCAGCCTTCCGCCGCTGGTCAGTTTCAAGTCATCCAGGTCCAGAACCCCGGCGGGAACGTTCAGTACCAAGTGATACCCCAGCTGCAGGCCGTGGAGGGCCAGCAGATCCAAATCAACCCCGGCAGTGCTGCGTCGCTGCAGGATTTGCAGGGTCAAATCCAGCTCATTCCTGCAGGGAATAACCAAGCTATCCTCACAGCTGCTAACAGGACCGCTTCTGGGAACATTCTTGCTCAGAACCTAGCAAATCAGACGGTGCCAGTCCAGATTCGGCCCGGGGTCTCCATACCATTGCAGTTACAGACAATTCCAGGCACTCAGGCTCAAGTCGTGACGACCTTACCCATCAACATTGGAGGAGTGACTCTAGCTTTGCCTGTGATCAACAATGTGGCTGCGGGAGGAGGCTCTGGCCAGATGGGCCAGTCTGCCGCGGATGGAGGAGCATCCAATGGGAATCAGTTAGTGTCCACCCCTACCCCCACCCCCCCTGCCACCGCTGCCTCTGCTAGCAGCACCATGCCCGAGTCCCCCTCCTCCTCCACCACCTGCACGCCCGCTGCTTCAACAAGTCTGACGAGCAGTGACCCGTTAGTGAGCTCAGTGGACTCAGGCCAGTATGTGAGCACCGCAGCCGCTGCCGGGGGTTCAGAAAGGGCCCTGGACGAATCCCAGACCCCCGCCCCAGAAGCTGAAGCCCAGAACTCTGGTCAGCTCCAGCCCAATGGCCTTCAGAGTGCACCACAGCAGGAGCAGGCCAGCTCCCTCCAGCAAGTGCAGATTGTAGGCCAGCCCATCTTGCAGCAGATCCAGATCCAGCAGCCTCAGCAGCAGATTATTCAGGCCATCCCACCCCAGTCATTTCAGCTCCAGTCAGGACAGACTTTGCAGACCATCCAGCAGCAGCCTTTGCAGAATGTCCAGCTTCAGGCTGTAAGTCCAACTCAGGTGCTGATCAGAGCGCCGACCTTAACCCCGTCAGGACAGATCAGCTGGCAGACTGTTCAGGTCCAGAACATTCAGAGCCTTCCCAATTTGCAAGTTCAGAATGCTGGGTTACCCCAGCAGCTCACCATCACCCCAGTGTCCTCGAGTGGTGGCACAGCTCTTGCCCAGATTGCCCCAGTGGCTGTGGCTGGGGCCCCAATAACATTGAACACTGCCCAGCTTGCATCCGTGCCTAACCTTCAGACGGTGAGCGTGGCCAACCTCGGGGCTGCAGGTGTCCAAGTGCAGGGAGTTCCAGTGACAATCACTAGTGTGGCCGGTAAGTCTCAGACCACATTTCCTTCAGTCACCTTAGGTCGTTTTCATAATTGCAAAGGTTATTGCCTGTTGTGCTAACCCTTCCCTTTGACCTCTCCTATTGTGAGGGGAGCAGAGGAGAAGGAAGATCTTCAGTACAAAGACACTGGGAAACCCCACTACCTCCTTCCGCTTTGTCTGTAGCCACCTTTGGGCCCACTTCACCTTGGCAGGATTCTCCAGGTTCAGGATCGGCCTCTGATTTGGGGTTCGTGGCCCAGGGACTAGAAAGAGATGGTTATGAGCCCCATCACAGGCAGAAGGTTGAGTGGTGTGTCTGTCTGAGCGCTAGCTTCCTCCTCCAAACCTGGCGTTCATTGTTGGGCAGGCCTCTACTCCCAGAGGAGACTTGCCCCCCAGAGCGCGAAAGGAGAATGGACAAGGCCACAAGCCCTGTGGTTCGTTGTATGTTGGGGATTTGGGAGGCTGCTCTGAGAGCAGGTCACAGAACGTTTTTAAAATTGGACGTGATGGTTCATGTTTCTTTGTTGTCTCTGCTTCAGTGTTTCCTTGCCCTGGGTTGTCTTTGAAACCAACGACAAATGGCAGCAGGTGGGAGAGCCTACCGAGTTTAGCTGCAGAGTTTTGTTTTTTTTTTATTAACTTTATATGATGATTGTTCTGCCAGAAAGGAGATTTGGGAAGAATTTTGAAATGACATCATTGCAGTGGGAGGGTAGGGCTACCCCAGACAGGCTTGATTTACAAAATTCTATCTTCAGCAAACCTGTATCACTGTGTGCCTCGGTGTGTTGGTGTCCGAAGGGCAGGTGTCTGGTTTCCTTTTCAGTATTTCGTGGTGGTGGAAGGGCAGTTAAGAATAACTGTGCAGAAGCCTGCTCTGATTTGTGATAGCTGGAGAGAGGCTACTAGGAATTTGGGGATATTCTGTCCAAACATGGAGTTTGGTAACTTTTCAGAGCTTCAGCTCCATCCAGACTCTTGCTGCTGGCCACTGGTAGAGGCTCCATGGGCAGAACTGTTTTCCTTAATAGACTGGATTTGTTGCTTTTGTAAATGTGCTTGGAAAGCTCCATTCAGCATTTTAAACTTGACTTACAATTGCCTCATTGGTACACACTAATAACATAATCAAAGAATTGGTTTTCTTAGGGAACAGAAACTTGGAACCAGCTAGTGAATTCTGGATTCATGGAGTTCTTGGTGCCTTTCTCATTTATTCAGACATTTTATTTAAGGAGTCCCATTTTGGTAAATCCTACATCATCTTGATTAGTAATCTTTCTCTTGAACAAAGGTAAACCCAAATTGTGTGGATGCAGTTCTCTTATTGAGTTGACAACTCAAAAAGACCTTTTGTATTTGAAATTCTGATTTTGTTACCCACTTCCCAGACACAGTCTGACAGAGTATAGAGATATTGAATGAGTTTGAGAATTTTTAAATCAACTTTTGCAATGCAGAATGTCCAACTGGATTGGAAAACTTTATGTAATAATCTGCTTCTTTTCTTCAAACAAATGAGGTAATGTATACAAAACAGTCCAAACCTTTCAGCAATCAAGAAATTTGGGTTGTGGCTATTGAATGGGTTCCCTATGGCATGAGTCCTGTTTAAGGGGTTGAAGCAGAGTGTTTCCTGTTTCCCACCAAAAGTTAATCTTTGAGGACCCACTTATAATGGCCTAGACTTTCTTGTAATTGGTAAATTGTGGGGTGCCTGTAAGAGGTGAGGTCATGTAGGGTGTGGATTAGAAAACCAATCAGCTGTTATTAGGTAGATTTTCATTCACTGAAGAAACATAGGGTTGTCTGCTGCATACGTAGGCATTCTGGGAAACAAGAACTAATGTGAGATGCCCTCCCAAAGCTTAGTGAAGTTTGCCTATCTCTGCCATGGGAGGCTTCCTACCCAGTGACATGCTCCTTCACATTCCAGACCGCCAGCAATGAGGCAGGGCCTGGGGTCCGGTGTTGTTACTGACTGGAGCCAGAAAGCTGGCAGACTCAGAATCAAAGACTGTTTTAATCCGCCCTCTTTCTCTGATTGTCATGCGTTCTTGCTAGTTGACTTTTAGAAACTCCAGCCTGTGCTTTTTGATTTAGACCCAGCGAAGTGTCTGAAGGGTTTATTTTTGAGTTCATACTCCAGCAGGGTTGTTTGTTTTGTTTTGTTAGAATTGTAAATACAATGGATGTAGCTAAAGATTTCTGCATTTTGCTAAAGATTTAACTCTCATTTTATTATATGAAAACATCTCAGTGTGCAGCATGGCACTATGGCTCTTTCAAACTATTTCTGTCAGCAATCCCAGTGTCTCTGGTTCAGAATCTCCCATCGTAGTCCTTACCCCGCATGGGCAGACCGTTGCCAGATCTTACTTATCCACCTTTGTAGCATTTTTCCTCTGTGTCATCTTCTCCTCTCACACAGCTACCTCCTTGGCTCATGCTCTCATCACCTCCCATCTAGAATCCTGCCATGGCCTCCTGATTGATCTTTCTGCCACAAGTGTCTCCCAGCTCCAGTCTGTCCTACACGCTGTGGCCAGCCAGAAAATTCCTTAAGCTCAGATTGGGCTCATAGGTGGCCCTCCTACTCAAGCCACTCCAGTGATTTCCATTGCCTCAAGAATAAAATAGAAACTTCTCTGTGTAACTCCTAAGGCCCTATATCACTGGGCCCAGCCTCATCTTTCTAAATCTCTTAGGACACTACTTCCCAGGGTGAATGCTCACTCTTTCTCTCTGGTCTCCATGCCTAAAATACTCCGCCTCCTTGCTCCTGCCCCACAGAGTCCCCCTCTCCTTTAAGAGGGACAGCTTAGACACAGTCTTCTGCATGACATCTTTCCTGATCCTCCCAGATGCCAGTGCACTCCCCCCTAAAGTACCTTGTAGTTCACTACTTTGTATATGTATGTATATTTGTATTTATTCCCTTGATGGTTGTACTGTATGTGTATGTTATCTATCTACATATATGTACCCCTCTCCCCCCATTAGAATGTAAGCTTCTTGTAAGTCGGTATTATTTCGGTTTTTGTACTGGTATCTCCAGTGTCTTGCCCAGTGCTTGGCACCTGCCAGGTCCGTAACAAATTTACGTGTTGATTGATGGGTCCTACAAGTAAGTACAGTTACTGTTGGACCAATTCAGTTTCCTTGGGAAGGAGTTAAGTGCCCATTTGAGGGGACTGGAGGGGACTTGGAATATAGCCTTGTAATCTTTGACTTTGTTTTTGAATTCGATTTAATGTTAGCAGCCTGAGGTGGGGTTGTACTTCAGGTCCTTATGAGCAGGGGACAGGATAGTCTGGTCAAATGTTCAGTTCCTCTGTGTGAGGGGTTGCCGTTCAGCAGCCCAGGCTGCACAGTGAAGGGGCTAGCCTTGCCATCGTTCCACGTCAGAGTTGTTCTGATGTGCCTTTCAGTGTCCTTCAGGTCCTGAGGTGATGGTGATCACCTTCACTTTAATACAGAGTTACGGGGAAAGTACTGTAGGATACCAGTAGGAAGTAATACCCGAGGGCTTCTGCCCTTCATGCAAACAGTGGAAATAACAACTCACTGTCATACTGAACTTTGCACTCACAAAATAGTTCCATTTTCTTATTTGATAATATGAATGAGAGTTTCAGTGTAAAGGAAAAGACCAAAATTCAATGAGACTTTTTTTGTACCGTAAGTTTTATTTTCTTTCTAAATATTGGTGATATTTACAGTCAATTGTCGAACAAAATGATCATTGAAACTTCTTAAATGAATAAAGTAGCACTTATTAAGTGTTCTCTTTGGCAGCTGCCCTGAGTGCTGAGGTTACAGATGATACCGAGCTGTGTCACGTGTATAGATGATTTGCCCAGTTAATCAGATACATTTGTGTAGCGCCTGCTGTATGGCAGACACTGCTAGACACTTCAGATAAGGGGATAAAAGTGAAACAGTAATTTCTCTCAGTTTCCATTCTTTTTTAAGAATTACACCAGTGCTTTTGAGATACAAAAACTTGTCAATATTTTGTTTTGTTTCAGCTTCTTTCCACATATATCCTGTTGCATACACCCCCACCCGAGATATCCCTTCTTTACAAAGAATAAGGGAAAAAGGAAGCTTTTTGACATAACCAGGCAACACATGGTCAGAATCTGGCCTGTGTGTATGTGCCATGCCCATAATCGTTATCGCCTCTTCCGAGCCAGGCATTGTTCATCATTCAGTAGGGGGAATTTGGTTGTTCTTTCCGCTTACATTGTTACTCTGATTCCTAGAACATAGTAAGCTCTTACCTGTTTGTTTGTTGATTGATAAATCTTCCTCGGCTTCTAGGTATTCTAATTAGTCATCATTTCTTAGGGTACAGTTATGTTTCATTACCTTCATGCACCCCACTTGGTTTAGCCATTTCCCAATCGTTGGGGGGCATCTACTTTATTAGTTTTTTGTTACTGCAAAAAGCATCACCATAAAGATTTTGTCACATGTGGGACCTCTTTAATCTTCATCAACTCCTTAGGTATATGTCTAGCAGTGAAATCTCTGGCTCAAAGCATATGGAGATATTTGTCCGTTTCTTAGCATAATTCCAGAATAGGAGCTCACATTCCATGAGAGGGGGAAACAAGTATACCTAAGTATTAGGGGGAGGTACCACAAGGTTGGGGGGAGGGGCAGGAAAAGCCCTATATAGGAGGCAGCTTTGCAGGAAGCTGAGGTGGGGGCAGACCTGGGGCTCCCTACGGCTTGGACCAAATCAAGGAGATGGCAGGTGGGTAGTGTTTGAATCACAACAAAGTAGCCAGTTTGTCTTGAGCATAGAGTATGTGAAGGGAGAGCCATGTATAAAAAACCCGGAAAAAAGGTAGATTGACACTGTTGTGAAGGGTTTTATATGCCAAGAAGAGAGTGTGTTTGCATTTGATCCTAGGGTCGTGGGGAATTTCTAAATTTTATGACCATGGATGAGAGTCCTATGATCAAATCTGCTTTGGGAATATCCTTTTGACTGATTTGGGAAAGATGGATTTGGGTAAAGGAAGAGACTGGAGACCTGAGAAGCCAGTTAGGAGGGTTTTGCAAAAATCGAGTCTAGAGGTGATGAGGATTTGAATGAGGGAGGTTGTGGTGGGAAGGCAAAGAAAGGACTCCAGATGTGAGTGATTTTATGGCTATAGAAGAGCAGCACTTGGCGATGTGTGGTGTGAGGGAGAACGAAGAGGCCAGGATGTCCCTGAGTGATCAGAAGCATGGTGGTGCCCTTGATGGGATCCAGGAAGTTAGAGAGGAGGTCATTAGGAAGAGTTACTAAGTTCACACCCTATGATGGGACCTTAAGATACCTAGAAGGAAACTCTTTCTCATGCCATTGTACTGAGTGCAGGCTGGGGATGCTGTGGATGGGGGCAGAGATGCAGGAGCTCAGGGGCTTGGATCAGACTCTGAGAGACTGAGGTTCAGGACCAGCCTCTCTGACTTACTGTGCTAGCTGGACAAGCCACTTCCTCTTTTTGGGCTGAACTTCCTCATTCTAAAAAGTCCTGGTTCAGACCCTCAGAATCCTCTGATCCATTTTTGGCTTTTCTTGCTGCAGATGCTTTGAAGGTTCTTTGTCTCTAAGCTGATGATAACTCCATAGTGTTGGTTGGGCTGAAGAGTAGAATAAAGATAAACTTAATTTGATTTGGAGAAAGGAGGGCACATCTTAGCATTCTGCCTTTATTGACATTTGATAAGACCACATTTTTAATAAAATTGTGAACTAGATTAAAATCTGTACAAGTTCTGCTGATCGCGGCAGAGAGGTCATGCGGTCCCTCTGAGACGGTGTCAGGTGATCAAGCCCAAGTTCAGTGCTAACAAGGCAGTGAGGATGGAACCCTTGAAGTAAAAGGCTCATTACCTTGGAAGAGTTTTAAACCCAAAGTTCCTATGAAGTAAATAGTGTAGGAATTTTAACAGCGTCAGATTTCCTTTGGACTGTCTTAGAGATGGGAAGAGATGTAGCCCAGAGTTGGGGGCTCTTGGCTGAAAGGGACGATCAGCCGCCTGTTTCCACAACAGCCTCTGAGCAACTGGCCAGAGCAAGTCTGAGGAGGATGTGAACTTCTGTAACTGCAAGTACTTAGAAACTTGGGGTTTTATGGCTTAAATGTGTTTATTGACTAGAGCTGTTTATTTTAAAGTCAGGAGCAATTTGTCAGTTTGTTTTTAAGCTGTGCTCATATTATAGCAGCTTAATGTTGTTGGTGACATGCTTGAAAACCTGGATTTTATTTCCCAAATTTTTCTAGCTAGCATTTTCCACCAAAAATGACCATTTTTGGACTAGAAGGATCTTAAACTATATAATCACATCCAACCCCATGACTGTATGGGTAAGGGGGCTCAGCCCCAAAGAGCTTAGGACCTATCAATTCAGTCACACAAAGCTACCATGAGAACCCAGGATGCCTGACTCCCAGGAAGATTAATTTGGTTTTCAACACAGGGAAAGTTCAGGCTTGTAAATTAAACAGTGATGATTCTTCAAGAACTTTCCTCTGCTTTCCTTTTCCCCTCTAGGGACTTTAAAATTTGAAACTAGGGACAGGTAGCTTCAGAGCTCAGGTATAGAAGAGGCGGCCAGTTCTTCCTTGTAGGTGAAAATGAGTACCTGAGGGATCCATTCAAATTAACATTCGATCTGAAAACCTTGCCTTAGTCACTACATTTAGCAACAGCCTTAGCATAGCCAGCACCTTTGGACAAGTTTTTACCCAGAGCTATTGATATGTTGGGGTTCCCTCACTTTGTATGCTTAAGTCTTCTTATATGGGATTTTATTTAGATGGGGCGTGTTCCTTACGGACATTCATGTTGCTGTGTACACGTATTGGTGTTGTGTCTTTTCATAGCACACTCTTTGTTCCATAACCATAAAGGACTTCTCTAAGACCGCATTAATCATCTGTTTTAGAGGAAAATGTATGTTCTTGCACCCCTGGAAGGAGAGTTTTGGTAACAAAGTTTTCTAGAGGCGTTTGTTATGTGGGGATCTCACAGACCACACTTGGAGGCATCAGAGGAGAATTCTTAAGTTGTCCAGATGTATCTAATGGCTTAGCGAAGCTAGCTGGGCACTTGATTTGGGCTTTCTAATTTTACCAAGGAATAATGACAAATAATAGAATACTGGCATAATTTCTGCATTTAAGGAATCCTTTGCTTTAAATCTTTCAGGGCAGCTCTGTACAAGGTAATTGGAGAAGGCAGATCTATTTAATCTTATTAATCGGGTCACACTGGCCGGAGCTGAGCCTGTCTGATGTATGTGGCCTACTTGCCATTTCCTTGTGTGATGCGCCATCTCCTGTCATAGCCCCCGGAGGTCCCCAGGTTCAGACCAGACTCATCACAGCTCCCTGGTGCTATTGCAGGCTTCCTTCAGAGCACGTCGCCTGCCCTGCCACCTTTCCTGCTCTTCCCCATTTGTTAGGGCTCTCTCCCTATTGAAGTTTCATCTGTATTACTTTACATTCTATCCCAATAAAAAATGAACTCCTCAGAGACTTGCCTCTTTTTTTTTGTTTGTTTGTATGTCCATTGCTTGGCACAGTGGCTTTCATGGAGTAGGCACTTAATGAATGGCTGAATTGAATGAATAGTAACAGTCATATTTATGTACCATTTTAGAGGTTACAAAGAACTTTGTGTATGTTATGTCATTTGACTTGCCAGTGATGGAATACTAGATATTCATATTCATTTCTCAAGGCTCTGAAAGATAACTTAGAGATGATTGATCCCACTTTGAACTAGTGATCTGGGGTGAAAGAATTTGAATCTGGGTAAGAATTCCCAGGGAGGAGATTCCCTTCACAAAAGCAGATCCCAGCCTTCTCTGCAGCTTGTTGTATAAATTAATGAGAGGTTAAATTACTTGTCTAGGACCACCCCCCCCCCCAGTAGGTGTCAGTCAAGACTTGAACCCAGATCTTCAGGATTCCCAGTTTTCTATCCACTATACTCTGTTACCTTTTTTCTTGCTGTATCCATTTGAATGTTCTGTTCCTGATTCTCCATGCAGTGTTATGGCTAGAAAGAATGCTCACTGCACAAGGATAATCATTTTATTACTCCCTGTATGATTTCCTCACTCCCCACAGAAGCTGTGCAGACCTGAACAGGAGCTGCTCCTTTTCTTCATTGCAGAATCCCTTGGCATCACCCTCTGCTCCTTCCTCTTTTTCTCTTTGTCTCTGATAATGAGGTGACCACCTCTCTGGCCCATCCCTTGCCAACTTCTCCAGCCCGTTCCGTCCTTGGTTATCCCTCTTTAGAATCAATCAGTCTTTCTTTATCTTCTGGCTTCTTTCCAGCTTCCTTCAAACATGCCCTAGACTTCCATCCTTAATAAACCTTTACTAGACTGAACCATCCTCTCAGGCTACCCATCCTCTAGCTTGCCTTACTTTCTCAGCCAAACTTCTAGAAAAAGCTATTTGTTGACTCTATTTCCTCTGCTCTCCCTCCTCAATTCTTCTCCATCTGGCTTCCAACCTCATCACTTAAATGAAATTGCTGCGTCCAAACTTAGCAATGATCTAATTTAAAAAATTAATTTTATTGATTATTGTTTAATATTACATAATTTCCCCCTGAATCTCTTATCACCCCTGCCTAGAGAACCATCCCATGTAACAAGGAATATTTTAAAAGAGAATAATCTATCAGCAAAACTGATGAGTACACAAGAAAGAAATGTGAAAATGTGCAATGTTTGGAGCCATGCTTATTGTTTGTAATTTTGTAACACTTTCTTATGATTATTTTGTAGTTCTTCCCATCTGCATTGTTGTGGTCAGTGCATTTACTGTTATCTTGGTGCTGCTGACTTCACTCTGTATCAGTTCATGTAGATCTGTTCAGGTTTCTCTAATCATCATGCACAGAGCAGTTGCATTCCATTATGTTCACCAAAAAGTGTTTAGGTTTTCCCCAATCAATGGCCATCTACTTTGTTTACATGTCTTTGTTCCCACAAAAAAACAGTGCTATAAATATTCTGGTGTATTTAGGAACTTTTTTTTTTTTTTTATCAGCAGCCTCTTTTATGTATGTACCTAGTAGTGGAGTATCTGGGCCAAAGAATATGGACATTTTAGTTATTTTGTTTGCATTCCTCCAAGTTATTTTCCATAGTGGTTGGATTGATTCACATTTCCACCAACAATGCACTAGTGTGCCCATCTTTCCACAACTTTCCCATAAGGACTTCCCATCTTCTGTCATCTTTGTCAGTTTTCTGGGTGTGAGATGAAACCTCAGGGTTATTTTGATTTGCATGTTTCTTCTTACTAAATTGGAACATTCATTCATATGATTATTAGTAGTTTGCAATTCTCTGGAAAACTGTTTATTTATGTCCTTTACAAATTATATATAAAAACAGCTGGGTGCTGCAGTGGTTTGAGTATTGGTCCAAGAGTCAAGAAGATCTGAGTTCAAATCCAACTTCAGACATACGCTCTCTCTCTCGCTCTCTCTTTCTACCCCCTCCTCTCTCACACACATACACACACATTCTCCAAAGCTGTTTCCTGATAAATAAGAGGTCAAAGAATATTAACAAGCAGTTCATATACAAATATGTATGTATACATTTGCATATGTATACGTACACAGATAAGGGTTAGATTTGGAATTGGGGCAGCCCTAACTCAGAATCCATGGCTTACCTCTTATCTGAGAAAAAAATACACACACACACACACACACACACACACACACACACACACACACTAGTTGTCTTTATACCCTTGATACCAAACCCTTACCTGAGAAATTTGATATAAAGACTGCTTGTGTAGAAAATTTTCAATTTCATATAATCAGAATTATCTGTTTTCTTTTGTAATTGCCTCTATCCCTTTCTTAGTTAAAATATACATATCCCTTTCCTGTAGCTATGAAAAGTAGCTGATCTACTTCTCTCTCTTTTTGTTTAATAGTATGATCTTTAATATTCAGGTCACATCCATTTTAGGTTTTTTTGTGGAATATGGTATAAGATGTTGGTCTAAGCTTGATTTCTGCCAGACTGTTTTCCTCTTTTCATTATTTCCCTACCTCTGGTCTAGATCTTTTGTTTCTTCTGATGAATTTTTGTTACCATTTTGTCATATTCTGCAAACTTTCATCATTTGGTCTTACATTAAAACTCTCATTTTACCTTGGCATTACTAGCATTCTGATTATATTGTCTTAGCCCAGTCACAAACACTAAATATTCTCCTGACTTTTTGAGTTGGTCTTTATTTCTTTAAGAAATACTTTGTGATTGAATTGATATGATTATTTCATGTGCTTTAGTAGATCCATGATCTCTCTTTTTTTTTTTTAAGCAGTTGGGGTTAAGTAACTTGCTCAAGGTTACACGGCCAGTTATTTTGTGTGGGTGCTAAGTATCTGAGGCGGGAACTGATCCTGGGTCTTCCAACTCCGGGGCCGGCGCTTTTACTCACTGTGCTACCTGACTGCTCCAACATTCAAAATCGCACTTTTTTTTTTTTTGCTTTTTGAAGGGCAGTTGGGGTTAAGTAACTTGCCCAAGGTTACACAGCTAGTTTGTTTTTTTTGTGTGTGGGTGTTAAGTGTCTGAGGCTGGAACCGAACTCGGGTTCTCCTGACTCTGGGGCCGGCTCTTCACTCACTGTGCCACCTAGCCGCCCCAATCCATGATTTCTTAATGGCCAAATATGGTGGTTTTCTTTCAGTCTTAATCCTCTTTGACCTCTCAGCTACATTTGACCTCTCCGTACCATAGTCCCCTCTCTAGGTTTTTGTGACACTGTTGTCTTGATTGTCCTGCCTTCTGTCTGCTTTGATCTCCTTTGCTGGCTCATTGTCCATGTCTCGCCCCCAAATATGGGCTCTTCTTCTACACTCTCTTTTTTTAGTGGTTTCTTTGCCTTCCATGGGTTGAATTTTCTTTATGCAGATGAGTCCCAGATCCATTTATCCAGCCTCCTTCTCCTGAACTTCAGTCTAACATCACTAACTGCCTCTTAGACATTTCCAGTTAGATGTCCCGGAAATGTCTCAAACTCACCATGTTCAAGTAGAACTCAGTGTCCCCCTCCCCTTAAACCTAACAGTTTACCAAACTTCCCTATTTCTCTCAAAGGAGGTCACCATTCTTCCAGTTAAATGACTTGCCTATGACTGGATTTCAGGGCTGGTATTCAGACCCCCAAGTCTTGTATCCTTTTCCATTGTAACACACAACTTTAACACGCTCGCTCCATCTGAGACCCTAGACAAGGATTTTAGCCTCTCTGGGTCCCGTATTAGATGATCTCTAAGGTTGTTTTGTGCTTTAAATTCTATAATCTTCAAATTTGGCAATCCTAGAACTATGAAGGGAGGCCCTCTTGACCCACTGTTTTTGAATATTCATCTTTGAGTAGAATTCTTTGTTAGTGCTTCTCAGCTATAACAGTGCTAAAAGTGTGTACTTTGTACTAGTACCATAATGGCAGTTACCCTGAGATTAGGGATGGGGTAAAGAAGAGGTTCAGCTAGAAGTGGGGCAAGGGAAGCCCAATGGAACTTGGATCCTTAAGTACTACTCCCTTCCAGTTTACTCAGGCTTTACCCATATTGTTTCTCTCATTGGGACACAGTAGTGGTGTCCAGGTTCTATCTGGATCAGCTCTTCTTAGCAGGTTACCCTGGACCTCATCTTCCTTTGCCAGTTTGTCCACTTTGTCCCCATGTGCAAACTTCATTCCTTTCTCTTCGTTCCTCTTAGGCCTGTTCTAGACTTTGCTCCATAATTGCCTTTTCTACCTCTCTGCCAACCTCTCTCCCCTTTGCCCTATGCCATTCCATTCACTTCACTAAGGTATCTTCCTTCACTTATCAATTAAACAACTCCTGAAATTTCCAAAAGAGAAGAAAAGTTTGAGTTAGGGAATGACAGAGGGAAAGATAGACACACGTTTCCATTTTGTTAGAGCGCTATCCTCCTCCAGGAGCCTTTTAGGAAATTCCATATTCAGTCTATTCTCTCCTCTGATTTCTTTCCCCTCTGCCTACAAGCACACTGAGGGCTTCCTATTTTTTTGGAGAAAAAAAATTTCAAGCCATTCTCTTGCTCTTTCAAACATCTTCAAAGGCATCGTAGGGTATTTTCAGTTTGAGGAGAAACACCTCTCTGTGATTCTAAACACATGCCAGGTCCTGCTTGTACAAGAAGTCAGGCTAGTTCTTGGGTTCAACATTAGATCAGTGATATTCTGGAATGTTTGAGATAAGTTCTTGTTGGATCGTAATTTCAGCTGTGAGCTTTCTTGTTGGTGACATCATATTTCTGCAAAGCTGGGTTTTCAACATAAAAGCAAGTGTTGCAATGAAACTCACTGGGAAACATGAAATAGGGTGACTGTGTCCAATCTGCTCCCCAGGTTTGAGAAGTTGTGCACTGTCCAACAGGAGTGTACATCCCATAGCGAGGAGTTAGGGTTTGAGAATGAAATAACAATATTGTTTTCTTTCAGTGTTTGTGCACTGTTTTTTCAAATGGTTATTAAATTGTTAGAACATAAATGCATATTTAAGTTGTTTGACCCAGACTATTTAATAAGGGCAGCTGTTAGTTTTACCTATGAGACACAAAGGGCCTTAGGATGAGAGGGAGTTGGAGAATCTCTCGAGTAGATTGTTCTTGCTCATTTTACATTTCTTGGGACTGGGTCTCTCTGTCTTAGACACACTGAAAGTGTAGTGGCCCCTCATAGGCATAAGCTGCCCCAGGTCTTCCCATAAACTGTGGCTTGCCCCATTTCTGACCTGGGCCAGTCTGGTGGGGGAAGAAGCATTTATTTAGCTTCAGCTAGGGTCCAGGCACTCTGTTAAATGCTGGTAAGTCTGCAAGCATGGTGCTTTTATGATCCCCATTTTATAATTGAAGAAACTGAGGCAGACAAGTGAAGTCACATGCCCAGGGTCACCCTTTTGTAGTGTCTGAGGCTGGATTTGCACTTAGTTCTTCCAGATTCCAGGCCTAGTGCTCTGGGCATCCTGCACCCCAGGCCTTTCCTTATAGGTGCCAGGCTCATTGCAGAGACCTAGACCCCCTGAATTCAAATGAAGCACCACTTCCAACTCCCAGAATTCCTGCTGCGCCTCACCCTTCTCTCATCACTTCTCCTTCCTTGTAAGCCTGACTTCTGGCCTGGCCTGGCCTGGCCATGGAAACGGTCCTTGAAGGGTCCTTGGGCTGCTGCAGTGTCTCTCAGCCTTGACTGAGAAGCCTTCTGAGCATTTCTGCTAATCCTCCTCTCCTTGGGCTTCTGGAACCTCACGCTATTCTCATGTTCTTTCTTCCCTGATTGTAGATTCTAATTCAGTATTTTCTTTTTCTGATCTTCTCATTCATACATCTTATTCTTTCCCCAGGCTTTAGCTATGACTTGTATTTCAATGATTCTCGCCTGTGTCTGTCCCCAGCCTCTTTTCAGAGCTCCCTCCACGGGCCACATTTCTGCCTGACTGGATTTCTCTGCTTTGAGATCCTGTTGGCATCTCAAACCCAACATGTTCCAGTTTGAGTTGATCTCCCCGTGGGGGTGGGACTGAAGGGGAAGCCTCCCACCCCCACCCCGTCCTGTCTAATCAGCTTTTCTCTCTCCTGCCACTCAGGTCTGCTGGACAAGAGCTTGGGCATAGCAGCGCTTTCTCTGAGCCTTCATTTCCTGGTCTGTAAAATGGGAATAAAGATCACTGCACCACTCTCCTTGCAGGGTTGTTGTGGGGGAAAGACTTTATAAACCTTAAAGCACAATACAGATGTCGGCTGGTAGGAGAGGCAGTGTAGCAGAGTGGGAAGAGAGCCAGCCTGGAGTCAGGGAGACCTGGGCTCGCCTCGTGTGTCATTGAACAATTCACTGAAGGCCCCAGAAGACTGTTAGACTCTAAGTTGCAGAGATCTGGGCCCCTGAATATATGATCCTTGCAGATACAATTATATGTACAACCAATAATAACAGAATCAGATGCATGCACAGAGAGATGACAGAGGGAAATAACTTTTTTGTTTTTTAAGGAAAAAACTTTACCATACTAACTAGACATTTGTGATTTTAGTCAGTTTTTTTTAATGCTAGTTAAGTTTATACTTTTTTTCATGGTCTTCCTGTTTGACAGCAATAGAATATAACCAGTGTCAAAAAAGCTAATACAATCTTAGGCAGCATGAATAGGGTGCAGATATGGGAAGGAATGCTCCCCTTACAGCCCACGTTAGATTATATCCAGAACATTATGCTCCACTCTTGGCTCCCCATTTTTAGAAGGACATTTGTGTGACCTTGAACAAACCACTTCTCTCTGTTTTGATTTCCTCTCTGTAAAACTTGGATGAGCTTGTCTGTTGGGGGCTAAAAGCTTGGGAACCACATGCGGCTCTTTTCAGTTCTTTATATACAAACCTATGTGTCTTTTTAGGCAAAAATAACGAATGAATTCAGTACCTGTGGGTTGATTCATCTCATTCACATCCACATTGGTTACATACTACAAACAGTAGCTGCCCTTGGAGGTGAGTAGTGCTCATACTCTCTGTTCCACTGCCAGAGGCCCAGTGACTTGGTCTCGCCTCCTGGGTTGTTGTACTGGTAAATGTTTATGGATTGATTGGTTCTGATGAGCTTCCTTCCCTCCTCCTTTTGTCCCCACTTGTCTCCTGTTATTCCACGAAAGTCACCTTCTGTCCTTCAAGGTGAGCATTAACTAATCTGATAAGATGATCATACTGATGACTAAATTGGAGAATAGGAGTATTATGGGGCAGTGGCTCAAATTTCTAGGTAATATGTGTATTATAACCAGGGCCTTTTAGAGACAATGTTCAGTGGAAGAAATGTGTTAGGAAAGAGGATGAAGTTGGTTCTATGCAGAAGTAGAATCAGTGGAGAGAAACAGCAGAGAATTCAAGGCTCAGCATTAGGAGATTCAGAGAGTGGCCAGTCCTACCAGCATCTGAATAGGAATTCCTTCTGCGGTGTCGGCCAGTGGCTGTTCAGCCTTAGCTGGAAAAACTCCAGGGAGGCATCCCATTCCCCATTTGGGAAGCTTTAAGACTGGCCAAGTCAACTGACTTATATTGAACACTTATGTGCCAGACTCACTAAGTACTGAGGTGACAGAGACAGGCAGAACATCCCGCGTCCATCCCTGAAGGAGCTGACATTCTAAGGGGAGACAGTGTGAAAACTCGAGGTCCACTCAAGATAAAGACAGAGTGAATGGCAGGTCCTTTCTGAGAGAAGGCACAGGCCCCTGGAGCTCTGTGAGCAGGGGATGATGTGGTCAGATCAAGGCTCTAGAAACTCCCTCTGGCAGAACGGTGGAGGGTGGAGAGGAGGAGGGGGAGACCTGAGACAGCAGAACCAAGTGGGAATCTTGAAATAATCCAGGCTGGAAATGACACCTGGGTGGTGGCCTGGGTGGGGGAGGGAGTGTGCCAGGGTTTGGCTGTGGATTGGAGCTGTGAGGTGAGAGTAAGCCTAGTCAGGACATATTTATTAAGCTCCTGCTGTGTCCCAGGTACTGTGTTAAGTGCTGGCGATAACACAAAGGCAGAAAGAGTTGAGGATGTGAGTGTGAGTGAACTTTCATTTGCCAGTTTTGATAACTTCATGTGACTCTTTGAGGATTATGCTTCTTAGTTTGGTAAATATATATTTGCTGATTTTTTAAATGCACAACCAGTATAATTAAGGTGAATTTCAGTAAACATAAAAAGTTAGTTAACTTATCCCATTGTGTTTTGGTAGTACTCACTTTTATATACATGCATTGTTTTCATGTTTTACTTGCCTTTTTATTTGCAAGAATTTACCATTTCTAAAGTAGCTGGGGCAGCTAGATGGCCCAGTAGATAGAGTGCAGGACCTGGAATCAGGAAAATCTGAGTTCAGATTTGGCCTCTGACACTTACTACCTGCATGACCCTGGGCAAGTCACCTCACCTCTGCCTTAGTTTCCTCATTTGTAAAATAGAGATGATAACAGCCCCTCCCTTCCAGGGTTGGTAGATGAATCAAATAAGAACGTGTGTGAAGCACTTTGTGGACTTTAAGTCACACAAATGCCAGCTGCTGGGATTCATTTGTTTAGGATTTATTCCACCTTTGTAACTATCCCCAAAATCATTCAAATAAATATGTCAAAAAACACTAAATTAAAATGGTTTATAATTTATCTTAAAATATGTATAGAATTAACTTGAACAAAGTCATAACAACCCCTTGCATGTGGCTAGGTCATCTCCTGATTTTAATCTGGTAGATTCTCTTTTAGACTTTTTGCTGTTGCCACTAATGACACTATTCCCAGAGCTGCTGTGTGCCTGCTGATGAGGCCTTAGTCACTGTTCACACAGAGTACTTCCTGTAGAAGGTGGGCCGGAGGATCTCTGCTGCTCCCTAGCCCTAAGGCCGCTGGCCATTCACCTTCTCCCCTCCTCCTGCCCTTGGGCTTACCTTGAGATTGCTTCTGACTTTAAATCTGCCATCCCACCACAGCCTTGGTATTCATAATTGTCATTTCGTATGTTGTCATTCAGTCGTTTCAGTCATGTACGACTCTCCGTGACCCCATTTGGGTTTTCTTGGCAGAGATACTGAAGTTCTTTGCCATTTCCTCCTCCAGCTCATTTTACAAATGAGGAAACTGAGACAGCGTGAAGTGACATGTCCAGGGTCACACAGCTAGTCAATATCTGAGGCTAAATTTGAACTAAGAAAGAGGAACCTTCCTGGGCCTGGCTCTCTGGGCACCGTGGCGCCACCTATTTGCCAGATCATTTCTTATGGTGAAACAACATTGGATGCTGCTGCTGTATTTGTATACTTTGGAAACTATGTAGCCTGGTGCAGTTAACCCCTACCCCAACCCCTGTTTATGGTTCCTAATATTGTACCGTTCTTGTCCAAGCCCTCACTTTCATAGAGGATTTACCCGATGCAATGAAAACTTTGTCTGTTAAATCACTTATGGATGTCAGTGCAACACTTGAAGGTCCATGTGTTATCTCTTCCTCTTGCAATGGGATCAGCATACCATCTTCTCTAGTTAAACATTACCTTAAATTTCTTCATCTGTAAGATGGAGTTATAACATACACCTCACATGTATGAAAAGCAGCAGAAAGACCAGTTTGACAAGACCATAAAGTGGAAAAAGGGGAATAATGTACAAGAAAAGTGAGTGGGGGTGACAGACTTTAAATGCCAGGGGGGAGCATGTTTTATTTAGCCTAGAGACTATGGGGAGCTGTTTACTATAACTTTTCATCACCCTGTTCTCTACTGAAATTATAACCCTTCATCTACAAATAGCTGTCCTTTAAGAAGTGGCACCAGAAGTTCCTGAGAAACAGCACAGTGGGGTGGCTCCAGTGCTGGCCAGCCCTAGTTGAGAGAGAAATGTGTTCAAGGCCTGCCTCTGACAGAACAGTTGTGTATGAGACACTTAGAGCAGTAGCTGATCTGCATCAAAGGAGGGACCTTACACACCAAGATTCCCCCTGTGGCTGAAGTGGTCGATTCAGAACCCAAACCCTCCAGGGGAAGCTGTTAAGCATAAGGCCCTTTTAGAAGTTACTTGATGGCAGGTTTATAATGATATTTTTAGGAAAGATCATAGGCTTTCAGAGCTGGAGAGGACTTCAGAGATCACATAGTCTGGCCCCTTCATTTTATAGGTGAAGAAAGTAAAGGGAAGTGATTTTCCACGGTCCTAGAGTGCTTGAGTGACAGAGCTAGAAGGAGAAGGCAAGTCTTCTAAACTCTGGCCCGGGATTGTTTTCATTGCAGTTTGTACTTTGGGCAGGTACATAAGAAAGCAAGAAAGAAACAGTTATTGTTGCCCATATTTCAGGCATTCTTGTCTACAGCGTAGGTGGGTCGGTACATGGGTACTTCTTAGGTACTGCATCTGAGGTTTCCAGTAGAAAATCACATTTCTCTTGCTTCAAAGGAAGTATAGGAGAGACAAGCCCACCTTACCGCTGCTCTTTCCCAAGGGACGAGGAGGCCTAACGTTCATTGCCATGTTTCCCCTCCCATAGCATAGTGGTCCAGTTACTAAGCAGCCAAGTCAGTTTGTTACACTTGGAGTAAAACCAGAGTAAAAAATGTTAAATAACTTTTGGCTTTCAAATTCTATTTTGATTTCCTGTATATATTTTCCTATGAAGAAAACATTGATTCTTTTGTCTCTTCTTATAATGGCCCAAATCAGTCAATAACATAACCTTTGTTTCTATGGTTTTATGGTGTGAACAACATCAGAACTCCCCTCAGCTCAGAATAGTCATCTGGTTCCACTTCCAAAATCAGATTTCTCCTCGTCTTTGCTGCCTCTTTTGATGCCGCAGACCGCGTTCATTCAGCTTTGCAGGCACACGGAGAGCTGGCCAGGTGCAGATAGACTTGAGAGAGAAGATGAAAATGACTTGGAATGTTAAATGTCTTAAGAGGCTTGTGGCGGTAAGAAGTAAGGCTGCACACTTTGTCACTGTCCTTTGCAGCAGTTAGGCCCTCATTAGAGAATTCTATCTAATTAGATTTCCAGATTGTTAAGAGGAATAGAATATGCAGAAAGAAAATCATCATAGGATCATAGGTTTAGAGCTAGAAGGGACACTGAGTCCAATCCCTTCATTTTCTAGATGAGGAGACTGAGACCCAAAGAGATGATGTGACTTACCAGAAGTCACACAGATGGTTAGTGACTGATTCCTTTTCAAGTCCTTAGAATTCAGATCTGTCCATCTTTCCTGTAACCCAGTCTGCCTCACTTGAGAGAGAATCCAGACAGGGTAGAAAGGAAGGTTGGGTAACTAGAATGATTTAATTTAGAGAATAAGAATATGGGAGGGGCCTTTGATTTTGCATTAGAGTTTTCATGGATGTGTGGCCTCCCCATTTAGGTGGCCCTCCCCTAGTGTAAAGGGTGATCAAGCCATGTATTCTCATCTGTGTGGTTCTTGACCTTGCCCTTCCTTCCATAAATGCACCATAAAGGACATCCACTCTGCTTTGGAGTGCTCCCTTTGAACAATTCATCGGTCATACCTCACTCCTGATACATCACTGGCTCATTTCCTTTTCCAAGCATTTATGCCATTAATTATGTCTTTTGTGTCATTTCTTCCTTGGAAGGTAGATTGTAATATGCTATAGTCTACTGACATCATATATGTACATGGAGACATATAGATGTCTTTACATAACCCTTTCAGTTTTCTGAGGTCATTGTGATCCATAATTCACAGCTCTTATAACATCACCAGAAGACTGGTGGGATGTTCTGTAAAAAGTCCAAATGGAAAAGAGGTTTCCCTGTCGATGTTAAGGTACCCTAAAGGCTTCTATTAGGGATGTCTTTGTTCTTATTATTGTAGAGCTTATTCCAGATGTGTTAACTGATGGATAAATTCAGAAGGTTCCCGTTCAACTCTGTGTTGTGAAGTATGCATTCTTCTGTTGGATTTTTTTTTTTTTGTGGGTTACTGGGCTGGTACCTTTTAAATCAAGGGATTATTTTTTATTGTTTATTAAGGATCCTTTGGGGTGTTCTAGGTATTGGTACAACCAATAAAATTTCATCTCCAAACAGAAGGCTTTAGAAAACCTCCCTATTGATAGGGTCACCTTTCTACTAAGTATATTTTGTATGGAGCATCCCCCATGACACTGATGTAGCACCTTGAGTGAACATGTTTTATTCCTGTTTTGATATTGATAGTTAAATCATTCATTGACAAAATTCTCTCTGGTTGTATTTATAAAGGAATTTTATGTGATATTAATTTGTAGACTAACTCCTTATTGGAAGGGAGAGCCTTTAAATCTGCACTGTGTGTGTGCAGTGAGATCTTGTATTCTCAACAGAAAACTGTCACTTGTGACTGAAACCTAGCCTGTCATAGGTCCATGAAACCCTGTCTTACTCTATTCTCATGTTTTTATGAAGCATAACTTGGATTCAAGTACATTTTCTTAAAGATTTTTAAGGGCACTCACTTCCAGGAGCCAAGATGGTGGAGTAAGCAGGAAATCACCCGAGCTCTCCCAAATTCACCTCCAAACAACTCTAAAATAGTACCTCAAAATGAATTCTGGAATGGCAGAAACAAAAAAATGTGGGGTAAAACAATTTTCCAGCCCAAGACAACTTGGAAGGTGGAGAGGAAAGGTCTCTCTCATTTAGGTAAAAGGGGAGTGCAGTCCTAGGGAGGCTCTGCCTCAGCAAGTCAGTGAAGGTCCTGAGTTCCAGCACAGGTCAGTGACTGAGGCACCATGGGCCCCCATGCAGCAGAAGTCTTGCAAGTAGCCAACTCTTCCCCCTTCCCCTATCCATAGCACTAGTGCAGTAACAGGTGACCAGCCAGAGCCCCTAGCACAGGACCAGCCAAACAGCCAGGTTTGTAATCCCAGCACAAGAAATTTGAGACAATGTATCCTCCACCCCAGGAGCAGAGCTCATCTTTAAAAATAATAAAATAGGCTGGGAAAATGCAAATTAAAAAAAAAAAAACTTGACCATAGAAAATTATTATGGTGACAGGGAAGAACAAAACACAAACTCAGAAGAAGACAACAGTGTTAAAACGCCTATGTGTAAAACCTTAAAGAAAAATGTGAATTGCTCCAGGTTCAAAAAAAGATCCTGGAAGAGTGCAAAAACATTTTTAAAAATAAATAAGAGAGGTATAAGAAAGATTGGGAAAAGAAATGAGAGTGATGCAAAACAATCATGAAAAAAGATTAACAGCTTAATAAAGGAAGCATAGAGGTGGCAGAGCCAAGATGGCAGAGTAAAAGCAGGAACTTCCTTAAGCTCCTGCACCAACCACCTCCAATACCTGTAAAATATGACTCTAAACAAAATGTAAAGCTACAGAGCCCACAAAGTGACAGAGAGAAACAAATCTCTTGCTGAAGGCAGTCTGTCAGGCCCACAGGAAGGGTCTATTGCACCGGGCTGGGGGCTGAGCAGTCCTGTGGTGGCCCCGATTAGTGGCCCAGACTGGCCAGAGCAGACTTCAGGGGGGTGAATCATTGGCAGCTGTGGCAGTTTCCAGACTTCTCAACCCATAAACGCCAAAGAGAAAGTAAAAGGTCAGTAGGGAACTCTGCTGTAACTGGGTGACAAGAGCACAGTCTGGCCCCTGTACCCAGGGCAAGAGGTGGCAGAGGCATGGCACCTATAACTGCTGTGTGGTGGCACCTACAGCTGCTACGTGGTGGCACCTACAGCTGCTGCGGGGCTGCCTCCAGAGCTTGTGGCCTGCAGATCATAGGGGCCAAGCAACCATACAGACAGTAATTGCTCTTGCTTTGGCCCACTTGGATCTGGGTCGCAGTCTTGGGTGGTGGTCCTGGGGTGTGTGGCCAGTGTGCCAGAGTTTGTGGTGGCTGTAGAGAGGGTACCCTCCTCAGACCTCTGACATTGGCTAAAACCCCAGCAATTTGGGACAAAGCTCTCTACCCTGTGGAAGCAGAGTTCTACTGTGGCAAAGAGCTCAAAAGTCAAGTCATTGGCTGGCAAGATGAGCAAGCAGAAGAAGCACAATCAGACCATAGAATCCTTTTTGGGGGACAAAAAGGATCAAAACATGAAACCAGAAGATGACAAAAAAGTCAAAACTCCTGCATCAAAAGCTTCCAAGAAAAATATGAATTGGTTGTAGGCCATGGAGGAGCTCAAGAAGGATTTTGAAAATCAAGTAAGAGAAGTGGAGGAAAATTGGGAAGAGAAATGAGAATGATGCAAGAAAATCATGAAAAGTGACTCAACAGCCTGCTAAAGGCGACCCAAAAAAATACTGAAGAAAATAACACCTTAAAAAATAGACTAACTCACTCAAATGGTAAAAGAGGCCCAAAAAGCCAATGAGGAGAAGAATGCCTTAAAAAGTCTAATTGGCGAGATGGAAAAGGAATTTCAAAAACTCATTGAAGAGAATAATTCCTTCAAAATTAGATTGGAGCAAATGGAAGCTAATGACTTTATAAGAAGTCAAGATGCTATAAAACAGATCCAAACAAATGAAAAAAAAAATAGAAGGCAATGTGAAATATCTCATTGGAAAAACCAGTGACCTGGAAAATAAATCCAGGAGAGATAATTTTAAAATTATTGGACTACCTGAAAGCCATGATCAAAAAAAGAGCATAGAAATCATCTTTCAAGAAATTCTCAAGGAAAATTGCCCTGATATTCTAGAACCAGAGGGCAAAATGGAAATTGAAAGAATTCACCGATAGCCTCTTGAAAAAGATCCCAAAAAGGAAACTTCTAGGAATATTTTAGCCAAATTCCAGAGTTCCCAGGTCAAGGAGAAAATATTACAAGCTGTCAGGAAGAAACAATTTGAGTATTGTGGAAACACAATCAGGATAACACAAGATCTGGCAGCTTCTACACTAAGGGATTGAAGGGCTTGGAATATGATATTCTGGAGGTCAAAGGATCTGGGATTAAAACCAAGAATCACCTGCCCAGCAAAACTGAGTATCATGTTTCAGGGGAAAATATGGTCATAAATGAAATAGAGGACTTTCAAGTGTTCTTGATGAAAAAAAGAGCTGAACAGAAAATTTGACTTTCAAATACAAGAAGCAAGAGAAGTATGAAAAGGTACACAGGAAAAAGAAATCATAAGGAACTTATTAAAATTCCTACATGGAAAAAGGATAATTGTAACTCATGAGACTTTTCTCAGTATGAGGATACTTGAAGGGAATATATATGTGTGTGTATACATACATACATATATATGTATATATAGGAGGGTGTATGTGTGTATAAATACATAAGTGAGTGTGTGTTTATGAGTTAAATAGGTAGTGATAATATCTAAAAAGTAAAATTAAGAGGTGAGAGGAATATAATGGTAGAAGGAGAAAGGGAGAGATAGAATAGGCTAAATTATGTTATATAAAGGAGGCAAGAGAAAATTGTTACAATGGAGGGGAAGAGCAGGAAGGCTAAAGGGAATGGGTCAACCTTACTCTCATTGCATTTGGCTTAAGGCAGGAATAACATACACACTCAATAGGGTATCTTAGCCTACAGGAAAGTAGGGGGGAAGGGGATAAAAGGGGGGATGATAGAAGGGAGGGCAGATTGGTGGAGAGAGTAGTTAGAAGCAAACACTTTTGAAAAGGACAGGGTCAGAGGAAAAAGTAGAATAATTAGGGAGCAGAATAGGATAGAGGGAAATATAGTTAGTCTTTCAAAATGTAACAACTATGGAAACATTTTTTGTAACTACATATATACAACCTATATTGAATTGCTTGTCTTCCCAGTGGGGGTGGGTGAGGAGGGAAGAAGGGAAAGAATCTGGAAATCAAAGTTTTAAAAACAAATTTAAGGGGCAGCTAGGTGGCACAGTGAATAGAGCACTGGCCCTGGAGTCAGGAGGACCTGAGTTCAAATCCGGCCTCAGACACTTGAACACTAAAACTAGCTGTGTGACCTTGGGCAAGTTACTTAACCCCAATTACCCCCCCCCCAAAAAAAAGAAAAAAAGTTTAAAAGAAAAACAAATGTAAAAAAAAAAATTACATGCAATTTGGGAAATAAGATATATAGGCACTGGGGTATAGAAACCCATGTTGCCCTACTAGAAAGTTGGGGGGCATGGGGGAGTATATAAGAGAGAGCAGATTGGGGGAAGGGGTATTCAGTAGGCTCACCATCTTGGGGTGGTGGGTAGGGAAAGATAGGGAGAAAATTTGTAATTCAAAATCATGTGGAAATGAATGTTGAAAACTAAAAATAAATTAAAGATTTTTTTAAAATAAAGGATGCATAAAAAAATGGAAAAAAGTAAAAAAAAAATTTACTGAAGAAAGCTCCTTTGGCCAAATGGAAAGGGAAGCAAAAAAAAAAAACCTGAAGAAAATAATTCCTTAAAAATTAGAATTGGACAAGTATAAGCTAATGACTTCATGAGACATCAGGAATCAATCAAACAAAATCAAAAGAATGAAAAAATGGAAGAAAATGTGAAATGTTTTATTAGAAAAACAAGCCACCTAGAAAATAGATCCTGGTGAGATAATTTAAGGATTCTTTGACTGCCTGAAAATGATGATCAAAAAAAGGAGCTGGACATTATACTTTAAGAAATCAGAAGACTGCCCTGATATCCTAGAACCAGAGGGTAAAACAGACATTGAAAGAATCCACAAATCACGTCCTGAAAGAGACCCCAAAATGGAAATGCCTAGGAACATTATACCTAAATTCCAGGATCCCCAAGTCAAGGGAAAAATATTACAAGCTGCCAGAAAGAAACAATTCAGATATCATGGAACCACAGTCAGGATTACACAGGAAAAGGAGCTAGGATTACATCTAAGAATCTCCCACCCAGAAAGCATAATTCTTCAAGAGGGACTTTCAAACCTTCCTGATGAAAAGACCAGAGCTGAACAAAAAACTTGATTTCCAATACAAGACTCAAGAGAAGCATAAGAAGGAAAGGGATTCAGTAAAGCTAAATTGTATCTTTACATGGGAAGATGGTACTTGTAACTCTTAAGAACTGTATCACTATTAGTGTGTTTAGAAGGAGCATACATAGACAAGTTATGGGTATGAGGTGACTTTGATGGGGTGATATAAAAACAGTACAGGGTGAGAAAGAGGATTACCTTGGGAGCAGAAGAAAGGGAGAGACGGAATGGGATAAATCATCTCACAGGAAGAAGTGTGAAAGATCTATTACAGCAGAAGGGAAGATGAGAGATTGGGTGGTGGGCATTACTTGAAACTTACTCTCATTGGAATTGGCTGAAAGAGGAAATAACATACACAGTCAGTGGGTATAGAAATCTATCTTGCCATACAGGGAAGTAGTAGGTGAGGAAGTTAAGAAAAGGGGTGGGGGTAGGGGACTGACAGAAGGGAGGGCAGATTGAGGGAGGCAGTGGTCAGAAGCAAAATACTGGTGAGGAGGAGGGAAAGGGTGAAAGAGAAAGAAAAAGATAAACAGGAGGAAAAATATTATGGAGGGAAATAAACATTTAGTAATCATAACTGCAAATGTGAATGGGATAAACTCACTCATAAAATAGAAACAATTAGAGTGGATTAAAAGACAGAATCCTACAATATGTTGTTTATAGGAAACACACTTGAAGCAGAGAGATTTATGCAGAATAAAGGTAAGGGGTTGGAGAAGAATCTATTATTTTTCAGCTGAAGGAAATAAAAAGCAGGGGTAGCAATCATGATCTCCAGCAAAGCAAAAACAAAAAACAGATCAATTAAAAGAGATAAGAAAGGAAACTACATCCTGTTAAAAGGTACCATAGACAGTGAAGTAGTATCAGTATGAAACATATAAGAACCAAGTGGTATAGTATCCAAAATCTTAAAGAACTTAAGTTACAGAAGGAAATAGACAGGGACCTCAAGTTTCCCGTCTCAGAATTAGATAAATCTAACCAAAAAAATAAACAATAAAGAAGTTAAGGAGGTGAATAGAGTTTTAGAAAAAAAGTTAGATATAATCAACCTCTGGAGAAAATTAAATGAGGAATAGAAGAGAATTTACCTTTTCTGAGTGGTACATGGCACCTACACAAAAATTGACCATGTATTAATAGGGCATAAAAACTTCATAATCAAATATAGAAAGACAAATGTTAAATGTGTCCTTTCCAGATCATAATGCAATAAAAATTACACACAATAAAGGGAAGTGGAACAATAGATTAAAAATTAATTGGAAATTAGTCCCAAAGAATGATCGCATCAAGCAATAAATCATAAAATCAATAATTTCATTAAAATGAATGACAGCAATGAGACAACATACCAGAATTTATGGGATGTAGCCAAAGCAGCACTTAGGGGAAAATTTATATCTCAAAACTCTTACATCAATAAGTTAGAGCAAGAGCAGAGCAATAAATAGGGCATGCAGCTTAAAAAAAAAAAAAAAATAAAAAAAGAACTAAAAATCCCCAATTAGATACCCCATTGGAAATCCAAAATTGAAATTAATAAAATTGAAAGTAAGAAAACTATTGAGCTAATAAATAAAACTAGGATCTTGTTTTATGGGGGGGGGGGAATGATAGATAAATCATTGGTTAATTTGATTTTTAAAAAAGAAAGAAGACCAAATTTCCACTATCAAAAATGGAAGGTGTGAATTCACCACCAATGAAGAGGAAAATAAAGCAATTATCAGGAACTGTTTTGCCCAATTATATGTCAGTAAATCTGACAGTCTAACCAAACTCGACAAATATTTATAAAAATACAAATTGCCCAGATTAACAGAAGAGGAAACAGGATACTTAACTCCATTTTAGAAAAAGAAATTAGACAAGCTGTCAGTGAGCACCCTAAGAAAAAAACCTCCAGGGCCAACATAGAATAAGTGAATTCTACCAAACATTTAAAGAACAATTCCTATACTGTATAAACTATTTTGAAAAAAATAGGCAGAGTCCTTACAAATTCCTTTTATGACACTAATATGGTGCTGATACCTAAACCAGGAAGAGTAAATACAGAGAAAGGAAACTATAGACCAATTTCCCTAACAAATATTGAACCACAAATTTGAAATAAAATACTAATAAGGAGATTATAGCAATATATCACTAGTATTATATACTATGACCATATGGCTTTTATGCTAGAAATACAGGGTTGGTTCAATATTAGGAAAACTGTTGGCATAATAGACCAAATCAATAACAAAATCAACAGAAATATGTTTATTTCAATGGATGCAGAGAAAGCTTTTGACAAAATACAGCACTCATTCCTATTAAAAAAAACTAAAGAACATAGGAATAAATGGAGCTTTCCTTAAAATGGTAAGTAGCATCTATTTAAAAACCATTAGGAAGTATCATCTGTAATGGGGATAAGCTAGAATAACATCAGGAGTGAAGCAAGGATGCACATTATTGCCACTGCTCTTCACTATTGTACCAGAAATGTTAGCTATAGCAATAAGAAGAAAAAAAATGAAGGAATTAGAATATTCAATGAGGAAATGAAACTATCACTCTTTGCAGATAATACGGTATACTTAGAGAATCAACTAAAAAAACTAGTTGAAACAATGACTTGAGGAAAGTTGCAGGATATAGAATAAACCCATATAAATCATTAGCATTTCTATATGTTAACAGCAAATCCCAATAGCAAGAGATAGAAAGAGAAATTCCATTTAAAATAACTGCAGACGATATAAAATACTTGGGAGTCTACCTGTGAAGACAAACTTGGGAACTATATAAACACAATTATAAAACATTTCATGCAAATAAAGTTAGATCTAAACAACTAGAAAAAATACTAGTTCCTCATGGATAGATAGAGCCAATATAACAAAAATGAAAATTCTAAACTAAATCAGTTTACTTATTCCATGTCATACCAATCAAAGTACCAAAAAAATATATAGAACTAGAAAAAATATAACGGAATTCATCTAGAAGAACAAAAGGTCAAGAATATCAAGGGAATTAATGAAAAAATATGTAAAGGAAAGTGGCCTTACCAAATCTCAAAACTATGTTTTAAAGTGGTAATCATCAAAACTATCTGGCATTGACTAAGAAAGAGTGGTGGATCAGTAGAATACATTAGGTACACAAGACACAATAGTAAATGACCACAGTAATCTAGTGTTTGGTAAACTCAAAGACTCCAACTTCTGGGACAAGAACTCAGTATTTGACAAAAACTGCTAGGAAAATTGCAAAATGGTATGGCAGAAACGAGGTATAGACTTACATTGTATACTAAGATAAAGTCAAAATGGGCACATGATTTAGACATAAAGAATGATATCATAGCCACTATTCCCCTTCAGAGAAAGAACTTATGGCATCTGAATGCAGATTGAAGCATACTATTTTTACTTTTTGTGTGTGTTTTTTTCTTTTGGTCTGTTTGTTTTTTCACAACATGACAAATATGGACATATGTTTTATATGATTGCACATATGTAACCTATAGCAAAAAATTTGGAACTCAATTTTGTAAAAAAAAAAGTGTTGAATTTTTCTTTACATGTAATTGGGAAAAAATAAATACTATTTAAAAAATATTTTATTGGTAATCCTTGGCTATTTCTTTTTAGTGATGCCATTCATAATCTGTTTCATTATTTGAAATCTTGGTCTTGAGATCTTGAAAATTGATACCTGATGGCCTTCTAAATTGTGATAATGAATGGTTATTATACAAAGATAGTAATTAGAAAGTATGGTTCTTCAGAATGCTAAAGAATGTGAAACATAATTAAATTATAACAAGAAATTTTTGTTAGATAAAAGGAAAACCTTGGTAATGCAAGTAAATAAGTAAGCAGTGATTTAAAAAAAACTGTCAGAAGCTGTGGATTTGTCTCTGGAAACCTTTGAAAGTAAGATTTTAACTTTTTTTAATGGGTTTATTTTGGAGGGGAGGAGATTGCCTTCTATCCTGGTGTCCCATGGATCCATGGAAATTAAGATATGCTAATATCTGTTGATGATATGGACTTTTGGATAAATGGATTCTTCAGGTATGATGTAAGTAGTCTGGGAACCCTTGCAACAACTCTGTTCCCATTGCCCTCCTAATGTAGGCCTAAATCAGAGCTTCTTCACATGGAAGTCATGATTTTTTATTATAGATATGAATGTACATGTATGTTTGTGTATATATAAAGTATATTATATATGAATACATAAATATAAATTGCATTTCAGTCATTTAAGCTACTAGCGCTTAAAACCATACTAAAACTTCTAAATAGGCATCCCCTCCATTTCTGATTCTGTGCCACCATAGAAATTGAGTTCCTTTCTAATTTTAATGTGTAGTATGTTATTTTCTGTCTTTAAAAACATCATCATGAGAAGGGGGCCATAGACTTCACCAGACTGCCAAAGGAATTAATGATATAAAAGGTTAAAAATCTCTGCCCAAATTGCATTCCATTGTTTCTAGCCCTTGTAGCTTAATAAACCAGAGGGCTGCAGGTCTATTGAAAATGGACTTTAATAGAGATTGTATAGACTCACACTTGCGGACGGTGTGTCCCATACTCCAACACTCCTCCTTGAAGCAGACTTTTCTTCACATTCCTTGATACTTAGGACAGTGACTGACACATAGAAAGCCCTAAATGCTTATCAAAAGGTTCAGATAAATGTTGTGATCCCAAATACATGGGTGCCTTTTTTTTTTTTTTGCCATTTTGTCATCACTTAGAAGAAATGTTTGTATTTCAGGAACTTTAATATATTTTTTCTGTAGTGGGCATATCAGAACTCTACTTGACAGAGATGGGGAGGGGATGGGGATGTGTGTGTTGGAGGTGTTATTTGTTAAATAAAGGAATATTCATTTTATATCCTGAACATCTGGAAAATGCTATGAAATCCTTAAATTTGTTCAAATACCTATTCTGTTTTGACTGTTCCCTATAACCCTTAAAAAAGGGGCTATTGAACAATTTTTTTTTTTTTTTAATGTTTTAGGATTAAAGTTTCTCTCTACACTGCAGTGGTGTATTTGCTTACCTTGGCAACACTCCCACCAGCACTCAAAAAAAGAAAACCAAAAAAACCAAACTATATTCTGGGTGTTAGATGAGATCCAGAAGTCAAAGGGGGGCTACCAAAATCCAGATTGGTGATTGAGGGGGAACCTTCCCTTCAATTTCTGTGACCCTCCCTTCTCTTTTTTGTTCTCCCCTTAGACAGAGACAGACAGAATAGAGACACCTGAGTATTTTCTGTCTGCCTTTCTCATAGTAGATCATGTTGTTTTAAGTGATTGATAGGAATTTTTCTAGAGGAAGGATCAGAACTCTCCTGAGGAATAACATTTAAAGGCTTTCAATATATATTTTTTAAAAAGCAAAAGCTATCTTCTGTTTTGTATTTCACCTAACTGGAGTGAAGAGAAATGAGGGGCCCTGTCCATCATCCCTCCTTTCCCAAGGATGAACAATAAGCAGATGTTCATCATACATAGAAAAACTTGGCCACCCTCAAGCTTTGTAAATAGAACACTGAACTTTTGCAAACCCGAAGTGACCTATAAACATTGAACTGACAAAAACGAAACTCAAAATAAGATATAAAAGTCATAGCCAGTTTCTGCCATGTTATGTGTTAAGATCACCAGGAAAGCAGGTCTGGCTGAGGCCGCAGTGGCAGGAAGGCAAGGAATGTGTGGTCAGACCTCAGAAGCCAGTGGGGCCAGGCTGGCAAGGACTCTGAGAGCCGAGCAGTGCATTGACCACTGATCTACACACCCTCTGCTCTCGCTCCTCCCTGCCTGCCAGGCCCTAGCTGCCAGCTGATTAACCTTAAGAAGAAGATTCCTCTATTTAGCCAACTCCAGTGGCTTCCTGTGTCCTCTAGGATCAGATAGAGACTCTTGTTTTAGTTGGAAAGCCCTTCCTTTCCGCGTCCCCTCTTCTCTTTCCAGCCTCACTGTGCGTCGCTGCCCTGCCCACATTTTGTTCCACATTGCTTTTCACAGCTGTCCGTATTTGTATCATCACCTTGCCATCGTTTTCCTTTCACATTTTATTACATAGGATCATTGTTTGTAGATTAAAATGTGAGAGGGCATTTTTGAGGGTTTTTAAAAATTATTAACAGTTACATGAAATAGGAAGGAGGGAGGGAGGAAACAAACCCTTACTCTGGGCTTTGCTGAGCACTTTGCAAATATTATCCCCTTATATTCTCACAACAACCTGGGGAAGTAAGTGCTTGTTTTATCTCCATTTTATAGTTAAGGACACTGACATAGAGGTTAAGTGACTTGCTCAGTGTCAGAGACTGGATTTGAACTCTGGACTTCCTTCCTCTAGACCCACTGGCACCTAACTGCCTCATTTTAAAATACTGAAAGAATTTGAAATTTAATATCAATTATACGATTGAATTTTATAATAAATTGCTTTATATAAAGGCTGAGAATAGCTAAATTTTAGACCTAGCCACTTCAAAAGGTGAAAAATAATGCGCATCTTCTCCCATTTCTCTGTCCTTTAAATGCACACTTTACTACTTCATCAGTTCTGCCTCAGAATCCTTGTCTTCCTTCAAGTCTCAGCTCAGATGTCACTTCCTGTGTAAAGTCTTCTCTGATGCCCCAGTTGTTAATGTTCCTATAGTTACCTTGCATTTGTTTCTCAGTACCCAAATCATATTGCACCAGTAGGATATAAGCTCTGAGGGCAGGGATTTTGTTGTGGTGGTTGTTGGTCTTTATATGTAATACCTTGTGCTTAATAAATGTTTTTGGCATTATTTGTTAAATCCAACTCAGAGTTGCCTGCCTTGGTATATTTTTGTTGTAAATTTTAGTCTATCTAAACTCCTCTCCAGATTTTCTAGGCCAGTTGGTACTGTATCTTATGTATTGCATACAAAGGAATTATTGACGAGATGTTCTCACTTTCCCTGGCTGTAAATTTGGCTACTTTCTTTTTCCTCTTCTCGAATATACATTCGATAAGTAGCTGCCCCAACCATACTGTGTTTACTTCCAGCATTCTCTCATATCAGTAAGATCCTAGATTCACTGAAGGAGTCAGTTTCACTGGAAACTAGAAAAACTCCCTTTGCCCAGAATACATCTACTCAAACTCCTCTCTTTGCCTTTATTAGAAGTAATCATTGTTGCTTGCTGTTTACAGCTCTGTGACCAAAGCAGGGAGGAAAGAGGTCTACTGACCAAGACGAGGATTGAGGTCCCATGCAGTGTTAGGGTAACTAACCCAAACTCTGTGGAGAAAAAGCTTTGGTCAACCTATGTGACCCTTGAATTCCAGCTAGAGCTGCCTATGGTCATGGTCAAATATACTGCTGCTCTGGAGAGGTGAAATACAGGAGAGGTAAAAGGTAAAAAGGGTAATGGAGGAACCTTGTTTATTAAGAAAGTAAACTTGTGAAAAAATCCAGAAACCAGAAGTGGGGGGGAAGATGGGAGAGAGAATTTGGATAACAGTGTAGGGAAAAACAAATAATTTTGCAGTGTGTATTTTGTATATGCTGTAGACCTATTGGACAACAAGGTGGACATAGATGAGGGGTTTGGGAAATAGACCTCTAGTCCGGCCTACAGGCAGGATGGAGTTAGTTACGGGGCGAGAAGTCGTTTGTCCACACATGGGTTGGTGCTGTCTTTGTACCCGAAGCAGAGCAACTGGTAACTTCTTGACTTGCCTTAATAGTAATCTCATCCTTCAAAAGGTGCAGGAGCCAACAAGGGGATATTCACATCCAAATCAGCTCTAATTCTGATTCTCATTAAGGAGGGGACGTTGGTTGCTAGGGGGCAGAAGGGAAGGAAATGATGGGAGCATTTTTGTTTGTATTTCAGAGAATATTTTTCTGTAATAAATGACCACACACTCCTTGAGTTTGATAGAGAAGAGGAAAACAATGTAGAACCTGGCACGTACCCTAGACTTGGACAAGCAAATTTCTAAGGTCTAATAGGAAGGATGAGTAGCATCTCATGGCCTAAAATTCTAATAATGAGAATAATAGCTAATGTTCATGTAGTTAGTGTAGAAATACTATCTAGTTTTACATTTGCCACAACCTAATGAAATGAGCACCCTTATCCCCATTTTACAGATGAATAAACTAAGGGAGATAGAAATTAAGTGACTTACCCAGGGTCTCAGAGCTAATAAGTGCCTCAAGTCTTCTAACTGCAGGTCCATCCCTCTGTCTACTCTACTGCCTACTTCTGGAATGGAAGTCAACTCAGGAGTGATGGGAAAACTCTCAAGAATGAAATTCTTAAGGTACAAAAGAAAATCATTCCAATAAGGAGAAAACAATTAGAGTTGTAATGAAAGTAGCAAAATGTGAGAGGAGTGAAAGGAGAGGTGGTGCCAGATGTTTGAGGGCTGTGAATTGGCATTTTCCCTTCTCAGCACACTCTCCGCGTTGCAGTCATTGTGCCTCAGTTAGGCGTCCCAATTGCATGTGCTTTTTGTCAGCCCTATGGATGGCCTCCTCCATCTTGTTAAACTGTTTGTGGCACAGTTGTCTGCAGTGTCTGCCACATAGTTAGGCTGCCACTGCTCCAAGTTCTGTTCCTTAGGCTTGGGATTTTTGAAATTCTGCTAAATGACTTCATTGGACCTAAACAGTCTTAGAGGAATTGCTTCATGGCACCCCCTCGCAAAAAGACTAGTTGATAAGCAAGCAAGAATCCAACTTATTAATTTGTGGGCACAGGAGAACATCTTTCCAGTGTTTAGAATACTTTTGTCTGATAATCACAGCATATCGAGTTACCTGGGAAACCAGAAGTCGTCATCAGAGGGTTGCTTAGTAAGCACAGGGCCAGAGGAACCAGGTGTGGCAGGTGTTATGGTTATATTGCATGTAGTCAAGCTTAAAGCAGCATTTCCCAAACTGTTTGTAATATGAATAAGAGTTTCATAAGATTTTCAGGGCAGTGAGTTGACTCAGTGGCTAGACCACCAGGCCTGGAGTCAGGAAGACCTGAGTTCAAATATGACCTCAGACACTACTGGCTGTGTGACCCTGAGCAACTCCACCTTTGTCTTAACCCACTAGAGAAGGAGGTGTCAAATCAAAGTGTGGTCCACAGGGTCACAAAGATTCAACTGAATGACAAGGAATTATTTATGCCAGCAGTGCTTTTCTCACTAAAACATGTTAAATCTAACACTGTTAGATGCTTTCTCAACATGACAGTTTTCAGTACAAAAACAAATTTAATTTCCTTACCCCCCGATTTTCCCAGTCTTTGATGGCTGTGTTAATTTTGGAAAAGTCAGCCTCAGTGAGTGTTCTCATCATATTCCATCGTGGTTTCTTTCTACAAAAGATACTTCCTCACTCCTTTCTCCTCCCACCCTTTACCCACAAATACTGAATCAAAATTGATAAGTTTCCACTGTCTGATGTCCAGTGTTGTCCCTGGAGAATGAGCTCTCCACAAAGCTTCAGCATCTTCTGAAAGGCTATTACAATTAACTAGGTAACAATTTATTTTGGTTAGTAACATTTAAATAGTCTCCTTCTAAAGGAATTGGAAGGTTTCTTAATGACATTGGGAAAAACACTCTTATCAACCACAGTTTCACAAAACCTCTCTCAGGGTGGATTACTTTGCAGTGTCTAACTTTACTATGGACCCTCTTCTCCTCCCCTGTCACACTCTTTCCCTTACTAATCCCATCAGTTCTCCACAGCCTCAAGCCTTCTTTCTCCAAAGGTGATGCCCTAATTTAGCATATCCAATACCAATGGTTCCCTAGATTTCCCATCCAGGACCTGGACATTCCATTACAATTTAAGTTCAGCGTCCCCATCCAGAGGCTATGTTCCCCTGTCCTTACCCTCCCCCAGTCACCCAGGCTTCTGATCCCCGGCATTGCTGACTCCTGCCTCCCCATCACCTGCCTACATAGTCTCTTGTACAAGTTACATGCTTACTAGATGGTGATTGAATTGAATTGTCCTTCCATGTTGTCTCTTGAGTCTGTTCCCTTTTTCACCCCATCCATCAGCTCTTCCCTTCGTTACTGCCCTGGCATTCTAATTGGCTTCTCTACTTCCAGTCACTTTTCTTTCTGATTTGTCTTCCTCTGAGATATTTGAATGATTCCACGAGCTCATCAGTGACAGTGTTCCCTCTAACTGTATTTGCTCATTTGATGCAGTAAACTGGAGCATGAACAGAAGAAATGGTGGTTATTGTTTCGTGTAGATGATATAAGGATGTCCCTAAGTGCCAGAACAAGGCCAGAGCCCTGCCCCCTTCACAGAAATACTTGACTGCAAACCAAAGAAATGTGGCTCTCAAGAACAGCAGCAGTTTAGAATAGGAACTCACTTAGGAAGTCATGTGGAGAATGGTAACAGGGTATGCACAGTATGGCCTCATAAAACAGCGAGAGGCCAAGGAGGGCAAAACCAGCATGAAGAAAACTTGGCAAGAGGCCTCACTAAGCAGAGCCATCCCCAGAGCATTGAGAGATGAAACTGGGAGATAGAGAAAGACGGACAAGAGGAGCAGTGATTTATTTAAAATCGCCGAAAGGACGAACATCTTTAGAAATGTCCCCACTACTCTAACAGAGTCCATTAGATCAATTTTGTAGAATCACATTATCCTAGAATTGCAGGGAGCTTGTGAGGTTGCCCAAACTCCCTGTCCCTTCACAAAATAAAAATGTCTGCAGCGTTCCAGAAAAAAAGGATCTCAGCTCCACATCCCTGTTTTCCAGGCTAGTCCACTGTACTTTGGCACCACTGTATGTCTTCTCAGGGCAGTTTTCCTCATACGGAGCCAGAATTTCTCATCTCCCTCACAACCTCCCATTTCTTTGAGACGTTGATAGCACTTCTCTCTTTCAGAGTCACACCTCAAAATTAAAACTTCTTTCACGTGACAGCCCTTAAGAAATTTGAAGAGATCTTGTCTCCCAGGAGCCAGATGAGACATTGGGAGTTCCTTCAAATAGTCCATGGTTTTAAGTTTCCTTATCACTGGCGGTACCTTCAGTACACTTAAAATGTAGCATCCATAACGACACAGAGTGTTACAAATAGGGCAAGAAAAAAGGAGACAAAAAGAGGTGTGTGGTCCTGGGTCAGTCACTTAACCTCTTTCTGCCTCAGTTTCCTCACATGTAAAGTGGGGATAAGAACAACACTTTGGGTTGTTGTAAGGATCAAAGGAGAGTGTCCCAGACAGGGCCCAACAGGCAAAGCGGCATGAGAGTCATCACCTTCCTTCTCCTGTGACCCCTGTTCTGTCCCTAGGCAGCCAAAGGGCAGTCATTTGTGTGGCTGCCATGTTTGCCATACCCAGTATTGTGGTGTTTTTGAACTTGTAATTTTCTACTTTTTAAAAAAAATTGAAATTAATTATTATCATGAGACTCGTTATTGTCAGCAACTTTCTAATGTAAGAGCCTTCTGTAAGATTTCCCAACATAACGTGTTGGTTTTCTACAATTTGTACCTCCTGTAATTTGCACTTCCCACTGACCAGTATGGCCACGTTCAGTGCTTTCAGTTCAGTAATGCCCACCCAGGATTTTGTTTATGCCCCCAATAGAAACCTGAAGAGAGCTGGAAAGTTCAGAAATTGAGATGGTAATCTGAAAGATAGTTGGTATTTATATATTAGCTCTCTAGAGGATACATTATCTCATTTGAGAATACCAAATGCTGAGAGAACTGAAAGATGATGCCAGGCTGGGAGAGAGAACAAACACATAAGAATGATGTAACCCGGATTCAAAGGGCTCTTGACTAGGGCTGTTTTGGACATTTTGCTGACTCTAGGGAGAGGAATTTCCATAGGGATAAATGTAAAATCTTAAACTTGGACTCAAAAATTCAATGTCACAAACTCAAGGAAGCATTCTTTGATAGCATCTGGGAAAAAATCTGGGGATTTTAGCGAGCCATTAGCTCATCATGATGCCACAGTGGGATGTGGCAACCACAGAAGTTAATGCAATCAGGTTTCATAAAAGGATCATCATTCCAGGAATAAGGAGATGATAATGACTTTGCCGTCTGCCGTATTTGGAGTATGGTCGTGTTTGGTCCCTAAAGGCAGAAAACCAGGAGCAGCGGGGAGCTAGAGAGACAGGTTTAGACTTTGGGGGTCAGGAAGAACTTTCTAAAGCTCAGAGCCCCCTCAAAGAGGATCAGGGCCCCTCAGGACGCCCATGAACTCTCCTTTGTGGGAGATTTCAAGGAGAAACTCTGGGGCCCTTGATTGTCTCTTTTATTGTGGGCATCCTTTTCATTTGTAGCCTGAACTAGCTGGTGTCTCTTCCAATCCTAAAATTCAAGGATTGTCACATCCCTTCCTGCTTAGTCAAAACTGTCTTAGTATCGATAACTCCTGCCTCATGAGCTGTCCTTCTAACAAAGCGAAAATAAAACCAAGAATTCATTAGCCACATCTGAAAGTTCATGCAAAATTTCACATCTGGATTTCTCTATTAAAAAAAAATAAATTATCTGTTTTCTCTTTCTACCACCTACTCCATTAAAGAAAAAAAGGGGGAAAACAGTATGAAGTCAAGCAAAGCAAATTCCCCTAATAATTGTACACGTGTGTGAGAGAAAGACAGAGAGAGAGAGAGACAGAATCGTCCCACACCCTAAGTCCCTCTCCTACGGAGGATGATGCTCAGCATGTCTCATCATCGGTCGTCAGTTCTTTGGGATCATGACTGGTGATCATATTGATCATGATTCTTAGGACTTTCAAAGCTGTTTGTTTTTCCAGCATCGTTGTTATCATGTATAAATTGTTCCCCTCGGTCTGCTCCAAATGATTCACTTGAATAAAACTGATGCCATAGTGAGAGGCACTAGAGGGCGCCACAGCACAGAGCACTGGGCCCGGAGTCAGGAGGACCCGAGTTCAGATCTGCCTTTTTCTCTCAGTGCCCAGTCCATGGTGAGTCACTTTAATTAACCCCTTCTTGTTTCCGTTTCCTCATCTGCACAGTGAGGACACTAACAGCACCTGCCTCCCCCGGAGACTGTCAGGATGAAAGAAGGTGACATTGTAAGGTGCTCAGCACGGGGCCTGGCCCACAGTGGGCACCACATAAACATTAGCATTCTTGTTATACACTGTTCTTCCGCATTTGCTCTTTGTTCTGCATCAGTTCATATGTGAGTCTTACCATGTTTTTCTGAAGCCTGTTTCCTCATTTCATAACACACACTATCACATCAAAGGGCACACAATATTTAGAAGCTCATATAGAATTCCAGACTGGTTTCCAGAAAGATTGTCCCCTTTCATAAGCAGATCCACCAGTGGAGTGCATCAGTGGGCCTTTCGCCCCACATGACCTTCAACTCCTATCACTTTCCTTTTTTGGCATCCTTGCCAATCTGATAAATATGAGGTGGAATCTCAGAATTGCTTTAATTTACATTTCTCTAATTATATAGTCATATCTATATCATTTTTTCATATGGCTATAAACAGCCTGTGTTTCTTCCTTTGAAAACTGTCTTTTTGTGTCTTCAGACCATTTATCAATTGGGAAATGGCTTTTATAAATCTGAATCAGTTCTTTCTGAGACCTTTATCAGAGAAACTTGGCTCAGAGATTTTTTTCCAAGTTAACTGTTTCCCTTTTAATGTTAACTCTATTAGATTTGTTTATGCAAAACCTTTTTAATTTTGTGTAATCCAAATTGTCCATTTCATCTTCTGTGGTCACTCCATTTCTTGTTTGGTCATGAATTTTTCTTCCTATTCACAGATCTGATAGGAAATTTTTTTCCACGTTTCTCTAATTTGTTTCTAACATAGCCCTTTATATCTACATCAGGTATCCACTGGGAGCTTATCTCTGTAGAAGATGTGAAGTATTGGTTGAAATCTAATATCTTCCATAGTGCTATGCAGTTTTCCCAGCAGTTTTTGTCAAATAGTGACTCTTTATCACAGCCGCTGGTACCTAATCTGTTACACTGATTGATCTGTTTCTTAACCAACAACAAAATGTTTGTGTGATAATTGCTTTGTGGTATGGTTAGAAATCTGGCCCTGCTGGGTCCCTTTGGTTGGTTCCCAGAGGCCCCTGTCTCTTCACAGCTTGCCTTCACTTGCCCTCTGTTCCTTGGTCTTGTTCAGGTCTCCCTTCAGTTTGGTGTTTTAGGTCCATCTTCTGCATTCAGCTCCCTTATATTTATTCCCTGTCCCTACTCCCCAACCCCCCAGGGGTTAATTTGCTTTCATGGCCCTAGGAAAAGTCTTGTAGAGTTGGAGGCTTAATGCCAGGAATGACGATGACCTCTGAGGATGGGGTGGTGCCCAGAACCTGGATGTGTCCTAGCAGGCCTCCTCTCATGTGCTCAGGCACAAACATGTTTTATCCTCTTTAATGGGGATAGGGCAGTCCACTTGCCCCATGGCCCTTCCCCCATCCCTACCCCAGCTGGGGGTTGGACTCAGTTGCGGCAGTGGAGGGCCTTCCCCAGAGATGACCTTCTGTCTGTTTGATAGCCGTCAGAGCATGAACCTCCTTGAGGGCAGGCAGGATCCTTTGCTCTTAGTTTATGGACCGCTTGACTGGTCCTAGCAGCGCATGATCATTACAGTGATTGTATTGCCACATGGAAGACCAGTCAGTGTAGTGGGGGATGTCTTGGCCCTGTGATCTGGGCTGACCACAGAGACACAGACCTGTGCTGGGAGAAGGAGTGTCCTCATGTGGGAGTTCCCTCTTCTAGACAGTGAGGTCCCAGGTCCAGGCCCAGCCCTTATTTTATGTAAAAACAAAATAAAATATGTGGTTGCAAGAGACCTTTGGGCAGTTCACCAGCCCCTTTTCTGTCTTTTCACAAGCTTTTATTTCCTTTCTCCTGCCCTCTCCTTTCCTTGCCCTTTGTAAGACTCAGCCTGTTAGAACTGGAAGGAAACAGGAATGAAGAACACTGGGTCGGGGCTGCTTCAGACGGGCACCTTTTCTCGACAGGTCAGCAGCAAGGCCAGGATGGAGTGAAAGTGCAACAAGCTACCATTGCCCCCGTGACAGTGGCCGTCGGGGGCCTTGCTAATGCCACATTAGGCGCCGTCAGTCCTGACCAGATCACGCAGCTGCAGCAGGCCCAGCAGTCCTCAGAGCAAGAGGCCCAGCCTGGCAAGAGGCTGCGCAGAGTGGCCTGCTCCTGCCCCAACTGCCGCGAGGGAGAAGGAAGGTAAGTGCAGAGCAGCAACAGGGGGCCCAGGGAGGTCACTCAGCTGTCACCGGCCCCTTTGCCCAGTTCTGTAACAGAGGGTCCTCATCCAAGGGCTCCACCTAAATTAAGGGAACAGCTGCTCCATGGGGCCTGGTATCAGGGAGATCCACGTTCAAGTCCAGCCTCAGAATAGCTGCACCAGCACCAAAGGGTCATAGGGAGGGTCAGATGAAATGGTATTTGCATGGTGCTTAGCCCAGGGCGGGGCTTCTGGCAGACACTCGAGGAACACTGGCTTTCTGCCATCCCCGGAGGGTGGGGGTTCTTTACGGTGACCCAGTCATCTCAGGACAAGGGCCTCTAGTGCTGGGTCCTGACTCCATCCTCTTCGGTTGTTCTTGGATGACGGGGATGCTTCTATGGCCTCGTCTGCTAATTCTACAGCTGTGGGCGGGACAGCGTCTTGGGGCTCGTTCTGGGCTTTGCCAGGCAGCGAGCTGACCTTGTGAAGAAAGGTGAGTGTCTGCCTTTTGTTCTTGACAGAGGCACTAATGAACCAGGGAAAAAGAAGCAGCACATCTGTCACATTGAAGGATGCGGCAAGGTGTATGGCAAGACGTCCCACCTGCGGGCGCACCTGCGCTGGCACACGGGCGAGCGGCCATTCGTCTGCAACTGGATCTTCTGTGGCAAGAGGTTCACGCGCTCTGACGAGCTGCAGCGGCACCGGCGGACGCACACAGGTATGGCGGTGGCACTCTCCCCCCCACCAGCCTCCATGACAGTCAAAGGGTGTGGGCAGCGTATCACAACTTCAGAGTTTTATTTAAGACGCTTAAAATCAGAATCGTTTTGTCCGTTTTTATGATCAAGTTTTAACTAAGCAAAAAACTCACTGTTTTCATATATTTGATTTTCTTCCATGGGATTTTAAGTATCCCCAAATATTTAATTTACTTATGTTATTGTGACAATTTTTAAGTTAGAAGGAGAGACTTTGAATTCTGGTCTTTTAGTTGACCTCATGCAGAGGGTGAAATGTTTTAAGTTCAGTTAAATTCAGTAGTTCCAACACTGAGGCCCTGAGAGTGAAGGGAGAGGATACAGAGATTCCCCTTTCCTGTTCCCCCCTTCCCAAATAAAATGCCCTCTCTCCAAGGAGGTTGGCCTGGGGGCAAGTGGGCTACAATATATAAATAGCCAGGAAAATAGAAGATAATGGAGGGGGAGGAGGGTCACAATGTCTCTACCAACCAGAGGGCTCAGGACAGTCTTCCTGGAGGAGATGGTACTTGAGCTAGCCTTGGAAGAAGAGTGGGGAGGGTCATCAGCATGACCCGGATGCCAGCCAGCCCGGTTCCAACACAGGGCAGCATGACCCAGATTCCAGTGCTCTCAGTTCACAGTCCACGTTGGGAAGCAGTGAGGCCCTCATGAGTCGCTGAACATTGAACAAAGAATGGAGTTAATGTTGCCCTAACGTGGCAGGCCAGATGGGGCCGATGCAGTTGTCTGCAGGCTGTGTCAGGGTAACAGCTGGCAGGAAGGAAGGGGGCACTGAGAGCTGGTGTCCACATGGGGAAATGGAATCAGGGTTCCTGTCCCCCCACTTGTTAGCACAGCCTCCCAGATGCCCCCCTCCTGGAATGTGACCCTGAGAAAGGCTGGTGATCCAAGTGGGGAAAAGTCCAAGCGCTGTAAGATGCTGCAAGTGTGAGCTGGTGGTCTCAGGCCACTGACGTCCTCCTTCTGGGGTCTTCCAAGACTGACACCTCCTCCTGTAGGCCGGGAGGTGACAGAATTGGTAAAGGGCCTTGGAGAAATCTGAACTGTGTGCTCCTGAGCAGACCCCTCGAATGTCTTGGAGCCATTTCATGGTCCTGGGGCCGTTGTGAGTGTCTTATGAGGTCACACGTGGAAGCCGCCTTACAGAACTGGTGCTGGAAACTTCCTACTCGCTCCAGCTGGGCACCAGGACCTTCCTGTCTGGGCGGTCCTTTGTTGCCCTCTCTTTTCCATCAGGCTTCCTTCTTCCTACCAGATAGACTCCTTCCATGGCTCCCTGTGATTCACTGAATGTCACTTAGAGCTGAGCCTGGGTTTGTACAGCCCTGGGCAGAGCCTTGAACCAAGAAGCTAAGAGAGCAGTGAAGATAAAAAGTAGTGAACTGCAGGATTTGAATTGTAAAGAAAATTAGGCAGCCCAAATATGGTAGTTTTGTGAACAAGGTCCTGCACACGTATCTCCCTTCAGAAGGATCTTGGTGCAGAGGCCTGGACTGTCCTGGGTGGCGGTTTATCTTTAGACCAAACTCTCACATGGCCTTTGGTGGCCTGCACAGCGGTTCCAGCTCGTCCAGCCCTGACTCTGCCTCTTCCCAGACTCTCTTCCCACACCCCCTCTTTTCTCTCCCTTTATGGAGCCTTTGCTGGGCTTCCCAGAGAAGAGGCATCACCCTGGCCTTTGGGCTGCAGTCTGTGCACCTTATGGCATTAAGCCCATTCCCTCTGCTGTTGTTTGCTCAGCTCTCTTGTGTGGGGTGTGTTTGGGGGATGTGGATGTGAGTGTGGGTGGGTGTGCATGTGTGTGCGAGTGGGTGTGCAGGTGGGTGGGTGTAGGTGTGCGTGTGTGCGAGTGAGTGGGTGTGCATGTGTGTGAGTGGGTGGATGTGCATGTATGTGCGAGTGGGTGGGTATGCATGTGTGTGCGAGTGAGTGGGTGTGCATGTG
>NW_027185797.1:32706517-32821327 GCF_028583685.1 Petaurus breviceps papuanus | reverse complement strand
TGGGTATGCATGTGTGTGCGAGTGAGTGGGTGTGCATGTGTGTGAGTAGATGGGTATGCATGTGTGTGCGAGTGGGTGGATGTGCAGGTGAGTGTGCATGTGTATGTGGGTGGGTGTGCATGTGTGTGCAGGTGGGTGTTTGGACATTTTCATTTCTCCCAAACTTGGACCCTGTGGGATCCCTCTGTCTACTTCCCAAAGGCACCATCACTACTTAGAGGCCGTCCACAGGAAGTAGCCAGGGACCTCTCCTGGAAATGCCACTAGTGCTTTGCCACCACTCCAGGTACTTGCAAATACCAGTTTGATTTTCTTTTGAACTGGTTTTAATTAAAAATTATAGTGATGTCTTAGCTGCATAAGACTGACTAAATACTAACTAATTTTTAGAAATGATGAATCAGTCCCAGTAAAATGTTCTTAGCAGGGAGTTTAGGGTAATGTTTAAAGATAAGACAGTAAGCACCATATTGAATAGCTTTTAATGCCTGCATATTTCTCTACCTCTCTAATAGAACTCAATTCCCATCCCTCAGCTTTTACATACCAAGCACAAACATTAGTAAGTACCAAGTGTTCAGTATTGGGGATACAAAGATGGGGGCAGATGAGTCCCTGTCCCCAAGGAGTTTCTGTGCTCTAGAGGGAGAGATGTGATGTCCACATGGAAACATGTGCCACGAAATGCCGAGGTGCCGTGGCTAAAGCTGGGGCCCTGCAGCCCCAGCATCCTGGTTCTCATTCTAGGACCACCTGCTCTGACCTGGCTCAGTGCATTTGAATCTGCAAGGCCCTTTGAAAAGCTGGATTTGTGCAGAGAAGTCCCAGCTCTTGTGATCTGCACCTGCAGGCATTAGGAAAGGGAGGGTCTGACAGTCAGTACTTATTCAAATCTTCTGTTAGAAATAGCATTTTTCAAAGTAACGTAAGCATCCCAAGCGAGAGTGTGAAGAGGCTGCTCGGATGGTGGTGTGGATGTCCCTCCAGAGGCCGAATTCCCAGGCCCTGCTGACACCCTTTCCCTTAGAGGCTTCATGTCATCAGGTTTCTGTTGTTTCATTGTCCATGGTTAGATACGGTCTTGTTTTTTCCTCATGTTGTGAATAAACTTCTTCCTGAAAAAGTTTATCCAGAACAAAAATTTCCTCTCATGTGGATGAGCATTTTAATCATACACACCATTTTCTCATTGAAGGCTCACAGCCAGTGTTATTAATTGAATACCAGCATCTGCTAGGAGTGGGCAGACTGGTGAGTCCACCAACAGACTGTCAGTGAGATTGGACAGAATCAGCTGGTTGGGCTCCCAGGGCCGCTGTGGCAGATGACTGCCTTCAGAGCAAGGAGGGAAACCAGCACCTGCGTCTACGAGCATGCTTTGTCCAGAGGACCCGCGCGGGCAGCCTGCCCGCCTGGAGCGGCCGCGCCGTGGCACTCCCTCATCACGTCTCTGATGCTATCCTATTGGCTTCTCTGGGGCCCCAGCAGCTCATCACAGCAGTGAGGGGTGCAGAGGAGGAGAGAAGGGTTCTCGGGCCGTGGGATCCAGGCAGCCCCAAAGGCAAGGCCTGATAGACCAAAGGCAGTGCAAAGACTGTCAGCCAGTTATCTTGCCATGCATCTCACAGGTACTTAAGTGTTTAATTGAAATGACTTTCTTAGGGAGTGGGGGTAAGGATAGCATTCAGAATGAGCTGTCCTGTCAGCAGGACATGAAAACCACGTGTGGGTCCAAGATCTTAGATTAGGAGCTAGAAGGATGCTTAGAGACTAGAGAGGCCAGCCTCCTCATTTTACAGGCATGGAGAGGTTCAGTGCTGTGCCCAGGCTCACACAGCTAGTCAGTGGCTGAAGCAGACTTTAAACCTGCTTCTTCCTGACTCTCTCCTCAGTACTCTCCACCCTGTGCCATGGGGCTTCTGCCCATTGGCATTGGCAGCTGTGGAGAAGCATCCTGCCCCTGATGCAGTGGTCATCAAGATGAACCCTGCTGGGTCAAGTGGACCAATTTTCTGTCTCCCAGTTTCACGGGATGACTTCACCCAGTTACTTGGCTGGGGAATTTTTATAATTGAGTTATCAGAATTGGTAAGAGACAGTTCTTACTGAGTTTGAGGGGAAGGTTCTGGATTCTGAGCACGCACTGAAGTGAGAACAGCTTCTCTGCTATCTCCATGTCAGCGGCCTGATCACAGGGCCCTTATTGTTGGTCACACCTCTGTGTGACCATCTCTGATGGACCTCTCTGTTCTAGGCTCTGTGCTAAGTGCTGGGCTACCAAGAGAAAACTCACATCAGCCCTGCCCTTGGGGAGCTGGCATTCTGCAAAACTGCTTCTCAGCCCCCTTTACCCTGGAGAGACAGCCGTGACCCTAGGCTCTGGGCCCAGGCTGCTCTGCAGATGGTGCCACTCTGCCTGCCTGAGTAGACAGGGCTCCCTCCACTGCACAGTACCTCACATCACTCAGTCACAAGTCCAGACGAATCCCAAACACATTTTTGACTCTGAACTGAGCTTCCTCCCGTAAGACCAGATCCTAAGGCAGTGTCATTGTTAAGATTTTCTTCCATCCTACTCAGTCAGTTATTTCTTGAACACATCATTGGTGTAGCCCAGAACTGGAAGTGACCCGAACGGTTCTCTCAAATGTCACATAACCTGGGAAATGTCCAGATGGCAAAGAGAAAAGCCAAACTCTTTAGGCATTCTGGCTTTTTCACTTAAGAAGCCTTTAAGTCCCTGGGCTGAGGAGCTGCACCCCCCATGCCTGGGCCCCCAGAGCTGTTTGTGTTCTGTGAAACGTGAGAGAATTCAGAGGCGTATTTTGTTATTGATGTGTCTAATGCAGGGAGGCCTGAATGTGACCACATTAGAATGCAGCTGTCCCTGGGGGTGGGGGCATGAGCCTCTGGTTCAGGCTGAGGCTGGTGGATCGAGTGAGCTTCAATAAGATTCAGGCCAGCCAATCAGTGGGAGCAGCACAGGGAGCCCCCAAGGGTAAAGGGCTTTGCAGCTGCCCAAGGAGCTGGTCATCAGGAGATAGGCCCCAGTGCGGCCTTTAGAGTCCTCTCGGCTTGTATTGCATGATTTCCCTTTCTTAGGTAGATTCTTCAGTCCTTTAAGACTAGATGATTCCACTGAAGGATGGGGAAGGAGTATTTCATGCACTGATACACACTGTAGCCTGCCACTTTAGTAGAAGGCATCACCTGAGGTCCCACCCTCTGGGAAGAAGGGTGGCACCTGAGCGACCCATCCTCAGACCCACACTTGAAGCCATGCTAGCCTGCTATATGGGGCCTCCAGAAATAGAACTCAGTTGGCATAGACTGGGAGAACCATAGTAAACCCTGGACGGGGAGGGGGGGGCGCATTATGCCAACCTCTCAGTTTTTAAACAAAAAAATGAACATTTATTTTCTCCTTCATATTCCTTCGACTCCCAAAGAAAAAAAGAAAACCCATGTGACAGATAATGTGTGCTAAAGCCAAATTCTCACATTGACCATTTCAAAAAATTGTGCCCTACACCATGTCTTGAGTCCATAACTCTGCCAGAAGATGGGGGGCAGCTTTATCATTGGTCCTCTGGAATCATGGCTGGTCACTGCACTGATCAGATGGCCAGAGGCTTTCAGAATTGTTTGTCTTTACCGTGTGGTGGTGTTTGTAAAAATCAGAGAGGTAAAACTCCCATAGAGATGGGGCCTCTAATCCATATTCCTGAGGCCTGCATGTTGACTAAGATGTAAAGTGTGTTATCTTTATCTTACTGGGTTTTTTTATTTGTTGTGTTAACTATGTCCTAATTAATTTGAAACTGGTTCAGACTGCCATCAGTGATGTGTTTGGTATCTCTGCCTTTTGGTTTGGCTCACTTCACTCCGCATCAATGCAGAGAAATCTTTCCAAATTTCACTGATTCTATCTCACCACTTCTTTCAGCAAAATAAAATGTTAATATTCAGACACCACTCTCTACCATTAACACAGGCCTGTTAAGTGACGTACTTGCCCCAAGTCACACTGACTCGGAGCGAATCACAGCTGAACTTGGAAACAAGGCCCTCTGGACACCCGTTGGCTAGGACAACAGTGGAGATCACCTAGATCTCCCCCCAAATGTGTGGCCGTTTGGTGTCCTTGAGCTGCCTGCTTCTCCTCGGCCTCAGGGGGCTGGCACCATTTGGCCTCCCCTCACAGAGGTGGCCATTTTGTTTCTCTTCTCTGTGCCAGGCCCAGAGGCATCAGCTGAGAAGTGGAGCCAGCTCAACTCAGCACTTTCCTCCATTTCCCAGGTTGCATTTTTGTGCTTTTGCAGCTTATTCATGTATGTAACACTAAAACACAAAAACACAGCAGTTTTCACCATTGTCAGTTACCAAGATTAGATTCTGGTTTTTGTGACCTCATTTCTTAACATCTGATAAGGTTTGTTTCTTAAATGAAAAATCTGTCAGAAACCCGTATCAGAATCATATTGAAGCAATATTCTTATTTAGAATGATTCTAGAGGCTTGTAAAGAACCAATTTAAAAACTTTCTGAGGGGCAGCTAGGTGGCACAGTGAATAGAGTTCAGATCTGGCCTCAGACACTTAATATTTACTAGCGGTGTGACCTTGGGCAAGTCACTTAACCCCAATTGCCCTGCCTTCCCCTCTCCAAAAAATTTTAAAAAAAACTTTCTGAGGCACGTAATATGGCATTGTTTTTTATGTAATAGATGAACATGTACAAAAAGTCATTGTTGAAATCCATTAGTTATTTCTAGGCAGCAAGGTGACGAAGTGGGGAGATTTGCTAGGCCTGGAGTCAGGAAGACCTGTACTCGGGCCTAATGGCACCAAGCAAACCAATTTTTACTATAAAATTGAAAAGAGCAGATTGAAAGCATGAAGATTCAATAAAATGGGTATGTATTCATTTCTGTTTGTTTCTGCTTTTTATTTAGGTGAAAAGAGGTTTGAATGTCCAGAATGTTCTAAGAGATTTATGCGGAGCGACCATCTCTCCAAACATGTCAAAACTCATCAGAATAAGAAAGGTGGTGGGACAGCCCTTGCCATTGTGACCTCTGGAGAACTGGACGCCTCTGTGACTGAGGTGCTCGGCTCCCCGAGAATTGTGACAGTTGCGTCCATTTCGCAAGATTCAAACCCAGCAACTCCTAATGTTTCAACCAACATGGAGGAGTTCTGAAAGGATTTACACAGAGATGTCGAGGGCTGCACTTCAGTTTACACACCTTTCAAGATACAGAAATGGGCCGGTAAAGTGGATTACAGAGTAGGAAATCATGTTTTCATGCTTGGCTTCTTTTTTAAAAAAATACCAAGTTTTAGGGTCAGCACGGGAAGTGTATGCAGGTGCATTGAGACAGTTTTCAAAAATACAAAATTCAAATTGATATTCTGGAAAAAAACATGCTGGAAAAACGTTTCCGCCATACTGTATTTTTTAGTTATTTGGAACTGTTATCACGTAGATTTTTTAAATGAAACTTTGCCCTCTTTTAACATTGTATGTTAATATGTTTATAAAGACAGACCTCAGTAGTTTGTAGGCTGGACCTTAACTGGACTTGTTTTCATTTGGGTGTACTTTGTTATAAATTGAATCAGTAACGTTTTACATGCGTTTCCTTTCCCTTATGGCACTGAAAGAGACAGAGATCTTGCTGTGTTTCCTTAGTTTGATTCCCGTAAGCAAACTGACAACATGCTTGGCCGTCTTTTCTCAGATTAGAGATTCCTCAAAAACGGAATTAGGTGAGCGCTGTCACAGTAATCTGAGGAGTGTCTCAGATGATCACGACCACTACATTATAGTAGTGTGGACTCAGACAATCAGGGAACTCCAATAAATTTCTCCATTTGGAGATAGGAGAGGAATTTAAAACTGAATCTTAGATTAAACTTTAGAAAAATGCTAAAAAAAAAAAAAAGGTTTTACGAAACTCACAATGTCTTTAAGAAAATAAGATGTGGCGATTTAGGTTTAGAGTTGGACTTCATGGGTTTTCTAGCCCTGGTTTTGATCACAACGTTGACTTTAATGTTTCTATTGGAAGTTGTTTAGACAGAGTTGTTACCCGAGTGGTGTAATTCATTCTGTAGTTTCATATTCTGTAAATATAAGTTATATTGATGTTGCGCAGAATTCTTTATACTTTTACTCGGTAGCCAAAGAAAAGTATGAATTATCACTTTTTTTAAAGGCCAGCAGAAAATTTATTAGTTACATTGTAACGTTCTTTTACCTCTTCTGACAATTGGCCAGCTACATTTAATTTCAAGTAGTAGGTTAATAATTTCATAAGGAATTTAATATTTACACTTCTTATGTTAATAGCTAAACCTTCATAAGGCGACTTGAGAAACATGCTAAACTAAAAAAATTAAATCAAATAAATATAACTAAGGAAAAAGTAAAGTTTATCACATCTTTTCTGTAAGTCAGCCACCACTGATCAGGAAGGATGGCCAAAAGTTTCATGTGAAGAATTTTAGATTGTAGCAACTGTAGCTTAACCTTTGGTTCTTGACTTTTTTTTTTTTAAGATTTGCACAGAAAATAATTAATGAAACTGATCCTTTTATATAGGGTAACTTTTTTCCCTGAATAGTTTATTAAAATTGGAAATTCGGGGACTATTTAATATTAGGTAACTGTTGTCTTGTGCATTTTTTCTCTTTCAGAAGAAAAAAAAAAGATTTACTTCTCATGTGAGTTCTCTTCCAAACTTGGTCCTATTTCACGTATTTTTGAAGAAGGAAGAATACTGTCCTGATCATTGTTTACACTGTGTCCACTTGAGGCCAGCCCTTTGTAGCGTTCTATAAAGCTGAAGGTCTTTTGTGCTTTCAGTTTGCATAAAAAGCTTTGAGATTAAAGGAAAAACAATTTTACACTGTGCTTATAAATTTCAAGTTTCTTAAAGCTTTTGTAGACTTGTAACAAAGTCTTTAAATTTTAGTTGGATTTTGTACATTCTTTTGTATATTTTATTTAACGTACTCTTTCCTGATCGATGTGTCTGTCTTGGAAGAGTCCCAAGCAGGTCGGTGTTTTGTTTAGTGCACGTGAACACTAGCTCTGGTGCTCATTGTTTGGTTATAGAGGAACTGAAACATCCAACCATCTCTTTTATCTATCCTTATGCTACACAATCAGTGCTATAAACATTTCTTTATGCAAAGAAACGTTCTTAATGTTTTAATCATGTTTCCTTGTAGTAACATGTTTTTGTTCAAGGAAGTACGGGCATTCTGCAGCCTATCCCATAACCCACTGCTCATGCACATCTATGGATGGGTGTTGATAGAAATGAAAGTTATTTTTTTTTATCAGCAATGAGGCCTATTATAAATTTATCCAACTGAATTTGGATGGCTTTATAGCATATACAGTATATTAACATGTGTTAGCAGGTGCACATTTCACCACCGGAATTAGACACATTCTGACAGTATGTTCTGCAGACCATTCAAAGCCCACTTTTCTGTTGTAGAAGGATCGTAAATTCCATTGTCCTTGATTTGACTCAGTGGGATAGAGCTGGTGTGAGCACTGGGGCACAGCTGTGCATTTCACTGTTCATTCCCTTTGCCACCATTACAAAACTTTGTTTTTATTGTAATTATCAGCGGAAAGCTCTGTATTTATCATGGTAGAACTCCAGTGTTAGAATAGTTTTTTTCTTACAATATGCTTTCTTTGCCTAGGTTTGTGTATATGTGTTGCTGATTACATTAGAACTTGATGTTAAGTCATTATTTATCACACTCATGAGAGCAGTAATAAAAGTGTGTAATCTAGGAGAAAAAGTTAATTTGTCAAACTTAGGGTAAGCATGATGTTTAGGTCCTATTTTTCAATTTTATAACTTTTATTGCAACAATATTTGTATTTAAGTCTTCATTTTAATGCCTTGTGGGTTTTTTTATGCATGTCACAAAATTGTCATCCCACAAAAATTGATGTGCAGCATAGGGTATTAAATCTATATAATGATTTTGAAACAGAAATAGTTGATGGTAAAATGTAAATGTTTTGCAAAAATTCCTTATAAAAAGTTTTGTAGTAACATTTCACTTGTAAATTTTTTTCTAGAAAAAAAAAAGAAAAAGATTTTTAAAAAAGGAAACCAAGCAGAAAAAAAAAAGAACTGTTTGCCACAGATTCAGATTTGGAACAATCTGCTGGCTAAGCCCAGGGCTCCGCTGACATTTTTACGGAGCTCGTTTGTATAACATTTGGTTTTTGTGGATTTGGAAATAAAATCATGTACAAGTTGTTGCCTGCAAAAATAATTTGCAAGTAACCTATTAAAAATTCCCTTGAGCTTAAAACGTTTCTTCATTTAATTATGTACACCATGAAGCAGTAATACATTGTGTGAATGATCACCCTGCTCACCGTGATGAACACTGGATGGCAAATGTTCCTTATTGAGGGAAGGATTGGCAGCTCTGCAGCTTCATGTAATTAAGACCTACCTGCTCGTCACTATTTCTCAGCAAATAGAACTATTCCTACAACAGAAATTTACCAGGAATTTGTAACCAGTGGTCTTGGTTCATTTGAAATGATATCAGACTGAGAGAAATTTATTTTTCTTCAACTTAGGGAAAAAAAAAAAACCTGTTAAAGGCAAAAGCTGTCAAAAGTTGTGGAAGAATTTGGAAGATGAAGCAGGCGTCCGAGTCAGTGGCCGGGCACCACCACGCACCACAAATGGCAGACTTGTAGTTTTAATTTCCAGAACAAATAGTTTCTAAAAATCAAATGCGTGATCTTCAACAGAAATTAACCCTTCACTCAATATACAGATTGTATTGGGCAATGTAGCAAGCCAGTGTGTGCACTTGGACTGTTAAGGAATTGGGAATTCGGGAAACAAATCTCGGTTTTGTAGAATTTTACAAGTTCCTGTTAGAATGATGACTTACTACAATGTAATGAGGTGTGCTAGACAGGAGGACAGAACAGCTAGACCCACCTGCATGTCAGCCTTCCTTAATGTATTGCCAGGATGGGGGGAGGGACGGGTTTGACAGATTTTATATGGAAATGAGGATTCCCAGCAATCTAGAATGATCCAAGCCACCCTCTCTCTGCACTCACGGTTCCGTCTGCAGTTACCACTGCTTTTGGCTGCCCTGGACATTAGGCATTCATGATACAATCAGCTGATTAAAGAGTTGTACACATGTCCTCCAAAGCATGTGTCTGCGGGTGTTTGTTACAAAGACCCCTGGTGCTCCCATGAGCCCGAAGCATCAAGGTGACTGATGGGGTGGGGTGGGGCGGGGCTGGCAGTAAATGCCACTGGAGCACACCTGGCCCGGCCACAAACCCTCTGGCTGCTGTGCAGAGTGCCAGCAGAGCACCCTGGGCTGTACCAAGCACCCTTTGTAACACCTTATCTGAATGATTGTCAGAATGATGTCTCCTTTTAAAATGTGCTCCTGAGGCTCGCTGTCCTGTGTCCCCAGGGTCATGCATTGGGCACAAGAATGGTTTGTGCATAAATGCCTAAGACCATAAGGGAAGTTAATTGGAAAATAGGATTTAATATTCTTTGAAGTTTTCCTTCAACCTCCAGCATCTCATCAAGTCCGCGTATTAAAAGTGCTATTTTGATGCCTAGGCGTAAACCAGTGAAGATTTCAGTGCTCCATTTTTGCCATATGATTCCATATATAGAAATAGTTCAAGTTCATTTATCTGGCATTCATTAACTGGAAATCTGACCAACACATCTGTGTACCTACAGTAAAATAATCATTGATGTTTATAATAATGACCTTGAGGCAGATAAGATGTTCCAAATGAAAGAAATAAATTGTTTGATATCATTTTAACACTAAGTGTATTTTAATTATTTGAAGTTTTCTCATTGATGTGTGTAGTAATTCAGTTTTAACAAATATTGATTAAGTGCCTACTGTATACAAGGCATTGCCAGACACTGAGGATACATGGTAAAGAGTCCCTCTGTCAGGTAGCTGCCATTCTACCAGGCTGTACAAAATTACTCTGGGTAAAGCGCAGTAGAAGGATTCCTAATGTGTTCCATGACACAGATCCCTTTAATAAGAAGTATGGTGAAACCTGTGGGCCCCTTCTCAGAAATGTGTTTTTAAATAATTGAAGGAAATGCTAAATTTCAGTTAGAAAAGGGACTCCTGCACTGGAGTCTGTAATCTTAGCTTTTAAAAGGTAGTTTTATAACTGTATTTCATTTTATTTCCTCTGTAATCTTATGCAGTTCATTGTATACATTTAAAAACATCATTCTGTGGGTTAAAACATTTGAGGGGCCCATAGGCTTCATCAGAACACTGCCAAAGAAGTTCATGACAGGTTAAGAACCCCTGACTCAGATATTAATGAAAATAAAAATTATTTTTCCCACCCAAGTGCATGGGGTCCTTTGGAATCTGTTCCCCCTGGTGGTTTTGGAAAGGGAGTTACGGTCTGTGGATACTGGGTTAAGACCTTGGTGTAGTATAAGATAATTTGAGGGGGAAGGGAACATTAGTGGTTGGTAGCACAAGGAAGAGGTGGCATTTGAGCTAAACAAAGATTTGAGAAATAGCATGGCCAAATGCTCAGAGGTGGGAAATGGAATTGTTTTGGGGGAATTGCTCATCCACTTCAGCTAGAATAGAGATTAGGAAGAAGAAGAATGGAAATTAAGGGTGCAGAGGAGAAAGTTTCAAATACTTAGCTTAGTGGCTCAGTGAATGCAGCTGGGCCAAGAAACAGAAAGTTCTGAGCTCCAATCCTGTCTCACCCGTTTTCTAGCTGTGGGATCCTCGGCAAGTCACTTAACCCCTGCCTCAGATCTGTAAAATGGAGATAATAACCTACCTTTGCAGGATTGTTGTACAGATCTAAATGAGATTTGTTTTTATTTCAAAAGGTATGTAACAGTGCCTCGCACAGAATAGGTGCTGTGTAAATGCCTATTCCTTTTCCTCCAACCTCAATTATGGAGGGCCTTAAATGCCACTCTGAATTTGTGTTCAGTCCTGTGGCAATAGGGAGTCACTGATGGTTTTTGAGCAGGAGCAAGGTGCTTAAAACACTACCTCTGCCTTAAGACACTCCTTTGTTGGGGGATGGGGCCACAAGGATCAAGATCTGAGGAAGAGTGGGCTGCTGCCATAGTCCAGACAAGAAAAGAGGAAGGTCTGGACTAGAGGGGTCGCTGTAGGGGACAGGACCAAGAGATGCGTGCAGACTCAATGAGATGACGACTGATGTGGTGCCAAGGGAGAGGAAAGCTTCAAAGTTACAGATTGGATGAAATTGGAAAGTTGGGAGGAGAGGAAAGAGTTGAAGGGAAAAGGTGTTTGAGATAGCAATGTGACTTGCAGGTGGAAATGGACAGCACAAAGGCAAAGATCGGGAGAAGAGGGACAGGACAGGGGTTTTGGGAGATGTCTGCATAGAGACGATCATTAAACCCTTGGGCACAAGTGAGATCCCCTGTGGGGGAGGAGTACCCAGACAGTCTTGGGGGCACATCCATGGTAAGCCAGCAAGTAGAAGAGGATAAGAACTGGCTATAAATATAGAAGGAACTCAGAAGGAGAGTATCTCAGGGTAGTCGAGGATGTCTGGTGCTGCAAAGATGGGGGAAAACTAAGAAAAGGCAGTTGGATTTAGCTGTTAATAGATCACTGTTACCCTTGGAAAGAACAGCCTCAGTCAAGCAGCCGAGTAAAAAGCCAGAGTTCCAAGGACTGAATAATGTGTGGGCAGAGAAGGTAGGCACTTCCTTCTAGGAGTTTGACTGTGAAAGCCTTGGGGGGGGGGGTAGGGGAATTGGGGGACTTGGTTAAAGAAATAAAGAGGAATAAAGGAAATTTTATTTTGCCTAATTATATGACAACAAAACTGATAACAGGTGAAATACTTACAAAAATATAAAATACTCAGATTAACAGAAGAAATGGATTATTTAAATAACTATCAGGAGGAAATAAATTTAAACCATATAAGAATTACCACAAAAAAAAAAAAAACCTCCAGGTCCCGATAGATTTGCAGGAAAATTATATCAAAACATTCAAAGAGCAATTTGTTCCAATGTTACATAAAACTATTTGCAAAAACAGAAAAAGAAAGGACCCTTCTAAAATCCTAAACCAGGGAGAGACAAAAGCAGAGAAAGAAAACTATAGACTATAGACATCCTTAATGAACATTGAGCAAAAAATCTTAAATATTCACATTCCATTTCTCAGCTCCACCAATATTCTCTGGCTATTTCCCATGCCTGAAATGCTATTCTTCCTCATTTCCATCCTTCACATTCCAACTAAAATCACATCTGCTACTGGAAGCGTTTCCCAAACCCTCTTAACTTTAGTGCTTTTCCTTTCACTTATTTCCTGTTTTTCCTATACATGAGCTTGTTTGGTGCATATTCGCTTGTCTTCCCTATTAGATTTTGAGCTCTTCGACAGTAAAGAATGTCTTTTGCCTTTTTTTGGTATCCCTGGCACTTAGCACAGCGCTTGACAGAGAGTAGGTGCTTAATAAATGTTTACTGACCAACTGAAAATTGACTACAAAAGCTTATTTAAAAGATTACATAATAATGATGTTGGGTTTCTACCAAGAATGGAGGATTGGCCCAACATTAAGAAAACTAGAAACATAACAAGCCATATTAATAGCAAATAATAAAAACTACATATACCATTAGATACTGAAAATGCTTTTGCCATGCCATGCCAACAACCATTTTTGTACAAGGAAGGAAGGAAACCAAAATTTATTAAGCACTTGATCTGTTCTTTAAAACACTGTGAATCAAAGGAATAAATGGGCTTTTCCTTCATGTAGCAAGTATTGTCTAGTAAATCCAAGAGTGATCATAATCTGTAATGGAGAACCATTCCAGAGAACCTTCCCAATAGGCTGTTGGTGAAACAGCCATAGCCAATCTTGTCACTCCTATTTAACAGTGCTAGAAATGCTATTGATGGCAATGAGACAGGGAAAAGAAATTAACTGCCCACTTTTGCAGTCAGTCAATAGTTAATGGGCATTTATTAAGCACTGACTGTATGCCAGGCACTCTACTAAGTGCCAAAGAAAGACAAAAGACAGTCACTGTTCTCATGGAGCTCAGTCTAATGGGGGAGACAATATGCAAACAACTACATACAAACAAGATATATACAGCATAATTTGGAGATAATCACTAGAGGAAAGGCATCAACATTAACAAGGATTGGAAAAGGTTTCCTACAGAAGGTGGGACTTTAGTGATATTTGAAGTAACCCGGGAGGGGGGAGGGAATTCTAGGTATGGCAGATGGAGAAAATGGCCAGAGTTAGAACAAATAGGAGCCCAGTGTCACTGGATAGAAGAGGATGTGGAGATGAATAGAGTGTAATGGGTAGGGATGGGAGATAGGCAGCTCAAAAAGAACTTTGAACCATGACAAAAGAGAATTTTTCACTTGATCCTAGTGTCTTTGGGGAATTACCCAGATCTTTCTTTGGGAATTGCCAAGGTCTTTTAAAAGAGGTATGATCTATGAGAGCTTACATCCACTGAGATGACTGTGAAGCTCCAGAATGATCTCCCTTCCTGGGTAAAGCATAAGAGACTGTTTTGTAGAGCTCTGGGCAGAATGGGTGCAGAAAAGCATGAACTTATATTTGTTCTCTTAGTGAATAGTTAGAGCTATAGGTCAGTCAAATATTGTAGTAGATAGAGACCCAGAAAGGAAGATCTGAGTTTGAATATATGTCCTCTGACTCTTTTCTACTGTACCAGGCACTAGTGGGTATCTCTCCTCTCTGTCCCCATCACCCACTTAAAAACAAAGCAAAGATTTGCTATTTCAGGATTTTTCTGGAATGAATTAGAGTCTAGAATTAGACTAAATGACCATTAAGATCACTTCTAGTCCTAATGTCATGATTCTTCCAGAAGTTCTAGGTTCAGATATGCGCCTCTGTACAATGCAGTGTATAAATTATACTTGGGACAAACAATAATTTGGTTTTTGATATGGTTTCATTTTGTGACAGTAGGGGAGTAGTTATCACTTTCTTTCTACCATGGCATAGTATTTCTGAAGTTGGAAGAACAGAGAGAATACCAGTAAAAAAAAAAAAAACCTGCCAAATATTCCTATTATGAAAAAAGATCATTAAATGACTCAAAAGAAGGGTGGCTAGGTGGCTCAGTGAATAGAGCACTGACCCTAGAGCCAGAAGGGCCTGAGTTCAAATCCAGTTTCGGACACTTGACATACTTACTAGCCATGTGACTTTAGGCAAGTCACTTAACCCCAATTGCCCTCCAAAAAGCAAAAACAAATAACTCAAAAGTTTCACCTAATATCAATCAAATTAACACAGTTGATGAAAAAGTAAAATGACAAATGTCACAGGGGCTGTGGACAAACAGGTAAATGAATGCATCCCTCTCAGGAGAGCTAAAAAGTACCTGATTTCACAGGTACTAAAACCGCATATTTTTTGACCTGGTAATACCACTATTAGGATTACACCCCCAAAAGATCAACAAAGAGTAAAAAGACCCATATTTTTATAGGAATCTTTTTTGCAATGGCAAAGAATTAGAAGCTAAGGGGCTATCAATTGAAGATTGAATGAATCAGTTACGATATGTAAATAGAATGGTCAATTTCAGAGAAACCTAGGAACTCTTGTTGATGAAGAGTAAAGGAAGCAGAATTAGAAGAACAATGTACAGTATACATATATACATATATACTGTATATACAGAATATACAGTAATAACATTATAGTAAACACAGACTTTGAGAGACTGAAGAACTTTAGTCAATGTAATGAGCAACCCCTATTCTAGACTCTCCAGAGGACCATTGATGGAAGCATTCCACCAACCTCCTGACAGAGAAATGAAGAGCTCAGAGTGCAATAAGACATATTTTTTTCGAAATGACCAATGCAGGACTTTATTTTTTGCTTGACTAAGCATATTTGTTACAAGGGGTTCAAGTTTCTTTGATGGGAGGAGGGCAAGAATATAGAATTCTATTAATGGAAAAAAATGTATTTAAAGAAAATTCCTTGTGATGGGAAAGATAAGGCAAAGACTAGAGTACTGAAGGGTTTTTTTAAGGTTATTTTTTACAGAATAAACCCATTTTTCATTCAAGGCTTGACCAAAGCCATTTTTAGAAGAAGTTCAGGCAGCCCTAAATCTGGATGTCTTTATCAGACTATAAAAATAACCACCCATCTCCCCAAAGCATTGTGGAATTATTTTTTGTTTTGGTTTGTCTTTTACTTCCAGTGATCCTAGAAGTCTTGCCCCCATTGAGGGAATGATGAACTCTTGATAGATATATTGATATGAGAAGTTGACTTATCCCAAGATTACAGAAATCCCTAAATGGAAAAAGGATACTGAAGGACCGCCTTGCATTATGCAACATGTCACAAAAGGTTGAGAAATGTATCCAAGCAATGCAGATAAACATGTTTCAGTGGCCTTGAACTCACCTGATTGAAAATCTATGGACTATAATCGCAATGACTTTGAAAAATGAAGTGTTTCGCAAAAATATGCTTAATATCCAGGGTGATAAAAGTGTGGTTTCATGAGGAATATGAATATGTGTCAAAATCTTATGAATTTAAGGTCAAACCATGTAAAACAAGTGACTAAAGGAAAAGGAGGCTATATTGCAGGTCATTTTTTTAAGATGTAAAATGTACGGCATCTCAGTAAATTGAATAATTTGACTTTGTCCCAGGTGGTTCGCACAACACTGTAGCTGTGTGACCCTGAGCAAGTCACTAAACCTTAATGTGCCTCAGGAGCTTCCTAGGATCTAACTATCAAGTGATCCAGACATAGTCATCGTCTGTGTGGGTGGAGGGGGTTATCACACCAACTCCCAGTTCCTTCCCATATTCTTTGTGCAATGGCCTGTTTGCTATTATAGGATTAATTATCAAAAACCACTTCTTGGATTTCCCCCTTCTCCCTCCCTGGGAAAACAAACCCCGACTCTTTGTGACTGACCACTCTGGCATCATCTTTCCTTCCTTCACCTGGAATGACCCTCGCCCAGATATCAGAACAGTCTCTTTCCCTTGACTGAGCTTCTTATAACACCTGAAGGTCAACAGCAGCTCCTCTGGTGCCAACTGGGCATTGGCAAGGGGAGTCAGCAAGAAAGCAGTGAGCAAGATTGTTCATCTAAGATGACTGCAGTAAAAGGTTCTTGGACATAAGAAACAATTAGGACCCAATGGAAGTGCTTGTTTTCAAAGGCTGATGAGCCGGCTCCTGTCCACAATGGTTCTCTTCACTGATACAATGGGAAGACTGAATCGGCTGCCTTTGTGGCAATACTGGGAGCTCTTTGGTGTTACAGAAATCCATGGAGCAACAGTTTGGGAGGGTGGTTACAGCCTAGTAAAGGTGCAACTACATAAATGAGGCTATAATTAATAGCAATGACAAGGACCATTAATTGCCTACTATGTGCTAGGCACTAGAGACACACAAAGCCAAAAAAAAATAGTAATTGTCCTCAATAACCTTCCATTCTACTGGAGGGTGGAGGTAGAGTATAACATGTACAAACAAGTAAAGAAATAATAAATAATGGGAAAGCAATCTTTAGAGAAGCAGATATAGAAAGACAGAGAGGGAGAGGGAAGAGAAGGAAAGAAAGAGGGATGCAGAGAGAGGGAGGAAGGAGAGGAGAGGGAGAGGAGGGGGAGAAAGAGGGAGGGAGAGAATAGGAAGAGAGGAGAGGGAGAAGAGAAGAGAAAAAAGAGAAAGGAAAGAAGAGGGGGGTGGGAAGAGGACAGGACAGGTCAGGAGACCAAGAAGAGAGGTATCACAAAAGACCTCATGTAGGAAGCAGTACCTGAGCTATTCTTGGAAGGAAAAATAGGGATTCTATGAGGGCCAGGTGAAGGAGATCATATCAGACATAGGAGACAACCTGTGCAAAGACATGGAGGCGGGAGATTGAATGTTGAATGAGGTAAAGAGTTAATAGACCAATTTGGATGGAATACAGAGGACATGAAAGGGTGGGTGGTATCCTGATGGGGGGGGAGGCTTTGAATTCCAGTTTGAGGTCTCTGTACATTATCTCTGAGGCAAGAAGGAACCATGAGAGATTTTTAAACGTGAGTGACAGTGGCCATTTCTAGTGGTTTTCCTCTCTGTAATGTCCACCCATTGCTCTGAATTCTGTCTTGAGTTCTCCCCTTCCTTCTCTGTCTCCTCCCCTCTCCTCCTCTCTCCCTCCCCTCTTGTCCTCTTTCCTCTTCTTCCTCCTCTTCTCCCTTGCCCTCCCCTTTGCTTTCTTCCCCTCCCCTCCTTTTTCCTTCCTTCCTTCCCCTCCCCTCTCCTTCCCTCCTTTCCCCTCCCCTTCCCTCTTCCTTCCCCTCTCCTTTCTCTTCTCTATTTCCCTCCCCTCTTCCTCTCTTCTCCTGTCTCCTCCCCTCTTCTCCTTTCTTCCCCTCTCCTCCCCTCCTGTCCTCTTTCCTCCTATCCCTTCCCCTCCCTTTTGCTTTCTTCTCCTCCCCTCCTCTTTCCTTCCCTCCCCTCTCCTTTCCATCTTCACCCCCATTCACCCAGCTCCAAAGTCATCTTTATATAGTTCCTAGCTGAAGTCTCTCAATGCCACCTCTTCTTCCTCTCCACCTAAATGCACCACGGCAGGCATCTTGCCCTTCAGGTGGGAGGAACTCACTCTCTGTCTTCTGGGGGAAGAGCTGGGAAGTTTCCAGGAAATGCAGGGGACTCTTGTGCTTCGATGCCTGTAAACAGGCAGCTCCTGGAAAGACCTTGTGAAGTCCCTACCTGGAATGTGGCCAAGCTTCCCTCCAGCAGCAGCAGCTTCTTGAGTCTAGAAAGGGAGGAGGGCATGGAGAAGAGAGATCCAAGCTTGGCTGCCACTTTGTCTTATAGCAGCATGCCTTGCTTCTGTTTTTCAGTGGCAGCTGCATTAAATCTTTTCTTTACATCTTATTAATTTTTGTTCAGTTGTGTCCGACTCTTCGTGACCCTATTTGGGCTTTTCTTGGCAAAATATTGGAATTTGCCATTTCCTTCTCCAACTCATTTTACAGATGAGGAAATCGGGGCAAATAGTGTTAAGTGACTCACCCAGGGTCACACAAGCTAGTAAGTATCTGGGGCTGGATTTGAACTTATTGAGAGGAGCCTTCCTGACTCCAGGGCTGAGGCTCTAGCCACTGGTGTGCCACTTACTGCCCTATCTCATTTAACAATTATAATAATAGTTGTTCACATCCCTTAGCACTTAAAGGTCTACAAAGCAAGTCGCAAAACAAATTTACAACACCAAAGTCTCTGAAGAGTCAAAAATGAGTACGGCAGTCGGCCATGGTGAGCTGGCTCCAAAGAAGGTATGGAAAAGACCCGTCTATCAAGAAGCATTTATTAAGGACCTACTATGTGCCAGCACTGTGCTAAATGTCGAGGAAACAAAGAAAGATGAAAACAGCCCCAGCCTTCAAGGAGCTCACTGTCTAATGGAGATAAATCTATCTTAAAAGATTTCTGTGATTAACAAAGAAGATGGACTGGTCCCATGGTGAAAGTGAGGGGACAGCCTAGTGGTTCCACAGGAGAGTAAGGAAGGCCTCCAGGATGAGGGATGGACCCCATGGGCATCTTGTAGGAGGAGGGGCCAAGAGTCCCATGGAAGAAGCTATGGGATTGGCTGGAGTCATCTACAAGCGCAAGGCCACAATGAGGACTTGAGCTCTGTGCAAAGAAACTCTCCTTGGTGATGCCCATCTACATTGTTGGTCCTTTATTGGCCTGGAGAGTTTCTTACAGATCCTGTTTGATTTACGCACACCTCTATTTCAGTATTTAAAGCCCTTCATTACCTGGCCCCCAACCTGCCTTACTAGCTTAATTCCAATCCAATCAATGTTTATTAGCTTTGTACTAAATGCCAGGTGCTGTGCTAGTCCTGGGAAGTCCTAGAATTAATAAAAAGAAAGCGTTCCTGCGCTCAAGAAGCTTACAATCTAACCGGGGGGGGGGGGTGTCTACAGCACATAGAAGGAAGCAGTGAAAGGCAGGGGGCAAGGCTTCCCTCAAAAAAGGAAGGTGTGGGAGGAGTTGGGGACTCTGACTTCTAGCCCTCCAATCAGAAAGAAGAAGCTGAAGGAGCTGACGACTGTCAGCAGTGAAGGGATGAGCTTAACCTGAGAGGGCAGCAGATTCAGATGGCAGCGAGTCACCATTAATCCCCTTGGTCTGCCTTTCGGTCCACCCAGTCTGGCCCCTTGGCAGTCTTCCTACAGAGATCTGTGTCTCCAGCCTCCCTGTGATGCATAAGCCATCGCCCATGTCTAGAACATTCCTCTTCATCTCCACCTCCCCACATCAGTCATTTCTATTAAGGCTCACGCCCATCCCCTTCCCTTACAAAGCTTCTCCTGGTCCTACTAGACAGTGCCAGACCTTCCCCAGGCCCCTTATATTAATTTGCACATTTCTATAAATGCATATGCTGGCTCGACCCTGAGCTCTGTGGCTTCCCTTTTTTTCCCCAGCCCCTCAGCATCGACCCCCTCCACCAGTACCTGGTCCTTGGTATGTCCTTAATAAACATGTTGACTCACCTGTGGTGAGGTAGTAAATGCTAGAGAAAGGACTGAAATCAGGTCTTCCAATTCTATCCATTAGACCATCCTACCCAACTCACCACCTGAAGTAAATACTTCAACTGCCTCTCTCACGTTTGAGAGAGCAGCAGAACGCAGCAGACCAGTTACTTAGCTTTTTGGGAAGGACTAGTCATCAGTATTTTCTCAGTGCCCCTTCGCCTTCTCCCCTCTCCACAGGGGATCTGGATGAGGGCACCAGCCAAGAAAAGAACGATTAAGCCTGGGAATCTTTGTTCTAAAGTGAAGGAATGGGGAGAAGGCTCCTTTCAAGCTTCTTCAGACCCTGGGGATTTGGACACAGTTCTAAGCCAGTGGTTCCTTTGGATAGTTATATAGACCAAAGGTTTGAAATGAAAACCAATATCCTTTGCTGTTAAAACTATGTGCTATCTGGAGGCTTCTAGTGAGTTTATCTACTTGCTGGAAATTTGGCAGGAAGAAAAGGAAATAAAGAAAAAACAGCCTGGTGGAAAGGGAAGAGAGCTGACTTCAAATGCGTGCTTTGCTAGTTTGGGGACCTTGGCCAGGTAACTTTCCCTCTGAGTTATAGTTTCCTCTTCCTTGAAATTGGAGAGTTGGATGAGTTGACCTGAAATTCTAAACCTATCTATTAAGAGGAACTGGTAGGATTTTGCAATTAGAAGGGACGTCTCAGTTTATCTAGTCCCCTCCTGTCCCCATTTTACAGATAGGGAAACGGAGGCTCGGAGAGATGAAGTGGCTTGCCCAGGGAATCCAGATTTGAACGCTAGTCCCCCGACTCCGAGTTTAGTGGACTGCCAGCCCCCCAAGTAGGCTTCATCTCTCCCTCCCCAGGTACACAGTCAGCTCTTTTCCTCATCTGCTTCCTAGACACTTTCTTTGTACAGCAGTCTTGGCTCCGCAGTCAGAGATCCTGAGTTTAAATCTTCCTTTATCTTCCCCTATGAGTGACCCTAGGCAAATCACTGAACCTTCCAGGATCCCAGTGTCCTCACTAGTTGGTCTCCGAGGTTTCTTTTAGCCCCATGATGCCGCTATCCTTGATTCTCCCGGAAATTCCCATTTCCCTTCGAGTCTGAGAGGCCAGCAGTGTGAGGGCTGCTTCTGGGCACTGTAGGGCGGAGGTGGGTGATGGTGAGCACTTTGACCCAGGCTGGTCCCACTGCTGCATGACTGGGGGAGAGGAGGTGGAGAGCAAAGGGGAGGGGAGCCGGAGGACCGCCCCTCCCCCCCAGCCCGGGGCTCCTTCCTTTCCCTTTCCCTGCCCTCTCTGCCCTGCTCTCCTGGCAGCTGCAGCCAATAGAAGGCTCTGTGCGCACCGCCTCCCGTGGGAGGATGAGCATTGCCCCTCCCTTTGCCTGGTACCCAGGGAAACGGGACGCGGTCCCTGGGGCTGCTGGGCTGTTGCCCTGAGCTCAGGGAGCCGTAGCCGCGGCACTTTCTCCTCCTCCTCCTCCTTACTACCCCCGACTCCGTGGGAGGGGCCCCGCCCGCACCAGCGCCTCGGCCCCAAGTGGCCGCGGGCTCCAGGGCAGTCAGGCAGATCGGGCGTGAGCGAGGGACTGGGGTGCCGGAGCCCCCCAGCCACAGAAGCTGCAGCCTCTGGGCTAGCCCCGTCCCCCTCCCCCCAGCCCAGCGCAGCGCAGCCCATCGGGCAGTTAGCGCCCACTGGCAGAGCAGAGCGGAGCTAGGGTGCGAAGACCCCACTGGCTGTCCTTGCGCTAGGCACATCTCCGCGGCTGGAGATGATGGAGTTGGAGCTGCCGGTGCAGGACGAGTGGAAGAAAGAAGAGGCGGAGGAGGAGGAAGAGGAGGAGGCCGCGGCCAAGAAGGTCCTTCGCTTCTCCCGAGACCCGAGGGCCAGCTTCCTGGGACGCCGCCTCGGGCAGATTCTCAGGGTCCGGGAGGAGACCTGGAGACAGTACCTCGAGGGTGAGGAGAATCGGCAAACACTACAGGAGTTTTGGGATCGCCAGGGCCCCGCGCTCCTTCTGTTCCGCTGCTCTCCCCCTGGACGCCTCACTTCGGGGTCTCAGGTAGGGGGGGGGGGCGGCGGGCGGTGAATGGGGTGTGCCCTGTGGCGGTCTGCGGCCGCCCGAAGTCCAGGTGGCAGCGCGCGGGGGACGGGGAGGGTGATTGGGTGGAAAGCCCCAGGTGTAAGTGTAGCCCTGCCCCTCCTTCATCCCGTGAAAGTGAGGGGCAGCTGGGGGAGGAGGGTGCTTCCGTGCGGGGGAGGAGGGAGCAGTTCTTCACCAAGTTCCCGTGGAGCCCGGGGGCGCTGCGCTCTGCTTCTTTCCAGGTGCGCCCTGAATGGTAAGTGGGACTGAAATGCTGAGGGTGTTTGCCATTCCTGGTCGGGAGCTCCTCCAGGACGTCTCTGAGCAGATACTGGGAGGCTGGAAGGGCCCTCGGAGGGCGTCACTCTAACTATTCTCTTTTGTAGCCGAGAAAACCGGCAGCCAGACAGGGTAAGGAACTTTCTCAGTCAAGGCCCACCCGCAGAAAGCATCAGGGAGGATTTGAATCCAGGTCCTCTGACTTGAGAGCCATTCTTCTTTCTGCTGTGTCAAGTTGCCTCCTTAATTTGTCTACGTCTCACAACTCGAAACGACGCTTTCTTAAGTTATTTGTAGATTTCAAAGAAACAAAAAAGGATTAAGAGAAGTTGTCTTAGATATTTGATGTCTCAGTCTCCCCTTTTCCTCCCCTCCCCTTCCATCTGCTCGCCCAATACGGCCTCTCCCCAGGATCCTTGTTTAGGGAACAGAAGGAGACTGGGGCCCTAGCCACCCCAAAACTCCTCTAGTGTTTAGAATGGTGAGGTCTGGCCAGGCTGACTCCCCCTGTCCCTAGGTGGTAAATGAGCCCATCCCATTCCTCATAGACCGTAACCCCCCCCACCCCACACACACACTTCTCGACGGTGTAACTTCTCCTAGAGAGACACTGATCAGGAGAAAGCTCTGATGTGTTGTTGACAGGCTAATTTTGTTTTTTCACAATTAGAATCATTGTCCTCTGAGGAGTGTTAACCCAAGAAAAAGCACAGGCAGGGTTTCTCTAAGGTTTCAGGTTTACTAAATGACACACAATCATACCCACAGACTGGCACGGTACCTCAGCTGGGGCCAGGGCACATGGGGATTACAATAGGTTTGGAGACAGGATGACAGAGGAGAAGCATCATTTGACTGACACTGTCGGGCTCTGCTTTCAGTTCTGTGCTTGGGGAGGAGACAAGTATTCAGTTTGTGAGTCCGCCCTTCCACCAAAATAGAACTTATTGATAGGGGTTTAGTGGAGGGGGGAATGTTTGCTTAGGAGCCTCAGCCCCTCCTACCCCTGCCCTCACTCTTCTTCATAGGATTCCAGTGGCCTTGGGAGCTGAACTCCTAGAACAGGCTGTCTGAGGGCAGGAGACTCCCCTGCTGCAATCTCCCCCACCCCACCCACTTCTAGAGTCTTTTCTCATTCACTGGAAACTGTTCTCTCTTCTGGCTTAGCCCAGCCTTTTCTAAGGTCTTCTTGACTTCGTTTGAGCGCTGAACCATCTTCTCTGTTAACTATCTTTCCTGTCCTGCCCTTCTCCTTTGCAGGAACCCCATTCAAGCCTTGTCCCCTGGATCTGGGTAGGTCAGAGTTCTTCCCAGAGCCCTCTCTTCTCTCAATAATCCAGGTGGAGATCTCATAGACTTTTTCATATTCAACATGTACAAAACAGAGCACGCTCGATCTCCCCCGCCCCAAAATCTTCCCTGTTGTTGACAGTTCTGTGAAAGTTGGCACTGCTACCTTCTGGGTACTCAGGCTGGCAATATCAGGGTCATCTTGGACTCCTTCCCCTCACCATTTGTTTCTAATCAGGTGCCAACCTCTAATGCAGTTTGAAGGGGGGTTCAGGGACCCCCTCGGGTACCAAAGTACTGGACAGGGTCATCTGGAATGAATTTATGAGCTCAGGTCATCTTTAAATCAAGTTAGCAAAAGTTTATTGTTACGCTTTACAGTGGGCAAAAGTTCTTAAGAAACCTGCAACCTTAGAGGGTACAGTTAAAGTTTATATAGAATAAACCATGGTAAAACATGTGACAAATATGCCAACTAGGTAACATGGAGCAGGGTTAGGGAGTGGTTAAGGAGTGGTCAGTTCTTTAAAAAAGTGCACTTTTTGTATCTACTGCAGAGGCATTTTACCCAGAGTTCACCAGGAAAAGCCCAAGGTGGGGGGAGGGGAGCACCCCCAGGGAGGCATGGTTTTAGGCCTGCTATTTCACTAAGTCAACCAGCAGTTAGAGCCAGCTGAGGATTGCCTAGTCTGCCAACTATCAATGCCATGTTTAACAAGGTAGATGTAGGGAGCGTATGTATGTCTTGAGCCCAGGATGCCTGTGATGAGATGGGGAGTCCAGTGGGCACCAAAATATTTTTAAGCCAGGACAAAGCCAGTTGTCTATCATAATCCCCCCAGGTTTGGTTTGTTACTGTACCAGGGGGTTTGCTGAGGCCCACTCATGAGTTGTTGATAGGCACAGTGTCCTAGGGCTGGGGAGAAACTGCAGGGACAGTGTTCAGAGGCTAGGGAGAAACGGGAGCTTGCAGCTGGGGTCCAAGCTCTCCATGGCATCTCCTGTACCTGGGTTTTCTCTCCACTCCCACAGTCACCACCCTGGCCCAGACTCTCCTAACCTCTTATCTGACTACTGCCAGACCCTGGAATTGCTGGCCCTGCCTTCAGTCTTCTTTCCTCTCTTCATCTGTCAAGGTGATCTTTTGGAAGCATGAGTCTGAACATCACTCCCCTGCTCAAGAAGCTTCCGTGACTTCCTTTTACCTCTAGGATAAAATAACTTCTTTGACATGCAAAGCCCTTCCCAAACTGGTTCAAACCTGTCTTGAGCCTGATTTCATGTTACTCTCTCTCTTGTGCACTGGACAGTCTGATTCAACTTGCTGTATCCCCTATGTGATATGCCCCATACTGCCCCAATGCCTTTTCATGAAACACCCTTAGCCTGGCATGCTTTCCTTTCTCCCCTCTCTGCCTCTGTCAATCCCTAGCTCTATTCAAGGTTCAGTTTGAATGCTACCTCCTTAGGGGGTAGCATGGAACAAAGTCAGAGGACCTGGATTCAGATCTCCTTGGACGCTTGCTACCTCTGGGATGTTGGGCAAGTCACTCCCCTCATCTGTCAATGAGAGGGTGGGGCTAGATAGTGTCCAAGGGCCTCTCTGACTCTTCCCTCATTCTCCCAACCATGGGTGCTTTTCTCCCAAAACAAGGCATGACTTTATTTGTATTTTACATTTATTTATACATGGAATTGTTTCTTCCAAAGGAATGGCAGCTCCTTGAGGGCAGGGACCTGTTTTCATTTTTGCTGTCATATCTCAGCCTCTTTGACTGTCTAGCTATGTGACCCTGAGCAAGTCACTTGTCTTCTAAGTTCTCTAAGCCTCTGGGAAGTAGCAGAGAAAGTACTGATTTGCACTAGTGGAGGGTGTTTGTTTGCTGGGAGTTCCCTACACCTATGAAATCCCAGGGCCAGGCCAAAAAGTGTGTGTTTAATTTAACAATCAGTAAACATTTGGAAAGTGCAGGGTAATAGAGTGGACTCATCTGACTTGTAAAGCAAAATGGCGGAGCTGAGGTTTTGGTTACCCACATTTAATGCCTCTACGTTGAGGAATCTGCTTGCTTCCCTTCTTTGTGCAGAGCCTGTTGAGAGGTGCTGTACACAGTCTCTAGCATTTGCAGAATGTTCTAAGCTTTGCACAATATTTCACAAATATGACTCCATTTGCTCCTAAGAACAATCCTGGGAGGTAAGTGCTATTATTAGTCCCGTTTTACAGATAGGGAAACTAAGGTAGACAAGCTAAGTGACTTGCCCAGAGTTGAACACGTAGTAAGCATATGAAGCTGGGTTTTAACCCAGTTCTTAACTAGCTACAGGCCTGGCACTTTACCTACTGTGACATCAGCTGCCTCTACAGAAAAAAAAAAAAACCAGACCCCAACTTCAGGGAGCTCATGCTCCACTAGAATTCCAGTAATAAAATATTTATAGTTAGTTGATCATTGCAAAAAAATAAAAATACCCATAGCAACTTCTGTGAAAAGTCCTTAAGGTTTGCAGATGAGTGTTTTATCAGGAAGATTGGGCTTTAAGGCTCCTGTCCCCTATTGAAATGTATTTTTTTTTTCTTAACATGGAAATTAACCTGCAGTTTACAAGGATTTTCCTCCTTCCAGAGTTCCCCATGCCAGTGATATCTCAGGTCCTGCCCCAGACCCTGTGATCCTAACACAGAAATTAGATCGTGGCCCTTGGAACTGACTCTCTGTCCTGTTTTAGGTTCCACAAGATGCAAAACACAAGCTCGTTTATGTTGTGAAGACGATCCAAGCAAGCATTGGAGCAGATAATTACCAGAACTCCTTGGTATTTGGACAGCTCCCCAGCACATCTCTTGATTTCGTGAAGGCTTTCATGGATGAGGTACTCACTGTAACTTCACCTAAGATCGGTGCCTTTCAGAAGTTGCTATGCTTCACAGCTTCTGAATTATTTTAAAGACAAATGAAACAGCCCAAGCTCAAAGACAAGCAAAGAGTATAGAGGAGTGTAGAGAAGAAAGCATTTGCTTGAGCTTGGTGGATGAATAGAACGTTTTCCATAGTGAGTAATGGCATTGTGCCTGATCTAATTACTCATTGGACCCTAATGCATGATAGATACTTGTTCATAGAAAGTTGAATGGTGCTAAACCGGGTCTGGGCAACCCCCTGGTCTGACTCTTATTCTATAACCCTGGTGCATTCAGTGACATTCGGAAGTTGGATACAGTATCTGCACTTACCTTGGGGTGAAGGTTTTGATCTTTACATTTATTCGATGAATGTGCCCTTTGGTGCAGGTGTCTCCCTGGTGAGGAAATGCTCCTCTTGTTATAGTGGCAGGGGCAGAGATGTAGCTAATACTTTTTGTGTCTGGGATGGGTATAGTCTCATCTGATACAAGGTTGGTGGTAGGGGAATGTGCCTCTGGGGACAAGGAAGTAGATCCATGGATGGAGCTGTCTGAAGCAGTCTGTCCTGGGGAAAAGCTCCAGCTGCCCCACCATAATTTTAGCTCTGGTAGGAGTGAAAAGAAGGTCACAGAAATAGTTATGCTTAAGCATGTCCCCTTTTCAAACAGCAGTAGTAAAAGTCTTAGGGCCCCAGAATACTTCCCATCCAGACTCTTGATTCATCAGCTGAGAAAATGGGACCCCGGAAGCATTAAGGGCAAGGCGCCATTAGCTAGAGCCGAAGCTGGAACGAATAGCCCGAACTCCCTGACTCGAGGCTCTTCCCATTCTATCATGTTGTTTTTCTTTTGTCCAGCCCTAAGGAATGCTATTGAAGTGACCCTGGGGCAGAGAGTGGCAGGGGCCAAGCTTATCATGGTGGAGTGAAAACAAGTTGCATTTGGAGTCCTAGACTTTCCAGATAGGACCTCAGGCAAGGGCCCTCACCTCCCTAGGCCTCAGTCTCTTCAACTGATAAAATGAGGAGGTTACATTAGATGGTAATCTAATCTGATTCCAGAGCCATGATCTATGGGCCTATGACCAGACTCTACCATCTCTGCACAGATTACTAGAAAGTTAGAAGCAGGGGAAGAGGTATTGCTTTTCTCCTTTCTTCTTTCTTTTCCCTCCGTCCTTCACTTTTCCCCTCCCCATCCTCTCCCTTTTCTCCTCATCTTCCTCTTTTCTTTTTCTTAGAACAAGTATTCCAGAAGCACCATTCAAAGCAGGCACAATCACAAAGTAGCCAAGTTGGTCTTTGGAAATGCCTCTCCCACCTAGAGTCTCAGAAGCCTTGAAACTCAGAATTGTGAGGAACCACAGAGGCCATTCAGACCCTGACCAGGAATTCCTTCTTTAAAGAAAAAATGAAAAAGAAAAAAAAAACTTGTTTTATCACTTTAATTTTTTTATATTTTCGAATTTAAAAATATCAGCTAAAATGAGCAGTTCCCTGTAGATCATAGAACAGAAAAGAGAGTGTTGCACATCTCTGTCATGTGCCGCTGTCTTTTCTTTCTAATATACCCTAAGTTCACGCTGTAAATTTCAAAGCTCTCTGCTCTTCTGCTTTTGTCTGACTTTTTTCTGTTTTTTTTCTAAGATGCTTCAATGATCCTCTCTTGTAAAAAACGTTATCTTATTCCCTCTTGCCTTCCCATTCCCAGCCTCACTGAGGGAGGAAAAAAAACCCAAAAACAGACCCTTTATAACAGATAAGCACAGCCAAAGAAAACTAACTTTTAAGTTGTATCCCACAATGCCTGCCTCCTGCCCTGAGCTCCTCACTGCCCTGTCAGGAGGTGGGCTATACTCTTTACCATCAGCCCTCTGGAAATATGGTGGATCCTTGCATTGATCTGAGTTCTCCAGCCTTTCACGGTTGTTTTTGTTTGGGGTGTTGTTATTGTGTGAATGATTCTGATTCTGCTTAGTCTCATCTGTCTGGATTCATAGCAGGTTTGGGTTTGTCTGAAACCATCCATTTCATTTTTCTTTTGATTCAATAATATTCCATTGTGTTCATGTGCTGTAATTTATTTATTCTCCAACAGATGGGTGCCCCCGTAGGTTCCAGTTCTTTGCTATTACGAACAGAATTGCCATCAATATTTTTGTATCTCTGGGCTTTTTCTTTGTCTTTGATCTCGGATCTTTGAAGTTGACTTTGGGGCATAGCTCTGAATTGCTTTCCAGAATGATTGAACCAATTCACGATTTTACCAACAGTGAAATTCACCGCGGTCCCTCTGAAATTTGTCCTGTTTTGTCATCTTTGCCAATCTGCTAGCTATGAGGTACAGCTTTACCTTGCATATTTCTAGTTAATCGTAATCTGGAACTTTTTATATTTGTTGGACAGGTTGTAGCTTTTTTTCCTCTGAAAGCTGTATGTTTGTATTCTTTGGCCATTTATCTTTTGGCTAATGACTTTTGTCCTTGTGAATTTGAATCTTTTCCTTATGCATCTTGTACTGGGTTTGCCTTTCCTTGAAGCTTACTATAGCCATCGCTGCATCTCAGAATTTGAGGTTGAGATGGCATTTAGGTCACTGTGTCGGGCTAGTCATGCGGCAAGAGGACAGGATGACACATGGACTGCTCCAGGGCTGCACTGACATCTCTGAAATATTCAGCCCCCGACAGGAGACCCTCCCCCCACCCCAGCCTATCGGTCGGACTAGTCTGGTAGATTTTCGAGAGAACACAAACCAGGATTACACAGGTCGAAGAGAACTGACATGCAGAAGGGTTGTATTTCCTTTACCTGACTTCAGAGTAATGCTTGGAGTAATGGGCAAATCTAGGCTTGGGGTTAGGCATGCTGAAGCTTCCGAGCCATGAGAGCTGGCTTCATGGGACATGGGCTGCCTAAGGAGACAAACGCTTGAGGTTGTGCTCCAGCAAAGGTTGGATGAAGCCAATGGCAAAGGGGAGACTTCCTGCCCAGGTGCTGGGAGGTCCAACTAGATCACTCCCAAGTTCCCTCCTAGCTCTGAGCTTCTGAGATTGTAGGTGGGAATGTGCCCTTGAGAGCCACTGCCATCAAGGTGACCCTTTTGGCATCTTCCTTGTTGATGGGCAGTGCTTTGAGCACGTGTGTTCCAAGCCATGCCTGGTGCAGAGGAGGGGCTGTGAGCTTCTCAAGGCTAGAAGCTCTGCCAGTCTGGTGCTTCTTTGTGTACAGCTCCTGAGCACAAGCTGGGGACCACTCACTGCGGCTGCTGTTGAGGCTTTAACGCTCTCTGATTATCATTACTACAATGCTCCCATTGTGTCCCACAGTGTCCCAGATTACAGGCAGACTCCAGTGGATGCTGAACCATAACTAGTCATTTTGTTCCCAGTGGCAAAGTTTCAACACCTTGCTATAGTAACCCCTGTAATCAACCTTTTTAAACCTTTAAATAATATTTTAATGGCCAACCTTTAAAAGATAAGCTGGGGTGGGGGAGACCTGGGGCACAAAGTTCTGTCTGTGGGAGGAGTGATCCCTGGAAATGGGCCCCAGAGGGAAGAGATCCTGGGATGAAGAGATTGCAGTTGCTGTCTTTGTACCCTGAGCATTTAGGATAGTGTCTGGCACGTGATATGGGCCCTTAACAAAAGTCTATTGATAAGTTTTGGTGACCAGAGCAGGACAGAATGGGTGGCACAAGATCTCACCTGAGCCATGGACACCTGGGGAAGAAGCTCTCCCCCTGGTCGTTTCTTCTATTAACTAATTATTGTTGCTATCTAGTTAGAGAGGGACTGAAGCCTAAGGGTTAGAGTTAATTTTAGAGTCAGGAAAGCCTGAGGGGAGGACTCCCGTTGTGCCCTCTGACCCATCCTGATTGGGTGACCCTGAGAAGCTCTCTAAGGGTTAGAAGCTCAATTCTGCACTGACAGGGAATTTCTCACTGAGAACTCCCTATGCCTGTTTGGAATAAAAGAACACCTAGGTGCTAAACTCAGTTGTATCTTCACTAGCAAGGGTAAATCCTGCAAGTGCTAGCCAGTAGGACAACAGGTGATTCCTTTGGATGGAGCTGGGTCCTGAAGTGTTAGAGCAAAGGCAACTGTGCTCATCTGTGATCAAAAGAACAGAAGAAATTGAGATCAGAAGATGCATAGAGCTTAAACTGGGCGGGAGCTCAGGGGTTTGCCTTTGGATTATAGATTTGGAGCTGGAAGACCCCTCAGGGGCCACCACTTATTTGATAGTTGAGGTCACAGGAGTCAAGGAAGGGAAGGAAACTGCCCAACCTCTCACAGGTAGTGAGGGATCAAGGGACCCTTCATTTTTCAGTTGAAGAAACTGAGGACCAGAGAGGCTAAGTAATTTGCCCTAAGGCAATGGGGAAGTAAGTGAAGGCCAAGATGGCAAATCTGATCCTGATCACTTCTTCTAAAATGTAAAGAATGGCCATATTTTATAATGATAAAACAATACCCCAAATATATACATGTGGTTATATACATGTGTGGGGCATGTGTGTGTGTGTGTGTGTGTGTTTGACCAAAAAATAAAGATTTATTTTCTTTGGTTCTGGGTCTTGTTTTTGATCTCATCTAATTTTGACATTTGATGACATTACGTGTGGCTCTTATATTAATTTGTGCATGCATTCACCCATTTGCAACCCCAGTGGACTAAGCTCAGTTGCTTTTTACACCCTCCTATCCTCAGCACCCTGCACATAATTGGCTTAGTTAATGTTTGTTGAATGAAAATTGCTAAATAATACACTTTGATCTTTCTGGGACTGTGGATTTCACAGGTATGTGCTCTTTTTATTGATGCAGATAGCAACCTCTCTGGGACTGAATCACCTGTTTTCCAGAGTTTCCTTGGCCATTAGAATCATGATCAGGAGGCTAATCTGTTAGTGAGTCTCTCTGGCCTCAGGCTGCTCTTTAGATGGCAAAACTAGAGGCCTTTCCTGGCTCCCTGCTCCAAACCTTTCCTCCTTGAAGCCTGACCCACCAGGGGTTACTCTCTTGGCACAGCCTTCCAGGATGCAGGGTGGCACTCTGAGGCATCAGAAGGTGACTTTAGTGGAGAGAAAAACAATAGACCATTCATAGGATGATGACAACAACAAGGCCCATTCTTCAGAAGGTGATGCAGTGAGTATCATTATTTCTGATGAAGAAACTGGGGGTCAGTGTGGTTCAGTGACTTATTTGCAGAAAGGATAAAAGAAGGAATTCCTAGTTCTTGTTTTTGTTTTTAATTAGTATTTTACTTTTTCCAATTATATTCATTAATTTTAGCATTAATTTTTACAGAATTGAGTTCTGAATTTTTCTTTCTTTCTCTTTTTCCTCCAGTCTTCTTAAAAGAGCAGGGAAATTGATACAGAGTATATATGTGCAGTCATGTAAAACATATTTCCGTGATAGTCATAGTTGTAAAAGAAGGAACAGCCTAAAAGGTAAAAAATGAAGGTGCAAATAGTATGCTTTGATCTGTATTCAGAGTCAATCCGTTCTTTCTCTGGATGTAGATGGCATTTTCTATCACGAGTCCTTTGAAACTGTCTTGGATCATTACATTGCTGAGAAGAGTTAACCCATCTATACTTGATAGTCACACAGTTACTGTGTACGGTGTCCCCCTGGTTCTGCTCATTTTACTTTGTATCAGTACATATAAGTCTTCCCAGGTTTTTCTGAATCTGCCTGCTCATCATTTCTTACTGTTCAACAGTTCCATTACATCCCTATACCATAGGTTGTTGAGTCATTCACCAATCAATGGCATCCCCTCAATTTTCAAATTTTTGCCACCAGAAAAAGTTTCTATAAATATTTTTATGCATGTAGGTCTTTTTTCCCTTTTCTATGATCTCTTTAGGATACAGACCTAGAAGTGATATTACTGGATCAAAGGCTATGCACAGTTTGGTTGCCCGTTAGGCATAGTCCCAAATAGCTCTTCAGAATGATTGGATCAGTTCACCACTCCACCAACAGTGCATTAGTGTCCCAATGTTCCCACATCCCCTCCAATATTTATCATTTTCCTTTTCTGTCATATTAGTCAACCTAATAGGTGTGAGGTGATACTTCAGAATTATTTTAATTTGCGTTTCTTTATTAATAAAAAGTGATTTAAAGCATTTCTTCATATGACTATAGATATCTTTGATTCCTTCAACTGAAAATTTCCTGTTCATACCCTTTAACCATTTACCAATTGGGGAATAGTTTATATTCTTATAAATTTGACTCAGTTCTCTATATATTTGAGAAATGAGGCCTTTATCAGAGACAATTGTTATGAAGATTGTTTCCCAGCTTTCTGCTTTTCTTCCAATCTTGTCTTCATTAGTTTTGTTTGTACAAAGATTTTTCATTTAATATAATTGACATTATATATTTTACATTTTTTAATCCTCTATCTCTCGTTTGGTCATAAATTCTTCCCTTCTCCATAAATCTGACAGGTAAACTATTCCTTGCTCTCCTAATTTGCTTATGGTATCACCCTTTATGTCTAAATCCTTTATTCATTTTGAATACCTTGTCTTAGTATATGACATGAGAGGTTGGTCTATTCTATACCTAGTGTCTGCCATATTGTTTTCCAGGTTTCCCAGCAGCTTTTGTCAAATAGTGAGTTCTTATCCCTGAGGTTGGGATCTTTGGGTGTATCAAACATTAATTTACTATGATCGTTTATTACTGTATCTTGTGTACCTAGTCTAGTCCATGATTCACTAGTCTTTTTCTTAGCCATTACTAGATCATTTTGATGATTTCTACTTTTTAATATTGTTTAAGATCTGGTACAAGTAGGCCACCTTCCTTTGCATTTTTTTCATTGATTCCCTTGATGTTCTTGACCTTTTGTTCTTCCAGATGAATTTTGTTGTTATTTTTTTAGTTCTATAAAATAATTTTTGGTAGCTTGCTTGTTATGGCACCAAATAAGTAAATTCGTTTAGGCAGAACTGTCATTTTTATTATGTTAGCTCTGCCTTCCCATGAGCAATCGGTGTTTTCCAGTTGTTTAGATATGACTTTATTTGTGTGAAAGTGTTTTATAATTGAGTTCATGTAGATTTTATGTTTGTCTTGGCAGGTAGACTCTCAAGTATTTTAGTGTCTACAGTTACTTTAAATGGAGTTTCTCTTTCTAGCTCTTGCTGTTGGGCTTTGTTGGTAATATATAGAAATGCTGATGATTTGTGTGCATTTATCATATATCCTGCAACTTTGCTAAAATTGTTAATTATTTCAGGTAGTTTTTAGTTGATTCTGTAAGTATACCATCATATTATCTACAAAGAGTGATAGTTTTGTTTCCTCATTGCTTGTTCCAATTCTTTCAATTTCTTTTTCTTTTCTTATTCCTAACACTAACATTTCTAGTACAACATTGAATAATGGTGGTGATAATGGGAATCTTTGCTTCACCACTGATCTTGTTGGGAAGGCCTTGAACTTGTATCCCCAGGACAGATAATGCTTGCTGATGTTTTTAGATGGACACTATTTATTATTTTAAGGAAATTTCTATTTATTTCTATGCTCTCTAGTGCTTTTAATAGAAATCGGTGCTGTACTTTGTTGAAAGCTTTTTCAGCATCTATTGAGATAATCATATGATTTCTGTTGGTTTTGCTATTGATGCCAACTATGCTGATTATTTTCCTAATATTGAACCAACCCTGCATTCCTAGTATAAATCCCACCTGGTCATAGTGTGTGATCCTTATGATGTATTGCAGAAATCTCCTTGTTGGTGTTTTATTTAAACTTTTTGCATCATTCTTTAGGGAAATTGGTCTATAGTTTTCTTTCTGTTTCTGCTCGTCCTTCTTTAGGTATCAGCACCATATATGCGTCATAAAAGGAATTTGGCAAGATTCCTTCTTCACCTATTTTTCCAAGTAGTTTATATAGTATTGAAATTAATTGTTCTTTAAATGTTTTGTGGAATTCACTTGTGAATTCGTATCAGCTCCAGGGCATTTTTTCTTAGGGAGCTCATTGATGGCTTGTTCAATTTCTTTTTCTAAACTAGAGTTATTTAAGTATTCTGTTTCCTCTTCTGTCAATCTGGGTGAATTTACCCTTTTCATTTTTTGATACTGAATATTTGGTTTTCTCCTTTCTTTTTTTAAATCAAATGAAAACCAACGGCTTATATATCTTATTGTTGTTTTTTTTTTTAACAAGCTCCTAGTTTTATTTATGAGCTCAATAGTTTCCTTACTTTCAGCTTTATTCATTTTACTCTTGGTTTTCAGGATTTCCAACTTGGTGTTCAATTGGCGATTTAAAGTTTTTTCCTAGGTTTTTTTTTTTCCAGTTGTGTGCTCAGTTCATTGACCTGTCCCTTCTCTATTTTGTTGATGTAAAAATTTAAGGAAATAAATTCCCCCCCCCCCATTCCTGGTTCTTCTGACTCCCATCTCCTGTTCTTATTCCTGCCCCCACCTCACTGCCTCGACATCTTGTCGACTTGACAGGTCCACAGCTGTTTAAGCAGATGAAAAGGATATTTTCTAAAAAGCTCCCTCCTTAGGGCAGGAGATTAGGGTAAATATCTTGCTTGTACACCTGAGTCACCAATATGGGCCCACAGGACTGGAGGGTGAGGGAGCCACACGCTCACCTGCCTATGAGTGATAAACTGCGCACTTTGGGAGTCTCTTTGTGCTTAAGGTCTTTCCTAATGCTTCCTCACATGGGACTGTCCCCCAGAATATCCCCTAGAATGCCCCAAAGATCACATATCACTGACAGTCTAGACAGAGCAGATCAAGCTTGGTAAGTGGTTAAGAGCATCCCTACTGTCGCTGCCGTTTATGAATCGCTGCAAGATTTATAAAGATCCTCTTGTCTGATCCTCACAACCCCAAGAGGGCTGTGCTGTTGTTATCCCATTTTGCAGATGACAACACTGGGGCAGAGTTTGTTGTTTTGTGCATTGCCCATAGTGCGTTTCTGAGGCAGGATTTCTCCCAGCTCCAGCACTCCCCCCTCCCCATCACCCAGGGACCTCCCTCCCCCTGCCCAAGATGGCATGTAATCTGATATAGGTTCTACAGATACATAACTATTAAAGATATTTTCACATTAGTCATGTTGTATAGAAGAACTATAACAAATGGGAGAAACCATGAGAAAGGAAGAAAAAAAAAAAAGAAAATAGTCTGCTTTGCTCTGTATCCAGACTCCATATTTCTTTCTGTGGATGTGGATGGCATTTTCCACCATGAGTCCTTTGGAATTATTTTAGGTCCTTGCTTTGTTGAGAAGGGCTAAGTCCATCAAAGTCAGTATTGAACACTGTGGCTGTTACTGTACAATGTTCTCCTGGTTCTGCTCACTTTACTTAGCATCAGTTCATAGAAGTCTTTCCAGATTTTTCTGAATTTGGCTGTTATTTCTTATAGAACAATAGTATTCCATTACATTTACATACCACAACTTGTTCAGTCATTCCCCGATTGATGGGTATCCCCTCAATTTCCAGTTCTTGGCCACCGCAAAAAGAGTTGATGTTTATGTGTATGTATGTATGTATGTATGTATGTATGTGTGGGAAGCCAAGCCCACCCAGGGACCCCTGCCCTTCTGTGGAAGTGTCTGAGATAGTGATAGGAGCCCTGCCGGCCAGCAGCAGAGCTGAGAAGGAAAAGTTAGGTGAAAAGATAGATAAAAGAGTTACTTACCCAGAGGTTGACAATCATAGACGAGACGGGTCTCCAGTATGGTGGAAAACAGTCAACTTTATTCAGCTTAAGAGTCCAGTATATATAGTGTGAAACTGAATAGTCATCATAAGCCACTGGACATCCTTTCTTCACCCCTGATCTTATTGGAAATGCATCTAGGTTATCCCCAATACATGTAATGCTTGCTGAAGGTTTTAGGTAGATGCTACTTATCATTTTAAGGAAGGCTCCATTTATTCCTATGCTCTCTAGTGTTTTTAATAGTAATGGATGTTATCTTTTGTCCAAAGATTTTTCTGCATCTACTGAGATAATCATATGGTTTCTGTTAGTTTTGTTGTTGATATGATATATCAATTATACTGATAAGTTTTCCTAATATTGAATCAGCCCTGCATTCCTGGTATAAATCCTACCTGATCAAAGTGTATTATTCTCATGATAAGGTGCTGTAATCTTTTTGCTAATGTTTTACTTAAAATTTATACATCTCTGTGCATTAGGGAAATTGGTCTATAATTTTCTTTCTCTGTTTTTGTTCTTCCCATTTTAAGTGTCCCATATTTGTATCATAAAAAGAATTTGATATGATTCCTTCTTCACCAATTTTCCCAAATAGTCTATGTAGTATTGGAATAAATTGTTCTTTAAATGTTTGATAGAATTCACTTGTAAATCCATCTGGTCCTGGAGATTTTTTCCTAGAAAGTTCATTGATGGCTTGTTCAATATCTTTTTCTGAGATGGGGTTATTTAAGTATTTTGCTACCTCTTCTGTTAATCTGGGCAATTTATACTTCTGTAAATATTCATTCATTTCACTAAGATTGTCAAATTTGTGGGTATACAATTGGGCAAAATAATTCCTAATTATTGTTTTAATTTCCTCTTCATTGGTGGTGAATTCTCCCTTTTCATTTTTGATACTGTTAATTTGTTTTTTTTCTTTCTTTTTTTAAAATCAAATTAACCAAATGTAAAGGCTTATCAATTTTACTGGGGTTTTTCCCCATAAAACCAGCTCCTCGTTTTATTTAATAGTTCAATAGTTTTCTCACTTTCAATTTTATTAATCTCTCCACTTTAAGTTTTAGTATTTCTAATTTGATATTTAATTGAGGATTTTTAATTTGTTCTTTTTCTAGCTTTTTCATTTGCATGCTCAGTTCATTGAACTCCCCTTTCTCCATTCTATTCATATAAGCATTCAGAGATATAAAGCTTCCCTTGAGAACCACTTTTGCTGCATCCCATAAATTTTGTTCTATTGTCTCATTATTGTAATTCTCTTAAATGAAATTGTTGATTGTTTCTATGACTTGTTTGACCCACTCATTCTTTAGGATTAGATCACTTACTTTCTATGAATTTTTAGTCTTATCTTTCCATGGCCCTTTACTACATATAATTTTTATTGCATCATGATCTGAAAAGGATACATTGAATATTTCTGCCTTTCTATACTAGATTGTATATGTGACATAAGCATCTACTTATATAGGGTTATCCATGTAGCTTTTGACTTTAATGTACCTTTTGTATCTTCCATAGATACATTTGGTCCTTTCCACTAGAACTGGAGTACTTCACCTTCCTGGTTCCATGGACCCCTCTGGCAGCCTGTGTAGGTGGCATTATATCCTGGCCCCCTTGGCCTCCCTCCCCATACATACCTGATCCATTGTCAAATCTGGCCAGTTCTGCTTTTCCTCACTCGAGGGTCACCTTAGCTGGCTTCTTCTCACTTGTGTCAGTTATTGCAGCTGCCTCTTAATGGGTCTCATTGCCTCAAGCCTTTTCTTGCTTCAAATGTAAACTGTCCTCTTTAGCTTTCAAAGGCCCAAACTGTCTGCTCTTGCCTGCAATTGTTCTCTTCCTGCATGTAGCATTCCTGCCAGACTGGCTGTCACTCTGCTCTTCACAAAGGACCCTCTCAGCTAAGGTACCATGTCAGAGACAGCCCATGATCTGAGATGCTCAGGGCATTCTCACAAAGGAATGATGGCAGAAGCAGTGAGGTGACACAGGAAGGAGTCTGGCTTTGAATCCTGTCACAGACCATTGCTAGCTGTGTTCCCCTGGGCACGGTAACCTCTCTGGTGCCCTTTCCTCACCTGGAACACTTGGGAGCTGGACTACAAGACTTCTGAAATCCCTTTCTGCTACTAAATGGGTGATCTCCATGATCTCAGTCCTTGAGATTGTAATGGAAATGCAAACTTAAAGATCTTCCCTGCCCCTAGGCTAAAGTGCACCTGGAGCCTGGGGTGGGAGGCTTGTTTTTCAGTAGATACAATGTAATAAGAATGTAAATTTTAAAGATCTTCCCTGCCCCTAGGCTAAAGTGCACCTGAAGCCTGGGGAGGGAGGCTTGTTTTTCAGTAGATACTTTTTGATTGGCCAGTGAGTCAATAAGGTTGTCACATTCTCTGAGCCAGGAGAAGGCTATATAAGCCCTGATGTGTAGCTTTGTTTTTGGGACTCACTTTGAGAAGTGTTCTGTGATTTGATCTGAATTCTGGGAAGCCGTTGTTGAGAGTCCCCCGGCTTTGAAAAACCCAGAATGTGGAAACCCAGATGTTGACTGGGTATGGATGTAATGGTTGGACAGTTTGGAAATCTGTCTACTTGATGTTTCTGTCTTGATAATTATGCCTGTATACTTTGAGGTTCAGGGTGCTGACCTTTTCTCCTGAACAAGGTAAACAATATATGTCTGACTGATTAAAGTAAGCTTGTTAACCCATTTTGAGTTGCTTTCCTTTAACAAAGCAGATCCAAGAACCTGTATTGGCAGCCACCCTGAGCACGCTTGGGGTGCTTGCTGCCACAGAGATATTTTTCATTTGTATAATATGAATCAAGAAAATTTGTATTCAAGACCTGCTTGACACTGTAGGAAACTCCTGAAGACTTTTTAAGTTGAAGAAGAATGGCTGACTTTCATTGGTAGACAGTTCAGTCACTGGGAATTCCGTACTACTGAGTAACAAGTTGTAATGTAATGCCAAAAGAAGGCAACTTCCCAGGTTCAAAATACCAGCATAGGTGCTCTCTATTTTATTCAGTAACAAACCCAGAACAGAGAAGATCAAAACATGACATCATTCCAAATACAGCATTTACTAAGCGTGATTAAATAATCTCCAAGGACTACCCCACCCCAGGACCTTCCAATCATTCAATCAATTACAAAGTCTCTGTTCTAAATACTTCTCCACCCCTAGGCTATACCTTCATTTGGTCCACCACAAAGCCCCTCTTCTCAAATGGAGATTAGTTTCCAAACATAAGTAAACTACCTTCATTTGTCAATCACAGAGCACAATAAGGTCAAAAGTTTCCCACCCCCAGGATCACAATTGAATCTACCCCAGAGTTACATCAAGTTTAAACACAGCACTTAATACCCAAATAGAGGTCCTTTCTTCATCTTGACACGAGGCAAGTTCTCAGCAATCTTAGTTCCTGGGGAGACAAGGCTCAGCAAGGCCACAAGATACACTGCCAGTCCCTTCATGAATTTATCCTCTGTCTGTAGAACAGCCCTAGAACCCCTGAACACATTAGCAAAGCCCTCTCCCAGGATTTCTGTAAACATACAACAAGAAAATCCTTCTTCAGGGCTTCTGAACCAACAGAAAGGCTCCCAGACCCCTGCAACAACAGCACTGTCCCTCACCAGTGGACAGTATTCACTCTGTCTGCAGGACAGTCTCCAGACCCCTGCAACAACAGTACTGTCCCTCACCAGTGGACAGTATTCACTCTCTGTCTGCAGGACAGTCTCAGGCCTTCTTAGCGAACAGCCAGGTTCCAGGACTTCTTCAACAAAAGGACAGTCTTTCACCAGTGGACAAATCTGGCAAAATAACATCAAAACAGACAGACAAAGTACCAGCAAAACAGCCATGTCTCCTCAGTCCTTGGCAGCTCAGGGGGCAGGTCTCAAAAGTCCAGGGCAATTCAAAGCGGCCACCAGCAATTCTCTTAGTCTCTCTCTCTCCACGAGGTGCTGCTACCAAAAAAAGGTCTTCGGCCTGTCTCTTGTCTCTCCAAATCTACATCACCAGCTCCTCCCAGTTCAGGACTTTCTTTTCACATCAAAAAGTCCATCCCACAGGTGGGATTAACAAGCTCTGGGTTTTAACACAATCAATTTGAAAACCAAGCCAATACAGGGGAATCTTTAATTGCCATTACTATCACACAAGTTTGGACCAATATAGTGTTTCCAGGGTAGAATGCAAGCTCCTTGAGGACAGGGGCTATTTTTTATGTTGTCTTTGTGTTCTGAGCCCCTAGCACATACAGCAGGTGATTAATATGTGCTTATTTTGTCTTTGTACCCTCCTGCTGTGCCTAACTTAGTGCCTAATATATAGTAGGTACTTAATAGATGCTTATTTTATTGTTGTTTTACCCCTAGGACTTGTTAGTGAATAAACACTTTTTTTTTTTTTGCTTTTTGGAGTGGGGAAGGCAGGGTAATTGGGGTTAAGTGATTAGCCCAAGGTTACATGGCTAGTAAGTGTTAAGTGTCTGAAGCCTTATTTGAATTCAGATCCTCCTGACTCCAGGGCTTGGGCTCTATTCACTGCACCACCTAGCTACCCCATGAATAAATACTTATTCAGCACTTGCTATGTGGCAGGCATTGGGCTAAGCACTCACTGGGAATAAGAATATGAAAAAGACAGTCTCTGCTCTCAAGAAACTTATAATCTAATGGGGAAAGACAACATACAAATAGTAGCTGAAGAGGGCAATGGGGACAGGCTGGAGAAATCCAATGGGGGGCTGGCCAGCCTGGGTGCCCTCCTTCAGGGGAGGTTGGAGGGTGCTCTGTTCCAATCCCATTTAATGGGTCTCAGGAGTGGAGGGTATTGATGATATGCAAATACCAAGGCTGATGTGGTCTCGCAAGATGGTGAGGTTCCTCAGGGCATCCAAAGGAGCCTCGCCAGGTGGGAAGTGAAGAGGTGGTCCCTTGGCCCAGCTGCCCTCCTTTAATAGGGCTTCAGTAGGTGCTGATTCTTGTGTTTTGCCCCCATGACTGGCTGTAATGTGAATGCAAATTTAAAGATCTTCCCTGCCCCTAGGCTAAAGTGCACCTGGAGCCTGGGGTGAGAGGCTTGTTTTTCAGTAGATACTTCTTGATTGGCCAGTGAGTCAATAAGGTTGTTACATTCTCTGAGCCAGGAGAAGGCTACATAAGCCCTGATGTGTAGCATTGTTTTGGGACTCACTTTGAGAAATGTTCTGTGATTTGATCAGATGAAATTCTGGGAAGCCGGTGTCCAGAGTCTCCTGGCTTTGAAACCCAGATGTTGTTTGGTATGGATGTAATGGTTGGACCGTTTGGAAATCTGTCTACTTGATCTGTTTCTCTGTCTTGACAATTCTGTCTGTATACTTTGAAGTTCAGGGTGCTGACCTTTTTCCCCTGAACTAGGTAAATGATACATATTTGACTGATTAAAGTAAGCTTGTTAACCCATTTTGAGTTGCTTTCCTTTATCAAAACAGATTCAAGAACCTGTGTTGGCAGACACCCTGGGGATGCTGGGGTGCTTGCTGCTATACTGGCCTGTACCATGTGCTTAACTGTCACCACTTGAATTGAGCTCCATGTCATTTCTAACCATGTTTCCTCTAGGTTGCTGTTCCCATTCTCTTGAACAAGAAGAACCACACAGTCTGGCCATATTTTGTTTCCCAAGACCTGGGAACCCATGTGGAAGCCATGAAAACCAAAATGCACATTCTGAGGGGTGTGATGTCAGGAAGAACCCTGCTTCCAATTCCCACCATTGCAGAGAGCATTGAAGGGGAGCTTAAATGCTCAGAGGCCAAGTAGGTACCCACTGCTACCCTAGACCAGGGCCCCATTGTACCAAATCATCTGTACCCTGGTCTCAGAGTATTCTAAACTTACATGAATTAAATGTTTGTACGTCCTGGGTACGTGAATATTGCACGTGATTTTTTCTTCAAAGCAGCCTTTTAAAAAGAGTGTTTATTGTAACACTTTCTTTCTCAAGAAGCCAGGGCTTTGTGGTAGAGGGAGGGAGTTCTGGACTTGAGGTTTAATGTAAGGAAGAGCTGAGTTCTAATTCTGCCTCTTCCACCTCCTAGCTGTGTGACTTTGGGCAAGTTACTTAATCGCACTGATCAGTGCGGTGCAGTGTTCATATGGATACAGAGCACATGTATATATAGATGCAGCATAATGTATATATGGGCAGAGTACTATAATAGAACCCATGTTGGGTTCTATTATAACCCCAACAGGAAGACCTGCGTTCCAATTCTGCCTCTGTAAGCCCCTGGAAAACCACTTACCCTCTCAGAGTCTCAGGCATCCTTCAACACTCTAAATAGAGACGTTTTGCAAATTTGCATTGGTGAAACACATTGTTTCATTCCCTTTTCTTGCACAAGTGCTGAAGAGCAGCTCAATCTTTAGGAGAACCGTTTTTTTGACATAAAAAAACTTGCACAGGGTCTGTGGAGATGTTTTTGCAACAAAGGAAGTAACATGAACAAAATTCCACGAGAGGTCATCCTCAGTTACAAAGCATCTAGGGCTTATAAAAAGACATTTGCTATTTGAGGAATGTCTTGCAAAAGGGAGGAGAGTGTAGATTTTGCATTTCTGCTTCTGTCCTTTGTTTAGAAAAGGCTAAGAACTGGGAATAAGAATATGAAAAAGACAGTCTGTCTAATCTTTATCATTTTTGATGTTTGTAGACAAGACTCATATGAAAGGGCCATGCTCCATGCCATTGAATCTGTGGTTATTACATGGTCACATCAAATCCAAGAAGTCCTCCAGAAGGACTCAGGGCAATCTTTGTTGAAGGGCATTCACTCAGACCCTCAGGAAGAACTAGACTTCTGGAAGAAAAGACGGGATAACCTTCTGTGCATCTATGATCAAGTAAGCCAAAGTCCAAACAAACTCTTTGCCCATGTCTGTCAAGCTGATTAGTAAGCTTGGCATGAATCTTACTCCCTAAACCTATGACTTTCACTGATGGGGTGGTGAGTGGGTGGGAAACTTGTTTGATTTTCGTAATTCTGCCTCTGTTGTCCCTTTCTGAGTGCTATATGAAGTACCTGCTTTGGTCTCTTGCTGGTAGAATTGGGTTCTCCTGGATGGTTGCTCTCTCTTCAACAGGGGAAATCTGGATTTCTCATTCTGTGCCATTCTTGTCTATAATCTTCAAGTGGTTCTATGATCTCACGAGTGTGGTTATTCCCTCTATTGTACAGATTACAACCCCATTTGTACAGGCAAATTCTAGATGTCTCTTGTCCTTGTCCTTACACAAGGAAGGACAGGGCTCCATCTTGGTTTCTTGATACCCCAAGGGTACCTAAGTTCCCCTTCAACCACTTCCCCCCCCCCACCTTTGATATCCTTTGTTATCCCTGGTCTCTGGATCCATCCTATAGTTGGCATGGAAGAGCTGTCCAGGGTTTTGGAGACCTTCCTACCTCCTTTAACATCTTATGGATAATGGTTTAGCACTTAGGTTGTTCATCTGTTATTACAGTGTCAGGAATATAGTAGACATTTAATATTTGTTGATTAATCCCTCATTTTCTCCATGACCAGTTTTCTCCTGATACCTTCCCTTGATGATACTCTTATCCTGCTTTTTGTATGTGTGTATACTTTTAAAATGGTGATTAAAAGTAATTTTGTCTTGCTAACTTTTGTTGACAGTGATATGATTCTCCTTGAAAGAGTTTTAGCCACTCTAGGGAAATCACAAGACCAGAAGTTATCGTTTACTGTTTCAGGGAACTCTCTTGGGGAGCTTGAAAATACAAAGAGTCAGTTAATCTGATCAGCTCATTGAATTTGGGAAGCAACAACAGTAGCTTCTATTTATATAGCGCTTTAGCATTTCCTTCGTTGATATGGTCTAGCCTGGTTGAGGGAATTTGTCAGATTTGACTTTGGGGTTTCTACTGGAAGACCTGAATTGGATCACCAAGGCCTGCTCATCTTTAAATGGAAACTCCAATTCTTGCCTTGCAGAGATACAGATTTCTGTATCTCTGCAGACAGAAGGTCAGCTCCAGGGAGGCAGAGACTGGGTCATCCTAGTACCTACCACGGTGCTTCACACATAGTAGAGATCCCCAACACTTCTCATAGAGCCTGGCATATGATAAGTATTTGATAAATGTTTGTTGGGGGGGGGTGTAGCCAAGATGGTGGTGTAAAAGCAGGATAATTCTGTGAGTTCCCCCCATAACCACCTCAAATACCTATAAAATATGACTCTAAACAAATTTTAGAGCTACAGAACCCACAAAGTGACAGAGAGAAACAAATCTCCCACTGAAGGCAGCCCGGCAGGAAGGGTCCATCACAGCATGTTGGGAGCAGAGCCCAGCCCCACGTGAGTCCATGGTTTTAGCCAAGGGCAGCCCTGCCTAGCAGCCACTGGACTTCAGGAGAGTGGATCACCAGTAGCTGTGGGGGTTTCCAGAAATATGAACCTATAAATGCCAAAGACAAAGTAAAAGGTCAGTGTGGGACTCTGTTGGAAGTGAGGGGGCTGAGGAGTGCAGTCCAGCCTCTGCCCCTGGTGTGAGAAGTGGTGGAGGTGTGACATCTGTGCAGCTGCCTCCATTGGCTGCTTCAGAGTTCCCAACCTGCAGATTGTAGGGGGCCAAGTGACCATTCAGAGGGTAATCACTCTTGCTTTAACCTTCCTGGATCTGGATTGCAGTGGTTCTGAGGTGTGTGACCAGTGAGCCAGAGCTTGTGGGGGCTGTAGAGATGGCGCCCTCCTAAAAGCTCTGGCAGCTGTGAAAACCCCAGCTATTTGTGACAAAGGTCTCCCCTCTGGAAGCAGAATCTTCCTGTGGCAAAGAGCTCAAAAGTCAAGTAATTGAGTGGCAATTTGAGCAAGCAAAGCAAGCAGAGCAATCCAACTTTACACTCCTATTTTGGGGACAAAAAGGATCAAAGCATGGAACAGGAGGAAGACAATGAAGTCAGAACTTTTGCACCAAAAGCTTCAAAGAAAAATATGAATTGGTTACAGGCGATGGAGGAGCTCAGGAAGGATTTTGAAAATCAAGTAAGAGAAGTGGAAGAAAAAATGGGAAGAAAAATGAGAATGGTGCAAGAAAATAATGAAAAGAGAGTCAACAACCTGACTGAAGAAAATAACACCTTAAAAAATCAACTCAAATGGCCAAAGAGGCCCAAAAATCCAGTGAGGACAAGAATGCCTTAAAAAGCTTAATTTGCTAGATAGAAAAGAATTTCAAAAGCTCACTGAAAAGAATAATTCCTTCTGAATTAGATTGGAGGAAATGGAAGATAATGACTTTATCAGAAATCAAGATACTATTAAACAGACCCAAACAAAAGAAAAAAAATAGAAGGCAATGTGAAATATCTCATTGGAAAAACCACTGACCTGGAAAATAGATCCAGAAGAGATAATTTAAAAATTATTGGACTACCTGAAAGCCATTATCAAAGAACCTAGAAATCATCCTTCAAGAAATTCTCAAGGAAAATTGTCCTGATATTTTAGAACCAGAGGGCAAAATAGAAATTGAAAGAATTCACTGATCACCTCTTGAAAAAGATCCTGAAAAGAAAACTCCTAGGAATAATATAGCCAGGTTCCAGAGTTCCTAGATCAAGGAGAAAATATTACAAGCAGCCAAGAAGAAACAATTTGAATATTGTGGAAACACAATCAGGATAACACAAGATCTAGTAGCTTCTATATTAAGGGATCAGAGGGCTTGGAATGATATTCTAGAGATCAAAGGAGCTAAGATTAAAACCAAGAATCACCTACCCAGCAAAACTGGGAAGATGTGGTCATTCAATGAAATAGAGGACTTTCAAGCATTCTTGATGAAAAAAAAACAGAGTTGAATAGAAAATGTGACATTCAAATCCAAGAAGCAAGAAAAGCATGAGAAGGTAAACAGGGAAAAGAAATCCTAAGGAACTTAACAAAGTTGAGCTATTTACATTCCTATATGGAAAAATGATAATTGTAACTTATGAAACTTTTCTCAGTATGAGGATAGTTGAAGGGAATATATATATATATATATGTTTATATAGGAGGGTATGGGTGTATGAATACATATGTGAGTGTGTGTGTGTATATATATGTACAGGTATACATAGACAGAGGGCACAGGATCAATTGAATAGGAAGGGATGATATTTAAAAGGTGAAATTGAGAGGTGAGAGAGGAATATAATGAGAGGAGATGGGGAAAGACAGAATGGGGTAAATTCTCATATAGAAGAGGCAAGGGATAGCTGTTACAATGGAGGGGAAGAACAGGAAGGAAAAAGGGAATGGGTCATCCTTACTCTCATTGAATTTGACATACACACTAAATAGGGTATCCTCCCCTACAGGAGAGTAGGGAGGAAGGGGATGAGAGGTGGCATGATGGAGGGGAGGATGATTATGGGGAGGGTAGTTAGAAGTACACACTTTTGAAAAGAGACAGGGTCAAAGTAGAGAATAGAACAAGTAGGGGGGGTGGGATAGGATGGAGGGAAATATAGTCAGTCTTTCACAATATATCCACTATGGAAATGTTTTGTGTAACTGCACATGTACAACCTATATTGAATTGTTTATCTTCCCAGTAAGGGTGAGTGACAAAGGAGGAAAGGAAATAATCTGTAATTCAAAGGTTTAAAATAAAATGTTTAAAAATATATATTATTGTTATTTTTTACATGCACCTGGGAAATAAGATATATAGGCACTAGGGTATGGAGATCCATCTTGCTTTACTGGAAAGTTGGAGGGTGGATGGGGGAGACTATAGGAGAGAGCAGATTGGGGGATGGTGTATACAGGGGGATTGTTGTTTTGGGGTGGTGGGTAGGGGACAGATGGGGAGGACTTGTAACTCAAAATCTTGTGGACATGAATTATATGAACTAAAAATAAACATAAAATTTAATTTAAAAAATTGTTAAAGAGCAAAAAAAAGTTTGTTGAATTATTCAGAATTAATAAGATAAGAGTCTTAAATGTAAAAAAAATTCCTCCTATTTCATAGGGTGATAATATGCTCGATTTTATCTATATAACATGATGAGCTTTTAAAAACTTTATTCCTATCCATAAAAGTCCTCCTTTAAACCTTCGTGACCTGGAGATGACTCTGGATTCTCAAAAGTTCAACCAATGAAACATCAACTCTAGTGAATTACTGCAGTACATGAGTCAAGTGCCATTTTCCATATCAAACCTGCCCTGATCCATCCAACATTCCCTCCAGATTATCTTACACTTATTTTGGGTGTCCAGGCATCTTCTCTAGCCACTGTTGCCCCATAGGGCCTGCCTTGCTTCCACCTAAGTTCCCTTCTTGCCTTCCTTCCCCCGCTCCCCCCACCCACCCCAGTTACCTTGTTGCCCTGGGACAACTCCACCACAGTATGATTAACATGCTTCTACCCTCATCCTACCCACCCCATTCCAGCAACTCTAAACCCTATAAAACAAATAAAAATTCCAAACCGTTTCACAGGACTGTGTGACCTCTTTCTGTTTCTGGAGTGATAATGGCTGAGCAGCAGAAGAAGAGACAGATGGTGTTAAGATCCCACAGTTGTTGGTCTATAAATATTAACCTAACAGTTGGTACTCTTAATGTGAGATGTTTGTCCAATGGCCAATAAGTCATACTACTAGAAGCCATACCCACACAGATATTTTCTCTGAAGAGGAAACCATAGGCAAGTAGCAGCTGCCAAAAGGAATGCTCTCAGGTTGAATTTAGAGGCACAAACACTGGGGTGAGTGCGCTTGGCTTCATCATGCACTCAGAGGCAATGAGAAGCAGAGCATTTCCTGGGAAATGTAGTCCTTTACCTTTCAATGCTCGAGGTGCACATAGGCCACAATGCCACTATGAACATCATAAGTATGTTGGAAGCCCCAGCATCTGTTGCAGAGGATGAGAAGGAACCATTGTATGAAGGACAAGATCCCCAAACTACATCGATGCGTAGTCTGACCCTCAGTAACTTCAGTAAGAAGATGGGCACAAGGAAGAACAATGAGAACTACACTGACAATTAAAATCAGGTATCGATGAATTATCTAAAGCAAATGATGAGTTGACAACTTGTGGATGACTTAGAACTCTCGTGCTGACATATGAAATCTTCAAGAAGAGACTCAGAAGGTGGAAGGCATGCAGCGTATCAGAGGGCAACTCCCCAGACTGACTATAAGGAAATGACTCTTCCTCAAGCTGCAGTCCTCATCTCTGTACTAGCTGATTGCATACAATCAGATTGTTGACAGACCAAAGGAAAGGAGTGAGAATCAATTTGAAGATGGAATGCAGGATACCAATTAGAAGACACAGGAAGCAATCCCAGCAGGTCACTCCTGGTTTGTTGTAATTGGCTGCTAACTCTGACAAATAGGAAAGGGACTAAACTCAACACATGAGCTCTTAGAAAAGTTTAATTGGTACAATTAAACTGCCTCAGTTTTCTCATCTGTAAAATGAGCTGGAGAAGAAAAACAGCAAACCACTCTAGGATCTTTGCCAAGAAAATCTCAAATGGGGTCATGAAGAGTTGAATATCATTGAAATGATTGAACGGCAAAAAATCGATACAAGGCCCAGCCACAGTTTGGATTTACTCAAACAGTTCAGAAGCCACTTTAGCCAGTATATGTTTAATCCATTTACTCTGCAGAATGATAGGAAACCCTACGGCAGCACTAGCAGTGAATACAAACCACTGCTTCAAAATGTAATGGAGGAGGAAGATGGAAGGTGAATGCTGTTTTCCTCATCTGGGGAATGAGAGGGTGGGAGAGCAGATGATTTCTGAGGGCCCTTCTGACTCCGGATGAAAATTTCTATGTCACGATGCAATGAGATGCAATTGAGGAGAAAATGAGTCTGCTGAGAGGTTCACCTTCATTCTAGATAAGCCCAGACATCTTCTGAGCATTGGATGAAAATGGAAGAATAGCCAAAGTTGTTTCTAGAAGTCATCCATTTTCCTGAGCAATGATAATGGGACCAGCACCTTTGGACTCCACTGCCTCAGTATTTGATATAGAGAAGTGCAAATGGTATTTAAGAGTCGGTCAGTCACAAGCATTTCTTAACTTATTCACTTAGCTTCGTCATTTCTTAATGATGTTTCATGTACTTAAGTTATGGGGATACAGAAAAAGGCAAAAATGCAGTCCTTGCCCCCCAAGGAGCTCACATTCAAATGGGGGGGCAACATTGAAATAACTAGGTTCCTAATAACTGGTGAAGATTCATACAGAGTAAATGGAGGGTAATTTCAAAAGGAAGGCATTAGTAGTGGAAGACTGGGGAAGACCTCTTGCTGAGGCAAAATTTGAGCTGAGTCTTAAAGCGAACCAAGAGCAGATATTAGGAGGGATGGCATCCCATGCCTGGGGGGAAAGGGGAGCCAGCCAGTGAAGTGGCATGGAATTGGGTGATGAGGAACTGCACAAAGGCCATCCTAGCTGGATCGGAGAGTGTGGAGGGGAATGAGACATAAGAAAATTGGAACTACAGAATGGACTTGGGTTCTGAAGGGCTTTAAATACCCAACAGAGGCTTTCATATTTGATTTCCCTCCTGGTTGTGCATCTTCTCACACTGCACAGAGGGTGCAGTGGAATGGGGAAAGATGAGGCAGGGAAATGAGACCTATATAAAAATCCAGGTGTGTGATGGTGAGGACCTGTACCAGGGTGCTGCTTGGGCAAATGAAGAGAAGTTGTAAAGGTAGGAATGACAAAAATTGACAAGAAATTGGATATATTTGGATGACTGTGCAGTTGAGGATGACACCGGAGTCAAGAACCTGTCATTGGGAGGATGGTGGACAGGTGTCCTCAACGGTACTGGGAAAGTTCAGAAGAGGAGAGAGTTTTTGGGGGAAAGAGTATGATTTTTTAGTTTTGGATACAGTGAACTTGAGATGTTTATAGAATATCTAATTTAAGATATCCAAAGGTCAGCTTGAAGATGCAAAACTGGAAATCAGGAAAGAGGGCTGAATACGTAGATTTTAGAAGCCTCCACACAAGATGATATCCATGGGAGCTGATGAGAATATCAAGTGAGATAACAGAGGAAGGAAAGAATAGGGGTGGGCAGAGCCTCAGGGGAAAACTATGGTGAGTAGTTGCAACCAGGATGATCCCAAAAGACTATGAGGAAGGATCAGACAGGCAGGAACCAGACCAAGAGAGAATAGTATTAGGAAACCTAGTAGGAGAACGTATCTGGAAGAGTGATTGGCAAAGGGAAGAGCTCAAGAAGGATGAGGTTGGAGAAAAGGCCATTAGATTGAGCAACAAAGAGATTATCGTTGAGTTTAAAGTGAAATAGTTACAGCTCGATGATGAGGGCAGCAGCCAGGTTGGAGGGGAGGAAGTAGAGATGCTGACTATAGGTGGCTTTTTCAAGGACTTTAGCCACAAAGGGGAGGAGAAATAGAGAATGATAGCTAGCAGGGATTGTTGTGACACGGGGGTCAAGGAGTTCAGGGAGTCCAGGAACCCCAATACCAGCGTCCCTGGAAAGCAGTCTGGAATGAATTCACAGATTCAAGTATTTAAGTCAGGGAAGCAAAGATTTATTGTTACGCTGTGTAGCGGGCCAGAGCTCTTAGGGAACCTGCAACCTTAGAAAGGTAAAGTTTTTATAGGATATTTTATAGTAAAATCTGTGCCAAATATGCTAACTCGGTGAGTCAGGGCTGGATAAGAGAGTGGTCAGTTCTTAATGGAATGCGCACTTGTAAATATCTACTGCGTGGGCATAATGCCCAGAATTCACCAGGAAATAGCCCAAGGTGGGGCTGTATGGAGGTGTGGTTTTATACTTCAAACATCACTAAATCAGCTAGTGGTCACCTGCCACCCATCAAAGTCACGTTTGACAAGATGAATGTTGGGAGTTTAGTATATCCCAAGCCTCAGGAATACATAATGAGGGATTCAGGATGTATAATGAGCTAGGAAGTATACGTTTGACTGAGTCTAGGACATACACAACAGGTCAGTGAGCAGTAAATATCTTTATGACCCAGTACACAGCTAGGCCAAACTACTAAATTCTATTAGGTGCAATACTGTAGCAGGAAGAGAGAGAAGTATTTGTTAGGGTATGCTGCCTTTGAGCTAGAGAGAAACTGCCTGACACCGTGTTTTGAGGCAAGGGAGAAATGTGATTTTTGGAACTGGATATGATTTTACAAACTGGAGTTGAAACACAGGCGCCCAAGCACACCCCCATCAGTTGGATCAAGTAAAGATTAAAAAAATGGGAGAGAAAGGGGCATGTTTGTAGGCAGCAGGAAAGCAGCCAATATATAGGGAGAGACTGAAGCTTAGTGAGGCAGTGAAGGTGGTAGTAGGTGGAGGGTGTCAACGTTATAGAAGAGGATAAATGGCAGGGTCAAGTGTAGAGGGACTTGCCTTGGAAAGGGAAACCATTTGAGATGGGCAGGAGAACGTGGTGGACTAAGACCATGAGTGCTGTGAGAAGAGAGAGCTTTCAGCTGATGGTCAGTTTTTTCCCCCATAGAGTGTGAAACAAGATCCTCAGCAGTAAGGGAGGAGGTACCATGGGAGGCTGGAAGAAAAGTTCTAGAGAAGCTTCTGTGGTGAATGGGCTAGCTGATCAGTTAGGAACAGATAAAAGGATTGCTTTGCCACCCTGAGGGGCCAGCTGAGGTGAGGTAACATAAACTTGTAGTGCCCATTGGGCATGGTTTTGTGATGCTTCCTACAGTAGTATGTGAATAGGAATGGAAATGGGGGATGATGGTAGTAATCCAAGGCTGGGGTTTGGCAGAGTGGGATCAGTGACAGGGCAAAGGATTTGAGTGTAGAGGAGAATAAAGAGTGATTCAAGATAGTGAAGGGAGAACGGTGTAGCCAGGGCAGAGGTGATGACCTGGAAAAGAGCTGATGACGGGAGAAGGGAACTCTGGAAATGTCTCCAGATAGCAAGACTCCCCACTATGATCAGGGAGTGGGAAGAGAGTAGAGTTGAGTGAAAATGCAACCAACACCAAAAAGGGTGGCCAGCAGATAGGAGTGAGAAAAGAGAAGATTTGAGATGAAAGGAATTTTGTCAGTTATGGAAAAGGCATTCCATAGCGTGCAGTAGAAATTCATATAAATGTGTTTTTCTCTGCCTCCCTCCCTCCTTGATTGTGTTTAGGAAGTTACACAGTGCTCCCAATTATCCCCATGTTGCTCTCTGCCTCAAAGATTCACTTTTTTGACACCAGTATTCTTGTGATTTTATCCAGCTTCATGGAACATTGCAGTCTTAGAAAAACCAAAATTGTAGTCCTTATGAAGGGCAGTAGAAAGCAAAACTGGTGATTAAAAAAAGCATTTTATCAGTGATGGCTTTTGCATGAGAGGTATACAAAAGACATAATCAAGAACACATATGACTAGAAAAGACCAGTCATGTACAATAATGAGAGTACGGATCATGGACAGTCCAAATGTGCTAGTATCCATTTAATATTAAAATTACATTTTTTTAAGCAATTGGGGTTAAGTAACTTGCTCAAGGTTACACAGCCAGTTATTTCTGGGTGTGGTGCTAAGCATCTGAGCCCAGATTCGATTCCCCAGGTCATCCTGACACAGGGGCGGGTGCTCTTACTCGCTGAGCCACCTGGCTGCCCCTAAAAATTACATTTTCATCAATAAAAATTAATAATTTTATCCATTTGTTCTCTCTCCCTTCACATACACACACATATTGGAAGAAGAAAAAGACAAACTCCTTGTAACAAACATGCCCAGTCAAGCAAAAGCAATTCCCACGCTGGCCGTGAGCAGGAGTGTGCATCTCTCACTGTGGAGTCCATCATTTCTCTGTCCAGAAGTGGGGTGTTCTCTGTCCATTAAACATCAGGAAATGCCCTCTAGCTTGTGGGGGCTGGCAAAAGATCCATTTTGGAGAATTCATGGGCAAGGATCCAATAGGATGGAAGAACAGAGAACATGGCATGTGACTCCCAGGGGAAGGGAGAGAGTTCTCATAGTTAGCCTATGAGGCTACAGATACAATGAAGCATCCTCATGTCATCTTGTCATTGAACTTTCTCTCGGGGGGAATTGCAGGGGAGAGCAGTGAAGGTAGCACACAAGCACAGAAAATCTGATGATTTTGCTTTTCCGTCCTGCTTGTCTGTTGGGCATTGGATCAAATGCTTTGGAGATTAGCCATGGTATATATTGTGTGAAGGAAAATCCAATTGAATAATTTTTTTTCCCCGGGAATCATTTGCAACTCCCATTAACCTATTTTTATTTATAAAATGTATTTTCTCCTCCCTGCCCCCTTTCCCCCTTTAAACCTAATTCTAGCTTCAGGCTCCTGTTGTCCAGAAAATGCTCCAGATTCTGAAAACCAAAGAAAGCAGTTATTTCCCTACCTTTGAGGACACTTTCATGGTTGTTGAAGCTGGTAAGAACAATTTGGATATCAGTGAGCTATGACCTGTGTGTGTGTGTGTGTGTGTGTGTGTGTGTTCCTGTATAATCAATTGATCTAATACATAGCTTGAATTCATCACTGTGTACTAGATCTGTAACCAAATATTGAAATGCATGATTAAATACATTATTACTTGGCTTGAGTTCCACCAATTTAATTTATTTCTGTAAAGTTTACGTTGATACTTTTTCCTTTCATAAAAGTCAGGATAAAATATAGTGATAATTAGAGATAACTGATGTAAAACAGAATGTCGGCCACGATGTGCGTGTGCTCAGTCTGTGGCTGTAGATTTATTGCTACAGTAGACCTGTTACTGTAAGGAAATTACTCACTCTAAGGAGTCAGTGCTGTGCACATATATCAATGACATATTAGTAAAACAGAATGATAGATGGTTAAAAAACTTCCATCGAATGCTTACATTTAAGACTTCTGATGATAAATACAGCTCCTGATGGTGCTCGACTGGAGTTCTAATTGGAGTTTATTTTAGTGGAATCCAGCAGAGGTCATGGTCTCTTCTTGTTCTAAGAGTTTAGGATTCTATAAAAAATGGCAGCTCTAATATTCACTTGAACCATCCTGGTTAGCTGTGTTTGAGCCATTGTATAGTTCCCCAGCATCTTTGCTGCCTATCCTAATCGCAATACCTTACTAATAACTAGCATTCATTTAGCATTTTTATGTTTGCAAATTGCTTTTCAAACCTTACCTCATTTGCTTCTCACGACCACCCTAGGAGGCAGGTATTATTAGCCCCATTTTACAGATGAGGAAACTAAGGCAGGTAGCAGCTAAGTGACTTTTCCAGGGACACAGTGTGGAGTTATGAGGATTTGAACTCAGGTCTTCCTGACCCCTTGGCCAGTGTTCTGTGCTACTTAATAAGTTTAGGTCATTTTAAAGTATAGTTTTAAATGTACTTTGAGGATATAAGGAACACTGTTCCTTTAGGTAAGGAGAGACATGGTCAGTGCTAATAGATAGCTTTCTTCCTTTTGAAATTACATTTTATTTTTATATGAGTGCTTTTTTTTTTAAAGCAATTGGGGTTAAGTAACTTGCTCAAGGTTACACGGCCAGTTATTTCTGGGTGTGGTGCTAAGTGTCTGAGCCCGCATTCGATCCCAGGTCATCCCAACTCTGGGGCCAGTGCTCTTACTCATTGTGGTACCTGGCCACCCCATGAGTGCTTTTTGATTGAGTCTATGTTTTATATTTACTTACTTGTGTATACATTGGGTATTTTCCCAGGAGAATGTAAACCCCTTGAGGGAAGGGGCCATTTTGTTTTTGTCCTTATGGTTCTTGGTGCATAACACATATCTGCTATGTGTTTGTGAAATTGAATTGTAGCAATGGGGTGAGCTATAACTGCAGGGAAGTGAAGAGAGCTTTGGATAAGGGTGCCAACAGTACCTATTAGAAAATGCACCAATTGAAGAAAGAACAGTGAGTTAAAGGAAGCTACCAGATACCCCCACTATAACTCTGGGGTCGGGTACCCCCAGGGACCTCCCTGGAGGCAGCCTTCCAGTGAGCTGGAATCTCTGCCTCCCCCATTGGCCTTTTGCCCTTAAGCCCTTTATTATGTGTGGTGCCTGGGGGGGTACCTTCATGGAAGTCCTCTTTTAATCCATTAGCTTGGGATAAAGGTGACTCTGGGTTCTTGAAGGCTGTACCAAGCTAAGTCAGGCTCTGGATGGCCCTTTAAAGCTGGACTTCTGGAACACTGAGACTGGTCCTGGTCCTAGCACCACTCACACCTGCCCTGCAGACTAGGTCAGGAGGTCCCAAGGCTGTGAGAACTTCCTCCTCCCTCAAGCTTCCCTGTCCATGGTACTGAGCAGAGGATCTCTAGGCCAAGATCTCATCTTGTCTCTCTCTGTACATCCGGTGCTGTAGGCTTTTGTGCAGCAAAGGGCTGCTTCTCTTTGCATTTCTTGGTTATCGTTTCTTCAAGTGGTCTTTTTTTCTGGTATATGTAGGTGGAGAGCTGAGCTCCTTGGCAACCTTCAGTACCTACATCTTAACCAGAAGTCAAGCACCATGTTTCTGAGCTGACACTACCATAGCACCCAGTAGGTGCTTAATACGTTACTACTGAACTGAATTGAACCTTGCCTTTCCACCTACAGAGGAACAGAAATGGCCTGGATCAAATTCATGTCTACATGCTTAATTCTTTAAAGTTTAGTTGTGTCTAATAGCTCATTGCATCTTGCAGTCTGATAAATAAGGTCATTGATTTCTCTGTGATTTCAAAATAAGATACAGTCTTTCACCATCTTGGTACTTAGAACGCTTTTCATCTTCTTGTAGGTTAGTGTATCTTTTCCTTTTTTGGACAAGATTTGATTAGTGTAGGGAACTCCCCATGAAAAAACTCTCCACCAATACAGATTGGCACCTTTGCTAAAATTTATAGTCTTTGAGTGTTGCTTGAGGTGTTGACATCATAAATGACTTGCATAGTGTCACATGGTCAGTGTATCGAAGGCAGGGCTTGCATTCAGGACTTCCTGACCAGGAGGCCAGGTCTCTAGCCGCTGTGCCACACTGCCACACATAGAACCCCATCAAAATGGCAGGTGATTTTACAGGAGCTTTCTATTTCCCAGCACAAGAATTTGATTAGAGTCACTTTGGTTGCTCTGCAGGTGAGACAGCAGGGTTCAATTCAGTTCAACAGCTTTGTAGGAAGCATCTACTGTGTTCAAGGTGCTATGAATACCAAGACAGAAACAAAGTCACCTTTGCCCTCAAGGGTATTTTGTCTCTTAATTCCCCAAGTACTGATTGAGTATGCCTGCTGTCTGCCAGGTCCTGTGGACATAGAGACAAAGGTGAACCAGTACTGTCCTTCAGGGGGCTTACATTCTACAGTGGGGATACAACACAGCTTTTTTTCTTTAAAGTTAAATTAAAAAAAAACTAACGATAGGCCCCCTAACTTTGCCACCACAGAAAATAGCAAGCAGCTATATGTGCGCATTAAGCAATTATTCATTTTAATGCCAAGTGTTCATGCAGGGGGAAAATTCTCACCTTAGGCCTTATAAAAAACAAGGGACAAATTTCAGGGACCCAACTAAGCTTTTTTTAAAGTGTGTTAAGTGTGTTAAGTCCTGCCCTTGCAAGTGTCACACAGGAGAAAGATTAATCCTCTGTATATCCATTTAAATTGGTGCATTTTTTCCGACCATTAAAACCTCTGTATATACCATCAGTCCTTAAAGGCTACTTCACAATCCGCTTGAAAGTTCCAAGTGTCCTTGTGTTTAATAGCTTATAATGAACATAAATGGTTTTGTTTTCATCGAGAGCAGATGAATTGGGAAGCTGGACCAAAGGCCAACAAATGGGCTGAATAATCAGGTCACTGGTAAGTTGCTCTGGAATAAGGAAAATGAGAAGTCAAATGAAGGAGAGGGCAAAGGGCAGTGTTCAGGAGGCAGTGACCTGCAGGTTGCAGAGAAGGGCAGCAATTTCAGTGAGACAGAGTGAAAGACTCTTGAGAGGAAGGCACAGACAGGAATGGAAGTCATTGGAGAAATCTGGTCCATCCTGTCAGGGTTGGAGACAGAAGTGAGATTTGGCTTTCTGCTCAACAGAAAGGGCTTCAGGGAGGCTGTCCAATCAATAACACTGGTTTGCAGTATTGGTGACTTGATGATTTGACCTTGGGACACTAGGGAGAGCCATAGTGCCCATGGTGTTGGCCTGGAGTCAGGAAGACTCATGTTCATGAGTTCAAATTGGGCTTCAGACACTAGTTATATGAACCAGGGCAAGTCACTTCACTCTATTTGCCTCAGTTTCCTTATCTGTAAAATGAGCTGGAGAAGGAAATGGCAAACTACTCCAGTGTCTTTGCTAAGAAAACCCCAAATTAGGTCATGAAGAGTAGGACATGACTGAAGAAAGTGACTGAACAATAACAAAAATCCTCTAGCTTCTCTGCTAAAGAAGCTTCCCCAGCTTCGCAATGACTATTCCCCATTCCTCCTCTCCCATCCCCCACTCTTTTTTATCATGCTAAAGAAAACAGAGCCCCGGAACCTCTACGTATTGGACTCCTGGCTTTGAGTCAATCTCCTCTTTATTCCATCCTTCACACAGCTGCTGAAGTCATCTTCCCAAAGTACCAGGATGAAGGTGGCATTTCCCTCCTTCCTGCTTGGTGCCTCCCTGTTGTCTCCATGAAAAAATCCAAACTCTTCTGTTGGGCCTTGAAAATCCTTCCTGATGTGGCTTCTGTCTACCTTCTTTCTTCCCCGTCATTCCTCCACAAATTGGTCTGCTTGCTGTTCCCTGTGCTGGCCATGGCATCTCCTCCTGCCATGTTTTTGCTTTGGCTGTATGCCATGCTTGACTTGCCCACCCTCCTCATCTCCATCTCTTCCTTCAAGTCCTGGCTTGGGTTCCCTTAGTTGTTAGCATTCCATGCCTCCATTTCACTTCCTGTTACCCTCTTTTCCCTTCTCCCTCATTAGAGCCTTGGACCCTGCCCCTGGAACCATCCTGGATTCTGATGGGCAAATGTTTGTCTTTCATTAACCAGAGCCAGACTTCTGAATCACCTCCCATCACTATCTGAGCCATGTTGCCCACCCCCTTCCCCCCTTCCCTTTAGGTGTTACCTCCCCTCCATTACAGTGAGGGTAGAGACCATAGATCTTATATTTGAATCCTCAGTACTATATACGATGTGTTTCATAAACACTCTGCCTTTAGCATCTCTGTAGGACTGCCTGGGCTTCTCCTGATTGTGTGTGTATACATACATACACACACACACACACAGATTTTATGCCTCCAGTAGAATATAAGTTTCCTGAGGGCAGGGAATATTTTGTTATTTGTCTTTGTGCCCCACCCAACCCCCCTGCTCTGTGCCTCATACATGTCATCCTTCAGGAATGCTTTTTGAATTGGGTAAATGCAGCTTTTGTAAGGTGCCAGTTGAAGAAAAAAACAGAACCGATTAGAAAGAATGGCTGAAAAGCTTGGTCATACAGTAATGGCCTACTTAAGGGATTTAAAAAAATGTTTTGAGAGTTCTTTTAATTAAAAAAGTCTTTGAGGCCTTTGGAGGAATAACACAATAAACCCTAAGTATTGTAGTACCATTTATTATGCAGAATAATGAACATAAAAGGGCCCTGAGAGATCATCTAGTCTGTTAGCCTTCAGGGGAGACTAAACCATTTCAAAGAGATAAATATTATTTTATGAAAACAACCTCAGCTTTCAGGAATATAGAGTCTACAACCTGTCACTGTAGCCTATTACAATGTCTTGTAACTCCCAAGTTCTATCAAGGGAATTTTATCCTATCAGAAAGATTCATGCCAATTTATCCCTTCTCCTCCTCGCTTTCCAAATCATTTCTTTTCCAATAGATCTCTCATTTGATCAGTTGAATGATTCCAGACCTCTTCTCTGGAGAAAAGGGTGTTCTCAGTTTGGGGTTTTAACCTTCCTTCACAAAATCGTGTTGCCCTCCTGACTGGTGGCCTTGGCTGACTTTTAGGAATGAAGTAAGGATAGACATTGACCTCTGATATGAGTGGCATAGCAAACTCCTGCCTGAATGACCTTCCCGAATCAGTACAGGTGAGCACTGTCTTAGAGAGCTGCGAAGGACACTGAGATGTTAAGGGACTAGCTCAGTGTCAGGAGATGTTAGACAGAGGCAGACTTGAACCTAGGCTTTCCTGGCCCCCAGTCTAACCCTCCCTTTGCTCCAGCCTTTGCTGCCTCTCACTTTGGACATATTTAGGCATTGGGCATTTCAGTGAGACAGAGTGAAAAACTCAGGTTCTTCCATTTCTGAGATTCTAGCATTTAGTATGTTATCTTCTGTCTTGTGTGTGTGTGTGTGTGTGTGGTATGTGCCTATGTGTTTAAATGTAGTCTCCTCCATTAGAATGTAGCCTTAAGTACAGCGCTAGGCACAGAGTAGATGCTTAATAAATGCTCATTGCTTGATTAGAGAAGAGAGAAGTTGCCTAGTCAGTACATGAATCCTTTGGCCAAGAAGCAAATTAGAAATCTAAGGTGATGTGGCCATCTGTCCAGTCTTCTTGAAGACTCATGATTTAGTTGTTCTGGATCACTGGTTCTTAATCTAGGATCTGTGACTTTTTTAAAAAAAAATTGATAACTGGATTTTAATACAATTGGTTTTCTTTGTAACTCTATGCATTTCATTTTGTGCATTCAAAAATGGTATTCTGAGAAAGGGTCCATAGTCTTCACTATACTGATCATCAGAAAGGTCCAGGACACACGCAGAATGTGGAAAAGCTCTTATTCTATCGAATAGACTAGTGTTAATCTTCATGTAGAGGTTAAAGTTCAGCTTGAGTAGTGGTATAGACAGGACAAAAGATCCAGTTTGGTGATGAAGGTTGTGATGCTTTTATTTCTCCTTGTACTGATTCATTCCTTCTCTTGGGGGAGGAGTGAGGTTGGCCTGGGTTCCTGAGCTCACTCCTGTTGGGGAGAAGTGAGGTTGGCCTGGGTTCCTGAGCTCACTCCTGTGGGGGAGGAGTGAGGTTGGGCTGGGTTCCTGAGCTCACTCCTGTGGGGGAGGTGTGAGGTTGGCCTGGGTTCCTGAGCTTACTCCTGTAGGGGAATGCCTGGGATGGAAGCTTCTTGCACAGCCTCGGCCAGTGCAGAGACTAAATGTAGAGTCCAGAGCTTCAAGACATTGACTTTGGTCTCCACTGGTGCTTCCCTTCCAGCTCTTCTTGAAGCCCAAGATATAGAACTGTACCTGAGACCTCTGAGAAAGCACACTGAGCGCCTTAAGGAGACTGAATTCCCCCAGACCCACTTCTTGATTTCTCCTCTGTTTCACACCATCTGCCTGATTTGGAGTCACTCCAGGTTTTATAACAGGCCTGCCCAGATAATCATCCTGCTGCAGGAGTTTTGCAATCTCTTTATTGACCAGGTATGTAGCATTTGAGGAAAAGCTTCAAGAATAAGAAAGAGGATTTTCTCCCATGTTTCAGATTTTAATTAAAATGATTGGGGTGGGGTGGCTAAGTGGTGCAGTGAATAGAGCACTGCCCTGGAGTCAGGAGGACCTGAGTTCAAATCCACCTCAGACACTTAACACTTACTAGCCGTGTGACTTTGGGCAAGTCACTTAACATTTGCCCTACGAAAAGCAAAAAAAAGGTGAAAAAAAAAGTAAAACTAGTGGGGAATGAAGAATCAGGGCAGAAATCGAGGCCCAAGGTGACCCTCCTTCTCTTTTAGAAAGCATTTCTGTTCAGTAAACATTGCCTTAGTTTCTATTTTCTATAAGGCCTTGTCCCTGACTTTGGAAGACAAAAGACAAAAACAAGATAACTCTTGCCCTCAATAAATGTATGTTCTTCAGGCACCTGGGTATGAAAAGACTTGCTTGTAACAAACACTGCCTAGCTTACATGGAGAGCCTGTAAGACTCTAGAGGTCACTCAGCTCTTTCCTGCTGGGCAGGACATCCCTTTTTTAAAAAAAAATATTTTAATTTGTGGAATAAAACAAGCATTTACATAATTTAGTACAATAAAAATATGATTATACAATTTTAGGGGCTGAGTTGTGTGTGTTGAGGTGATTCTGAAAGACAAAATTTGGTGGGAGAAGGTTAAAAGAACACATCTCATAAAAATGACACGGAAGTAACAGTGGAAATGGGGGGGGCTGGTAATATTGGAACCTCACTCTCACCTGGGTTGAAGAGGAAATGTGTGTATATCTGAAGAAGTTTACAAGTGTTCCTTTTTGATTTGAGAAAGAACGTTGGCTTATAGGAAGAGCCCATGAGATGCAGAGAATGAGGAGAATCTGAAGAAAAAGCTCTTCTCCCTCTCCTCCCTTCCTCTCCTTTCATAGTCTTCCCACTCCCCTCCTCATCTCCTCTTTTTTCTCCTCCCCCTTCCTGTCTCCTCCTCCTTCTTCCTCCATAGAGAGAAGCTGCTTGACTACCATTGTTTGTGGCATAGTCAAGGGTGATGTTGGACAGCTCCACGGTGGGCTGGATATGAACTAACTCTCTTTAAGCTGGACAAGATCTGTGTCCTGCATTAATCCAAAAGTACTTTAATGTCTAGAAGAACGATTTACTCCAGGGAGATTTATTCAGGTGCAGATAATTACTAAAGCAAGCGAAATGGGAGGATATTGAGTCACTGTAGAGAGATGTTCCTAAGTCCCTGGGATAGTCCTGAATAATGTAATTATTATTTGTAATATATACACCTATATGACAGGTGTGTGTATGCATGTTTTGTGTATATATGTTGTATACATATATGCAATGGAATGAGTACCATGTATTCCATAGGATTTAGATTCAAAGCTGGAAGGGCCTTAGCCCTCCTTTTACCATTGGAGGTAACCTAGGCCTGGAGAATCAAAGTGACTTCCCCAAGATCACACAGGGATTAATGGGCACAGCTGGATTTTGAGCCCAGGCCTTATGACCTCCCCCCTGCCCAATCTGTGCTTTTCCCATTTTGTTATACTGTGACATGAAGCATGAGCCCCAACCCACATTATAAAGTAATAGATATCTAATGGTCATATTACTAGGCATCTCTGAGCTGCTGTCTTCCCTGCGCTGTGGGAAACTCTGACAATTTCCTTCATAAAGCTAATTTTCTGTGTTTGTAAAATGAGGAACAGAGAGGCTCTCTGGGAATCGGACGCTTCTCACCAGTAGGGTTTCTAGGTGGAGCATGTTCCATGCCAGTCTGGCAGGTCTTTCCTCACCCCCTTCTGTTCTTGAAGTTTCTTTTCCAGTGGGAGGTTATGTTTTTCATCCCTGGATGTTCTGCCTGCTCTGTAGGCGGAGAGTCCTGTCTTAAGTGGCTTAAGATGTCAGAGTTTAGTTCAAGTAGGAAGGGAGATAATAGGACACATAAATTGGGGTGGAAGGAAATCCTTTCAACTAATTACTAATATGTCCCACTCAAATGGATTCCATTACACTCTCCATTGAGATGTCTCACTACTTTCTAAGCAGCAATCAATTAAGTCACAACTTTGAACTAGTGTGTGAGTAAATTAAACACTGGAGGCCCTTGGCATGGCTGGGGAGTAGATTCAAGAGGGCGGTCTATTAAGTAAATACTTGTTGAACGCTGATTACATGCCTACTGTGTGCAGTGCCCCAGAGTAGCTGGGTCTGAGGGGGCCTGTATAAGGGTAATTAGGGAGGCTTATGCAGTGTCCTCAGGTGCTTCTCTGTCTCCCCTTTCTTTCTCTTCTTTCCTCCCATTAAAACTCAGTTTCCTGAGACTGCTCTCTCTCAGCTGGGTTGGGGATGTGGGGGCAGTACCAGAGTCAATTCAGATGAGATTTTTAAGGGCTTTTACCTAAGCTGATTTAACAAGTGAAAAGGCAGATCGGCCAAGTTCACTTTGTGGCCACTCCGTGGAAGGAGGAGAATCTTAAAAGTTAGCCAGAGAACTTGGCTTTTTTCTGTTTGCTGAGACCCGTGTTGCGTACAACAGCAGTGCTTACATGGCACACTCTTTTCAAGGTCTTTTCCTGTAGAGTTGCCTTTCTCCAAGTGGTTCATTCTAGGTCAATACGGCTTCAACAGTTTCCCCACAGTCTATGCATAACTGAGCTTCATTACATCTTGGATGAGTTTCTTTTCACACTAATAACTGTTGCACCATTTGGGCTCTCACCCAACAGTGAGTGGGTTTCCTGTGGAGCAGTCTCCCCACACATCCAGCCCGGTGGAGCTCGGTGGTGTTCAGTCGTTTTTCAGTCATGTCCAACTCTCCATGACACCATTTGGAGTTTTCTGCTTCTCTCTTAATCTTGGTTACATTGGCTTTATAGAAATTTTTTTAACTTAATGCAATCAAAATTATCCATTTTGTGTTTTGTAATGTTCTCTATCTCTTGTTTGGTCATAAATTCTTCCCTTCTCCATAGATCTGACAGGCAAACTTCCTTGCTCTCCCAGATAGTTTACAGTATCAGCCTTTATATCTAGATGGTGAACCCATTTAAACTTTATTTTGGTATTATAGTGTAAGATAGTGATCTATGCCCGGTTTCGGCCATACTATTTTCCAGTTTTCTCAGCAGTTTTTCTCCCATAGTGAGTTCTTATGCCAGAAACTGGAGTCTTTGGGTTTATCAAACAGTAGATTCCTATAGTCATTGCCTACTGTGTCTTAAGTACCTACTCTATTCCACTGATCCACTGCTCTATTTCTCAGCCAGTACCAAGTGGTTTTGATGACCGCTGCTTTACAATACAGTTTAAAATATGGTCTGGATAGGTCACCTTCCCTAGCATTTCTTTTCATTAATTCCCTCGATATTCTGGACCTTTTTCTTCTTCCAGATGAATTTTGTTATTATTTTTTCTAGCTCCATAAAATAATTTTTGGGTAGTTTGTACAAATGTGTTTCTTTCACTAGATTTTACCTCTTCCAAAAGTTACGTCCTTCCAGGTGTTTAGTTTTGCCTCCTGGGAATAACCCTTGGCTCATCCCCATCCCTGCCCCCAGTGCTCAGGCAAATGCCAAGTCTGGCTTCTCCCTCCATTATTTTTCTAGCTACCACCCTAGTTCAGGTCCCAGTTACCTTTCCCCTGGGCTATTGTAATAGCTCCTTAATTGGTCTTCCTGCTTCTGGGATCTCCCTTTTTCCCATCTATGCCCCACATAGCTATTAAATTAATCTTTCTCTCAGTAACAAACATAACCCAGGTGTTTCCCCTCCACTTAAAAACCTACTGTCTCTACGATCAAATGCAGAATCTTCAACCTAACCTTTAAAGGCCTCCTCCTCTTCTCCTCTGAATTCACACTTTTCCCCTCATACACTCTTTCCATCAAATGGACATATTAGTTCCTTGTACATTCCCTCTCCCACTTCTGTGGGAGCCTCTGCAGACTGTGGCTATCTCATGTGTCTAGAGTCTGGATCTGCCCTTTGTCATCTGGGAGCAGCCTGGCTTCCCAAGCTGACTCTGCATTACTTGCCTTCGTCTACACAATGTTTCTGCCAAACTGGCTTACTTGCTGTTCCCCCATGCCTTTGCATTCGTTGTCCTTTGTGCCTGTAACTCACTCCTTCCTCATCTCTAGAATTTCTAGCATCCTTGGTTCAGGGGTCAATTCCTGATCCACTCAGTTGTTAGTGTTATCTCCCTCTTGGAATTATTTTGTATTGGGTTATGCGCAATCTTTATCAGTCTGAAGACATCACTTATTTGGAAGACAACATTAGCTGCTTAGTGCCTTGCACAGGGCCTAGCACATTGTAGGTACCCAATAAGTGTTTATGAGCTGAATTATTTATTGCTGATTGCATCAATTATGATTTTTTCCCTTCCATTCCCTGCCCTGCATCATTCCTTTAAAAACCTTTCCAAAGGATAGATTGATATTTAGGGCTGATGTGAGCGTATGTCACTTTCAAACAAATTGTGATAACCTCAACTGCACAGTGAAGCCAGTGAAAAGTTGTTTGTGTATTTCTGACCGCCGTGTTTCTCTCATTGCCTCTTAGGCAGTCAGCTACCTTTCCCAGGATGAACTTTTGAAAGGAGAAGTTGAAGAATCCTTGGAACGGGTCCAAGTGGCCATAAGCATCCTAAAGACTTTTAAAAATACTTTCTTCAGCTACAGGGAGAGATTGGCAAAGTATTTCACCAAACGCCAGGAGATCAAGCCGTGGGATTTCCGGTCCCACATGGTGTTTTGGAGATTTGACAAGTTTGTTGACCGTTTGACGAAACTAGAGGTATTGTCTGTTGCTTCATCCTCCCTGCAGATTATAGGCCTGGAGTGCAAATCAATGTACTTTTCAATGCCTTAGAACCAACAGGTACTGTCATCCATGGGGTGAGTGAGAAATTGATTCTGAGTGATTCAGAAGATTATAAGGAGAGTTCCCCTGCACAAACACTAACAGAGACCATCTCCTCAGGTCTTCCTAGATTTTCTTTGGTTTCCATATTTTTAAAATTATTCTGTAAATATTACATTGCATACAGATGGAAATCCATATGTAATGAAAGCTAGTCTTTAAATAAAATCTTGAAATGGAATGTATCTGGTGCTCTGAAAAATTGGATTTTAAGGTTTACAATGACATCCATGGGTTATCTCACTTGATTAGAGAGGAAATGTACCTAAAGGATAGAAAACTCACCCCTGAGTGGGGAAAACCCAGGATCCTGCCTGTGACAAGTTTAGACTGTTTTCTAGTGACTTCTCTATAATAAAATCTTTATTTTCATTTTTTATGTGTATACAGAAATGTGGGTTTTTAAAGAGTCTGATTAAATGTTGGAAATAAGCATTGGATGAGCAGTTTGTTTGAATCTTTACAATGTTATTTATTTATTTGTTTATTACAAAGGACGTATTTTCTACAATGCTGGAACTGGAGAAGCTGGAAAGACTTGAGTTTGGTGGCACCAAGGGGACGGTTCTGAATGATGAGATCTGTGAAATGAGTGCAGAATTTGTAGAGATCTGTAAGCTTTTTCAACAGAGAACTTACGACCCATGGGATTACAACAACATGGTAATAATGTTTTCTGAGTCACATTCTATCAAATCTTGGAGTATAAGATCTGAGAAAGGGGTATTAGAGACCAACCTCAAGTTCAGCTTCTGAGGAAACTGATCAGTCAACAAGCTTTTATTGTGCACCTGCTGTATGCCAAGTGTTGGGTCTATCAAGACAAAAATGAAGGAGAGTCCTGTTCTAAAGGAGTTTATATTCTATAGGGAAAAAAACCAAGTGAGGCCTCAGGTTTAGTGACTTGCCCAAGTTTGATGGCAAAAGCCAGGATTGGATACAATATCTCCTAGCTCTTTGTTTAGCGTTCTCTCTCTCCCTCTCTCTTCCTTCCTTCCTTCCTCTTTCAATTTCTCTCTTTTCTTTGTCTGCCTTTCTGCCTTCCTTACTTCCTTTCTTACCTGACTGGGTGCCAGTATTGCCCATTCTTTTTGTTTTCCATTCTTCTCATGAATCACTTGAGCCCCCTTTGCCCTGGATCAAGCATCCTTTTTCTCCTTTAAGAAGTTTGCCCTCTGACTTTCAAGTCATGGTTTTTGCAGTTGGGTGAATGACTTCTTAAATTTCTTTTTCCCCCTCCCTCCTCCCTTTTTTTCATGGAGAGAGGGAAGAAAAACAGACTTGTCATTGATTCCTTTTCCTAAAGGGAAGTCATGGGAGCTGTCGATTTTTTAGCCTCTTCTAATCTTACACATCTTCCAGCATCTGGGTCTCTTGGGATTTACCTGTAAGAATCCCCACAGCACTGGGTTAAAAATAGCTCCTTGTTATCAGTTGTTTGCCGAGGTCCAATTAAGTACTGAGGAAGAAAAGTGAGCATCCAACCTTTTTCCTCATTAAGATTATGTCTCTTCTTCATTTTATCACTTTCCTTTTTATTTTGAATCGAGCAATCCTCAATTTCACACATTTTCCCTAACATTTAAAATGTATCATCACAATAACAATGAGATGTATAGCTTTGTATGTTTTATACAAATTAATGTAGTTTCTGCACATATTGTTTCATTTTATTCTCCCAATATCCCTGTAAGCTTGGTTAATGCAAATATCCTTGTTTGTATCTCATCTTTGGCCTGGACTTACGATATGCTGGCTGTCTTGATGTGACACACTTTCTGCAACTGATCATCCTAGGGAGCTGCCTGGAGATACCAAGGGGTTAAGCAGTGCCTGTTGGTCACAGGTAGATGTGAACTCAGATCTCCTTCACTTTGAGACCAGTCCCCTCTCCATTATGTACATCTCCTCCTAGTAAAGTGAGATGACATTTGTAAATCTCTTTGCAAACCCTCAAGCCTGCACTAATGCTCGCTACTGGGCAGCTGCAGAGTTCTGGGCCTGGAGTCAGGAAGACCTGCGTTCAAAGCTAGCCACAGACATTAGCTGTGTGACCTTGAACAAGTCACTTAGCCCAGTTTACCTCAGTTTCCTCACCCGTAAAATGAGCTGGAGAAGGAAATCTAGCGTCTGCCAAGAAAACCTCAAATGAGATCACAGTCAGACCCAAGGGAACAACAATGATGCCGGCTATTCTGATTATTTTTCATCCTGAGACTTGGAGAGGTCACTGTCTAGCTCAGGATTCCACAGAGCCACACCTTGACCCCAGGTTTTCCCATCAGCAAACTCGACCCCATGAGAATATAGATATGGAGGGAACATCAAGAAGAAAGAGAGGCCACACAGCCTCAGTGAATGCAAAAGGACACGAGTCTTTTTGAGTTTTTCCTTGATTCACCATAGGGATATAGAGATGATTTCAAGGGTATAGGGACCTCTCAGTAAGCCCAATTTTTATCCACTATTCCCCTTTACATCTATAATACTATATGATACTTTTAGGGGGTAGGTGGGTGGGACAGTCCAGACCTAGAATTTCATTGAGATGAGTAATTCTTAGGGAGGAAACTTGCTACCAAACAGAGGTTAGAAGTGGTTCTGAATTTAAAGTCTTGAGAGGTACTTGGGGCACTGAGAAATGAGGTGACCTGCCCAGGATCACACAGTCAGGATGTGCCAGCAGTGGGATTTGACCCCACCTTGGTGCTGAGGACAGCTCCCCGTCTACTCTCCCAGGCTTCCTCCCTCCTTCATGAGAAGCATAATTAAGGCAGTGTTTGGTGGAAATGCTGTTCTCTTTTCCAAACCCCAAGCTTGTCTAACCTCAGATGATTAATAGGTTTGAAACTTTTGTCTTGGTAATATTTGTAAAAAAAAAAAAAGCTTGTCCATCACTCACAGGCCTAGAATTACTGAGTGGTCCCTTATTTAGAACTTTTCTGGGCCATTTACAGAATGGAGGAATTTTCTCAGGCTGGTTCCTGGAAAGAGCTTTCAGGTTCCCATGTTGTGATTAATATTGAATGAAATAGTCACTCTTGGTTTAACTTCAATTTTTTTCCCCTAATGGACTGATAGGGAAAGGACCAAGAGAGGTACCAAGACAAATGATGTCTTTCCTTCGTGTTTACATTCTGCAGCAATTCCAGCCTATGCCAGGCACTCCACTCAGCAGACTTGTCTGTCGTCCCAGGTCTCAGCTGATTGAAATGTGACAGCTGTGGTGGCTCTCTGTCTTCTCTGTAGAATAGTGCTGTGAGGTTTCTCAAGATATTTGAAGTAGGGGAGGGGACCAAATGTCTGGGGAGGAGGGTAGGAATCACTGATATTAACATTACTGAAAAGAAAGGCAATCATGAAAATATCAGTAAACACCTATACACACACACACACACATCTCAAAGTATTTGTAACTTATTCTTGTAAAGATTTTGCTGAGGTGGGAAAATAGGCATATGATGGAAGGAACTGGCAGGCTTTTGCACTTGATATTTATAGCAGATCCCATCTTGATCAGCACATAAGTGAAGGAAAGAGATAGAGATGATGAGATTCCACCACATTGTTGATGGTTCCAAATTCTTACTGGATGTCTCTAAATTAGTATTTAGTTCAGTTGAACATAATATGACTTGAAGGGGTCTCTTCCAAGAAAGTGGGTCCTATGAATATGTGAAAGACTTTCAATGCTAAGCTGAGGAATTTGCCCCAAGGCACTAGGGAGGAGCTGAGGATTTTTGAACTGAAGAGTGACAGGTCAGACTATGTGGTAGATGATTAGAGAGGGGAGAGACTAGAGAAAGGCAGACCAATAAGGAAGCTTGTGGAGTAATCTGGGCCAGAGGTGAGACCATCTTGAACTAGGGTGGTGGCTATGTGAATGAAGAGAAGGGTTATCTACAGAATTGTTCAATCTTGGCAACTAATTGAATAAGAGGAATGAGGGAGAGATAAGAGTCAAAGATGAATCTGAAGTTATGGACCATAGTGACTGGAAGACTGATGGTGCCCTCCACAGCAACTGGCAGTACTAAAGGCTGAGGTTTACAAAGTTCTTTATATTCACTGATCTCAGTTGATTCTGGAAATGCTAGAAAGTAAGGAAAGGGAACAGTACTTTGCCAAGGAGAAACCCTTTTAGATTTATTCCTGAAAATAAGTGCTTGTGCCCTTTAGCTTCAGGATCCCCTCTCTCTTGTTTTGACACCCTTTATTTCAGTGCTCCCATGTCTCCTGCCTCACCACTGGGAAGGGGGAAACTCCCAAGTGTACTAGCCCCAAAAGTGAAAATTACTTCAGGAACCACTGCATTATCATTAGGTTGGAGCTTTTGGTATTTGGGTCCATTTAATACATCTTTGCAGCCACTTATCAAGGACTGCTTTTCTTGGATGCCTCTTGAAAGTGCTAGTCAACTCTCTAACCTATCTGTCTCCCACGTGAAGCAAGAGAAAGACACGCAGCAGTTCTTTCACAACAGGGTATTCAATCAATTAATCAATATTTCTTAATGTTCTATAGTATGACAGGTACTGTGCTTAAGTGCCAAAAATGCAAAAAGAGGCAAATGGCATCCCTGTCCTCAAGGAGCTCGTAATCTAATGGAAAGAGTCAGCATTTCATTTTGTTGAACAAAAAATACTCATGAGGACATTTGCCCACTGATTTCTCATGAATCTATAATGCTGAGGATCCCCCGTTTGTGGTGTTTCCTTTTTGGAATATGAAATTTTCTCCTTGTACTAAAAAAAACCAAGACTCCAGGATAGATGGTATCAACAAAGCCAAACAGCCCTTTCCTCCCAAGCTGAGTATTTACTCAGGCCTTTTAAGAATGTTCCAGGATCTCGGGTCGACAAGTCTTGCGTGAGGACATAGAGAGAAGAGATACATTAGACATGTTCAAACTTGTTGGGGGAGGCCTGTTTTCAAAGAGCTAGTGGCATGTGAATGAAAAGGAATGACGTTCGTGCTGATTTGGGGGAAATGGAGACTTCTTCCTTGATGCTAAATATAAATCAAACAAACCCTGGCACCAGTCCTTTCTGCTGTGGGCATCCAGGTCATTGGAAATCAGAATTCTATGTGGGGGGCACTTCTCACAGTCTGCATGAGCATTAAGCTGTGTGTATTTTGTCTCCCTCAATGTCATGGAAGCTCCTCAAGGAGCAGGGACTAGAGCAGGTGTTCTGGCATACGGTAGGTGCTTCATAATGCTTGATTGTTGATTCATGGATTGGGTAAAATCAGTCAGTCACTAAGTATTTATTAAGCACCTATTATGTACCACACACTGTGTTCATAGTGGTTTCTGCAAAAAGGCCATCCCATGGGGAGGGCAACCTTGGGTTGTAGCTTGGGGTCCCCTCTATTTTTGAAGTTTTAGTCCTAAAAGGGCATAGTAGTAGAACCCTTTGTTCCTTCAAGGCTCTGTATCAGAAGCTCCTGGAGGGCAGAAAAGATTTCATTTTTGGTTTCTATATCCCCTACATTGAACATAGTACTTGGGTGCATAATTAATATGTGTTTGTCAGTAAACATGCATTTATTAAGTGCTTTTGATATGCCTGGTAAGGTGCTGAACACTGGGGATACAGAGAAAGTCACAGATATGATCGGTGCCCCCCAAGGAGCTCACCTGCTCTTGGGGGGGAGGGGAGGATGCCACGTAAACAACTGTGTACATTCAAGATATGCTGTTGTTCCATTGCTTTTCAGTCACGTCTGACTCTTTGTGACCCCACTTAGGGTTTTCTTGGCAAAGATACTGGAGTGGTTTGCCATTTCCTTTTCCAGTTCATGTTACAGATGAGGAAACAGAGGCAAGCAGGGTGAAGTGACTTGCCCGGTTCCCACAGCTAGTAGGTGTCTGAGGCCAGATTGGAACTCAGGAAGATGAGTCTTCCTGACTCCAGGCCGGGCACTCTATCTCCTGCCCACCTAACAGTACATACTTATAATACACATGTACATGTAAATATATACATATACACTCACATGTGTCTTGAGAATTACATATATAAAGCACAGATGCACACACATACACACAATGTAAATGGGAAGTATCTTCAGAGGGGAAGGAAGTAGGGGCTGGGGGAAGAGGCCAGAAAGAGCCTCCTGAAGAAGCTGGGATTTGAGATGAGTCTTGAAGGAATTTGTTCAGCTGAATGCTAGCAGAGTATAAGTACCAGCAGGTTGTGCCAAGATTGGTACGATGCCCCCAAACCACGGCTTTAAATGTGGACCTGGTGACGTTCACACAGGTTCTCCATCAGCTTGGCTGCAGGGTGATATGCACTATTAAACTGCCAACTGCTTTGCAGAGGGGTTGCAATCTGTGTTGTTAGAGGGAACACCCACCTCTGTGAGTTCTAGAGTCTTGGAACGGAGTTTTTGAGTGAATTGATCAGTAATGGTGAATTATCTAGGTGAGTCTGAATTTTAGGATTCACCCTTAGATTAAAAAAAATCTACCTATTTTTGTAGGATGTATGTTCTAAATAAAAACTATTTAAACTTAGAAATACCAATGTAGGAGAGATGTTCGTTTTTCTAATAGCTATGAGAATACAGTTGTCGATAGAAAAAGGATTTTGTGATTGTTAAAGGTTTTCTTTAATGCATGATCTAGTTACTTGTCTCATGCCATATTTGGGCAGAGGGTAAGAGCTGGTGGGGAATGTGGCCTTTGGGTACATTTGCCTGCCTGGGTTAGAGGCAGGTTGTGGGCCCGTGAGCTATAAGGTGATGGATGGTCCATCTGAGGACAGAGCTGCCTCATCGCCTAGGCCATGGGACCACCTTTTTTTAGCTCTCTTCTAAGCTGGGACCCAGAATATGTTCTGCCCATTGGACTCTTTCCCATCATTATGGCCCTAGGCAGATTAGTGAAAAGAACTCTGGCTTTGGAACTGGGAGACCTGAGATTGTACCCCAGCCTGCCATCTTGGAGAGCCTCTCTGAAGCCCAACTCCTTCTGTACAATGGAGCAATAATTCTTGTAAGGCAGAGGTATCATGGGGTAGTGGTTGAGAAGTTCTGTGTCAATACCATCTCTGACACGTGCCAGAGGCAAGTGTGACCTTCAGTAAGTAGCTTACAGTAAAGTCTTGGGAAACGCTCTAAGATTTCAATTGTGTATGAAGGGGGTGGTCTGCATAGGCAGAGGAAGCTGTCACATTTTGAACTTCTGACACCAACAAAATCACAAGTTCAGATCATATAGTATGCATTTTTGTATAATGTAATCATATGTGTGTGTGCACGTGTGTGCTTATGGAAGCTCCCTGAGGGCAGGAACTGTTTCATATTTGTCTTCCTATCTCCAAGACCCAGCATGATATCTAGCACACAGTTGGTCCTCAATACATGCTTGTTGACTGACCAATAAATTAAATCATGGGGCAGCTACGTGGCGCAGTGAGTAAAGCTCCGGCCCCGGAGTCGGGAGGACCCGGGTTTGGTTCTGGCCACAGACACTTAACACCCACACAAAAAAAAACCTCGCCGTGTAACCTTGGGCAAGTTACTTAACCACGATTGCCCTCCAAAAGGCCAACAATAAAAAGTAATTAAATCATGAGAAGCTATGTGGAAGAATGGAGTACCTATAGACTTAGGAGTCAGAATGATGTGTATTCAGAGTCTGTCCCAGACCCTGGCTCAATCTCTCTGAGCCTCATTTTTCATCTATAAAATGGGGGTGATGATAATAGAGCCTACCCACCAGGTGATTGTAGGAATGGGAAGAGAATTTACATGAATCACTTCGTAAATCTCACAGTGACGTGCAGATTTCAGGAATGATCATTAGTATGTAGACACAGTGGCTATTTTAATTGGAATGGTGATATCAAAAAAATAAAAGGAATAAGTTGAAACCCATGTGCTTGCTGATGTTTCATACCCAACTTCACATGTAAATTTCCATCTTCCAGGAATTTGAAGAGGATTATGTTGAGTTCAAGGCTAAAATTCTGGACTTCGACAGAAGGATTGGCACTGTGCTTTGTGCAGGTTTCCTTGATTGTTCAGGCTTAGAATCAGCATTTAAGGTTAGTACTGACGTCCAAATGATCACCCAAAGTTACTGTGATTGTTGAGGGAAGAGCCAAAAGAAGCATCCAGTAATCCAATCCAATCAACAGGGTTCACTCTGTCAGGTACCAGGTTAAACTTCGTACTTTTGGGGCATCTGTGCATTGAGCTCTGCTTTAGTTCACTATTTTATCTTCCTACTCAATTTTAACTAAAATTTAGTCTGACCCTGGACCCACAGAGAAAAAGCAGGACGTCCCTAATTGAAGACATTTGCAGGCTCTCGCCAGGATGACATTTGAGCTTTCTTCTTACTCTTTGTTTTTAATTCTTGTTCATAAGCTTTGGGGTCTCATACCTGAAGTCTCATACCTCTCAGTTTGGGCACCAAATGGAGGGAAAAGTATATAAATGGAATCAATCTCTTGGGTAGGGAAAGTATTTAAAAAACTCAACAATATGAAAACTTCGTGGAAAAGAGAACAGGGAAGCAAGGCAGAGCTGGCACAAATTAGAAGTCAATTTGAAGGGTAGCCTGGAAGACTCCAAAGCATAGCCTTCTTTAAACTGGTCAGAGGGAAAAAGGCAGCCAGACATCTGGGGCCACTGCATGACCATGCCTCAAGAGGACAAGCGAGCAGGGAAGATAAACAGCCCCCGGGGAGGGGGTTCCACTCCCCAACTTTGGAAGTGCTAAAGTCCAAGGAACAGATCGGATCAGATTGTGATGGAGATACAAGGTATCCTAGATCTCTGCAACCAAGTAAATGTAGATTTGTTATGACACCTAAATGGTGGAAGAATGCCAAAGAACTGGAGAGTGAAATTGTCAAAATGTTGTGTGTGTCAAAAACACTCATCACAGAATGTGTATCTTGTAACAATGTGAACTCCAGGAGCGCCAGGGCTGCTTCTGGCTTTTTCTTTGTATCTTGGAACAAAATGGACTGAGGGCAGTGCCTGAAGCAGGCTAGGTGCTTAATAAAAAGCTTCTTGAATTAAATTGAATGCTTATAGTATCATAGATTTAACTAGAAGGTCCTCCATTTTATAGATGGGGAAACTGAAGCCCAGAGAAGTAAAGTAAATTTTCCAGGGAACTAACAGCAAATATTATGGCATTTTCTTCACCTGCTTTTTGTTCTCTTCTCTGCCTGACACATACTAGGTGATTAATAAATGCTGGTTGAGTTCCCTCTCTACAAAGAGGAGAGAAATCTGCTTTATCATCTGCTCCTCAGGACCAGTATTAGTCATTACAATTACATCAACATCAGGCTCCCTTTTAATATTCTTATTTAAAACTTCACTTTATCGAAGGCTTTGAGTCGTGCTATTCTTTTCTTTGCTCTGCATCGATTCCTACAAATCTTGCCATTTCTGGATTCCTTACGTTTGCCATTTTTTACTGCATACTAATATTCTTTTCTATTCTTCTCTCATAAGCAGTTTGGCCACTGCCCATTCTATGAGCATCTCCTTTACCCCCGGTTCCTTGTCACCCAAAAGGGTGCTGCCATGACTATTTGGGCATGCGGGGGACCTTTCTCTCATTTCTTCTTTGGAGTACATGCCCAGTAGGGGCAGCATCATTGACTCAAAGGGTCAATGAGCTTATACTAGTTACATTGTACACTCTGATGTGGGCTCCCTCATGCATCTCAGGGAAGCCTCAGGGAAGTGAGAGCTTGTCCCTGTGATCAGAGGTTCAGTGAATGTTTGGAAACTCAGTGCAAGTGATAAATGTTCTTTTCCATGATTACAGCAAACACTTCTTGTGTTCTCTTAGAGGAAGTGTTTACCTTGAGGTTTGAATACTAAACAAACCCTACCAAACAATGGTTGGGAGGAGAAAGTTAATCACTGATGGCATTCAAGGGAGTAGGGGCCTTAAGTAGATTACCAGGCATTTCCCAGCAGACAGTAATTGTACCTCAGTTGAGCTTGATGTTGCAAGGAAAAGCTAAACACATTGGCTTGAGGACATTTCCATCTTAACTTGCATCCCCTTTTCTTGGATTAGTGGCTGGTTCTTTTTCTTTTCTTTTTTGCTTTTTGGAGGGCAATTTTGGGGTTAAGTGACTTGCCCAAGGTCAAACGACTAGTTTTTGTGTTACATGTCTGAGGCTGGATTTGAACTCAGGTCCTCCTGACTCCAGGGCTGGTGCTCTATTCACTGTGCATCCTAGCCACACCTGGCTGGTTCTTTTTCTAGTGAGCTTTGCTGATGGGCAGTATCAGAAAAACGACTGGGGTTTTTTCAAGTGCCTTGTGTTGGCTGTTTTGTGTTGTCTGGTATCCTGGCTAGGGAGCTGGGAAGACTTGGGTGTAGATAGATTTTTTTTTTAAACAAAAGTTCATGGACCATAGAGGAAGAGCTCCTAATCTAGGAGTCCCATATATCAAACACATTACAGGTCTAGCCCTTCTCCTTACGCCTTTTCATCTCCAAACTTTTAAATACTCCAGGAAGGAAAGGGAAGCCTCATTCATTCCTCCTCCTCTCCCTATTATTCCATGTCCTCAACAAATATGCCAGCCTTAGTAGAACAACATGCCAAGTGGATCACCCACTTTTTCAGGAACGATCTTACTCTGAGTTTAGATTCCCCAGATAAAATGGCACCTCAGTTCCAAGAGATGCAAGTGCCATGAGCATGGTGTAGGGTCAGAAGCACTGGCGTTGGATGTCAGGAGGCTTGGGTCTTCACCTTTAACCTCCTGCTAACTTGTTTCTTGACCTTGAAATGGTCTCTGGAATTGCTTCCTTCTCTAGAAGATCATAGGGTCATAGAGGCACCTGGGAGTCCATCTAACCTAAGACCTCCCTTTTACAGATGAATGAACTGTGGTTGGTGGAGGGGTTAGGTGAGCGTCACAAGGGCATGCAGGTAGGAAGCATCAGAGTGGAGTCTGAACCCCAGTTTTCTGACCATCAAGCCATGTTCATTTCATAGTACGCTGATGCCCTAGCATTTGATGATTTGGTAGATATTGTACTACAAAGTCAGTGAAGTATGCACGCACAGTGGCCCTCTGTCTGAACCATTGGTGCCATTTCATTTCATGGTCACCTTGAGGATCATTGCCGAATTCAAAATCATGAGGATCACTCGCATCTGCTTTTAGCACTTTCAGGTTTACAAAGGGATTTCCTTGCAGCAACCTTGTGAAGTAGGTAATGCCTCAGAGGTAAACTGAGGCTCTGAGAGATAGACACTTGCTTACAGTCCCCAGGCCTTGTTTCTCCGTCCAGGACATCTGCTGGGGGTCTCGTTTCTAGAGACCAAAAACACAAGTGGCAAACTCAGGAAGCTGGTGTTTGTTGATAATTATAATCTCAAAGTTCACTTGTTTGTTTAAGTAAGAGTCTCTACTTCAGCTATGAAGAGTGGTTTCCGATTTCATAGCTGTTAGTCAAACATGCAGTGCTTTGTCTTTCCCAGGAGCCTTGCGCTCCAGGGAAAGCTGTGAAGACCTTGTCAGTGCCTGCTGTATTCATGCCTTTACTCTAACTGCTCTGCAGTCTCATTCTGACCTGGGCAGGCAGTGTCCTGGGCTCTTGAAGGATGGGCCAGCAGAATCCAAACTCTGGCAGCTGGTGAGGTCTTAGGACTCCATGTCTGGCATTCACTGACAGGGCTGACCAAGTTTAGAGAGACTCATCACCAGCTTGACCAGAGGGTGATGAACTCTTTGGCCAAGAAACTCTTGAAAACCAAGAGAGGGGATTGTGTAATCATAGAATCATCAGTGTTGAGCAGGAGGGGACTTCAGAAGCCAGTTGGGCCATTGTAAACTCCTTGAGGGAAGAAACTTTTTTTTCACTTTGTGTCTTCCACCCTTAACACGGTGTCTTGAACATAGCCCTCATTAAGACTTCCCTGAACTGAAGGGTAGTGATCTGTATTGGTGCACAGGTCACCCACAAAGGCATAAATCACAGTCATGGAAGGTGAAGGCAAGAAGGGAGGTCAGAAAACATCCCACCCAGCTCCCTCATTTTAAGACGAGTAAACCAAACCTTAGTCTCATAAGAACTGGCTCAAAGAGGGAATCATATATGCACTCAGTTGGAAATAAAAATCTATCTTACCCCACAGGAAAGTAGGAGGGGAAGGGAATAAGAGAAGGAGGTGATAGAAGAGAGGGGCAGGGGTTAGTCAGAGAAAACTACTCTTGAGGAGGGACAAGGTGAAAGACAGAATAGAATAAAAAGACAAAGGGAATAGGATGGAGGGAAATGCAGTTAGCAATAGAAATTGTGAAAAAAAATTTGAAGCAAGTTTCTCTGATAAAAGTTTCATTTCTCAAACATATGGAGAACTGAGTCATTTATAAAAATAAGAGCCATTCCCCAATTGTTAAATGATCAAAGGATATGATCAGTTTTCAGATGAACTAATCAAAGCCGTAGTAAAATTAATAAATATTCTAACTCACTATTGATTGGAGAAATGAAAATTGAAATGATTCTGAGGTACTACCTCATACCTATGGGACTGGCTAATAGAGCAGAAAAGGTAAATGACAAATGTTGGGGGGAATATGGGAAAACCAAGACTTTAATGCATTGTTGGTGGAGTCGTGAATTGATTCAACCATTCTGTAGAGCAATTTGGAATTATGACCAAAGGGTTATAAAACCATGTGTACCCTTTGACCTAGTAATGCCACTACTTGATCTGTATCACAAAGTAGATTATAAAAAAAATAAGGAAAAGGACCCATATGTACAAAAATATTTATAGCAGCTTTTTTTTTTCTGGCGGTAAAGAATTAGAAGTTGAGTTGATGCCTGTCAAATGGGCAATGGCTGAACAAGTTGTGGTATGTGATTATGATGGAATACTATTGTACTATAAGAAATGATGAGCAGGATGCTCTCAGAAAAACTTGGAAAGACTTGCAAGAGCTGATGCAAAGTGAAATGTACTATATACAAAGTAATAGCAACATTGGGAGATGATCAGCTGTGAATGACTTCATTATTCTTGGCAATACAATGATCCAAGACAGCTCTAAAGGACTTATGGTACTGTCTATCCCCAGAGAAAGAACTGATGGTGTCTAAAGACAGATTGAAGCAGAATTTTTTAAACTTTATTTTTCTTGAGTTTTTTTGTTTGTTTTCTTTTACAACATGACTATTATGAATATGTTTTGTATGACTATACATGTATAACTTATATGGAACTACTGCCTTCTTGATGGGGGTGGGCTAGGAAGGGAGGAAGGGTCAGAATTTGAAACTCAAATTTTTAAAAAATAAATGTTAAAAATTGTTTTTACATGTAATGGGTGAAAAACAAAATACCAAATAAAGGCTTAAAAAACAAAGAGTAGATCAAGACCAAGAGGAAGGAAATGACTTGCCCAAACTCAGGAATCTGGCCGTAGTTCTGTACCCACTTCTTAGATGCTATAAAGGATATACAAATTGGGTTGGGCACAGTGAAATGAATCTGCCCCACTTCTTTCCTTTATTCTTTTAACTTATATACCACATCCATCCACATACAACTTCTTTCTCTTAGGGAATTGGGTACAAGATGCTTTCTGAACGTAGCTTTTTTATACTTGGGGAAATTCAGACACTGTCTTTGTCCATGGTTTCCACAAACAGTGTAACACGTGTCTCTTAGTAGAAGCAGCACGGCTTTGGATGGTCAGTCCCTTGGCAAAGGTCACGGTACACCTCTGATGCCTTTTGTTTCTGTTGTGGCAGAGGAAGTACATGGGCAACTCTGAATCCTAGTGACTACTTTTCTTGGCAACTTAAAATCATTAGGAAGTTCAACACCAGTAAGAGGAGAGACTATTTCCATGTACGCAGCAGAACCCCAGCGAGAGGATTCTCTAGGAAACCCTGAATCTGACTTCATCTTGCCCGTGTTTTCATCCCTGCATTTGGATGCTGATGTGCTGGGGAGAAACAGAACCCAGGCTCTGTCAACCTTGGGGGGAGATTGCAGTGAGGCAGCTCTGATGGGGCTTGTGCCGAAGTGTTATTGGGAAATCAGGAAATTGTTTGGATGTGTTTCAGAGCCTGGATCTTCCTTTAATTTGGATTTTGTTTAATAGCTCTTGTTCATAGTTGGGAATTTTCTGGTGAAACCAGTTGTCATGGACATTTTCAGCCCTTACTATAAGAAGCTGTTGCAGATGTTTCATGAGGAGCTGGACCAGTGTAAGCAGCTGTACAGTGAGCATGTGAAGCAGGTATGTCTTAAAGGTCCTGGGTTTCCCTAAGGTCACACAGCTTTAAGTAAGAACTTTCTGAAGCAAATGTAGAGGATGGGTGTATGATGCACCTGGGTCCTCTGATAATCCATTCAAGCCATAGGCTTTTAAATCTTCAGGCTCTTCAAAGAGCAGGAGGTTTGACAAATGGAATTTTCAGAGAGACACACTAAAGTTTAATATAAGGGAGCACTTTCTAACTGTAGATGGCATGGGCTGCTTTGGGAGGTAGTGAGCCTCCTGTCACATCACAATCATATGATCCTATAGTGATGGAGGTCTTCAGAAGCTGGATGACCACATGTTGGGGAGGTTGTAGAAGGGATTTAGTCAGCTGCGGGTTGGATCAGATGGCCTATGAGACCCCTTTCTACTCTGATGCCCTGGGATAGTCTAGAACTGAAGGTACTTACTTCTGATTTAAGGTATTTTCCACTAATGTATATAACAGAAGAGAATGAGGAACAGCCTACAATGTTTGAGTCACATTAGTTCACTGCACTTTCCCCCTCCCCTCGCTCTTCCTATATACAGGTTGAAGTAGGGAATCCAGTTCTCAACAAGAATATGCCATTTACCTCAGGAAATCTCAAATGGGCCAAGGAAGTACGGAGTCGCCTTGAGGGATTATGGTCCAACTTCGTGCATCTTCAGCATCCGTAAGAAATTCCTACTTTAGGGATTAATGGGCAGCATAATCATAGCCAGCCTGGTGGCAGTGAGTGTGAGGGAGCTATTATTAGTTCTCAGACTAATAGTAAAATGAATAATTGGCATTTACAAATGCTTTAATTTTGCAAAGTACTTTATTATCTTATTTGTTCCTTACAAAAACCCTATAGTGATGGAGGTTAAGTGGCTTGCCCAGGATCTCACAGCTAGTATGTATCTCAGGCAGGATTTGAACTCAAGTCTTCCTGACTCCAGGTCTAGTACATATCCACTGTGCCAGCTAGCTGCCATGTGTAGGCTGAGTCCAGCAATCCTGTGGGTTCTTCCACATGATTTCTCTCATTGTCTCAAATGAAGTTAATATGCTTTTCAGACTTGAAAGTGCTTTATAAAAATCAGTTCTTCTTTTTATTTCTCCTTCCTTTTTCTTCTTCTTTTCTGATTTTTTCGCTCCCTCCCTTCCCATCCTCCAGGACCATCTTAACACCTTATTTCTTAATTTCTCTGTTCCCATATCGAGTGAGATTATTTTATTTTTTCCCTTCTGCTTCTTGCTGAAAGTTTTAAAAAAAAATTAATTAAAATCTTCCTTTCCTAAGCATTTGTTTATTTCTGATTTTAACCTCTGCTCTGAAAGGGACATAAATTTCTTCTTTTTGCTCAGTAAAATGTTTCATAAGTTTTAGAAACACTGACATGTCTCATCTGGTCAATGTAATTTTTTTTTCTTTGAACCCTTTCTAGTTTTTGACATTTTAAGGTTTATAGAATGATTAAATAATTCTGTTTTACCCTATCAAATAAAGGTTTAAAATCATTTCCATACAGGATCTTGGAAGGACCTGATGCTGTATTACTAAATCAGAAGTACATAGAAATGCTCAATTTACTTGACAAATTTGGAGATTATATCTATGCAGAATGGAGAAGTACAGTGGATGAAATCTGTGAGTTCAATTTGAACCAGCCATTGATAAAATACGATGCCACCCATGGTCTCCTTAGTGTCAATTTTGATCCAAAGGTACGGTTGATTTTTTAAAAAAGGATATCTTACATTAATTAAGCAAATAAATACCTTGCGAGTATAAAGCTCTGCACTAAGTGCTGGGGCAAATACAAAGCGCAGATAAGAGGTGGCATTTGCCATCACGTAGCTGACATCCTTATTGTGGGTAATAAGACATGAATGGGTGATAAGTTAGCATTTACATACTGCTTTAAAGTTTGCAAAACACAACAAATATCATCTCATTTTATCCTCACAACAACCCTGGGAAGGAGGCACTATTATTACCCTCATTTTGCAGATAAGGAAATTGAGCCAGACAAAAGGTAAATGACTTACTCAGGATCATAACAGTAATTAAGTATCTGAGATTAGATTTGAACTCAAGGCTTTCTGACTGCAGTCCACCACTCTATCCACTGTGCAACCTAGCTGACTAAAATTTCTGCTATATTGATTTATGAAGTAAGTGTCTGAGGCTACACTTGAACTCTGGTCTTCCTGACTCCTGTAAGCAAAGTGTGTTTGAGGTCTGAGGGGTAAGGACATTTCTGGCCAGAGGGAGCAGGGAAGCCTTCATGAAGGATGTGGCCTTGGAGATGACCTTCAGAGGAACATTAGAAATTCATCAAGGAAAGCAGAGCATGGAGGGCATTCCAGGAGGAACAGCCTAAGCAAAGGTGTGGAGGTAGGAAAACACAGGGTGTGTGTTTGGAGGGTTGGGAAGAGCAGTTTAGCTGTAGCACAGAGGTTATGGAGACAGGACATTAGAGACAGCTAGAAAGGGAGATTGGCACAAGATTCTGACCACTCAATGCCATGCACAGGATTTTGGACTTTAGTTGGTGGTCAATTAAACTTTAGCTACAAGTGAGCTATTAAAGGCTTTCAAACAGGATTTAACATGACCAGGTACTTGCATAAAGAAGAGAGTTCTGGCAGAGGCATGAAACATGGATTAGAGGAGGAAAGAGCTGCTCGGAAGGAATGGCAATAGTCTGGGCAAGAGGGAAGGAAGGTCTGGCCAGGACCACAGCTCTGGGAGGAGAGAGGAGGAGACCGACACGAGAGATGTTGTGCAGGACTCGGTCACTGATCAGACATGAAAGACGAAGGATAGGGAAGCATCAAGGAAGGGCACTGGGGGCTCAGAGGTGGGAAGCTGGGTGAGCTTCTCTCCCACGGAGAAACAGTGAGGTCAGAATGAGAAGCACTTTGTGGGGAAAGATAATCAACTCTGAATTGTAAAATAGGCCTTTTCTTTGTTATCTTTCCAAGACATTTCATTTTTCATTTTGATAAATGACTAAATATGAAAGTAAATTAAAATGTCTGTAGCGAATCTTGCATTAATAATTCTTTTAAAAATCTCTTACCTGACATTCATTGGCTCGATGTGTGTGTGTATGTGTGTGTATCTGTATCTATTTACGGTATGAAATACTGAATTTGAACCAATATCTAGCAGGGATGGGGAACCTGTAGCTTTGAGGCCACATGTGGCCTAGGTCCTTGGGTGCAGCCTTTTGACTGAGTCCAAGTTTTAAAGAACAAATCCTTTTATTAAGGGTATTTGTTCGGTGAAGTGGCACTTACCTCCCAGGATTGTTATGGCTGCAGCTTTCCTCCCCCTATTAGGGGATGGGGCTTGGACTTGGGATTTCATTGATTTTAAAGGAAACTCTGAGAGTGGGAAACTCCCTTCACCAGTACAAGTCAGAACCTTCTCTGAAACTCACAGTCTTAGAGAGTTGCCTAGAGCACTGAGATCGCAATGACTTTCTCAGAACCAGTGATGTGATGCAACTAATACCAGAGAGAGAAAGAGAGAGAGAGAGAGAGAGTGTGTGTGTGTGTGTGTGTGTGTGTGTGTGTATGTAAAATCTAGGATCTAGGGAACTGTCACCTCACAGGGCTTTATCTACCCAGGAGAGTATGTAAGATCTGGTAGGAACTTTTAGTTCAATGTCTTCATTTCACCAGTGAGAATTATAATAATGATAATTATTATGATGGTAATTATTGCTATAGCTAACATTTATATAGCCCTTTAACTTTTGTTAAACACTTCACAATTATCTCATTTTATCCTCATAATAATCCTGGGAGGTAGGTGCCATTGTTAATCTTATTTTGCAGATGAGGAAAATGAGTCAGAGTGTAGTTAAGGGACTTGCTCAGGGTCACACAGCTTAGTGTCTGAGACTGGCTTCAAACTTGATCTTCCTGACTCCAGTCCCAGTTCTCTCTTCACCAGGAGCCCCTTAGTTACCTTTGCCAATCTAGCATGGTATCAGTGAAAGACACAGGATTTGCTCTAGTTTGTTTATTTATTTTCGCATTTTGGAGAGGGGAAGGCAGGGCAATTGGGGTAAAGTGACTTGCCCAAGGTCACACGGCTAGTAAGTGTTAAGTGTCTGAGGCCCGATTTGAACTCAGGTCCTCCTAACTCCAGGGCTGGTGTTCTATTCACTGGGCCCCACCTACCTGCCCCTCTAGTTTGTTTATTTAAGTTAAATTCAAAAACTCTTATCAAGCATCTTTTGTATTGCCAGGCACTTTGCTAGGCACTGAGAATACAAAGACAAAAATGAGAGAACTATCCCCTGCCCTCGAGGAGCTTATGTTCTCCAATGACGTCACAGCTGGAACTTGGCGACCACCTTTTGTTCCCAGCACTCTTTGCTTTCTGTGCTGACTTTGTCTCCTCAGCTTTAGGTCATGTAGAGGAGAGTGTGATACAGATACGGAAGACTTTGTATCATGTTGGGACCCCCTAAGATATAGAACCCCAAGAAAAATCCTCTAAGTCCCTTCTCTTTTTTAATAAACGGAAAAAGACCCATCCTCTCCTCACAAAATCTCTTGCTGTGAAACATTTCAGAGAGTTTTCCCTCCATTTCTGTATTCTAGCTCGTGGCTGTATTGAGAGAAGTGAAATATCTCCTGATGCTGGAGAAATCAGACATCCCAGATTCTACCTTAGCCATCTATGGAAAAAGAAACACTTATTTAAAGGTTTGTGTCTTCAGGTGTTGGCATGCTGCCAATGACTTATGATCAAGTTTCTGTAAAGGGACAGCTTGGGTTGGAATGCAGCTGTGTCTGGGGACTTTTTACGGTGTGCCACTCTGGATCCTCAGTGGGGACATTCCCTCCAGTGATAAGGACTGCAACCTACCCATCTGCACCTGCCCATGTCCATCCCCAAGGCTCTCCTCTCGTGTTTCTTATAGCCACTGCCTCTATGAAGCCAGATTCAGAGCCAGGTCTTTCAAGTCCAGCCTTTCATTTCACTCTGCCAACTTTTCTCCCATGGTGGTTTTCTCTAACATTTGTTTTCTGCTTCTTTCAGTATGTTAGAAGTCTTGAGCTGCTTGTTCAGTGCTATAACAAGTTGAAACTGAGTCTTCTGGAGGTTGAGCAGCCTCTCATTGAAGAAGAGCTAATGGCCATAGATGGCCAGCTCCAGGAGGCAGAGCAATCATTCACCTGGCATTCACCTGACTGCTGGGACTACATGGAGAAGGTGAAGGCGAATGTCTTTGAGCTGCAGCAGAGAGTGGAACAGACCCAGAAAAATGTCACACTGATCCAGCAGATCATGAAAACCTGGACTGAGCACACCCTCTTTTCTAGGAGAGATCACAGAAAAGAAGCATTTTTTAGTTTGGAGGGCAAAGGAGACATATTCACTAGGAAATACAGATTGATCCAAGAAGATGGACACCATATACACAGTTTAGTAGAGGTAAGCAATGCTCTAGGAATTAAAGGGAGTTTTTTTTCTCCTGAGCTTGCTTCTCATTTCTTTAGGAAAAAGTCAATCAGACAGATGTTTCTCATTTGATCTAGTATTCACATGCTTTGTGGCAGGTACTGTTTTTATACTAGAAATGCCAAAATAAAAATGAAACAGTCCTTGTCCCCAAGAAGGTTACATTCTCTCAGGGGAAACTGTGTATACACAGACATAAATGGATATGAAATAAGTAACAAGTTAATTTTGTTTGGCAGTGGCGGGTGGCATCATGGGTGTGTGTGTGTGTGTGTGTGTGTGTGTGTGTGTGTGTGTGTGTGGTGTGTGCGCATGTGTGTGTTTCACAAGGCTTTTCTTGTAGGAAGAGGGGGCACTTTCTTGGAGTTCAAAAACATATATGAATCAACTACTAAGATAATTTAGATCTCTTCTAGTCCAGTCAGTCAGCAAGATTTATTAAGTGCCTACTATGTGCCAAGAGCTATGCCCATCCTCCCTCCCCCCTTATTTTATAGATGAAGGAATAGAGGCCCAGAAAAGCTTATAGGGTCATATATTTCAAGTTAGAAGGGAGCTCTGACACAGTGAGTAAGAGCACAAGCCCCAGTGTCGAGATGACCTGGGATCAAATCCGGACTCAGACACTTAGCACCCACCCAGAAACACCTGGCCGTGTAACCTTGAGCAGGTTACTTAACCTCAGTTGCTTAAAAAATAAAAAAAAAATTTAAAAAAGGGAGCTCTGAGATCATCTGCTCCAACTGCCTGTTTTTCAGATAGAGAAACTGAGGCCTCAAGAAGGGGACTGTGATGAAAGAGCTTTATTTCCAGTGATGAAAAATGATCCAGAGGCAGGCATGTCTTTCCTTTGTTAGCCTTTTAACATCTAAAACAATCACCACTGGAGTTCCTGAAGGAGAGTCATGGAAAAGGACTCCTGTCCAGCTGACCAAAGGACTCCCAGTGGAATCATTTTCTTCTCCTTTTGTCTATCCGCGCTGGAATACTGAGGAGAGCAGCACTGAACTTTGGTCTAGAAGCGAGCAATTAGTAGAATTCGGTTTCTAAATAATTCTTTAGCGTTTTCAATGCAAAACAATTGTCATGTGGCTTATGAGATTCGTGTTTAAGAGACAAATGCTGGTGTTTTGTGCCACGATCCTGGGCTCAAATGGCAGTCATTAGACTCTCGTACCAGATGATTTCAATGAAGGGGATGTGTGTGCCTCTATAAAGAGCTCCAAGTGGCTCAGCCTTTTCCCCGTCATTTTACTGGATTTCTGTACACACACACAGAACCTTCCAGCTTGTGGCTAGCCATTGTCAACAAGGCAAAAAATAAATAGCACGTGCCTAGGGAATGCTAGGGAAAAGAAGTTGGAGAAAGTATCTGCATAGCATGTCGATTTGTCCTATGGACCCAGTCTATAAAAGAGCTGGGATTTTGCCATCTCCCTCCTTCAAGCCTTTGGGCCACGGACAGGGCCAGACACCTAGAATATGCTCTTCCCCCTCACGTCTACTTCTTAGAAAACCTGGCTCTTTCAAGGCTTAGCTCAGGTGTCCCCTCCTACATGAATCCTTCCCTGATCTCCCTCATCATCAGGATTCACCCCCCACCCCCTTCAAATGATCTTTTATTTACTTATTTGTTTAGATACTGTGTCTTTCTGGTAGAATATAAGCTCCCTGAAGAGAGGAACCGATTCATTTTTGTCTTTTTATACCTTTGTAGCACCTACTTCTGCTCCCCACAGAGTGGGGTATATATTGGGATGCTCCCAATAGAGTGGATGCTTAATTAACGTTTACTGAATGGATCTGTTATAACTGGGGACAGATTTTTAACTCTTTTCCGATAGAAACTTCCTGTGTTTTTTTTTTTTTAAGTTTTACTTTCTTTTAAAAAACTAGCAAAAGTCACACCATTGTTTATTCCTGGTTGGTTTCAGGGATGCTCTGAATTATGCCTTCATTGACTTTCAGGACACCTCTACAGCTGTGAATGCATAAGAATCTGTCCGATGGAGGACAGATGATGGATTACAATTAATTTCTTCCGTTAAATTTTCAGGATCTAAAGATTCACTCCCAAAACACTAATCTGGGGGCTCTAGACCCATAAGATTTATGAACCCTGATTAAAATGCATTGAAAATAGTCTCCAATGCAATTGCATAGCTCGACACAATTAACAATACAGTGCCTGCAACATTGAATTGGAGATCAGGTTGGGGTTTCTCTATGAGCAGTTTGACCCTCCCCCACATTTCCTTAAGTCAGATACTCAGAAATTTTGAAATTGCCCTTCTTAATTCAAGAACGGGGGAACAGGAGTCTTTGGGGACCATAAGGAAGGAACACCACAGGACTTCAAAAGAGAAATAAAGCTGTTATTCATATTCCATTTCTTGTAGCTTTTTTTTAAAGCATACTATTTCCTCCAGTGCATAATTTTGACCTTGAGTCCCATCCCCACTAAGAGGAGAAGGTTCTTTCCCATAGTCTTGGCAAGTTATCAGTGGTTTGAGCAATTCTCCCCATGGCTTCTCCTCCCCACGCTCCCTATCTGTATATGGAGACAGAAGTCTGATGGCATTCAGGGAGTGATCTTTGAAGATGCAGAATAGACCAGAGATATCAAGTGAGTAGTTAAGTGGCAGCAAGACTCCTTTCTCCTTTGAAAGATAATGGATTCCTTCATTGAGGGGAGGCTGGATAACCATGCACCGGGCAGTAGAGAAAGGATTCTGGTTTGGCATAAGCCAACCCAAGAAGAAGTGGGAGGGATCAGAAAAAGCCACACATTTGGAGCCAAAGGAGCTGAATTTTGAATCTCAAGCTGCTTTGTTTTTCTGGATGTCAGTTTCCTTCTCTGTAAAATGGAGGGATTGGACTAAGAAAGTCCTTTCACTCTCAGTCTATATTGTTGGGCATAGGTGCATGGTCCAGAAGGAAGTGTGTTGGACTTTGAGTCGGGAACACTTACATTCCAATGCTGTGTCTAACACTCCACTAGTTTCATAACGCTGGGCAAGTCAATGATTTTCCCAGGCCTTCAGATCCTTTATCTCTCATAGGCAAGGCTTTGACTGAACATCTTGCATGGACATAGTGTTTGCATATCATCTTTCCTATGAAACTGGGAGCTCCTTAAGGGTAGGGATTGGGCTTTTGCCTTTCTTGATACCCCTCTTAGACCACTGCTTGGCACTTCCTAAGAGCCCGATCAATGCTCATTGACTGAATCACTGACTCCAGGGTTCCTTGGAGATCTAAATGCTACCCATGGATAATTGGGCAAGTCCTTTAACTTTTATGAGTCTTTGCAAAAAGAAGGAATTAGATTCCAACTGTGAGCCTATTATCCTATGAGCCAACCTACTGAGATCTTTAAGATATCATCATCATCATCATCACAGCTGACATTTTCATAGCGCCTTATTTTGAAATAGGCACTACAGGTATGATTAACCCCCATTTTGCAGATGAGGAAATGGAGACCAGCAAGGTGAAGTGACTTGCTCAGTTACATAACTAGCAAGTGTCAGGCAAACTTTTAACCCAGGTCTTCCTGACTCCAAGACTGCTTTTCTGTCCATTTCAAGAGGCAGTATGGCATTGGGGTAGAGTACTGAATTTAGAATTTGGTAGGATCTGGGTTTAAATCCCTCCTTGGGCATTTACTAGGGGCATGACCTTACATAAATCACTTAATTATTTTGAATCTTTGTTTCCCCACCCACACGCCCTGCAGAACTGGGATAGTCTTGGTTTTAATATGCCCTTTCCAGGGTTTTTTGTGAGGCTCACATAAGACTGTGTTTGCAGAGTACTTTACCAATGTTCTGGTGTTGTATACATACCTGTTGTTTAAGTGATTGCCCGAGACTGGGTCTTTTTAAGGCCCTCATACCTGCCTCACCTTTTCAGCCCTTGTCCATCACTCCCAATTCACCCCATGACCTATGTCCAGCATGAAAGCTGCTGGACAGATTCCCCTCCTGGGCACCCCTGTCCAGGACCACCCCAGGGGGAGACTGAACTGGTCAAGTATACCAGGCCATATTTTCTTCTACATTTGAAACAGTAGGCTTGGTGTCCAGTAGGTTTCAAAAAGATTTGTTTTAGAAATGAGCTTACACCTTTGCCTTCATCATAGAATACTCTTTCCCTTCTATTGTCCTGTGCTGCTGACAGAAGTATTTCTTCATATTTCAGTCATTCATTCAGTAAAAATTTATTAAGTGCCTACTGTGTGCATAATCTTCAAATGCCCTCCTCTGGTATTTTGTGGTGCCAGGTATTTTGAGGTGACCAGCAGAGCAAATTCAATTCTATTTAATTCAACAAATGTTTTTTTTTAAATAAAATTTTACTTTTTAATTCACAAAAATTAATGTTCTCCCCCCCACCCTACTTTTTTTGAAGGGGGGAAGGCAGGGCAATTGGGGTTAAGTAACTTACCCAAGGTCACACAGCTAGTAAGTGTTGAATGTCTGAGACTGGATTTGAACTCAGGTCCTCCTGACTCCAGGGCCCATGCTCTATTCACTTTACCTGCTAGCCACTCCCCCCCCCCCCAATTGAAAAACAAAACAACATTCTTGTCTCATAATAAAACCCTGGAGACCATGTCCACAAAAGTGTCTCATTCTCCTCACCTGACTCTATCATCTGTCAGGAGGTGGGCAGGTGAATGCTTTGTTATCAGTCCTCTGGAACATGCTTAGTCATTGACATTGACCAGAGTTCTGAAGTTTTTCAAAGAACCAACATCTAGTAAGTGCATCCTATATGTCAAGCACTGTGCTAGGTGCTGGGGATCATTGTCCTCAAGAAACTTCCATTCAAGTGAAATGCCCCAGCAGGGCCATCTTGTGTCTGCTCACTAATGGCCACTTTCCTTGAACACTTCTCAACTTTTCCCACACCAAGAGACTAGAGTAAATTTCTCATCTTTGATTCAATTCATCATGCACTTATTAAATGCCTCTTGTGTGCCAATATGCTAAGTACTAGGAATACAAAATTAAGAACAAAACGGCGCCTTTCTCAAGCAGCAGGCATTCTCCTTGAGTATCAGTGCAAATTCTGAAAGGTTCTCCCAACTTGGTGAGGCCCTGCTTTTTGGGGGGAAGGGAGGAGTGTCTCTGTGTATGTGTGTGAGTATTAACATAGTCTTAGGGTTAGGTCTAGGGCTATGGGTCCAGTGACTCCTTTTCATACGTTCCACTCAGGTATAGCAAATACTTGATCAAAATGTAATAAAATCCAACTTATCTTTATCTAGAGACAAAACCCATTATGCAAGTAGAGATGACAAGTAAACAAAATTAAAGAAGAGGAGGAAACTCTGAAGTGGAGAAGATCAGATTTCACCAGGCAGTAATGAGGCAGAGAACAGGGAGGAAGCAGAGAGGGGAGAAATTCACCAGCTCCCAGGGTGGCAGCAAGTTCTGTCCAGCCCCAGCTGCTCTTTAAGTGGGTCAGTGAACCGGACAAGGCTCCAAGTGCTCCTGAGGAAGTTGCCCCTTCCATTGCCCTTGGCTGAGTGGAGCCTATGTACCCCCCCTTCCTGAGAGGCTCAAAGGTCCTGGTGCTTGTGCCTCTGCTCCTGCCATCACCATGTGTTCTCTGCCATCAGTTCAGAATAACTTCACTTCCTCCTTGCCCACCCACGAGGGGCAATACCAGAAGAGCTTTGCAACCAGACTTAGACTGGGTGTGTTAAATGAGGACCAAGTTAGCTAAGTTTAGAGAGTCTAAGCAGCAGGGGGTTGTGGAGCGAGGGTCTGTCTATTGTTCCCTGTGCTGCTGCTCTGTGTGCTCACACTGGTTACCCCCAAGCTTAGAACACCTCCCTTCTCACCTACATTTCTTGGAATCCCCTGGCTTCCCTCCAGACTCAGCTCAAGAACACTTGTGATGTGAAACCTTTCCTACTGAATGCTCTCCCCTCTGGAAGCAACCTTGTATTTATGGTACATGAATTCTACATGCCCATACAGGTCATCCTCTCTATTAAAATGTAAGCTCCTTGAGGGCAGAAGGTATTTGGCTTCTGTCTTTGTATCCCCAAAACTTAGAACGATGCTGGGTTTATAAGAGACACTTAAATTCTTATTGCTAATTCTCGTAGGGTGGGGACTACGTTTTTGTCACATCCTCTTTGCTTAACATAGTTTCTGGGTTTAGCCCCCTATTTAGCTCAGTGCTGAAGGAGATACAATGTTTAACGGGTGGTGCCTGCCCTCATGGAATTTATAGTCTAGTCAGTGGATAAAATACAAGCACAATGACAACTAAAAAAATTAGCTACGTGGTCACTACTGGCTTCCCTTGTGTAATGTGAATCGGTCGAACAATTCATTTGATCAGACAGAATGTTGTGATTTTATATTAAAGAATTCTATGTCCCCAGGATAACTTGAGGCTCTTCAAGGCCAATGCCATGTCAGATACCTGGAAGATCTACCTGGAATTCATTGATGACATTGTGGTTGATGGATTCTTCAATGCCATCATGCATGACTTAGATTTCTTCTTGGCGAACACGGACAAATGTGTAAAATCTGCTCCATTCTTTCATGCACAAATGATCCTCATGGCCCCTGAGATCCTATTTAAACCCCCGTTGGAGAGAGAGGCTGGGGATGGCCTGTATGACCTCGTGGAAGAGATTTTATGCAACATCTTTAGGATGTCAAGCCAAATGAAGAGGGTAGCATCCCATGTGGAAATCCCCAATTACCAGGTATTTTCCTTTTGAAAAAGCAGGTAATGAGATGGGGGTGGGGGGAGGAGGGACATGTCTATTGGGGAATGAGGAATTCTGGAGATACAAAAAAAGAAGAAAAAAATCAACAAAACATTGAAAAGCAAAGGGAAGGAAGAGAAAAGTTTGAGCTTTTTTTTTTTTCCAAAGCAGATGATTACTTAAAAGGGGTTTTATGGGGGGGGGGGCAGATGAGGGGGTAGCAAACCTTCTATTTCATCAATATGAAGAACTCCCAGACTGAAAGTTATTTTCACAGAGTGATACACCTGCTTTACCATGTTTAGTTTTAGAGAGTTGTTGAGTAGGTTAAATGACTTGTCCAGGTTCACAGTTTGAATGTTTCAAAGGCGTGACTTGAACCCAGGTCTGTTGTTATTCTAAGGTCTGCCCTCTATCTACTGAACTAGGTTGTCTCTTTGCTTAGAGATTTTTATCTATTTATACATATAGATAGCTATTTATCTGTAGAATTACATGTTTTGAAGAGTGGGGAAGGATCCAAATCTAAGAAAAAGCCTTGGTGATTTCCAATTTTGCTATTTTGGCAGAGTGCCATGTGTCTGGTAATGGAGCTCTAATCATGGTTTGGGGTGACTCACTACTTCTCTCAATGTTTAGAATGACATGGACCATATGTTGGACCTGACAGAGACCAGACGGGAGATCATGAGCAGAGTGTCAGGGGTGATCAACAAAGTTCTGGACTATAGGAACTCCTTGGATGCCTACTCTTACCTCTGGGTGGATGACCGCATGGAGTTCATGAAACAATTTCTTCTCTATGGTCATCCATTAACTGCAGAGGAAATGGACATTCAGGCCAATGAAGGCCTCCCAGAACAGCCACCCACCATTGAGCAGTTCAAAGAACAGGCAAGAAAAATGACAAATGGGCTGTGTAGGTGGCGGGACTTTTAAAGCTAGTTGATGTTCAACTTTGTGTGTGCTTTTTATTAAATCTCCTGTAGATTGACATTTATGAAGCTTTGTACGTTCAGATGAGCAAATCTGAGGACTTCCGGGTCTTTGACAGCTGGTTTAAGGTGGACATGAAGCCTTTCAAAATGAGCTTGCTGAACATGATTAAAAAGTGGAGCTGGATGTTTCAAGAGTATCTTCTGAGATTTGTCATTGACAGGTAAAACTCTGCTCATTTCATGCAGAATGTTGGGTTCTGCTCAGATAGATCTGCAGATCTTCCTTCATAACCCCTTGGGTAACCATTGACTAGGCTATGGATTTGACAAATCTTATTTGAGATGCCCTATTGATATTACCCTAAAAACTTTTAAAAGGGTCATTTATGCTCACAAGTAGGATAACAGAGAGTATTCTTATATTGAATGCTCTATATAACTTAGGCGATTCTAGAATCATAGACCGAGCTACAGGGGAGTCCCAAGGCCTCTAGATATAGATGGTGCCAAGAGACCTACCCAGACTCACCCAGTTCATTTGGATCAGAGGTAGGATTTGAGCCAAAGTTGCCTGATGGCCAAAACCCAGGTTCTTTCCACTGGACCCTTCACTACCTCCTCTACATCCTGCCACCCCCTCAGTGTTATAATGAATAAAAGCTATGGGCTGATTGTTGGACTCTTGCTTCAGGGAGCTCTCGAAGACTTATAGACTTGGTCTTTAGTGGAACAAGACCACATGCCAAAGAAATCACAGAACCTTGACATGATCATTTATCACAACCCGAAGTGATGAGAATTTCAAAATAGATCTTATGCTAAAGAAAGCTTTGGGTTTTGGTTTTATTGAGCCAGAGCTGTGATTGTGTTAAAAACAGAATACCAATTCCCAGTGAGGAAACCCCTCTTTACCAAAAAAGACAAGTCGCTGCTTGTCAGTTTTTAATGCTAGAGAGTTCCCTGTAGCAATGAGAAGTAAAATGCCTTACCCAAGGTAATATGTCAGGATATGTCAGAGGCAGGCACACAGGGCTTCTTGGCTCCAAAGCTAACTCAATCATTCCACATGGCAGGTTCACTGAGTGTGTCTGTCTTTTGTCTTTTGTGTCTGTCTTTCTTTTGTTCTCTCTCTATTTCTTTCTCTCCTTTTCCCCTTCCAATGTTTTTCTCTCCTCTATTTATCTTCCTCTCTCTTCCCTTTTTTTTCTTTCATAGTCTGACTGACCTGGAAGAATTTATTCAAGTGACAAATGCTGGATTCAGCAGAGAGCTAAAAGAAGGTGACTATAATGGGCTGATAGAAATCATGGGCCACCTCATGGCCCTGAGAAACCGGCAGGGGGCTACCGATGAGCTCTTTGACCCCCTCAAAGCCACCATCACACTCTTGGAGAGCTATGGACAGAAGATGCCTGACCATGTTTACGTTCTCCTAGAGGTGAGTGCTAGTGCCTCTGTGACTGGTGTTATGCCTTCTGTTTCTAGTGGGTTACCTTCTGGTCCCTATGCTTATTTTCACTTTCAAAGCTGAAATTCACCACAGTCTTAGTTCATTGAGCACCAGCTGCCAGCCTAGAAGTATTCTAGTCTTGGAAAACATGAAAGAGATGCACATGGTTAGTAGTAAGATGGCTTGATTCTTATGGAAAATAATTACATTTCCTAAATAGGTCTGTCATTATCTTCTGTCCATACTCTTCAATGAGTTACAGTGTGCTGTGTACCAAATAAGGAAGAGCTGTCAGGGCCACAAAGAACAACTCACTTCTGAGGGTGTCCAGTGTGACATCTTTACATTCCCATGTTGACTGTCATGGGATGGCCTCCACAAGCTATGGGGCCAGTGCCAGATGTGAGCCTTTCTGTGAGCGGTGTGCAGGATTCATATTGACACAGAATGATGACAGGAAAAATGTGATGAAAGAAAGACTTTTTTTCCTCCAGCACATTTATTAATGTTATCCTGCCATTTCCTGATGGAATGAGACTGCTTAACTAAAGCAGAGTTCATTTGTGTGGGAACTCTAGGGAAAAATTAAGGTTTGCATCTGAGCATGTAAATGGCGACAAATTTCGTAGAGAATACATCTGCATATGCATGCTTGTTAATAAGTGGGATGATGAAATGCTTCCTGTGTACCAAGCAATGTGTTAAATGCTAAGACTAGAAAAGCAAGACAGATCCTACTCTCAGGAGGGAGGCAGTGTCCATAGGATGGTTCAGGTGCAGGCTGTGCGTGTTATGTTCATAAGTATATGTGTATGTGCACACACATGTGAGTGTATAGACACAGTATATTCAAGACTCATGATTTCATGGATGCAAAAATTCCTTGCATGTGAAAACTACCAATAAGTTACCACGCTAGAGGGTAGGTGACCACATTTGGGCCACATTATAGCCGGTATTCCTTTTGTATATGGATTGGACTAGATTGGTTGGTTGGCTGTTGTCCTTCATTCTAAGAGGACCCAATGACATCATTGTGTTGGGGTCAGGGCACGGTGCATCCGACTGTGGCTGATGAGACCAATATGAGCTCAGAAGGCTCTGCCGTAGGTCAGACACAGTCAGTCTATGTGAATAGTTGGGGAGGATTCTCTAATTTGTGTGTCTGTTTCTTTTGAGCTATTTCAATTCAGCTTTGCTCCCAGAGCACAGGGCCTTCTTTGATTGGGATACGCCAAGGTGGACGGTCCTTTGCCAGCACCTCCCGTGTCACTCAGTTCCAAATGGATTAGACTCGATGCCCGCTGAGGTCACATCCACCTCTGACGTTCTCTGATTTTGTCTGTGATTCCGTAAGCCATTTTGCTTCTGCTCCCCTGCCTAATTTCAATCCCATGCACCAAGATTCCCCTCCTGGGTTTGCTCCTCATTTCTACACTCATCACTGTGCTGCCAACCCAACGCTTGATTGATACCACCTCTCTCAGCCTCTCCCCCCCCCCCCCCCCCCCAATGGAGCACTGGAGGGCAGATTTCATGGATTGGATTGGATAAGTGATTTGCCCATGGCCACCTAGGTAGTGAGCATCTGAAGTAGTTCTTGATCCCAAATCTTCCTGAGGCCAAGCACAGATCTTTAGCTACCATGCCACTTCAAATTATGGAAACACTGAAGTTCTTTGAGGATTGGTGATTTCTTCTGTGTGAGTCTTCTCTCTATGGCTCCCTCTGATTTGACTGAATAATTCATCATCTTGTGGCCAACTGGGTACTGAATGTGCCCTGGCTAGATTAAGATGGTTCCCTCTGGTGACAGACTCAGTGTCCTTCTTGGGGCTGAACCCCCAGTGGCCTAGAAGAAAAGCCAAGTTCTAGTCCATATCACATTGAGTCATTAGAGGAGGGTTTCAATGTATGTGGATATACTCCCTCTCATCAGAACACAGACTCTTCCCCAGGGTTTGGATGGGCTCCCATAGCCCTTCTGGACAATTCCAGACCATCTCACCTCCATGTTGGTCATCTTCCCTATCTGCCTCTTGATGGAAATCAGACCCTGCCTCAATAAGTGACCTTTCATATATGTTGCCTGGCATCAGGCCGACTTCCTGATGGTTTTTTCAAACTGTGCCGTTAACAAATATGAATCCCCTGTGATCTGTCCCTCTTTCTAACCCCCTTATGGATTGTTTTTCCCCATTGAATGTGACATGGATTATTTTGCCTTTTATTTGTCTCCTCTGCATCTGGCCCAGGGCCTGGCACATGGGAAGAGCTTCATGATTTCTCCTTCATTCATGATCTGTATTGTGTACATTTGACATGTGGCAGAGCTCTGTGTTAAAACATGCGGCTGCTGCTGATCACACATCTTTTCAGCCTTGCCTGTGTCCTCAGGTGGCACGCACATGGGTATTACACTAGAAAAAGATGTTGGGAGTGCACTTGGTCTGTCTGTGTGTAGCTGGAAGTAGAAGTTCCCTTTCCTCATTCTATATGCGACGGTTGTTTTTGGATCTGTGCCCACACCTCCGACAACCTTCCTTGGAGGGCATGATAATCTCGAAGTCATACTCCCACGTGGCAGGGGACGCGTCCTCTTGGTTTGGGGAAAGCTTGTTCTCAGTTGAAATGTAGCTCGTTTGTTGTTTGGGGTGGTTTTATAGCATTGCTTTAGAGTTTATAGATCAATTCTAAATTATTTACAGAAAAATACCATCATGAAAGTGTAATAAACGATGAATAACAAGAGAAGCGATTCCGACTTCACGGGATGGCAGAAGCTAAGCCCTGGAAGGGAGATGGGTCCATTCACAAAAGGAATTCTTGCTATAGCATGCCTGACCTCAGCCTGCTTTACCAATCAATTAGTGAGCATTGTTTAAGCACCTGCTGCATGCTAGGCCCTGTGCTCAGGGAGCATCCACTCTACTAGGGGCATAAATGAATCCACAATCATTGAGTACCTCCTGTATGCCTGGCACTGTGCTAGGGCCTGGGGATGGAGATAAAGAAACCCTTGGCTTCAAAGACCTTACATGCTAAAGACAGGAACAGCACATACCCATGTAAGTCTGTATAAAATGGAACCCAAATCCATACAAGAGGAGGGCAGTGGATATAGTCTCGTGTAGAAGGGGAGCACTGAAAGAAGCTTAAAATTCTTAGACACAGAGGTGAGTTGGAGTGCATTCCAGGTATGGAGCACAGCCCATGCAAAGGTCCAGAGGTCAGAGATGGGAGGAGGCAGAGAGGAGCTTCAGGAAGGCCCACGGTGCTTCAGGTTTGTGAGCATTTTCTTCACAAGCCTCTGAAGACAGTGGTGGTGTGTTATGATTGCCCATTTCCACAGGATGTTCCACCATCATCCTTGCCTCCCTCCCCCTGGAGCCTTGGACTCCACCCCCTTCCCAAGCTGGCTCTGAAAGCAGCAGAGTTTTCCTCTCATCTTGTCCCAAACCAAGTCTCTTCACCCTTCCCACTCCTTCCCCACTTTCTAGTTCCCTTCGACGTGTGTTGTCTTTCTCTCTTAGCGTGGCAGGGGCTCACTTGCTGGTATTTGTGTCACATTAGCCCATGGACTGCTATGTCTCTATCTGTAAGGGTGTGGAGGTGTGAACTTCTCCTAGGCTCAGTGGTTCAATCAAGGGTGTAGCTCACTTATGACCAGCTTCTGGATGCCTGCATGGAATCAATCAATTGGTCAAAGGGATAAGTTAGACGTGAATCCAGAAAATGAATATCTTACCTCTGGGCCTTGGTTCATCAGAGAAGAGAATTCCCATAGAAGTATGATCCAGCAACTGCTTTGAAAGTCAAGCTTGGGAAGCACTCTGGGAATGCCCTGTGCCTTTACCAGAATGCAGCAGCTAGGGTGCTGAGACCAGAGGGAGTGTGACGTTCTCTTACCTAACCCCTGTTATCGGAGAGATTGAGCCAACGACAAGCAAGCCACCGAGCTCGGCCCTGAGAACGAACAAGCAAGACACACTGAGGAAAGGCTGTGCTTGAGGATTCCACAAAGGCAGAAAAGAGCTTGCATCCAACCAAGACTTAGGACTTACCCCCTTTGCCACAGGTGGTCTTTGAGATGGAGCCTATTTCCCCCTGCACTCTATGTACCATATTTCACCGCGTAATCATCACAGATTTTATGCCTTTTTTTTTTTGCAAAAAAGTGGGGTGTGACCATTATGTGAAGCTTTTTTAAAAGAAAAAAAATTGTGCCGGCATCACTTAAAAATGATTTATTGCTAAACTGTCTTTGGTGCAAGATTAGGATGCATGGAATGCTCATGAATAGACATTAAGATTGGGAAGATGCACGCCTTAGCATAGCATGTGACATACTCGTGGCAGCTTCACCTGCCCCCTCCCCTTGAACCTATGGTTCTTCACTGGCTTGGGTGACAATACCATTAGTATCATAGAGCTGTAAACAACCACACAAGTCAGCATTCAGAAATATACGGCCAGTGCACATGCACCGAGAATTCCAGACTTGCAGCTCACAATATGCAAGAGAGAAACGCTTCTCCATACGCCACTGATGAATACGTTGTTGCTTTGTTTACCTTTTAAGCAGCATGATTATACCATATGCAGAATTATACCATGTGATGAAAAATTGTAAGACAATTTTTGGACTGAAAAACAAGGTGTGGCAATTATATGGTGAAATACGGTATTTGTGGGAGAATGTCTCATGCACTCTCCCATCGGACTCCCACATACTTTGGAATGGATGTTCTTTATTTTGGTTCTTCTTCTAGATTTTCTGTAAATATCTCTTCATAGAAAGCAGTTTGTGTTCATTGATAGGAGGAGAGGGGTGATAACTGATTAAGCTGTGCTGGGTAGCACACTGGTGGGGGCTCACAAGTTACAGTCCCAGTACTTCTCCTCTGTCCTTAGCTTATCAGAATCCTGAAAGGGTAAAGGCAGTCATCACCTAGGGCCCCAGCCTGCCAGGGGGAGTGAGACTTGGAAAGTCACCCCAGAGCCTGTACTGCCTCTCTGCTGTCCTCATGGTACAAACAGAGACCTTGAGACTCAAACCACACACTTCAGTGCCTTGCGCGTGGCCACACGGCCAGCTGGGGTGGAAGTCGAGAACTCAGGTCCCTTGATTCTAAGCCCAGTGTTCATTCCACTGTATGATCCTACTTCATTCTTCTTTTTCCTTGTTGACCATCATCCAATTTGTAATTGGCCCTTAAAGCCAACAGCAGCGAACATGCATCATCCAAATTTTGAGTACTATTCTCTTATTACAATAATGGTAACTGGTATGGTCTTACTTTGATAATGGGACCTAATAATTGTTTAAGTGAAAAGGGAGCAGCAAGCATTTATCACATGCCTACTATGTGCCAAGCATTGGGTGGGATGGATAACTAAATGAAAAAGTCTCTGCCCAACAAGGAGCTTTTATTCTCCTGAGTTGGGGAGAGGAATTTGTGGAGTTGAAAATTTATCATCATAAATGTAGAGCTAGAGGGGCCCTCCAAGGCCATCTGGTCTAGTCCTTTCATTTTACGAAAGAGGAAACTGAGCCCCAGGGAGGTGAGATCACAGCTCATCACAGATTTGTACAGATGAGTGTTAGAGTGAGAATTCCTTTGCTTGTGTGGGTTGGATTTGTGGTTTCTGAGGTTTCTTTCAATGTAAAAATATTGTGATTCCATGAAGATAAGTAAGAAATAAAGGTATTTATTATTTTTTAAAACTAAGTGTTTAATCCAGTGGAGCCTAATGAGAATTGCTTGTTGTTCCACGGTGGGATATTCCATGGGTGACCTCACACCTTGCCAAATGTAATACATCAATGTGGGGGGGGGGAGGAGCCCGGGGGGAGAGGGGGAGCCCGCCCTATTCTTACATGGTTAGCTTACAAGGTGGAGGTATTCATCTCATTCCTTACTGTCTATCTTATGAAAGTTCCAATACTTGCCCAGGTGATGGGAACATTCCCCTCCTACTACATCAAGCAACAAGCATTTATTGTTTACCATATGCCAGGCACTGGGTGAGATGCTGGAATAGAAAGTACAAAGTAGATCTTCAGGAATTTTCCTTCAGCCCTATACCAATGGATGAAGAAGTCTGAATAAGCTGGAGAGGGTTATAGGGCCTTGGCCACTGCATGAAGGCAATTGGCACCACAGAGGAAACCTCAACCGGTTGAGTAGGGGATTAGTCATGCCCTTTGGGCTCATACAGAAAAGCAGAGCCATTCGGCAGGCTCAGGAATGCTTTGTGGAGGTAGCCCTCCACCCTTCTCCTGTATCAGAGGGCAGCAGAGGGGGTGCTCCCCTTCTCCAGTGCCATCTCTCTGCCAACCATCCCCTTGCTACTGTGGCCAGACTACCACCCTGGGGCCTGGTGTCCTGGCAGGTAGTTGTCTCTCCGGGAAAGCCTCAGTCACGCTTCATTTTTATTCTTCCTCTCCAGCGATCTCCTCACCAACCGCCTTGCACTCTGCCCACTGTTCCCCTCTCTGTGTCCCTCTGAGCATGGTACTTGGCACATAGTGAACACTTCACAAATGTTTCATCATGCACTTAGTTATGCATTCTTTCAAGCCAATGAAGGCTCTTGAGCAAGAAAAGTAGAAGAATCGCTCCTGGGTTGGCCCCGAGCATCCAAGGGAGCAGCTCCTCTCTGGCAGTCCCAGGTGGGGGAGCACTCCACAGGAGGCGGCACACAGACACTGTTATTCCTAGGCTGCTGTGTGTCCGAAACACTGGGCTGGTTTCTGAATTCTACAGCACTCATGGATATAAAATGAGGGAAAACTTCCCATATGATGCCCGGAACTTAATACATGTTAGGGAGATATACAATTGGGAAACCATGGCCAATGATACCGGCTAAAATTTCAGATACATGTAGCCCTCTTAAGGGTAAGTTGGATCATATTTGATGCCTGCAGTAACATCTTTCTCTAGTACTTTGAGGTGGTTTGATGGTGCTGTGATTTCTCAAGGGCCCTACCAATGGAACCCAACCTTTGTTAAGTCCTATTAAACTGTAAAGGCTTTGAATTGGGGCCTGATGAGATGTTAGGGTACTTTTGTCTTTTTTCAAATCTTGCAGCAACTCTAAAAGATTATCTGTTAAGTTGCAGGCAGGTGGTGCCAGGGTAGGGGACACAGGACCCAGACCCACAAAATGATAGGCCCCGGAGATATTGCAATAAATATAATCATGCAGTTGGCCTTTGGGGAAGGATAGGGTGAAGATGGCCTAATGCCAACTAAATGAATGCCACCTGTTGTGGGTCTTTGGGTTTCCATGGCAACTGTCCTGGTCCCCCGTCACACACTTTGATTTTTCCTAGGAATTGCCTGAAAGATGGAATACTACCAAAAAGAATGCTGTGGCCATAAGACATGAAGTCGCTCCCCTTCAGAACGCAGAGGTCACTGTCATCAGGAGAAAGTGTGTTTTGTTTGATGTAAGTGAGAGCAAATCGTCCTGTTCAAAGTATTGTGACAGGACTGATTTATGTATCTATTTGGTCAAATTCGAATTTTCTTTTTTAAATGGTTTATGGATTTTGGGGGAGGGAGCAGGTGGTGTTTTATATTGCACTTACCAATAATTCTCCGTCCTCAAAGCTATTTCCTTTGTAATAAAGAAAAATGGTTAAAACAAATTGACACAATGTATGCAACATTTCACACCCACAGCTTACCACCTCCTTACCAGAAGAGAGATATTGATAAGAATATTTAAACAACTGTTCTAAACCTAATTTATTTAATGAAATTACCTTTCTATTCTAACCTTATTTTTCTTCCTTCTGTATCAGGGGAAACAGGTGGAGTTCAGAGAGAGATTCAGAAGAAAAGCCCCATTCTGCTTTAATGCAGAAAAGCCATATGAAGTCCTTGATGAGGTAATGGTCCTGCAGTTCTGAACGGGTTAGGGTTAGAAAAAGCATTTAATTAAGATGAGTTGGTAGGTGTACAATGAGGTTTGACTTCAGGGCCAAAGACCCAGAGCTGGATGGGGTGTTAGAGGCAAGGGTAAGCCCTTGTCCAGAGTCCCAAGGGTATTATGTGTCAGAGACAGGATTTGAACCTTTGTCCTCCAGACCTAGAACCCACACTGTGTACGTTGTCCTGAGCTGCCTTAGCTGATTGCGTCCTTGTACAAACTGACAATCAGCTTCCTTAGGTCTGAGTTATCCCAGTTCTGCACCCCTTCCTGGGAGCTTAGAATTGAGAGCTTCAGGGTACCTGGGGTTAATTGCTTAATCCACCCCTATCACTTTACAGGTGGTTGTAAGGGTCAGAGAAGGGAAGTTATTAGTCCAAGATCACACAGCTCGTCATAGATTATTTCAGCCCTTAGTTTGGCTGCAGGTAAAATCACATCTCCCATCACCCTCTGTGTCCCTCTCCTCATTGCATGGAAGGCCAACAGATGTCATGTTCACCAACGTTAGGATGCCTGTTTGAATCCCTTCCATGGTGTGTTACCAGCAGGAGTATGCTGGAAAATGTTTAATAATCAGGTCTTCAGGAAAGTGCTTTACACACGGCACATTTTTAGTTGAATCTACATTGTTAATGTTTTCTCTGTCACTTAACTCTAGACAACCAACAGCAACCAAAAACAAAACAAAACAAAGCCCTGATCTGTAGTGTTTGCCCATTTCCAAGGCATAAATGCTTACATGGAAAATTTAACAATCCTCTCTCAAGAATTGGTTTAAGCTATAAGAATGCAGTTTTTCTGTTATTACTACTAATGAAGTTGCCTAATAATAATCAACAAGCATTTATTTAGTCACGTCAAGTCAAGAAGCATTTATTAAGCACTTTGTGGCTGATTCTCTGCTGGTGGTAAAAGACAGTCCCTACCACTGAGAAGCTTACGGTCTAACAGGGGAGAGAATAGGCAAACAACCGAAGCAGGTGCAAGATATTATAGTGTAAATGAAAGGTAATTTCAGGGGGAAGGTGCTGGTGTTGAGGATAATTGGCAGAGGCAGAAAGTCAAATTTTAGATGAGATTTGAAGGAAGACAGGAACCCTGGAGGCAGGAATGAGGAAGGAGAGAATGTCAGGCCTGGGGCAAAGCCAGGGAAAATTTGGAGAGTCCAAAGATGAAACGTCCGAAGGACCAGTGTCACTGGAGGGGAACAAGGTGTAAAAGGCTGGAAAGGCAGGAAGAGGTCAGATTGTGAAGAACTTTGAAAACCAAACCAAAGATCTGGTATTTGATCCTGAAGGTGATAGGGAGCCACAGGAGTTTATTGAGTAGGGATAGACTTGCAGTTTTGAAAGATCACTTTAGTGGTTGAATGGAGGATGGGCTAGAGTGGGGAGAGACTTGCAGCAGGTAGACCCCCTCCCAACAGCTACTGAGGGCATGAGATGATGAGACCTGTACCAGAGGAGGGGCTTCATATCTCTTTGATGTTGGAAAACTTACATGAATACAATAATTCCCCAAATAGCCAAGTACTTTATCAGGCAATGATGTTCTCTATCTTGCGTTTGACTTCTGGGAAACTGAGTCATCAACACCTTTTTCCCTGTGCTATGGGGTAGGAATAAGAAGAAGAAATCCTTTGATCTGGAAACTTTATTCTGATCAAGGGTTTAATGCCAATCTTGACACTAGTAATTACATTGACTTACTTGCCAATTTTTTCTTCTGACAAGAGGCAGCTAGGTGTTATAGTGTATAGAATGCTAGGCTGGGAGTCAGGAAGACCTGTCTTCAAAGCCTGCTTCCAACACTTAGCAGCTCTGTGCCCCTGGCAAGTCACTTGGTGGTTAACCTGGCTGGCTCTGTTTTCCTCATCTATAGAATGAGGGAGTTGAATATGGCGGCTTCTCAGGCCCTAGATCAATGATTCTATGAACCTGTGACTTCACTGGTATAGAGAAATCCCTGCGCAGAGCAGTGAGGGCTTAGTGATTTAGTCTTGCAGAGCAGTCTAGTGCAAAGAGAGGTTCAGTCACTTCCTTCAGGCCACACAGCACCATTTAGGATTTGAGCCAAGTCTCTTGGACTATGGTCGTCATTGATCCTCACTATGTAGCATCCCATGACCACATAGTTACACTGATAAACTAAAGTGGTCAGTGATTTAAGAAACAATCTCGGGTTTTTCTTGCGCACTGGAATTTGCCCAAACAGGGCACTCTGCCTCCAGTGGCCAGGCCTGCCTTCAAGCTTGGGAGCTGTCGAGCTGTCCTTGCTTTCCTCATTGACTGTCTGCCCCACCATTCTAGAAGTGAACTTGTCACTTCAGAGACCAGTGAAAGGCACAGACAAGCTGAAAGAAGGACTGGTTTCTTTTTTGAAACTTTTAGTTGGAAGATGATTTGGCTTTAAAAGTCTACTCTTCTAGTTATGGCTTGATTAATTGAACATAACCTATGGAAAAAGTATCTACTTGAAAGAGATGACATCTTTTGCCATGAAAAATCTGAAGTTAAGATTTTACTTCCATTGAGGTTGGTTTGGCTATTTGGCCTCAGTGAGCCCTGAAATGCCTTCCAGACCTAGAGCCTAAGAGATTTCAGAAGCACCAACATTGTCATTTGCCTGTCTCAGACACATGCTTTGTTTTCATAAAATTCACTCTCCTGATATGATTGATTTTTAAATGACTTTATTAATATTTAGGATCAATGTCAACTTGAAAAGTAAGCTCTGATAGACTGTTCCAGGGATCTCTCCTTGACACTACACTACTTACCTTTTTTTAATGACTTGGATGAAGGTATAGACTGCCTTCATGGTTATCACATTAACTGATGATAGCCTTTGGCAGCATTTTACAAGACAGAACTAGCCAAAGATGAATGTAAAGTCCAGCTATAGTCCAAAAGTCATTCAGAAATACAGTATGGGGGAAGGGTGGCTTCCTGTCTCCAAGATATTTCTCAACACAGGTAGCTAGAATTTGAATCAAGAAGATCCAATTTTCAAATCCTGCCGGAGATACTTACTAACTATGTGACCTTGGGCAAGTCACTTAATCTCTCTTGGTCTCAGTTTCCTCATCTGTAAAACTGGAAATAATAATGGAATCTATCTTGCATGATCGTTGTGAGGATCAAATGATATAATATATTTAAAGCACATATATAAATGGCAGTTGGTGGTGGTGGTGATTGTGATGGTGGTGATGATGATGGCAGTGGTGATGGTGTTGATGTTGATGGTGATGATGGTGGTGGTAGTGATGTTGATGGTGATGATGTTGATGGTGGTGATGATGATGGTGGTGGTGCTGGTAGCGGTAGCAGTATTCTGTGAGTCTAAATTTCCCTTCATCTTGAATATTATATTCCATTTGGGGCATTGCATTTTGGAAAGGACATTGACAAAAATAGTCCCAGAGCATTTATCATTAGACTGTACTTTCCCATATGATGTTTTTATGATGTGTTACTTAAAGTACAGTTGAGTGTCATTTCATACAAGTGACAGTTTTTAGATTGCTGTATTGTTTTTTCTCTAAATGTGGAATTTTTAAAGACTTGCTACATTCTTAAGTATGATTTTTATCATCCCATAGAAACAAATTTTTTCCAGCAAAATTTCCAATTTTACAATGAAAATCATAAGGGTAAAATAAAACCCATAGAAATTGGCTCCTCAGAAAACTTTCCTGGGGGGCATCCATTCCATCACTAGAATATCTTGGGAGTCTTCAGAGAAGGAAGACAGTCTTGTGACTGTGTTTGGTGCTGGAGCACTCTCATTTTTATCATAGAGTGATTACTAAAGGTGGAAGGATGAAGCCCACCTGGCCAGCACTTCACTAACGAACTTTGGAGTCGCTGGATGTTTCCATACCTGAGCTAGAGCATAGAGCAGCCTGGGCAGGCTCACTTGTTTCAGTTGGTTTTTTGACAGGTAGGATGAGTGAAATATGTGTTTTTTTCTCCAAGGTAAATGAAGAGCTTGAGGCCTTAGAAGAAGAAATGTTGCAGATGCAAGAATGGACAAGTCTTTTCGAAGTGGCCCTTCCCGACTATAAACAAATCAAACAGTGTCGCAGGGAAATTCGGCTGCTCAAGGGCCTCTGGGATCTGATTATTTACATCCAAGTGAGAGTTTGCTTTTGAAAATCATTGTCTTAGGTCCCTCTGGCTAGTCTTCTTTCTTGTGTGTATTTGTATGTAGGTAATCTTAGGTGTGCTTGGTTTTTATGGCATTAATAAATTATGTGGCTGTCATGGGGTTTTTCAGACTTCGATTTTTCTTCCTTTTTTAAAGTCAGTCTTTGAGTTGTTCACATTTCTCTACTAGAAAAATGTTCGGTTAAAAATTCCTATTTTTCACTTTAGCATTTACACGATACTGCAAAGGGGTTCCCACTTTGAACCCCAAGTTTTTTAAAAGATTTGTATTAAACACTCTTAAAGTGTTATAAATTTTCTGTGGAAAATATTGTGTTTTATTTGTTAGAAGGGAGGGCAGCATTGTGTATAGGGGTAAGGGGAAATTTGAGTTAGTGATAAGTGATGGGATAATGGAGCATCAAGAAATTCAACCTTTTTATGAAGAAACTGAGGTCTAGAAAGGTTAGATTACTTGCTAAAGTCAGGAAAGTAGGAAATGTCAGGGGTGAGATTTCAACTCCAGAACCAGGGCTTCTTCCAATGTACCACTGAGGCAATCGTGCTTGTATGTGGTTTACCTGAAACTGTAAAATGAGTGCACTGAGGTTGTAGGTGGGAATTGAAAGTATACACACAAAAATGAAAAAGACTAAATTAGGGACCCCAAAACAAAGCAACAATGCAACTGCCTTGGTAAGTGGAATAGATAGATGCTTTTAGAAGCCATCCACAACTAATAGAATTTCACTGTGTTGTCCTCAATTATTTTTTTATTATTCATTGTATATGTTTTTGGTGATTATGAAATTAATAATAACAAATTTAAAATAGGAGGGTTTTTTTCCTATATCCATAAGCATTATAAGAAGTAGCCCTTGACTCAAGTCAGTAAGCGCTTGTGGAGTGGCTGCGATGTATCAGGCATGGTGCTAAGTGCTGGGAAATCAGTGGAGCCCTACAATTATTGTGACCACAGAGACCTGTGATAGTAACAAGAGACCTCAGAGAACACAGTAACCAGTGGAGTAAAAGACAGGGCACAGTCCAGAGACCTAGAATCTGATCAAAATGTGGAAGAGCAGAGGCTGGCCAGTGGTAGAGTCAGGTTACGTCTTTGGAAGCATGATGCAGTTTCATTTGAGGATCAAAAAGTACTAGGGTTTTAGTCAACAAGCATTTCTTAAGGGACACCGGACTGGGTTACTAAGAAGGCAAAGCCAATCTGCCATAAAGGAGCTGAATATTGAAATAACTAGGTACAAATAATACATATGCAGGGTTGGTAGCAGATACTCAGTGGGAAGATGCCTGCTGCTTGGGCAACCCAGAAAGGGCTCCCATGAAAGATGAGATTTGAGGTGTCTTGAAAGAATCCAGGGGGCTTTTCAAAGTCATGGGAATATTCTTCCAGATGCAATTCTAACTAAATACCTGCTCTATAAATGATAACATCATTATGTGTCTAACTTTCCCTGTGACTAGAAAGCGATGCATCAGGTGGTTTTGGGGGGTACATCTGACCCTTGCCAACAACTTTTTGTTCTAGGGTTGGGGGGATTTGACAAGGAGAGTTAATATTGAAGAAATTGGATTTCTGCTGGTCAATGGGGCCACTGTGTATCATCAATTTCTGTGCTATGTGGCTGAGACTCACTTTCACCAAATGTTGTTGACACTTTTATCTGCTCCTCCGGTTTCAGAGAAGCATCGATAATTGGACTAAAACCCAGTGGAGACAGATTAATGTGGAACAGATGGATGGCGAGCTGAGGAGGTTTGCCAAGGCAAGTTCCGAAGCTGTCTACTACCACAATTTATTTTTCTCGACACCGCCTCTTTTCTGTATTCCCCTACCCAGGCTCCAATGGGTTTTTGGCACATGGGCTTGCTTAGCTTAAACATGAACATCTGAGATGATATTTCTTTCCTATCAGCCAGTCACACTCCTAACCAGAACTGTCTGTCCATGAATGGTTTGGTTGAATTATCCTGTAGTTTATGAGTTACGAGTCACCCCCGAGGGTATAAGCATTCTTTCTTGTAGTTTTTGAGGAGAGTAAAGGTGACTGGAAATATGAAAGGCTGTGTGTGGAGGTGGGAAGGGACCTCAGCTTGTGGTAGCTCTTGGTTCATTTCCTTGGAAGCAACAGCTAAACTATATATAGGGCATGTGTGTTGCTTCTAGAGTCGTTGATGGAAGTATTTCCTCTCTAGAGAGCATAGGGAACCATCTAAATCCCATTCAATTCAACAAGCATATATCAGGCACCTGCTCTCACGGGACATTAGGCTAAGAACTAAGAATACAAAGACAAAATGACAGTTATTGCCTTTATAGACTTTACATCCTACTGGGGAACAGGCACATTATGTACACTGATAAATTGAAGATAAGGTCTTATCACACCTTATTATCATAGTAATGAAGAGATCAGGTAATGAAACAGGAAGATCTATTTTGAAGACAGTACAGACTCAAAGGGATCATGGATCTCGAGTCAGAAGGTACCTTAGAAGCCATTTCATCCAACCTGCTCATTTTGCAAAGGAAAAAAACAAAGTCTAGGAGATGTTAAGGGACTGGCCAAGGTCACACAGATCACTGGAAAAGAAGGGACCTCAAAGGTCATCTAGTTCAAACTTTTCATTTTACTGGTGAAGAAACTGAGGTCTGGAGAGGTTAAATTACTTGCTAAAGTCACAAAAGTAGTAAATGTCAGGGTGAGATTTCAACTCCAGAGTCAGGGCTTCTTCCAATGTGCCACTGAGGCAATCGTGCTTGTATGTGTTTACCTGAAACTGTAAAATGAGTGCACTGAGGTTGTAGGTGGGAATTGAATGGGGGAGGCATCCTTAATTCCTCACTGCCTTTACATCCATAGACACAGCTGTGTTAGGAAGCGAATGCCTTCTCACATAAAGGATGCAGATTAGCAAAAGTAAACCCCCCAAAAGACCCAAGAATTATAGAATCAGAATCACAACATCTGAGAGCTCACAGCTGAACAAGAATTCTCTTTTCAGTGTCCTTGCTTAGGGTCACTCAGTCTTGGCTTAAAGCTGTCCTATGAGGGAGAACCTGCTCAGCCCAAGGCAGCCCTTTTCATGGTGAGGTTTCAACATGCTTTGTGACTCCCACCCACTGTTATTAGTTTTGCCCACTGGGAGCAAGCAGAAAAAAAGCCTAATCCCTTAAAAAAATTTATGTTGCTTAATTTTTTACAATTAAGATGTATTTATTTATTTCCCGCTTCCCCTCATTGGAGGTTGCAGGGGAGATACCCTTGTAACAAATAAGAACAAGCATAGTCAAGCAAAAGACGTTTCCATTTTGGACAATGATCCAAGACAACTCCAAAAGACTCCTGATGTAAAATGCCATCCACGTCCAGAGAGAGCTATGGAGTCTGAATGAAGATCAGAGCAGACTATTTTTGCTTTGCTTTTTGTTTTTCCTTTCTCGTGGTTTTCCCCTTTTGTTCTTTTTTTGTTTGTTTATTTGTGTTTTGTTTTTTTTGGAGGGCAGTTGGGGTTAAGTGATTTGCCCAAAGTCATACGACTAGTAAGTATGTCAAGTGTCTGAGGCCAGATTTGAGCTCAGGTCCTCCTGATTCTAGGGCTGGTGCTCTATTCACTGTGCCACCTAGCCAGCCCTCCCCTTTTGTTCTGATTCTTCTTTCACAACATGAGTAATGTGGAAATATGTTTAAGACAATTGTACATGTACAATCTACTCTACTATCTTGGGGAAGGGGGAGGGAGGGAGAAAAATTTGGAACTCCCAATCTTACCAAAATGAATGTTGAAAACTATCTTTACATGTAACTAGAAAAAAATACTATTAAGTGCAAAAAGAAAAGAAATCCCCACATTGACCACATTCAAAAATGACTTGTCTCAGTCTGTTCCATGAGTCTACCACCTGTTTGTCAGGAGGTGAGCAGCAGCATTGTGGACCCTCTGGAGACATGGTTGGTCATTGGCCTGATGAGCATTCTGAGGCTTGGAAAGGCGCTCATCATGGCAGTGTTCTCATCATATACATCGTTCTCCTGGCTCCACTCACTTCCCTCTGCAGCCTTTCATATTTGTCTTTCAGGTTTCTCTGAAACTTTCCTTTTCATCATTAGAATGTAAGTGGCCATGCCCCAAATGATGGGCACCCCAAGTGCCAGTTTCTTACCTCTCTTCCACAGAGAAGCTGACAGTTACTTTGACCCTCTGGTCCCCCAAATCTTCTCCATGCTAAACATTCCCAGTTTCTTCAACCAATCTTTATCTGGTATAATGTTGAGACCTTTCACAAGTCAGTCAGTAAGCATTTATTAAGGGCTTCTGATGCTATAGGCATTGGATATAACCTATAAGTGTTAGCTATATACAGGAGGGTAAAAAACAGCACTTGTTCTCAGGGAGCTTAGTCTAAAGGGGGAGATAACATAGAAATCATTAGAGACACGTAACTATGTACACACACACGTGTCACATACAATCATTAGAAAGTGAATACAGAAGGAAGGCACTCACAGGGAGGGCAACACGCTGCTGTGCTCCTGATGGAAGTCTCTAGTTCATCGCCTCCCTTCCTAAAAGGCAGCACCAGAAATAGTGACCTTGAGTTTCTGTGGCATTTCTTTGGTTGGGCACAAGGGACAGTAGCAGCAACAGCAGGGTGATGATGATGATGATAAACTCAGCCCACAAGCTCTGGAACATTCCAAGAGCTGCCGGCAGTCCCTGGCCAAAGCATTTCATGGAGTCTGCGTGCTTTGCTATCCTTACACTAAAGCCAGGAGGCAACTTCTTCCACAGATGACAGGATAATAATAACTAGAATGTATATAATGCTCTAAGATTTGCAAAGTACTTTATGAGGGTCCTCTCTATTGATCCTCACAAGGAGCCTGGGGGGAGGTGCTATTATTATCTTTGCTCTACTGATGAGGAAACTAAAGTAAACTGAGGTTAAGGGAATTGCCTAGGGTCACACAGCTAGAAGTCTGACTAGCTTTGATCTCAGGTCTTCCTGACTCCAGGCCCAGTGATCTATCCATTGCACAACAAAATATAAGAGAGATGGTTTAACCATTTGCAACAATCCCTATTCCTTAGGACATATGGTCACTCGATAAGGAAGTTCGCGCCTGGGACACCTACTTGGGACTGGAGCTAATGGTGAAGAACTTGCTGGCATCTCTGAGGGCAGTGATGGAATTACAGAACCCAGCCATCAGGGAGAGGCACTGGCACCAACTGATGGACGTCACTGGGGTCAGTATCTTGTGAATTCAGCCTGTTTGGGAGCATGAAGGTGGACCTGAAGTATCCCTCGAAAGCCACCTTCTGGTATGAAATAAAGAAGGTGCCTGAGTAGTGTTGATAGATGTTGTAAGAGGAGGGCTATGGGAAATGGAGCTTTCATTGTACCATCAGGAAAAGTGTCTTCCCATGGGAAAATGCTTCTGGTAATACAGCTGTTTTTTTTTTTTTTCCTAAAGATACTTGACGGTATGTAAGTCTCTATGGCAGTTGAAGTTACTTTTTGTTCTTCCCAATCTCGTGGCTGGTTTTTCCCCTCAGTTTTATTAATGACTTTTATTTTTTCATATCACAATCAGTTCTTAAAACATCCCTCACCCCCACTCTAGAACAGAAGCCTTCCTTTCAACAAAGAACAATTAAGCCAAAATGCCCAATACAATGAACTCACTTAATAATTGATGTAGCCTTCTGCCCTAAGCGGGGAGAAGATCGGTGAATTCCATTATTTGCTTATCACAGTCTGTGTTTGTATGTGGTTTTGTTTATTCCTTAAGAAAGAAAAGGAACCAAACTTATATAGAACTTCACTCTGATTGTCAGGGAAGCTAAGAACCCTTATGTGTTCCAAATGGATGAGATTATTGAATATTGTGACAGAAAAGTTAGAGAGTAAACTTCTTGCTTTTAAGTTGAGAAGTGAAAACTGGGATGATACATAAGGACACAATGAGCTAGAGAAGGAAATGGTGAGCTTGTCCAGGATCTTTGTGGAGAAAGCCCCAAATGGACTCCCGGAGAGTAGAAGACTGAACGAGGCACATTTAGGAGGGTCTCTGGGATAGTCAGCAGAAGCAGTCTTTGACAGGCTCCAGCTAGCTTTGGTGCCCAAAAGAACCCCCATGGGTTTTTTGTGCAAGAGAAATCTGTAGAAATTCATGTTAGGCTTTTTTTTTTTAGAATCCTAAGTCAATTTACTGACAAAGACTTGGTGAAATTAAAGAAATGGATGGAAATCTTGTTAAATCACTCCAGCAGTTTACAATGAAAAACAAATGAGAAACTCTGTGTTGCTGGGATTTAGAGTGGATGTTACCAAGTGGCCTGGGTGATCCTTCTGTAAAGTGGGCTTTGTAGACAGAAGAGATGAGATAAGTGTGTGGTAAAAGAAAAGAAAAGCCCTCTCAGCACTGAGGCTGCTTCTCTCTCAGTGACTAAATGTCTCCAACTCAGCGTCTCTCAGACTGTGCAGCAAGGAACCCTGAAACATCTCGAGTTTCTTCTTTTAATGAACCTTGTGTAGTTTGTTACTAAGCATTAAAAATCATCATTTTAGAAAACTCGACTACCACAGTTTTACCAAAGTTTTGTCTGGACTGAAAGGGTCTGCCATTATGAGAGTGTTTAAGAATCACAGTAGAGTTGACCCTTACACGTATCTAAGAGCCAGGCTGAGCTCAATCTGAAATTTCAAAGAAGGCAGCCTAGTATAGGACAGCAAGTGTTGAAACTGGGTCCCCCAGGTCCCAGCCCTATTTTTGCATCTGTCTTAACAAGGGGTATAGCCTTAGGCCCTGGTTCCCTAATCTGGAAAATTTCTAGGTTGAACTACATGGACTGTCAAGTGCCTTCATTCCTCAGTCTGTGTTTTTATATATGTTAATTGTCATCCTAATTAATTCCTTTGAACTTTTGTTAAGCTTACTTTTTAAAAAAAAAAGTGTTATGGATTCCTTTTTTTTTTCTTTGCTTTTTGGAGGGCAATTGGGGTTAAGTAACTTGCCCAAGGTCACACAGCTAGTATTTGTGTGTGTGTGTGTGTGTGTGTAAGTGTCTGGGGTTGGATCTGAACTCAGGTCTTCCTGACTCTGGGGCTGGTGCTTTACTCACTGCGCCACCTAGCTGCCCATGGATTCCTTTTCTATACACAAAATACAGTTATTTTCTGTGATGGCTTACCCCCAGCCTGCCTCCCAATAGAACTGTCCCTTGTAACAAAGACAGACGTGTCAACTCCCCCTGCTAGCCTGGGCACTGCTGGGCACCCCTAGGCCCCATCTCTCTGTGCAACAAAGGCCATGTGCCTTATCACTTCTCCTCCAGCACCAAGACCGCTCATTGTACCTAACCTGTGCTCAGCTGCCACCTACTGCTGCTTCTGTCTCTATCACTGTAGTCATTTTGGAGACTCACCTTCCTGATTTGGCTTTCTGCCTTCTGTAACAATTCCTCTAAGTCTTCCTATGTTTCTCTGAATTCTTCATATTTTTCACTTCTTAGAACTCAATAATATCTGACTGCATTATTTTGTCACAATTTGTCCAGTCAACGGCACCTCCTTTGTTTAATTTTTTGCCCTCACAGAACATACAACAAAGAACTTTTGATCACATAGGAGACCTTTCCATCTTTGACCTCAGAGTATTTGTCCACTGGGGCCATTGCTAAGCCAAAGGATATATACACACACAGACATGTATGTTCCTATGTAGATGTGCGTGCACATGTGACAATAGCTAAGAGCTTTTGTCACACAATCCCAAACTGTTTTTAAGGAAAGGTTGGATAAATTCACAGTGTACCTCGAATGCCTGCCTTGAATCACTCGATCAACAGGCTTTTATTAGACATGCACATCTATCTACCAGGCACTGCCTTTCCTCAGCCTCACCAGCATTGACTGGATCCATCTTTGTTGCATCTGCTGATTCGATGGGCTTGAGGTCAATCCTCGGAGTTGCTTTAATATGCATTTCTCTTACGAGCAAGGTGGCCCCTTCTTCCCTTTCCAGACTTCCGACACTCTCCTGGCTACTCTGATTCCCTCCACTGGTCTGCTTGGTTTTCCTTATACCCAACATTCCATCCAGCCATTCTGGGGCCTGGCCCTTCCCCATTCCTATAATGCTCTCCTTCTTCTCCTTCAAGACGAAGTTCAAATCTCCCCTTCTGCAGGGGCTCTTCCCCAGGCTTTCCCACTGAAATGACCTTCACTCTATACTGTTCTGTAACTTCCATCATCTCCCTCTTTAGAATGTAAGCTCCTTGAGGGCAGGGACCTTGTTTTTGCCTCTTCATGTCCCTCGTGCTTAGCACAGGGCCTTGCACATGGCAGCTACTTTAAAGTGGTTTGATTGAGTGCTCAATTGGAGAATTTTTCACATGGCTG
>NW_027185797.1:32655301-32706507 GCF_028583685.1 Petaurus breviceps papuanus | reverse complement strand
TTAAGTAACTTGCCCATGGTCACACACCTAGTAAGTGTCAAGTATCTGAGGTCGGATTTGAACTCAGGTTCTCCTGAACCCAGGGCCAGAGCTCTATTCACTGTGGCACCTAGCCACCCTATTAAGCCACCTTTAAAAATAGGTGTTTGGATTTGAGATGTTTCTTGTTGATTTCTTCTCTTCATTAGGTTAGGTTCTCCATCAGTGAGGGCACAGTTCTGGCAGACTTATTGGGACTACAGCTGCATGAAGTGGAAGATGAAGTCCAAAATATTGTGGACAAAGCTGTGAAGGAACTGGGCACGGAAAAGGTAGAATTTCCTGCTTTGGGCTTCATGTTCTTGGGGGTGGCCTATTTCTGTACCAAAAGAAAATGCCGACTCACGGACAGGTGCCTGTGGAATAGGAGAAAATACACTGGGTTACTGTTGTTCTGTAAGAAATGATAAGTAGGCAGACTTCAAAAAAGCCTGGGAAGAGCTATGTGAACTGATGCTGAGTGAAGTGAGCAGAACCAGGAGATCATTGCATGGCTTAGCTCTTGTCAGCAATACAATGATCCGAGAAATTCCAAGACACGCCTGATGGAAAATGCTATCCTCATCCAGAGAAAGAACTGTGGAGTCTGCATGCAGATTGGAGCAGACTATTTTCACTTTGTTTTTTCCTTTCTTGTGGTTTTGCCCTTTTATTCTGATTTTTCTTCCACAACATGACTAATGTGGGAAGATGTTTAACATGATTGTATATGTATAACCTATTTCAGATTGCTTGCTGTATTGGGAATGGAAGGGAGGGAGGAAGAAAAATTTGGAACGCAAAATCTTACAAAAATGAATGTTGAAAGCAATCTTTACATGTAATTGGAAAAAATAATTTTGAGTGGGGGAAAAAAGAAAATGGACTGGATTGGATACCAGGGTTTAAATCCTGGCTCTGCCAGCTAGGCGGCACAGTGAATAGAGCACTGGACCTGGAATGAGGAAGACGTGAGTTCAAATCTGGTCTTAGATACTTTTTAACTGTGTGACCCTGGGCAAGTGACTCAACCCTGTTTGCCTCAGTTTCCTCATCTGTAAAATAAGCTGAGAAGGAAATGGCAAACCTCTCCAGTATCTCTTCCAAGAAAACCCCGAATGGGACCATGAAGAGTCAGACATGACTGGCACAGCTGAACAACAACTCTCCGTTACTAAGCTGTGACTTATCTTGGACAAGTCACTTGAGTCATCTGAGCCTCAGTTTCCCCACTTGTAAAACAGGTATAATACATGTGCACCCCCTACCTATCCTGGCTCTTGAGAAGAAAACACTTTTTATAAGTTTTGAGGAAGCAAAGCTTGTCCTATATCTGACAGTCAGAAGCTCGGGGCTTTGAAAATGAGCTCTTTTCTTAGTCTGCCAGACCTCACTGGCTTCTTCACTCCTCAGTACCATTATCTGTGAAATGGGAATAATCACGCGTAACCTGGATATTCTTTGGAATTTGTAAAATTCTTTTACATCGAAGGGCGCTTCCTGTGATACCAAGTTATGTAATTCATCCTGTTTCTAAACAGATTCTTACTGAGATCCGCTATACCTGGGCCACGATGGAGTTTTCCTATGAAGACCACTACCGGACGGGGGTCCCTCTACTAAAGTCTGATGAACAGCTTTTTGAGACCCTAGAACACAATCAAGTAAGCTACTTTTCCATCAGCTCTCCTTCCTTGACACAAACAATATTCTTTTGAAATGGAGATTTGAGAATCTTTTGGGCTCTGAGTTAGAACAAGAACATGGATTTTCCCAGAATTCAGTGAACATTTCTGGTCTCAAGTTAGGACAACCTCATATCCCATGTATTTTTCCAACAGCTGCAGAGCTGCCTGGCCCCATTTACCACTGACGCGTGTACGCGAGGGAGAGATTTACTTGCATTGTTCATTACAGCAGGAGACTTTTAAATGTGTGCCGAGCGACTTGCACTTAATTATCATCTCGTTTGTTGCTTTTAATTGCACGCCCTCCTTTTAGGTTCAGTTGCAGACGATCCTACAAAGCAAGTACGTGGAATATTTCATCGAGCAAGCCTCGGCTTGGCAGAAGAAGTTGAATGCAGCAGATGCCATCGTCTTCCTGTGGATGGAGGTCCAAAGGACCTGGTCTCATTTGGAGAGCATCTTTATAGGCTCGGAGGACATCCGGACCCAGCTCAATGAAGATGCCAGGAGATTCGATGGCATCGATACTGACTTTAAGGTAGCACGAGGATGTCATCGGATGGTTTGGTGGGATGTGAGTAGAGGTGAGGGGCTGAGGTTTCTCCACTGTGACTCATCTCTTCCCTAACCCAAAGACAGAGATGGAAGGAACCTCAAAGGTCACCTGATCCAACATCCATTTTATAGATGAGGAAACTAAGGCCTAGAGAGAGCTTAAGTGACTGTCCTCAGAGCTAAGTGGGTGGTAAGCAATAGATACAGGATCGTAGTGTTATGGGATCATAGAACTAGAACTGTGAAAGGGCCTCAGAGTCCAATTTAACCATTTTATGGATGAGGAAACGGAGACCAGGAAAGGTAAAAATGCCTTGCTTAAGGCTAGGGGGTCTGTTAAGTGGCAGGTGACCGTGGGATCCCAGACCAAAGCTGAAAAGGATGCCAGAGGCCAGCTAGTCCAACCCTCCACACAGAGAAGAAAACTGAGACCCAAGGAAGGTGTGAGTTGCCCAAAGTCACATACAGGGAATGAACACAAGAAGCAGGACTCGAACCCAAGCCCTCTGAGCCCTGAGCATCATTCCATGATGGTCTCTGAGGATTCCCAGGACTGAAACATTTATCACCCAGTGGCCAATCTGTGGCAACTCTCTGTACTTAGCAAGGCTGGTCCTAAGATGCCAGACACATAAGTCATTCCGGTAGCCTGGGCTCTTCGTTATGTCTCTCAGGTCTGTGGCCACCTCCAAGCCACGGAGATGTCATGAGAGAACCTTCCTGGAAGACTGCAGGAGCAACTAGGCTTTTATGGGCCCATGCCCTCAGCCAGCACCACTTGGGGGCTAGAATCTTCTTCCTCCATCTCGCCCTTGGGCCATTTCTCTCTCCCAGTTTGAAGCAGAGTACAGTGTGACCAGATTGTTTCTGTGCTGTGTGTCTTTGCCCCATTTACTGTGACCTGTGTTAGTCAGACAGCCTCTGAAGACTTCTTAGTGATTCCCTTCCTTTCTTGGTTGTTTATTTGAGTAACAGCAATGATGATATTGGGCACTAGTGGGAATGGAGGCGATACCCAAAGGGTTTCTGCAGGGAGAAAGCATCTAGCCTTGCTCCTTGTGAGATCTGTGATCTCTCTCAATCAACACGTGCTGATTAAAAACAACTATGTGTCAAGCACTGTGCCAGCCACTGGGGATTCAAGGACAGAAGGGAGTCATCCCTGTCCTTAAGAGACTCTGTCAGAGAGATGCCAAGTGTATATAAAACATGTATAAAACGGGTGGCTAGATGGTGCAGTGGATACAGTCGGGAGGACCCGAGTTCAAATCTGACCTCAGATACTAGCTGTGTGACCCTGGACAAGTCACTTAACCCTGTTTGCCTCTGTTTACTCATCTGTAAAATGAGCTAGAGAAGGAGATAGCAAACCACTCCTGTATCTTTGCCAAGAAAACCCCCAAAGGGGTCGTGAAGAGTCAGACGGGACTGAAATGACTGAACGACAATGTAAAAAATAGATCCAAGGGACATTTGGAAGGGAGGGCTTAACTGGCTGGGGATATCAGGAGAGGCAGAGGGAACTGAGGGAGGCTCTGGAGCAGATGTTGGGAGGGAGAGTGTTCTAGGCACTGGGGACCCACGCCCAGCTCGAAGCCGGCCGAGAATGGAGAAGGCTTGGAGAAATCTTAATGCCCAGGACTGACTCGTATCCTTCCATGCAGGAATTAATGTTTGACACTGCGAAGATCAAAAATGTTTTGGAAGCAACAGGCCAACCCCATTTGTATGAAAAGCTGAAGGATCTGCAAAGCAGGTGAGGCGCCCGGAGCCCCTTAAGGTCTGAAGAGCGGGCGGGCTGTGTACCACACGTAGTGCCTGGTGTCCCTCCCCAGTCTCTGCCCTCCAACAAGCCCCGAGGCCAATTCCACAGAAATCACTTGGAGTTTACGAGGGGCTTGTACGGAGTCATCTTTTATGGCCCTCCACACTCCTGAGAAGTGAGTGCTCTTATCAGCATCATTTTACAGATGAGGAAACTAAAGTATGGAAACATCAAGTGACTTGCCCAGGGTCACACAGAGAGAGAGACAGAGAGAGAGGGAAAGAGAGAGGGAGAGAGAGAGAGAGAGAGAGAATGAATCAGAGAGAGACAGAGTTGTAACACAAGAACCTGCTTTGTCATGGGGGCTACCCAGCCACACACATGCACACACACGCTCATACACACAGACACATGCACATGCACACGCAGGCACACACGCACACACAGACACGTACACACGCACACACAGACACGTACACACGCACACGAACACAGCTCAGTAAATGTTGAGAATCAAACTAGAAATAGAACAGAAAATGGAATTAATTCTCAATTAGAAATTAGTTCGCATTTGAAATAGACTTTGATCAAAGGGGGAGGCTGTGAGTATATTTTTGAAGGAGTTAATTATTTCTGATTAAATTCCGTGGAAATGAGCTGTGCCTTGAGCTTTGCCCAGGGGCCAGGCCTGGGAGCAATGTAGCAGAAAAGGGAAATGGGGACCCCCCCCAATAAAGCACCTACTGAGGACTGAGAGTCTGAAGGCAAGTGAGCTGCCTTGGGGGCCTCTCCCTGGAGGCCAGTCAGTTAATAAGCCAAAGTTAATTTGGAGCCGCTCAGGGTGTGGGGTGCTAGGATTCGTAGAAGCCTGATGACCACTCACCTGGGGGTGCTGTTGGGGCATTCATGTCTCAGGGTGGGTGAGATGGCCCCAGCAGCTCGGAGATGATGGAATTCTGTGCATCCATCTCTGCTGCCCGTTACAGGGCCAAGGAGATGGGTGGGATGGCCAGGGAAAGGAGACAGATCTGGAACCAGGACCTCACTTCTCTGGTCAGCGCAGGACCACAGGATACGCTAGCGTGCCTGGAGCCATGATATGCCTGAGGTGGGGCTCGTACACAGGTCTTTCCTGCCATGACACTGTGCTTGGAAACTGTTCAGATGGTGGGTTCATCACTGTGATTCCCCAGGGCACCTGGGACCTTATTATCTCATTACAACCACTGGTACTTTGGAGAGTCTGTAGGGCAACCTGATGGTCTCTCTGGAGAAACTGCCTTCAATAATGTCATGATTAAGCATGATTTTAATAATAATAACAATAGAGGCAGAGTGTGGTAAAGTAGAGAAAAAGCCAGCCTTGGAGGCAGGAAGATTCTGGTTCAGGGTACTGGTACCAGGCAGAAAGAGCTGATTGTTCACTGTCCAGCGTGAGCATTTTATCCTGGGAAACTGGCAAATGCTTCAAATCAAGGCTTAGTTTATTTTTATTGTTGTGGATTCCGTAGACTCGAGGACATTATGGAGAAAACATTAATGATGAAAATTAAACCTGAAAAGTGTGTCGTGTGTATGTTTTTTAGGAGAGCCAGTTGTTAAATGTTTACTAGCACACACCCTGCCTGTGTTCCAGTCCTCCCTTTGACATAGACCTGCTGTGGGACGCTGGGCAGTGACCCCAAGTAGTGGAAAGCATCCGTCGGCTCTGGTTGTCCCTCCGTAGAGCCGTCAGCCGTCCTCCCGCCTTGGGGCCAGGGAAGGATGGTCCTGGATTAAGCACGTGCCAATGGCCCCGACCCACTATGCTTCTCTTCTATTTTCAGGCTTGTTCTTTGTGAAAAGGCTCTTGCCGAATACCTGGAGACCAAGCGTCTGGCCTTTCCTCGCTTCTACTTTGTCTCTTCCGCTCATTTGCTTGACATTCTCTCCAACGGAAACCAGCCAAAGCGGGTAATGTCTCCTTGGCCTCCCTCGCCCGGCCGGGATGGAGCTCCCTGTGATGGGACACTCAGGGGCAGGGCTTTGGTCTGCCCTGCTGGCTCCCACAGAGAATCCACAGACTGCCATTGAGAGGCAGTGTGGCATGGTGCAGAGTCAGGGAGGATGTGTGGCCTGCCTCCAGCACTTCCTAGCTGGGTGACACTGGGCCAGTCACTTTCCTGCTCTCTAAAGAACAATTTTCCAAGAATCCTCAGAGATCATCTGATCCACCCCTCTCATTTTATAGATGAGGAACCTGTGTGACCTTCCCCAGGTCACAGGGGTAAGGTCAGTTCAGACCAGGTGCTCTCCCCACTGTACACATGACCCTGCCTCCAATTCAGTCAACAGGAATTTATTAAGCATCTATCATGTGCCTGGCATCATGCTGGGCCCTGGGGATGCCAAGATAAGAATGAATAAAACAATGACTCCCATCAGGAGCCAACATCTGGTTGGCAAGAAAAATATATCACACAGATAATTAAATATGACACACACTTGTAAAGCATATACATGTGTCTATATACACACATAGTATACATGACTTTTTTGGCTTTTGTTTAGTTATCTTCAGTCATGTCTGATTCTTCATGACCCATTTGGGGTCTGTTTGACACTGAAGGGTTTGTCATTTTCTTCTCTGGCCCATTTTACAGACAAGGAAACTGAGGCAAACAGGGTTAAGTGACTTGCCCAGGGTCACCCAGCTTGTAATGTCTGAGGCTGGATTTGAACTCATGAAGATGAATCCTCCTGCCTCTAGACCAGGCACTCTATCCCTTGCACCACCTAGCTGCCCGGATACATACACACGTGTATGATCACATAGGAGTCACATATGCATATATAGATGTATGTATTCATATACACGTGTACATATTTCTACATCTGTGCATATATTTAAATATGTCATCTATATTTACAAACTACAAAATAACCTTGGGTGGGAGGGAGGCCTTACTTGAGCTGAACCCTGAAGGGAGCTAAGGATTTTACGTGGCCATGGTGAGGACAGGGGCCCTTTCAGGTGTGGCCACAGTCTGTTTAAAGCTGTGCAGGAAGGAGATGAGAAGTCAGAGGCTGGGCGGGTGAGAAGTGGGGGGAAGAAAGGCCACTTCAATTAGAAGGCAGCATAGGTGAGGGGGCTGCAGTCTGGTTGTAAAGGGTTTAAATGCCAGTTGGAGGAGATCGTGCATTATCCTCCTGGCCCTAGGGGACTGTGGCAACTTCTTGAGCAGAGGAGTGCCTGTACTTCACAAATACCAGGAGACATAAATTCTGAATCTCTGAGTCTTGGGACAAAGGAAGAGAGCTCAGCAGGAGTTTGGGGGTAGAAAGGAGGCTCTCTCCCACCACACCCTTACTCAGTGAGGCTGGGCTCCATCCAGGTCCCGGAGGACAGTGGGGAAGGGGCAGCAGCCCCTTCATTCCCGCTCATCCCTGGGCCTCAAATCAAGGTCACATGGTCTGGTGCAGAGAAGGCTAAATTTGGAATCGGAGGACCTCGGCCCACTCCTGCCCCTGTGACCTCGGGTTCCTCATCTGTTCAGTGAGAACCAGGGGAACTCAAAAGTTCCTTCCAGTTCAGAATTCTGGAATGCCGTCTTCAGCATCAGGAGTGGGGAGGGCAGACCTGCTTAGCCTTGGTCACCAAAGAAATCAAGATGAAATCAGGGTAACTTTCAGGGCTGGCCTAGTATGATTTCAGTGATCAGGACTCGTCTAGTCCTTGATCCCTACCCTCAACTCCCCACCCAACCCCAACAAAGAAAGGGACCTTTTAGTTCCATAAATTCAGAGGTGAGAGTAACCTCAGGTGTCATAATAATAATAGCCAGAACTTTAACATTTGCAGAGCACATTACTAATGCTATCTTTATGGAAGGAGGAAGCACTATTAGTCAGTCCCATTTTTTCGATAAGGAAACTGAGTCTAAGAGATTGACTTGCCCAGGGTCACGGAACTAGTGAATGTCTGAGACTGGATTAGAATTCAGGTCTTGCCGATTCCATTTTATAGATGATGAAACTGAGGCCCAGGGTGGTCATAAGTTTATAAGACCTAGAACCAGGAGGGTCTTCAGAGGTCTTCTGATCTAATTTCAATGTTTATACTTTTTAAAGGGGAGGCAGCATAGCACAAAGCATAATGGGAAGGAAACTGCAGGAAGAAATCTAGTTGTAGAGAAACGGCCCCAAAATGAGGAGCCCTGCCCCTAACTAGCTAATTGATTTTTAATTGATTTCTAAAATTGGATTTAATTCAATAACCATTTTCTAAGTGCCTGCTTTAACAATAATAATAATAATAATAATGTACTTTATTGTGCTAGAAACAAACAAAAAAAGACAAGAACCAAACAGTCTTTGCACCCAAGGAGCTTACATTCCCCTGAGGAAAACAATGTGTGCACAAATAAATCTATGTGAAACACAATGGAATTGGTTTAGAGTAATTTTGTCAAGGGTGAGGTGGACATAGTTAAGGGAACTCTAACAGCCAGGGGAACTTGAAGAGGGGGAATCCTCTGGGAACGAACTCCTGAGTTGGGATTCAAAAGAAACTCAGAATCGTATGAGCTCAATGAGGAGAGATGAGACCGGGCATAGGGAATGACCGATGCAAAGGCATGGAGGCTGGAAATACGATTGTAGCACATGGGGCCAGGACGGCGAGGATAGAGAGCCGAAGAAGGGCAGCGGGTGGTGACCCTGGAAAAGTAAGTTGGAGCCGGGCTGTGAAAGTCTTTCAGTGCCGAGCCTCCGGAGGAGGAGGTTTTTATTCTATCTGAGAGGCAATCGGGAGCTATGGAAGCTTCTTGAGCAAAAGAGTAACATAGGCAACGCTGTGCTTTAGAAAGATTGATTTGGAGGCTGCAGATTGCTCTGTGAGGTGCAGAAGGGAAAGGGGCCGAGTGCAGTGCCGGGGTTAAGAACCTGAGCTGCGGGAAGGACAATGGTGTCCTCAGCAAGAACGTGGAACTGAGGGAAGGGGGCAGGTTTTGAGAAGGAAGAGGCGGGCTCTTTCTCGGTCATGGATGTTTGCAGATCCTTCTGCCCCTCAGTGGCATCACGTTTGTTCTTTGAAGGTCCCTCCAAGCTCTGACCATCTTTGATGCTGAATGATGGCGCCTCTTTCCTGGGATCGACAGATAATTAGAGTATATGGGAGTTGCAGGGAGGGGTCAGCCCTGAGGATTTAATTGGTGGGAGGCGTGTTAATTACACTTCCTTTCCCCCGGTTTTCTGTGAGAGCAGATGTGGGTGCCGAACGGACTTGCATTTTTGAGATGTTAATTTCCCCAGATGTAAATAGCTCACAGCCGCATCTACAGGTAGACAAAAGACACAGGTCCCAGAGGCCGCCTTGTCGGTGGATGGATGCACTGTGTTCTTGTGAGCTCTGGGAAGGGGATGTCATTTTAAAAACCACATATTCTTTTGGAAACCTGCTGAATGCTTGATGAAAATAACAGCCATGATAGTCCTCATCCTAATGAAAGCTCAGGAAAATTTACTTACCTGTAAAATGGGGGTTGCGCTTAATCAGGACTTTTTCAACCTAAGGTTTGTGAACTTGCTTTTTAAAAAATATTTTGATATGATTCGTTTCCTTTGTGACCCTATGTATTTTATACATTAAAAACCTCATTCCGAGAAGGTTTCTATAGGGTTCGCCACTGCCCACAAAGGGCTCCATGATGCCAAAAAAGTGATGAGCTCTTGGTCTTGACTAGCTCTGAATTGGTGATTCTTTGAAATGGGTCTGAGTTGCTAGTTTCTGTTCTTTTATGAACATGACCTATATCCTCTTTTTTTTTCTTTTTGGAGGGGGGGAGGGCAGGGCGATGGAGTTAAGTGACTTTCCCAAGGTCATATGGCTAGTTAGTGTTAAGCATCTGAGGCCAGGTTTGAACTCGGGTCTTCCTGACTCCAGAGCCAGTGCCACCTAGCTGCCCTGCTACATCCTATTTGATGCCTTTTATTTTTAATCTGTCAGTTCCACATTAGTACTCTTCTCCTCCCCTCCTCAGCATTGAGCTCCCTGTTAGAATACTTTTGAAACAGTTTATTAAAAAGTGAGAATTGAAGAAAAAAATGATACTTCCATGCCAGCCAATAAGAGGAAGAAGAACCCATTAGAGCAGAAAAAAAAAAACCAAGTAGGAGAGGGTAAAGCCACTCAATTTCCATTCATCTCAGTTTCCTTGTCTGTGAAATGGAATAATAATAACATCTACCTCCTGCAGTTGTTGTTAGGATTAAATGAGATAGTAATTCCAAATTGCTTTATACAGCGCCTGGTACATAGTAAGCACTATATAAATGTTAGCTATTATTAGCTATTATGAAGATGAAAAATCTTCCACTTCCCTACAAAGCTTTCCAGACGGCTAAACATGGCAAAAATCAACTGGGTGAGTGAAGAGTGATGCGTTCTTCCCCTGCCTGAGCCGCTAGCCGTGGTGCTAGAACTGTTTGGGGACTCATCACTCTCATTCCTTCCCCAATCGGCAACCCTTAGTTTGTGTCATGGTTAAAGTCTCATTCATATGGCAGCTCAGCACTGAAATATTATCCAAGCCCTTTGCACTGCATTATCCACAAACCACAGAATGGCTGAGCTCCCAGCGGTAGCTTCAGCGGGACAATGAATTGTCTGATCAATGGAGAAAGTTCTTTGGGAGATGTGGGAGGATGGGGTCCTTCAAGTAGAGACCAGGACACGGCAAATCAACTCGAGTTTAAAGAAAGTCAGAGTCTTAAACACTCAAACTTTCACCCAGTTTCCTAAAGTGATTTCTTTCCCTTTTTTCTGTAGACAGTGAATAGACTAGAAAAAACCTCCAAGGCTGGAACCCAAAGATGACCTTCCTCTCAAGGACAGTGCAACTGTCAGTGTTGGGCTGGCATTTGCAGAGTAGTCTGACCACACTAGGCAGGCTTCTGCTCTTCTGCCTCAGTTTACCCAGGCTCATAAATAATCTTAGCCCCCGGATAGCAGGCATAATGGAAAGAAATTAGAGGGCTCAGTCATTCAGATAACCTGGGGCAAGTCATCTCCTCTCACTAATCCTGTTTTCTTCTCTATAAAAGGGAGGAAGTTGGAGTAGCTGGCCTTTGAGGTCCCTTAGAGCTCTACAGCTATGATCTTATGAGTTGTTCTTCTCTAATGTTTTCCAGGACACTGTTTTACATTTCCATGATGTTTCAAGAAAAAGTCAGTGTGAAGGCTGTCACCTTTGCAGAACAAAATCAAAGGGCATTGTCTCTCCCCATCTCATGGGAATTAGGTGTGAATGTATACTTCTCCTGCCCAGGCATAGTAGGGTCCAGGAAGTAGAAGGTCCCAGAGAACTGGTCTTAGATCAGTATCAAGCTTTGGGAAAGGTTCTTAGCAGGTTCTCTCATTAATAAATCATAAGTGTGGCTTTTTGTACAACAGTACAGCAGGAAATGTGAGAAAATGCTCAGTACAGGTGGAGAGTTTCCGTGCTTGAGGTCTTTAAGTGGAGAGTTGATAATCTGGAGGGTTTTGATATTCACCAGACTAGAGGCAGAGGGCTACACCAACTATTATTATTGGTGGTGGTTAGACAATACCTGGGGGTCAGTACCTGAATGAAAGGCTGATGGTGAAGACAGGAGGCAGAGCTAGAGTGTGTATTGAGCTCAGCATAGATCAAAGACTAGTCACCATATTTTGGCTCAAACTCATATACCAAGTCAAGGCAGCAGAGGTTACCAGTGGGGATGCAACCACAGACCAGGCAAGGACTCGTGAGGAGATTCTGCTAATGTGATTTCTACTTACTCTAATTATAGCCAACATTCATACAGTATTTGATGGTAGTAGTACAGGAGGAGGGATCAAAGGAGCAGAGTTCAAATCCAGGCTCTGTCACTTACTAGCTGTGTGACTTAGGGTAACTCCCTTTACCTTTCTGGGCCTCAGTTTCTTCAAGGGTAAAACTAGAGGACTAATCTAGATAACCTCAAATCCTGCTTCTAGCCCTAAAATCTGTTACCCCATCATTCTGACAACTCTGTGAAGGAGACAGTAAAATACCCATTTTACAAAAGGGAAACCTCAGAGGTCAGATACTCATTTCCAGCTTTTGTTGGTTCTTGAAATGATTCCACTGACATGGAAAAAAATGACTTACCAGTCCTTAGTCTATCCCAGGGATAGGGCTGGATTCTGGGGTTTAATCAATCAATAATCAACGTGGTAGACACTAAGGACACAAAGACCAAAGGGGAAAAGGTCCCTTGCCCTCAGGGAGCTTCCATTGTACAGAGGGAGAGGAGCAAGTACACATATAGAAACATCAACATAATTGATGTAGCTGGGGAGGGTCAGGAAGTTTCATGAAGAAGGTGGCATCTGAGCTGAGAAGTGAAGGCAACTCGAGATTCTAAGAATTAGGGCTGAGAAAAGAGTCTGTTTCAGGCATGGAGATAGAGTTTCATAGATAAAAACAAATCCAGTTGATCTGGACCATAGATTGTGAGAAGAGGAGAAATGTCTAATAAGGCTGGAAAGAGAAGTTGGGGCCAGGTGGTAAAGGGCATTCAGTGCCACACCAAGGACTATATATTTGATTTTAGAGGTAATGAGGAGTCAAAGGACTTTGAGCACAGGAATGACATGGTCAGGCCAGAGCTTTCAGAGAACCCCTTTGTCAACTGTGTGGCAGATGTTTTGGAGTAAATGAGGTGAGCCTGAAGACTGGAGTCCCCAAGACAAAAATGTCATAGTCCTTCCCCTCCAGGGCCTTTCTTATTCCTGGGACATAGTGGCAGATGTTAGGATTATAGATTTAGAAGCTAGAAGGCACTCAATGGCCTCTAAGATCTCAGCATCCTCATTTTACAGATAAGGTGACACAGGCCATAAGAGATGGAATGCGATTTGTCCAAGGTCACACCAATGAATCAGGATTTGAACCCAGATTCTCTGACTCCAAATCCTGTTCTCTTTCTGAGGCATCATTTTGACTCTGGTTTGTTTTAACAAATCATTTTAAGAAAAATGTGGTTACCTTCCTTTCTCCTATTTTAGAATACTAGAGTCTTTAGTAAAAAAAAAAAAATACCCTCTCTTTCTGTCTCCTTGCTTTGTTCTAGGTCACGAGACACTTAACCAAACTCTTTGACAGCATTGCAGATCTGCAGTTTGAAGATAGCCAGTGGCCAGCAGCCAGCAGAGCCATTGGGATGTACAGCAAGGAGAAGGAACATGTCCCCCTCCACACTGGATGTGAATGCATAGGCCATGTAAGCAAACATTCAGGAATTATTCCAGAGGAAATGCTGCCCCCAGCTCCCCATGGGCTGAAATACAAAGTGCTGCTGTGGCGGTAGAAAGGGAGAAAGGCTTTGAGTTACAGGGTCTGGGTTCAAAGTGAAGTCCTACTTCTTCCCAGCTGTGTGTGTGCAATTTTAATTTATTCACCCCTATATATTTTGGATTAAGGATTTCTCAACTTACTTATCCTCTCATTTTTGTTTATTGTTTTCATGTAAAGATAGACATAGGGACTAGACTTGCAAATTCATTCGCATAGGGAACTCCCAAGTGAGGAAACTCTTTCTAAGAACACATGATGATACTTTCTCTACAACTTACAGAGGGTTGCCTAAACCCCTGAGAAGTTAAATGATTTTCCAAGGTTTACAAAGCCAGGCTGTCAGAATTTTCAGAGATTATTGATTGTTTCTATGATTTGTTCTTCAACCTCATTGTTTTTAGGATTAGATGATTTAGATTCTGATTAATTTTTAATCTATATTTCCATGACCATTTATTGAATCTAATTTTATTTTGCATTGTAGCCTGAAAAGAGTGTATTTATTATTTCTTTTTTTCTGCATTTGGTTATGAAGGGGTATTTTTTGCTATAATACATGGTCAGTTTTTGTGAAGGTGCCACGTACTGCTGAGAAAAAGGCATGTTCTTTTCTATTTCCATTCAGTTTTCTCCAGAGGTCTATACTATCTAACTGCCCTAAGATTTTATTCATTTCCTTAATTTTTTTTCATTTATTTTATGGTTAGATTTAACTCTGAAAGGGAAAGTTGAATTTTCCCCATCAGTATTCTTTTACTGTCTGTTTCCCCTTATAATTAATTTAATTTTTCCTTTAAGAATTTACATACTATACCTTTTGAGGCATATATGTTTAGCATAGATATTACTTCATTATCTATAGTGACTTTTTGCAAAATGTAGTTTCCTTGCTCTTTACCCACCTGCCACTTTCTTCTTCCATAGCAATTCTTCTTTTCATGCCTCTTTTGTATGAGATAATTACTCCTTTTTATCTATCCCTATCATTTCTTTTAGAATCACCCCATCACGCACAGTTCAGCCCATAAGAGTACTGATAACATTTTTATATATAAGTAGTAAATAATTTGACCTTAAGTGCCCTATAATTGGACTTTAATGTGTATATTTCACCTGGTTCTTATATGTAGAATTTTCGATTAAATTCTGCTGTTTTTGTTATAAAGTCTTTCAGTTCATTAAAAGCTTTTTTTTCCATTCAAAATTGTACTTAACTTTGCTGGATAAGATGCCCTAATTTGAAATCCCAGCTCTTTTGCTCTATGAAATAGAATGTTCAGAGACCTATGGTCCTTCAACATGGTAGCTGCTAGGTCTTGTGAATTTCTTATTATAACTCCATGATATTTAAATTGTTTTCTTGTTGCTTTCAATATTTTTTCCTTAACCTAGAAATTTTGAAATTTGGCTATGCTATTTCTGTAAGTTTTCCTAATGGTATCTCTTTCAGGTGGTGATCAGTGGATTTTTTCTATTTCTGCTTTCCCTTCTTGTTCTAGAGAACTTCAGGCAATTTTCCTTGAAGATTTCTTATAATATTGTATCAAGATTCTTTTTTTAATCATAACCTTCAGGTAGTCTGATTAATGTTGTTTTTTCTGGATCTGCTCTCCAGATCTCTTATTTTTCTGATGAGATGTTTCACATTCTTTTCTCTTTTTTGTTCTTTACATTTTGTTTATTTCTTGGCATATTATGATGTAATTAATTTACCCTTGCCCAATTCTAGTTTTCAAGGAATTATTTTGTTCCTTGAATTTTTTATTCTCTATTTCCAGTTGGTTGACTTTCCTTTCATAATTTCCTTGATTTTCTTTACTTGGTCTTATTTTTTCCCTAATTTTTCATCAATCTCTTTTATTTGACACAGTCCTTTTTTAAGTTCTTCCAAGAATTCTTTTTGGACTTGGAACTCTTTGACATTTATCATTAAAAAAAAGAAGTGATTTTCTTAGGTCCACTGTTTTCCTGTGAACATGAACCCAGATTTTCTCTAACCCCATAGTAGCTATCTATGACTTTGTCTTTCTCCTGTGCTTACTCATTTTTATTTTTTTCATTTTGTTTTACCAGCTATTATTATAATCAAGTTCTAGTCCCAAAGCATGGGGAGTGATACCCCAAGCTCCAGGTCCTTCTAACTGTTATTTTCTAAGCTCTGTCCCAGGCTCAACCTTGGGCACTCCTCTCCATCCCTAAGCCACAGCTAGGGCCCCCAGCCACACTGTCCCAAAGAAGCTCTTACCTTCTTTTGCTGTTCATTTTGTGACTGTAAACTACAGCTATCCTCTCTGCCCTGGAACTGAAGTCAGGGACTCTCCTCTTCTGCAAATACCCACAGCCTTTAGAGTTAGAGTTAGAGTCAGAGGCGTTTAGGATTAAGGTCTCTGCTACCACACTCACCAGGTATGTGCTAGATAGATCCTTCTCCCCTGTAGCTGCAGCTCAGCACCAGGACTGGATCAGGTCAGTACAGCTGTGCTTAGCATGCCTAAATAGCGGAAAGTCCTTCAATGTGTCATCCTACTCAGTTGTCTGACCCCCACACTATCTGTGAGGTGGAAGTTCCTGAGGCTGCCTCCCAACCAAGCTGCCCCCAGAGCTTGCTGTTTGTTGATTCAGTGGAGTTGACCTGGGAGTGTTTGTACTTCATTCACACAGAATGCCCTCCCCTGGGTGCTGAGTCTTTCCTGGATTCTTCTCAAGCTGTCTTAGGAAGGCAACTCCTTTACTCTCACTCTTGTTTACTTCTGCTGCTCTACATTCACCTTGAAGTGATGGCCTGACTTTTTGTAGAGGAAATTTGGAGAGCCAAAAGTTTTCTATTCTGCCATCTTCCCAGAATTCTTTCCCCTTCTTTTTCACGTTTACAATTACGATAGTTAATTGTGTATTTCCCTTCATCTTATTCTTTTCTACTTTTCCCTCTCTTTGCTTTTTGCCTCTTTCTTTATAAAGAAGAGAGAAGAGCACCAGTGCTCTGGGTTTGATAAAATGTTTCTTCTCTTCTTCCTCTCTTCTCTTTTCCTCACTCAGAGTCTGGTAAGTTCTTACCCTTTATTCATTTCTAAGCCCCTCTTTGAAATCTGTTCTCTTTTGTTTTGCTTAAGGCTAATACAACTGTTAATATATCCTCCCGCCTATTCCTTCTTTTCAAATGTTCACTTTCCTTCATGTTTCTCCGTTGAGTGAAATGTTTTTTTCTGTACAAAGTTGTCTCTATATGGAAGTGTACTCTGCCGTAGTCTGATCTATTCAATGAGAGAAGCTCCAAGTGTCTCCTCCCCAATCCCATCCTCCTTGTTTGTGTAGACTTCCTACTTTTTTTTTTAAGCAATCGGGGTTAAGTAACTTGCTCAAGGTTACACGGCCAGTTATTACTGGGTGTGGTGCTGAGTATCTGAGCCCGGATTTGATCCAGGTCATCCCGACACTGGAGCCGGTGCTCTTACTCGCTGTGCTACCTGGCTGCCCCTAGACTCCCTACTTTCACACCTCTGTTATGTAAAATAAATTTCCTCTTTCTTCTCCCTTCCCATACATACAGTGTATTCCTCTTCCCCTCCTTTTCCATTCTTCTTTGAAGATCATCAAAACAAAACAAAACTACTCCCTGACTGACAATGATAGAATTTTAAGAGGATACATATATCATCTCCCTATATTAAAATGAAAGTTTCTCCTTTCTCAGTCTCTTGTGGTTTGCTTTTTTATGTTTCTCGTGACTGCTGTGTTTGTATTTTTAAAGTGTCTGTGCAGTTCATGTCTTTTCATCAGGAATGCTTAGAAGTCCTCTGTTTCATTAAGGACCCATTTTTTTCCTCTGTGGGATTATATCTAGTTTTACTGAAAAAGCTATTCTTGGTTGTAGATCTATATCTTATGCCTCATGGAATATTGTACTTTAAGCTTTCTTCTCTTTTAAAAGTGTTTGCTAAATGTTGATGACATTAGCTGCTCAATACTTGAATTCTTTCTAACTGCTTGTAGTATTTCTCTTAGACATGAAAGTTCTGGATTTTTACTGTAATGTTTCTTGGAGTTTTCATTTGGGGATTTTTTTTTTCAAGAGCTACATGGTACTTTCTGTTTCTACTTTGCCCTTTGGTGCTAAGAGATTTGTCCAGTTTTCTTTTATGATTTCTTGTAGGTTCTTTCTTCTCCTTATTTATTTCTTCTTTCTTTCTTCTACCAAGACATGGTCTCTATCAAGTAGACTCTGCTGCCTCTGGCATGTGGAACTTCCTTCTAGTAGAAGCTTAATAAATGTTTATTGGTGTCGTCAACTAAATTCAACCAAGTCAAAATAAATCCAGAAAAAAATTATTAGATGCTATCTACTCCAGGCCAAAGGAACTCAGAGATTTTAAGAGGGAAGGTGAGGGGGGGGGGCAGGAAAGAACATTGATGTAGCACACAGAGAAAGGAAATGGAATGCTGTGTGTGAGAATGGCCTATATGGCTCAATCATAGAGTATATGGAGAGAAGGAAAGTGTAAAAAGAATAAAAAAGGGTCCAGTTCATGAAGGGCTTCAGAAACTGAACAGGGTTTCTGTGTGAACCTAGGGATAATAGGGAGACACTGGAATTTATTGAGTAGGGAGATGACTAATGTGGTCAGTCCTGCACTTTTGAAAAATCACTTATGAGCTGAGAAAATGGTTTAGAGCAAAAAGGGAAGAGAGGAGCTACAACAGATTAGGAAGGAAAGGAGTCTATACATAGGAAGCATGAAGATAGGGCAGAGGCAAAATGGGTCTAGGGCATAGAGAGTAAACAAATACAGGCAGAAAAGAAGCTCCAAGGATCAATGTCAGGGCTGTAAAGGTAGTTGGTTTCAGCTGAATACCATGATCAGAATATTGTGTTTTATTTGTTAGGTAATAGGGAGTATTTACATGTTTTTTTAAGTAGAGGAATGATTTGACAAAAACAGTACAATGGGAAGATAACTGGAGGAATATTGTTGAGAATAAATTTGAGGAAAAGATAAACAGGAGATAGGGTGACCAGGAGTTACAAGGTTATCATAACTTGAGGAAGAGGTGAGGATATGACATGTATAATCAATATCAAATAGTCTTCTCAAGGAACAGGGAGGATTGGGGTGGGGACAGAATTTGGAACTCAAAATTTTTTTAAATGTAAATTTTAAATTTTAAATGAATATTAATGTTTACATGAAATTGGGAAATAGTTAATGAAGTAAATAAAATATATTTTTAAAAAAAGAAGTGAGGACCTGAGCTAGGCTGATTGTAGAATGAGTAGAAAGGAAGGGAGATGCAAGAAATATTAGTGAGGTGGCATCAACCAGAGTTGACAAATGATCACATTTGAGGGTGAGGGAACAGTAAAAGTCTATTGGGTCTAGGTGACTGGGATGATAGCATGGAAATAAACAGAAATAAGGAAGTTTAGGGGCAGCCAGGTGGCTCAGTGAGTAAGATCACTGGCCCTAGTGTCGGGATGACCTGGGGATCAAATCCGGGCTCAGACACTTAGCACCCACCCAGAAACACCTGGCTGTGTAACCTTGAGCAAGTTACTTAACCCCAATTGCTTAAAAAAAAGAAATAGGGAAGTTATGGGAGAGATAGTTTTAGAGGGAGTTCATTTCTGAGCTTGATGACTTTGAGGGACAAGAGGAATGCCCAGGTAGGGATATGCAGCAAGCAAGGGGAAATCCAGAATTGGAGTTCTGGGGAAATGTGAGTAGAGCTACAACTTTGGGAATCCTCAGCATTGAAGTGATAATTGATGCCCTGAGAGTAGATCTGAGTACCCAGGGAGAGAATAAAGAGAGAGAGAAGAGGCCCAAGTGGATAGGCTCAGAGGCAGGTTAGGACCCCAGGATCCTCCTGACTACACATTTAGTATAATACGCTGGGTAATACTTAGTTGGCTTTCAGTAATGTGTTACAATCTCCTAGGTAGGGATATTGCCTTAGTCCCTTCAGAGCATCTGCAGAATATGCCAGTGTTGGTATTCTTGAACTATAAGCATTAAGTCAGTAATAAAATGTTTCTGTTTTCAAAAGGTGGAAACATGGCTCCAGGGTCTTGAAGAAGCCATGCAGGAAACAGTGCGCTGGTCCATCACAGATGCTACAGCTGCCTTTGAGGAGAAGCCCAGGGAGCAGTGGATTTTAGATTTCCCAGCCCAAGTTGCACTGACCAGCTCGCAGATTTGGTGGGCCACTGATGTGGGGATAGCCTTCAGTAGATTGGAAGAAGGATATGAAACAGCCTTAAAGGATTACAATAAAAAGCAGGTATACCCAGAATCCCCTTCCCCAATTCCAACTCTTGATTGTCCAGTTGGGACCTGGGGGTCTTAAAGTCTCATCCAATGGGGGAGCAAGCTCAGGAAGGTCTTGCCAAGGTAGAAATACTTTACCAGGTAAATGTCTGCCACCTGAGGACCAGCCAAGAGGCTCAACATCAAGCAAGCTAAAGGGAGATGCATTTTCCTTCCATTTTAAGAGTCAGGGAGCATCTACTGCATCATAGAAGTCTTGCAATCTGTGACAGTAAAGGGAATGTATATGCTAAGGAAATCACAGCTCCTTTAAATTTTGTTGTATTTCGTTCTCATAAAATTACAGCTCAGGAGAGACCTTCGGGGAAACTCACTTAAGCTCTTGCTCATCTCTCAGTCAATGAACCCACAGGCATTTATTACATTTCTACTGTGTGCCACGGACCTACTGGGTGCTGGGGCTACAGAAAAGAAAGCTAAATGATTCCTGCTCTCAAGTAGCTTCCATTCCGTCAAAGGAATCAGCATGTGTAAATATGAATGAATTCTTCATGTACTCCAGGCAGGTGTCATGATTTCCTGGAAAGATGGAGGTCATAACATAGGAACTCTTTTAATAGCAGCAACTAGCTTTACTTAGCGCTTTCAGGTTTGCAAAATGCTTTACAAATATTGTCTCATTTGATCCTCACAACCAACCCTGAGAAGTAAGTGCTTATTATTACCCCAGTTTTATAGGTGAGGAAACTGAGGCAGGCAGAGATGAACTGACTTGTCCAGGGTCACTCAGCTAGTAAGTGTCTGAGACAGGATTTGAACTTGGGTCTTTCTGACCCTAGGTCCAGTGTGCTATCCACCATGCTATCCAGCTGCCTTATCATAATAATATCATTCTGTATAATACTATTATTACACAGCATTTAATTATATTATGATTTTTTTAACTAGACCTGTGATTTCATTGGACATTTCTAATGGGGAAGCTCTCTCTACCGATGCAAACTGGGAGTTACTTTGTAATCTCTGGTCTTTGAGATTTGTACCCAGAGATGAAGTGATTTGCTCACAGCTCCAGAGTCCAGGGCAGGACTCATTCTCAGGTCTTAGGCTGGCTCAGGATCCATTCTTCCTCTCACTATGAGTTACTGACATTTGCATGATGCTTCCCAATTTCTGAAACCCTTACCCTACACATTTCACCAGGGCTTCCTACCAGTGTGGTGAGCAATGAAGACTAAGAAGGAAACTGAGTCTCAGGAAGGTGACCTGTGCAGCATCACCAGCTCACCAGGACGTGTCTGAGGCAGGATTTGAATCTAGGTTCCCATGTTTGCAAGGTTGCTTTTCTCTCCCACATGTGGAGCCAGATGGAACTTTGCTATTCCATTACTAATAAACTGTAGACTGACTGCTTTGGAAAGTACAATTGCATTCAGTTTAAGGAGGCTTTATCAAGGGTCTAGCCCTCAGCTGTGTGCTAAATTCCAGAGGAGATTAGAAAGAGAGAGAAGATTCAGTCCCCACTCGTGGAGTTAACCATGTAGGAGCTTATGATGTACATGGATCACTTTACTACAATTAGTATTAGAGAAGTTTATGGGGAGGGGCAGGGAATGTCTCTAGCTGGGAGAGGGATGTCAGTGTCTAAGGAAGACTCAGGAAGACTTCCTGGAGGAGGCTGTATTCTAGTTGAACTAAAAAGGGTAGGATTCATTCACACTAAAGAGTATGCAGGAAGAGAGGAGCGTTGCTGGCCCAGGGAACCACACAGCATGTACAAAGTCTCCAAGGTGGGAAAGCATGGATTTCTCTCAGGTGCAGTAAGATGTTCCCCTTGGCTGGAATCTATGTCAAGGGGAGTAATATGAGATTGGACTGGAAAGATAGGAGTCTTTCCAAATTAAGGAGTCTGCACTTGACTCAGGGAAAGGGGAGAAGCATGAAAGGGTTCTGAGCAGAGAAGGACCTAAGGAAGATGGGGCTGGGAGCTCAGCCTCTTCTTGCATTAGAGGAATGACCAAAGGCCCTCTTTCTAAGCTCTTTCCAGTGGTTCCCTCCAGCTTCCTTAAGCGACGTTGGGTGGGAGGTCTGTTTGCCTCTCCCTTCTTCTCTGAACATTTGAAGCATTTGTTCAGTTGTTGCACATAGGGAGTCAGGTGGAGGGAGGCTCTTCCAGAGCTCTGGGGTATCTCTCACTTACCAACTATTTCAATCCTTAATAGAATGATACCCAACCACTCTCTGAGTGAAGCTTTCTCCTCTGGCAATACCAGTAGTGCTTCTGCCACAGCAGACAACCTGGAATCCATCAGGGCTGCCTGCCCTACCTCACACTGGTCTGCCAGGAAGGTGGGAGCCTGCAGCTCAATGCCTCCTTCAGCAGAGCTCTGGAAAGTGGATACTACCTGCTGTTTGATTTGAAAATGGAACATCTTCTAGAGAGCTTTTCTAATTAGCATTATTCTTAGTTATGCTGGCAGAATATTGGGGCTTTTATTTTCTAATAAACTTTTAGCCCTTAAAAAGATGCAGAAAAAGCTTTTAAGCAAAATACAACACTCATTCTTATTTAAAACACTAGAAAATAGGAATAAATGGAGTTTTCCTTAAAATGATAAATAGTATGTATCTAAAACCATCAGAGCCACTGGTCTTTCTGATGGAGTAAACTCTACCAGGCTTCGACACCTGCATTGAGATCCATCTCAAGAGTGAAATATTGTAGAAATGAGACAGTGGCCAGGAATTGGCTTGTGGACTTCTGTCAGTTTGCAAGCCATAGGATCTCAGAGTTAATATCTAAGAACTGAGTCCCAAAGGATGAAGTGATTTCCCCCACATCACACAGATAAGTAAATAGCAATGCTAGATCTCTAACCCAAGGAAGCTAGGTGGCACAGTGCTGATCTAGAAGTTAGGAAGACTCCTCTTCCTGAGTTCAAATCTAGCCTCAGACACTCACTGTGTGACCCTGGGCAAGTCACTCAACCCTGTTTGCCTCTGTTTCCTCATCTGTAAAATAAGCTGGAGAAGGAAATAGCAAACCCAACTCCAGTATCTGCCAAGAAAACCTCAAATAGAGTCACGAAGAGTTAGGCACAACTTAAAAGCAACTGAATAAGAGTAATGGGACTCTAACCCAAAGAGAACTGCATTCCAGTCCTGCCTCTGACACCGACCTGGGTGACCATGGGAAAGTCACTTAAAGCCTAAGCCTCCATTTCCTTATCTATGAGAGAGGAGGACGAGGTGGCCTCCAAGGTCCTTTCAGACTCTAGAGTTGTGTTCTCAGGGCTCCAAATTCAGTGTGCTCTCCACTGGGCCACATTGTCTTTGGTCAACCACATTCCTGAGATATACATTAAAATATCACAAATTCCATGTGAAAATGAAAGTAGAATATGATAAAAGAGTAGCCGTTTTACCATCTTCTTTTGGGTTGTGTCCACTTTTGGTTTCTACCATGTAATAGTCTGTGATTCACTTGGAAGCAGGAGATCCAGCAGCTTTGGTCCCTAGCTCTTCTCTTAGGAAGAGATAATACTCTTAAAATGTTTCTAAAAATAAAATTGTATATTTATTTTTAACATTCTTTTTTAAATTTTAAGATCCAAATTTTCACCCTTCCTCCTGTTCTTCCCCCACACATTGAGAAGACAAGAAATATAATATCAGTTATACATGTGAAATCATACAAAACATATTTCCATATTAGCCATGTTGTAAAAAAGAAGAAAAATAAAGCAAGGGAGAAAATTATGTTTCAATCTTTGGTCAGACTCCATCAGTTCTTCTCTAGGGGTAGATAGCATTTTCCATTCTAAGTCCTTTGGAATTGCCTTGGATTAGTGTGCTGCTATTCATAGTTCATAATATAATATGTGCTCTTTTGTTACTTTGTACAATGTTCTCCTGTTTTTGCTCACTTCACTATGCAACAATTCATATAAGTCTTCCCAGGTTTTTGTTTTTAAAGCATTTGGGGTTAAGTAATTTGCTCAAGGTTACACAGCCAGTTATTTCTGGGTGTGGTGCTGAGTGTCTGAGCCCAGATTTGATCCCCAGGTCATCCCGACTCTGGAGCTGGTGCTCTTACTCGCTGAGCCACCTGGCCACCCCTAAGCAATTGGGGTTAAGTAATTTGCTCAAGGTTACATGGCCAGGTGTTTCTGGGTGGGTGCTAAGTGTCTGAGCCCGGATTCGATCCCCAGGTCATCCCAACACTGGAGCCGGTGCTCTTACTCCTGTACTACCTGGCCACCCCCTTCCCAGGTTTCTCTGAAACTATCCTGCTCATCATTCCTTATAGTATAATAGTTTTCCATTACACATATACCATAATTTGTTTAGCTATTCCCCAGTCTTAGCCAGTACCATATTTACTTTGTACAATGTTCTGATTTTGCTCGCTTCACTATGCAACAATTTTTAATGATTACCACTCTGTAATATAGTTTGAAATTTGATGCTGCTGGCCTGCCTTCCTTCACATTTTTAAATCAATTCCTTGATATGTTTGAAGTTTTGTTCTTCCTGATGAACATTGTTATTCTTTTTTTCTAGCTCTACAAAATATTTAATAGGGGATAATAATATAATAAAATATTTTTTAATTTAAATTAATTTTTAAATAATTTTTATTGGTATGGCACTGACAAATAAATCAATTCAGATAGAGCTTTCATTTTTATTATATTGGCTCAGCATACACACGAGCAATTTTTATTTGTGTGAAAAGTGTTTTATAATGCATTCATATAGTTCCTAGGTTTGTCTTGGTAGATGGACTCTCAAGTATTTTATATTACCTGAAGTTATTTTAAATGGAATTTCTCTATCTCTTGCTGCTGGGTTTTGTTGGCAGTATATAGAAATGTTGATTTATATAGGTTTATTTTATATCCTGGCAACTTTGCTAAAGCTGTTGATTAGTTCAGTTAGGTTTTTAGTTTATTTTCAAGGGTTCTCTAAGTATACCATCATATTGTCTGCAAACAATGATAGGTTTGTTTCTTCATTACCTCTGATAGTTGCTTCAAATTCTTTTTATTTTAATGTTATAGTCATAATTTCTAATGTAATATTGAACAATGGTGGTGATAATGGACATCCTTGTTTCATCCCTAATCTTAATTGGAAGACTTCTAGCTTGTCCCCATGGCAGATAATGTTTGCTGATAGTTTTAGATAGATACTACTTGTCATTTTTAAGGAAAACTCCATTTATTCCTATACTTTCTAGTGTTTTTAATAGGAATTAGTGTTGTATTTTGTATAAAAGCTTTTTCTGCATCTATTGAGATAGTCATATGGTTTTTTGTTGTTTTTGTTAATAATATTGCTGATAATTTTCCATATTAAACCAGTCCTATATTCCTGGCATAAATCCTACTTGGTCCTAGTATTTGATCATTGTGATATATTACTATAGTCTCTTTCCTAGTATTTTAGTTAAAGCTTTTGAATTAATATTCATTGGGGAAATTGGTCTATGGTTTTCTTTGTTTTTACTCTTCCTGGCTTAGGTATCAGAACCATATTTGTTTCATAAAAGGAATTTGTTAGGATCCTTTCTTTGCCTATTTTCCTCAAATAGTTTATATAGTATTGAAATAAGTATCCTTCAAATGTTTGATAGAATTCACTTGTGAATCCATCTGGTCCTGGGGATTTTTTCCTAGGGAGTTCATTTATGACTTGTTAAATTTCTTTTTCTCAGATAGAGTTATTTGAGTATTCTGTCTTCTGTTAATCTGGGCAATTTATGTTTTTGTAAATAGTCATCCATTTCACTTACATTGTCAGATTTATTGGTCTAGAATTGGGCAAAATGGCTACTTTAATTTGTTTACTGTTGGTGAATTCACCCCTTTCATTTTTGAGATCAGTAATTTGGTTTTATTCTTTCTTTTAAAAAAAAGTAGTTTAGGGGCAGCCAGGTGGCTCAACGAGTAAGAGTACCGGCCCCAGTGTTGGGATGACCTGGGGATCGAATCCGGGCTCAGATATTTAGCACCACACCCAGAAATAATTGGCCGTGTAACCTTGAGCAAATTACTTAACCCCAATTGCTCAAAATAAAAATAAAAGTAGTTTACCTATTTTATTGACTTTTTTTATTTTAAAAAGCCAGCTCCTGGTTTTATATGGTTTTTGTGCTTTCAGTTTTATTAATCTCCCCTTTGATTTTCAGGATTTCTATTTTGGTGTTTTAATTGAGAATTTTTCATTTTTTTTTCTCATTTTTTAAATTGTGTACCCAATTTATTGATGTCTGCTTTCTTTCTTACATTGATACCTAGATATTTAAATTTTAGAGATTTTAGAGCTATACATTTTCACCTAAATACTGCTTTGGTCACATCCTACAAATTTCCATATGTTGTCTCATTATTGTTACTCTCTTTAAGGAAATCATTGAGTGTTCCTATCATTTTTTCTTTGATCTACTCATTTTTAAGAATTAAATTATGTAATTTCCCATTAATTTTTAGTATTTACTTTTTATTTTTATTTTTTTGTAAAAGCAATTGGGATTAAGTAACTTGCTCAAGGTTGCACAGCCAGTTATTTCTGGGTGTGGTGCTAAGTATCAGAGCCCGGATTCAATCTCAGATCATCCTGACTCTGGGGCAAGTGCTCTTACTCCCTGTGCCATCTGGCCACCCCTAAGCAATTGGGGTAAAGTAACTTGCTCAAGGTTACATTGCCAGGTGTTTCTGGCTGGGTGCTAAGTGTCTGAGCACAGCTTCGATCCAAGATCATCCCGATGCTAGGGCCAGTGCTCTTACTCGCTGTCCTACCTGGCCACCCCATAGTATCTACTTTCATAGCCCTTTATTGAATTCAAGTTTATTGCATTATGGTTTGAAAATTATATTTGTAATATTTCAGCTTTTCAGCATTCACTTGTGAGTTTTATACATGGTCAATTTTTGTGTCGAGAAAAAGGTATTCCCCTTTCTCTTCCCATTCAATTTTCTCCAGAGTTCTAGTATTATCTAACTTTTCTAAGATTCCATTCCTCTCCTTAACTTCTTATTTATTTTTGTGGTTAGATTTATCTAGTTCTGATAGGGGAAAGTTGAGGTCCCTCACTAGTTTAGTTTTACTATCTATTTCTTTCTGTAATTCATTTAAACTTTTCCTTTACGAATTTGGATGCTATGTCATTTGGTGTATATATGCTTAATATTGATATTTCTTTGTTGCTTATGGTACCTTTTAGCAAAATGTTGTTTCTTTTATTGACCTTTTAGTTAGATCTATTTTTCTTTTACTTTGTTAGAAATCATGATGGCATATTCCCTCTTTTGTAATTGAGCCAAAATATAATAGATTTTTGCTCCAGTTCCAGTTTTAACTTTGTGTGTGTGTCCTTCTGTATTTGGTGTTTCATATAAACAACATATTGTTGGACTCTGCTTTCTAATCCATTCTGTTATTCACATCTGTTTTATTGGTGAATTTGTGCCATTTACATTCACAGTTATGATTATATCCTGTTTATCCTTCTCTCCCTCTTATTTGTACCCTGTATAGTCTGCTTTGTTTCTCTTCATCTTCCCTCTCTCCTATTACCATCCCCTTCCTTTATCCCTTTCCCTCTCCACTTCCCTGTTAGGTAAGAAATACTTTATGCCCAACTGAATGCACATGTCATAATGCTAAGAAAATGAAATTAAAGTATTGTCTTCTACCACCCCCATTTTTCCTTCCACTGTAAAAGCTCTTCCTTGCACACCTTGTTTATGTGACATAATTTTCCCCATTCTTCCTCTCCTTCCCCCTCCTCCCAGTGTATTCCTCCTTCTCATCTCTTAATTTTTAAAAATCATTCTATAATATTCAACTCACACCCAAGCCCTCTGTTTATGTATACTCCTAACTGCTCTAAAAAGATAGAGTTCTTGGGAGTTTAAAGTATCATCTTCCCATATAGGAATGTGAACTGTTTAACCATATTTAGTCCCTTATGATTTCTCTTTCATGTTTACCTTTTTATGCTTCTCTTTACTCTTGTATTTGAAAGGCAGATTTTCTAGTCATCTCTGTTCTTTTCATCAGGAATGTTTGAAAGTTCTCTATTTTATTAAATATACATTTTCCCCTTAAGGTTTATATTCAGTTTTGCTGGGTAGGTTATTTAAGTTGTAATCCTAGATCCTTTGCCTTCTGGAATATTATATTCCAAGTCCTCTCCTCTTTAAATGTAGAAACTGCTAAATATTGTATGAATCCATATCATATAAATCATATCAGGTTTTCCCAATAATCATCATTTTTATTTTTTTAACAAATCAATTATTCTTATATTCTATTAATAAAGTACCACAGTCCCACATGAATAGTCAACATTTCTATATATCACTGACAAAGCCCTGCAAGAAGTGACCATATGTTCAGAGCTCCCCAACTACCCAGATATAAAGGCTCTCTCCATCCAGGTATGTCTGTAAAGTATATAGTTGATTCAGGTAGTCAGGGCCCTGTCTATTGGTCTTTATTTCCCTATTTGTATTTTCTCTGAAGTTCAGGGGGCTGACTTTTCCCCTGAATTAGTGAATTTACATTTTAAATTCAATTTATAAATACATTTTATATTTTATATAAAATATATTTTATATTTTAAATAAATAAATACAATTTTAAAAGATTGTTGACCCCTTGAACAGCTAGCTTTCCTAGTAAAGCAGATCTAAGAACCTGTGCTAGCAGCCCTCCTGGGGATGCCAGTGTGGTTGCTGCTACAGTGACCTAGACATAAAGAACAATATCATAAGTAAATTAGAAGATCGTGGAATGTTACTTGTCAGATTTGTGGATAGGAGATGAATCTATAACTACAAAAGAGGTAGAGCATTGTGGAACATAAAATAGATTAATAAGATAAAATAAAAATAAGATATAAAATATATATGATATAAAATAAATTAAAAATTCTTTTAAAATTAAAATTAAAAATGTTTTGTACAAGTAAAATCAATGTAGCCAAGATCAAAAGGAAAGTAGAACACTGGAAAAACATTTTTATGAATAGTTTCTTGAATAAAGGCCTCATATTTCAAGTACATAAAGCACTATGTCAAATTTATAAGAACGAGTCTTTCCCCAACTGATATCAAAGGATATGAACAGAGAGATTTTGGAAGAAGAAATCAGTCATATGTAGTCATATGAAAAAATGCTCTAAATAATTATTTATTAGAGAAATGCAAATTAAAACACTGTCTCACTCCTATCAAATTGGTTAAAATGATAGAAAAATTACAAATGTTGGAGGGGATGTGCAAAAATTGGGCCACTGATACACTACTGGTAGAATTGTGAATTGATCTGACCATTTTGGAGAGCAATTTGGAATTATGCCCCCAAAATTGTAAAGTGTTTATACCCTTTAACAAAGCAATACACTATCAGGTCTGTTTCCCAAGGTGATCAGGGGAAAAGGAAAATAACCTATATGTTGTAAAGTATTTATAGCAGCTCTCTTTGTGGAGGCAAAGAACTGGAAAGTTGGGGAACGTCCATCAATTGGGGAATGGCCAAACAATTTGTGGTTATATGATTGTGATGGAATACTACTATGCTGTAAGAAATGATGGGCAGTCTGATTTTAGAAAAACATGGAATGACTTGCCTGAAATAATGCAGACTGAAAGAAGCAGAACCGAGAGAATGTTCTATAGAGTAAACACAATATTGTTCAAAGAGTAACTGTGAATGACTAGGCTATTCTGAATAAAGTGAGCATTCATATCAATTATGGAGGACTCATGAAGGAAGACGCTCTCCATCTCCAGAAAAAGAACTGATATACGGAAGTATGTATTTTATGGTTCCACATATATATCTATATCGAATGTTGGTCTTCTCTAATGTAGGGTTGGGAGGGAGGGAGATAGACAACTCAGAACTCAAAATGTAATAAAAAAAATGAAGTACCAGAGAATGAATGCTTCCTTAGGCATGGCAGAAGGAAGGCTAAATAGATTTACATGAAGCCTGAATTTGATTCTCATGTCTAACATTTATTTTTTTTTCACTTTGGACAAATGGTATTATCTCTCTGAGACTCAGTTTCCTCACATATAACATGGGAATAATAATAGTACCACCCCACAGGATTATTGTGAAGATCAAGTAGGAAATATAAGTAAAGCAAATTACAAACCTGGGAATTCCTATTATTAATATTTTTTCTTCTGAGAGGATTACTCAGCTTAAAATGAGTGCCATCGCTTCTTTCTCCTCATTTCAGCTGCATTCCTTTCTGTTTTGTCCCCTTAAGTCTTTTCCCATAGTTATCTGGGGTGTCTGAATCATCTCTCAGAGAGACAGGGCAGATGGAGTGGGTCAAATGGGTTTATTGAATAGAACTTTTTTTATCTGTTAAGGTCTCTCAGCTGAATGCACTGATTGCCCTGCTGCTGGGTGAGCTCACCCCAGGAGACCGACAGAAGATCATGACCATCTGCACTATTGATGTCCATGCCCGGGATGTTGTGGCCAAGCTGGTTTCTCAGAAGGTAATTACGTTGAAGGGCTTTTGGGGTCTAGATGTGTCCTGGGTACATTTCACAGAGTACTTGTCCCCTTTCAAAATGGTTCAGTAATGATTCAACAAATGTTGTCAGTTCAAAGGCATGTAGCTGTGAAGTTCTAAGCTTCCCTGAGATGTTTGGGTTTGCAAAATTGGAATCATCTGTGGAGGTTTCTTATTCAAAGTATCTCTTTAATGTCCTCCATTCTCTTTACTCATGAATTGCCAGAAAAAGAAAAGGAAAAAAATCTGGGGCCCAAAGAGGCCATCTCATTCATTGATTTACTCCTGACGGTGGTGTCATACAGTCTCCTTGAACCTCCATCTTTATAATCTACAGCATGTCCCCAGAATCCTAGAATATCAGACCTGGAAAGAACCTCAAAGTCCAGTCAATCCTATCTAGCTAAAATCAATAATCCTTGCTCCAATAAAGTCATTGGCCACCTAGCTTCAGTTACAGATGTCAGCTGAGGAAGGGCTCACCAACCTCCAAAAAAGCTCACTCCATTTTTCTGTAGCTCTAATTGTTAGGAAGTTTTCCTTACATTGAAGACAAACTTCCAAATAATGAGAGGTTGCCAAATGTGTTTAACTACAAACTCCTTTACTTTTTTTTGTACACACTTGTGATTGGGGGGAAATGAGGAGCTCCCAGGGTGGAAACCTTCCACCAAAGCAAATTGGCACCTGTGTCCTAGTCTTAGAGAGTCTCCAGAGGCACTGAAAAGTTCAGTCACTTGCCTGGAGTCACACAGCCAACTTGAGTCAGAGGTGAGATTTGAACCTAAGCCTTCCTGACTCAAAGGCCAGTCCTTAAACCTTTGTGCTACTTGCCTCTTGTTAACCACTCACTTCTTCTCTTTGGCTCACTTCAATCTTCCTCGGGGCAGTGATAGCCCATTTCTTCAAGCATGGCCTCATCGTGCATTGACAATAGCCCACTGTGGCTGCCTATGTAGTAATGAGTCATTCATATAATTGAAAAACCTTTGCAAGGTCGCCTCTTGTTTGCCCTTTTCTTGGCTAAACAATTCTGATTTCCTAAGTGGATCTTCCTTTGCTCACCTTTTAATTTGATCGATGGACTTTTTTCCATTCTCTGTCCAAGTTCCTATTTTTCCTCTTAAATGTTAGAACTAAGAAAGTGACTTCACTTTGAACGTGAGAATATTGATCAGTTTTTATGGAAATTACTTCTATGTTCATGCCTCCATGTTGTGCTTGTCTTTTCAGTGATGACATCAACAAGCGTTTCTTGAGTGTTTTCTCTCTGCCAGGCACAAACCCAGAAATGAACCGTGCCTGCCCTCTAGGGGCTTACATTCTATCAGGGGATAGTGCAGTGGAAAAGCTGCCTAGATATGGAGTCAAAAGACTGATGGTCCCACTTCCAGCTCTGTGGCCTTCACTACTCTTGGCCTCAGTTTCTTCATAGTGAGCAGCTTGAATTAGATAGCTAAGGCCTATTCCTACTTTCAGTCTATGATGTGACGAATACAGATAAGCAAATTTAATGTGATTTGAGTAGGGAGGAAAGAATAATAACCAGAGAGAATGGGGAGGACTCCACGGAGGAGGTAGCCCTTGAGTGGGGCCTTGAAGGAAGAGAATTCTGCCAAATGGAGATGAGGAGAGAGTGACATTGATGGGTCCTTCAGCATGTAAGCACATGACCTCAGAATCTTTTTCTTCTTTACTATAGTCTAGCCTGTGATTCCTCAGGTATCTTTACAGGTCTTTTGTTTTCTCTTTAGATGAACTAACGTGACAATGGGGCTCTTTCTGCACATCAGGAATGTCCGAGTGAGTTGTAGTGCTCACCTTGAGATGCAAGCCGCTCCGAGTTCAGTAGCATCCAAATGCTTAATGAGCATGTTCTCAATCCTGTCCCCAGGATTACTGATGAAAACTGACAATTATTCTGTGACTCTGACCTGATGGTCAGCTTAGCTGTATGTTGGCCTACGCAGGGTAATTGAGATCACTGCTTTCTCATTCTGATCATTTGTATGCAGTGTGAGACACCATGAAAACCTTCTTTGAGTCAAGGTAAATTATCCTAAGTGGACGTATACACAGATGGGCTCACTGAATGCACCCCCCCCCCGCCCATCATTTTGCATTAAAAGGAGACTTCCTTGATCCGAATTGTTATCCCCTTTCTCTGGTACCTCATAGACTGTGCCTGCCTGCACCATCTCCAGGAAGATGACCCTGAAATCTCCATCCCCAGGGCTCATCTCTCTCCCAGGCTTTAGCTCCACATCACCAATTGCCCGCTGAACAATGTTGCCCTTTGCTGTCCCATCAATATCTCAAACTCAACATGTCCAGAAGGAAATTCATCATCTTTTTCTCTCTTTCTTCCTGTCTTCTAGAGTTCTCAATTTCTACTGAAGGCACCACCACCATTCCAGTGACCTCATTTGCAACCTTGGATGCATTCTAGACTCTTTCCTCACACTGCCTCCGATCAGTCATAAAGTTTTGTCTTTTCTAATTCTTAGAGCTCTTAGGGACTTATACCCCACATTCATTACCTCATGCTCCTTCCTCACCCCTGACTCAAAGACTTTCTATGTTCTAATCATGGCCCCCACGCAGGCCCTCCATCCATGGGGCAGTTCACCAACCATCACGTCATAGCAGACCATCTTCATGAGTTCCTGTGGGCCAAACCTTGCTAACATCCTGTTACCACTTCTCAGATATTAAGCCTGTCTGCACATAATGAGGCTGGGCTTTGGAGAACAAGCAGTAAGACCACAGCAGGGCTCCTGGAGCATCAGCCAGGCCTTTCTGAATGTGATCCTCCAGCAGGCCACATCCTGGCAGTGTACAGAGAACAAATTACCTCATTGTGCTTTTTGTTGGTAGACCGTAAAATTGGATTCAGTAGAGCAAAGTATCACCCTAAGGATCCTTATCCAACATATGTTAAAATCTTGTAAGAGTCCTTGAATGATGTCACAGCAGGTACATTTTTGTTCAGCCCCCTGATAATTGATATAAGCAAGGCATCCACTGACAGGGGCAAACACTTAACAGACATGCTGGTCACTGGTATGGAGAGTGTCGAGTGCAGCCCAAACCAAAGAGGGGTCCTCTGTGGATGGCGAGGTCATCCAGAGGCTCTCATGGGGGGTTCATGAGGATTGCAGCGAGCTCCAGAGGGCCGCAGAGCATCCTAAGTGAGTTCTATGTTTAATCAGAGACTTGCCTTCCAACCGATTATGGAAAAACAAAGTAGAGGAAGAAGACCCAGTGTCCAGATTGACTGGCAAGTGGATGGGGAGCTGGTAAAGCATCCATCTTGGAGGATTGAATGGGAGGAAGAGAGGAGTTGGAATTTGTTCTGTGAGATCACATTTTCATTGAACTCTAAGAAGTTCCCTGAAACGAAAAGTCCATCTGTTTTAACCACAAATATTCTTCCAGGGATGCTCTCTTGCTGTGAATGATGGAATGTGGGCTGCCTCTCACCTCTAGGGAACTCCCAGGTGAAGAAACTCCCTCCATCGAGGCAAGTGAGCACAGTGGCCACAAACATACTCTAGCTCACTGCCAACAATGATGTATGTGGGCCCTGAACTGGAGGCAGCCCACTCGTCCAGCAGAATGGGGCAGTCACAGGCCCATCTGCATGCACCAAGGGGACTAGGAGAAAGGTCCCACGTAGTTGGTGATCCTCTGCAGAGAGTGCGTGGGAAACTGGACAAGTCACCTCAGAAGAGAGAGGGTGGATTGGTGGCCATTTACACCAGTAGAGAAAGTGTCCATTCCAGAATCCTGGGCCCCTCAATCCCCAAGCCCTAGCTCCCCTTACATATACAATAACTGTGGCTTCTGCTCGCTCTTTTGGCAGGACAACTCAATTTGTGTAGGATAAATGAACAAATGATTTAATAGAAAGCATTTATTAAGCACCTCCTGTTTTCCAGGCGTGAGATGTTCTTGATTTTTCATATATGTATGTTGGCTCCAGACTGTATTGCATTGGCATAAGAGAGGTCCTAATGAGGAACCTCCTTCTCCTAATGAATTGAGCAACATGCCCAGTGTCACCCAGCTGGTGTGTGTCAGGGACAGGACTTGGGTCAGGTCTTCCTAGCTCAAGGACAGCCCTTTAGGTACCATGCCACACTCCCTCTCCCTTTAGAGAGAGCAGTTCAATTGTTAGGTTTCTTCCTTTTCTGTTTTAAAATGTGGTCATACAGCCTCAGTTCTGAGCCCTTACCAGCCTAGAAGGCCATCATAGTTTGTTTTTTTTTCATTCACTCAAATAATAATAGGTTATAACTCTGGTGAGTGAGATCAAGTAGCTTCTAAAAGGTACCAGGATCCAAACTGCTTACAATGAGAGAAGAGCCAAACATCTTTCTAATCAATTATTTTAATCCATTTTAATAAAGAATAAATCTCTCAAGCCAAGGCAGCAAGCAAACTCGCTTTAAGGTCTAACTCCGTTGGACTGTATGGGTCTTGCCCACTGAGCCTGTCATCTTGAGCACACAGGAAAGTTAGGCCTCCCAGGATTCTTAATCCAGCCTGTAACTAACCCTGACCGATCCCTACTGGCTTCAGGTCCCCCAGAAAAATCTTTGCAAAATGGTGAGATTCCTTGAAGGTCATTAGATGATGGAAGGGATTGCTTGAACAAATGGATGACCAGTCCTGGATTAAAAGTGCCGTTAAAATAATGCCCCATCACCACACACACATGCTCAACTCTCTATAGGGATGGGGAAAAGACTGACATGTGAATTCATTAGCACTGTGACCTCCCAGCTGAGGAAACTCTCTCTACCAATATAAGGTGGTAATCCCACCTCCATCAAATGCTGGGTGCCTTCTCTCTAAGATTACTTCCCGTTTATGTTGTATATTGTTGTATGTCTCTTTCATTATGATGTGACCTCCTTAAGGAAAGGGACTGTTTTCATCTTTGTATTCTCAATATTTACCACAGTGCTTGGCACACAGTGAGTGCCTAATAAATGCATATTGATTGATTGATTGATTCTCTACTACTTAAAGTCTTATTTGCCTACTTCACTGAGAAGTGACTTGTCCTTGGTCACACAGTCAGTGGTTGTCCCAGGCAGGTGTAGCACACAGGTCTTTCTGGCTCCAGGGCTAATTCTCTAGTCACTGGGCCACAATTGTCATCTCTTTGTATGTGATTCTAATTTGCAATAACTCAAAAAACTTTTTATTGATGAGTGTCTTTGATGTGACATGCCTGTCAGTAAAGCTGACTTTTGAAGGTCCGCTTTCCTTAAACACCAGCAGCAACCTATAACTTCGGAATCCCTGTACCATGTCCTTAGGTCATCAGTTCCCAGGCTTTTGCGTGGCTGTCTCAACTCCGGCACCGCTGGGATGATACTCAGAAGCATTGCTTTGTCAATATCTGTGATGCTCAGTTCCAATACTTTTATGAATACTTGGGAAACAGTCCTCGCCTTGTCATTACTCCTCTAACTGACAGGTAATAACTTTACATTCCGTCATGGGTAAGAGTTGGGGGTGGGAGGAAAGCCCCTTGACGATGGTTTAGGCTGGATGGTGAATGGCACAGAGGGATGAGTTGTCCTTCATGAATTTTGTACCTGGGACTAAGGGTGGGCCCTGGGGGAGTTTCCCTGGAATGTGGTCCTGGAGGAGGAAAAGCTCTCTTCCCAAATCAGCAGTCTACATTGCTGTAGGATTGTCCACTGATGGCTAGCTGGCTCATCAAAACTGTGATGGGTGAAAGATGAAATGACTGAGGAAAGAAAGGTTTCGATCTTTCAAGCATAGCGATTTATTAAGCAATGCATGCCGATTACCCACCAAAGCAGAACCAGACCTCCTTAGCTTAAGCCTGGGCTACAAATAGAGGGGGAGATAGACTTTTATACAATAAAAACAATCAGATAAGGTCAATTAATTAAAAGGAAACAATACAGCATTAGGTAATTAGCTAATTTCTATTTGGATGAAGTATTAGGACCTTTCCAAGCTGGGAGAGGGAGAGTGAACAGATGCAATTTCTTGAATTCAGAAAATGTGTCCCATTCCTGCCAAGTGTCTATGAGCAATCAAAGGGACATAGAAGCAGCTGATCAATCAGTATGTGACCAGTCTTCAGATAAGACATGGGTTGCTTAAAATGTCCAATTGTGAGAAAACACCTTGTATCAGTTGTTGACTCTGACTGGGTTTCTGGTCAGCATAACTGAGGTCCTTGGCTAAGGCTCTTTAAGCAGCCGGGAGACATGGTGCGGCTTCCCAGCCCCACAGATATAGGTTCAAACAATGCAATAAGGTTTTCTACCGATTACCACAACTGAATTAATTTTTCTCACAAGCCAGAATTTGGACTAGACCCATAATTGAATAGAAATTGAACCGGGCTAGCTCTAGAATTGAGTGACAAGATGGAGTCAGTACGGTTCAGTCAATTCCCACAATTCACCACTTGATGTTCTAGTTCCCTCAAAGGGTAACCTAAGAGTGTAAGCTCTGGGAGAAGAAGCTGACTCTGGAATAAGGGGAGGTTTCTATCCTTCAAAAAAAAAAGGAAGAAGTAGGTCCCAGCATGGGCCATAGTGGTGAGAGAGCAGAGCTATGTGTGTGACCTCTAAATCTTCTACCCTGGGGAAAAGCCCCAGCTCCCCAGTACGGAAAAAAAAGAAATTGGATAATAGTAATGCTAGAAAAAAATTACCAAGGGTATGGATAGATGCCTTTAGGGTAAAAGAAACATGAAGAAAAATGATAAGGAAGAACCCAAAACCTATAAAAGCTCAAAAAATTGGAAATTTTTAAGTTGAGGAAATTAACCATGAAAGGAGTGAGGTGAATCCATCCATCTGGCTCTGATACTGACCAGACAGTGAGTCTTACCCAGAAGCCTCCCTGCTTCACCAGATCGTGGCTATGGACACCTTCCCGGAGGCAGGACTCAAATGATCTCAATAAGCCTCCTCCTGACTCTGCCTCACCAATAAGCAATTCATACTACAAAGAGTCAGAATCTCAGGAGGTTTCCGGATTTTGCAGGTTGTGCTCTGATCCCTTCCCCCGCCCAGTTTTGTTGTTCAGTCATTGTTGTGTCCAACTCTCCATGACCCCACAGACATGCCAGCCCTTCTCTCCTCCACTGTCTCCCCAAATCTGTCCAAGCTCATGTGCATTGCTTCCCTGACACTCTCTTTCCATCTCTTCCTCTGCCATCCCCATTTCCTTTTGTCTTCAATCTTTCCCATCATTTGGGCTAATGAGTCCCATCTTCTCATTATGTGGTCAAAGTATTTAAGCTTTGGTTTCAGTATTTCTCCTTCCGATGAAGAGTCTGAATTAATTTTTTTAAATGTAGACTAATTTGACCTCCTTGATATCCAAAGAACTCTCACAAATCTTCTCCAATACCACGATTCAAAAGCATTGATTTTGCTGTGCTCAGCTTCGAATTGAGGAAGTCTTCCTGGTTCCAGGCCCAGTGCTTTGTGCACTATGACGCCCCCTAGTTGCCCCACCCCAATTTTACAGAGAAGGAAATCAAGGTCTAGAGATACTAAGGGCTCTCCCAAGGGCACTAGAACTGGAAGGCTAGAACTTAGACATAACTTCTATTCCAACTTCTTCAATTTACAGATAAAGAAACAGGCTTGACATGACAAAATTCTTCTTTCGAGGTCTCTCTCTCCATGGTAGTAAGTAGGAGAGACAGGATCCAAGCTGGGGTCTTCTGCTTTCTCCTGATTTGCTGTGCCCCCTATGTCTTTAATCCTTTCTATTTCCCCCTGCAAACATATCGTTATGGTAATGCAGTTAGATGTAATACCACGGGTAAACTGAGGCCCTAAATTCCATTCTAATTGGGCTTGTTCTTGCCTGATATATTTGTTGCATTTTTAAATGTCTAAATGGATTAGTGACTTGGCAAAGTAAATTCTTAGCTATTTATTCTATCACCCAGATGTCAGTCTGAGTTTTCCTTACAGACAATCATCTTTTTAAAAATTACCAGCTAATTCGTAGTCTTTTCTTGGGAATGTGAGAATATTTTAAACATACACCAAGGGGTGTTAACCAATCAATGAATGAATAAACATTTATTAAGTGACTACTATGTGTCAGGCACTGGAAAGACAAAGATAAAAATTAGAATCTCCATGCTTGAGAGGTTTGCACCATATTGGAGAAGATCACATGTACACATAGATATATACAGAGCGTGGAGATGCGAATGAATTATATGAGAACTTTAGGAGGGAGGAACTAGCATCTATAGGCATGAAAGCAGCACAGTATTTCTACCCAAAGTCCCAGCTCCTAGCAGATAGTAGCGTTAACGGACCATCTCATTCCCCTCAATCATCTCTTAAAGCTTCTGTTGTTTTTTTTTTTTTTCAAAAAGAAAGTTGATTAGCGCAATATTTCAGTATCATATCAGTTTGCTGATTAGGGTGGGGCTACCAAGGCTCTTTCTCCAAAGAGTAAAAATTTGGAGGATGTCAAATCTAGTAACATCATAACTTATTCCCATCACCCAACTGAATTTGTCTCTATTACTTCTTACACTGTTTTCACAAGTTGATTTGAGGGAGCTTTTGAATTATCTGCCTTGGGCATCATAGTTGTCATATCAGCCAAAAATGGAATGGCTTCCTGGTTTTGTGCTATTGGCCTGATTAGAATCCATCAATCAGTGAATATTTATTAAGTGTCTACTGTCTGCTGGGCAGTGCTCTAAGCGCTGGGGATAGAAGAAGAGGCAAAAGTCAGGCCCTGCCCTCAAGGAGCTTACAATCTAATAGGGCAGACAACAAGCAAGCAAACACACACAGAGTGAACTGGACGGAATCTTCTTGCTTAAGTTCACATTTCGGCAGGTCTTAGTAGTTGATGCGCTCGGTTGTCTCTTAACAAAAGTGCTGTCTTCTGTTATTTCAAGGTGTTACATCACCTTAAGCCAGTCTCTCCACCTCACTATGAGTGGGGCTCCTGCCGGTCCAGCTGGCACAGGCAAGACCGAGACAACCAAGGACCTGGGACACGCCCTTGGCATGATGGTTTATGTATTCAACTGTTCCGAGCAGATGGATTATAAGGTAAAGTGGGGAGTGTCTTGTAAGAGGAAATGAGTATAAACAAATCCCACTCGAAGAAGATTTCACATCTAGGCTCTGACTGTGTCATTCAGTCCATAGGCAACATTTACAAAGGCTTGGTCCAGACGGGAGCCTGGGGGTGTTTTGATGAATTCAATCGGATCTCGGTGGAAGTTCTGTCAGTGGTAGCCGTACAAGTAAAGATGATACACGATGCCATCAGGAACAAGAGAAAGAGGTGTGTGTGTCACGCCTTCATGGTGGTTTCCTTCTCCCCTCCCCTCAGTATATCCCAAACACCAAAAGAGTTGTAAAATGAAGCAGAAGTGAAGAAAAGATGTCAGAGCTGGACTCAGAGAACCTCTATTCAGTCTCAACTCTGCATTTACCTACTGTGTGACTTCCAACAAATCAGTCTCTTGGATTCCTTCAGGATCTCATCTGTTGCATAAGATGACTTCCAAGGGCCTTCTAACTCTGGCATTCTATGCTTCCACAAAAGGAGTCAGATTAATAGCAAAGACCAGCTATGCTCCCTGGCCCCACCTTCTCTGTTTGTCTTTTGGTGTTCAACCTATTCCAGTGTTTGAAGGGCCAGTGTGGTCCTTGGCCTGTCTTCTGTAATCTGTTTTATTGAATTTTTTGGTGTGAGTGCTCTGTCCTTGGTTTTGATTAAATCCTGTGGGCACCTTCTCATTCTGGGCAATTCTTGTTCCCATATTGCCGTGGAGTCTCTACAAAAATCATACCCTATCCCTTGGGGGCCTCTTCCCAGACTCTGTCAGGATTCTGTGCTACCCAAGCAATGTCAAACTCTGTCATTAAACACTTACTCTCCCTGCACTGTTGGCTGATCTCCTTTTTCCCATCATGATTGTCTTAGGTGACCTCCATTATGAGAAGTAGTATAAGGGCATGGATAAAGGGCCAACCTCAAAGTCATCATAACCTGGCTCTAGGTCTTGCCTTTTGACACATACTAGGTGTGAGATCCTGGGTAAGTCAGAGGATTACAATAAGAATAATTGCTAACATTTATATAGTGCTTAATGTAAGTATTGGGCAATTACTATCTCATTCAATCTTTACAACAACCCTGAGAGCTAGGTGTTGTTATTATCCCTATTTTATAGATAAGGAAACTGAGGCAGAGGTTGTGTCTTGTTCAGGGTCACATAGCTAGGAAGTATCTGACCCAAGATTAGAACCTAGGTTTTCTAATGCCAAGTCCAGTGCCATTCACTTTTCAGACTTGAATGTTTGTCTGGGCAGCTGTCTTCTGAGAAAGCTTAAAGTATCTTGAACTCCCAAAGTCAGAAAGTATTATGCTCTTTTAACCCATTTGTTCCATAAAGTTGGATCATTAGTGGTCAAAATTATTTTCATAATAATACTAATATGTTTTCATTTCTAATATTGATAGATATAACTTACATAAACAAAAGCATGCGTGTGTGTGTGTGCGTGTGTGTAGTTCCTCAATGATTAAGACTATAAAGCAGTCATAGGACTAAACCAGATATTTGAGCACCATTATTAGTGCCTTCAGGTAGCTGTCTAAGGCTAAGATTATAGACAAGGTTCAGATGAACGTGTTCTGTTTACTCCTCTTCCTCTTTTCTACTTCCCCTTTCTTCTACACCCACCCACTTTCCCATCTCCTTATTCTTTCTTCCTTTTTTTCTCCCCTTCCTTCCTCCTCCCTCCTCTAGGTCCAGTTGGCTTCTCCCTTTCCATTATTCCTCTCTTGGTTGTGACAATATATTTGCAACATACACTGCCTTCAGACTTCCCAAATCCCCAATAGCCTTCCTCAACACTTTGCCTGTCTCGGACTTCTCTGCCTCGACCTTCCCAATTAGTTACTCGCTTCCCCTTCTGAGGAAGGGCATGGATTTTAGACCCTCCAAACACTGACCAAGCAGTGCCTAAGTGTTTTTCATACTGTGTCATACTTTTATCCTATAGGTTCATGTTCCTGGGTGAAGACATTCGACTGAAACCCTCGGTTGGCATCTTCATCACCATGAACCCGGGCTATGCCGGCCGGACAGAACTGCCAGAGAATCTCAAAGCCCTTTTCAGGTGAGTGCTCCAGTGTGGCCTCGTGTGGAATGCCCTCTTTGCTTCCAAGATCCAGCCCAGCATGGGTCCCCAATGTTCCTATGCTGACAGGCACCAATGGGCAATTGCTAGACTTGGCTCTTCCAGACAATTCTGTTGGTGTTCTCCCTGACACTGTCGAAGGGGAAGGAAGTCTGTGGGACATAGTGAAAAAGAAATGGGGAGAGTCAGGAACAGAGCCAGAGAGGGGAAGCAGTTTGTCTAAGTTAAAAAGAGTCAGAGTTGGGAATAAAATAGAGTTCTTCTGATACCAAGAGTCATCCTGGTGTAGTGCCCTCAAATCTAGAAAGACTTGATTCAAGTCCTGCCTGGGGCAAATACTGACTGTGTGACCCTGGGCAAGTCAGTGCCCCAGTCCGATTTTTACAGCCATAAATTCTAGAGCAAGTGTTTACCTGCCTCCATTAGGGAGCTTCGTCATCTGGATGTCAGTGAAATCACAGGTAACCTTTCCCAGGTCAGCATTCAACAGATTTTCCAAAGGCCCCATAAATAACAAAAAACAAACAAGAGAGGGAAGGTAAGAGGTCATTTTATAAAGAAGAAAAAGAATAACATTCTTTAATCCCAAACTTTTACATGAAGATTTTCATCTAAAAGAAAACCTTAAACAGAGATTCCTTATAAGAGGATGATACTATCTCTCTACATCTGGGTTCAAATATTGGTTCTGCCATTTACTATCTGTATGACCCTGGGTAAGTCAGTAGCCTCTGTGGGCCCCATTATGCCAGCTGCAAAACCTGGGAGTTAGACTACACAGCCTCGAAGGACACCCTGTTTCTAAAGCTGTAATCCTATGACAGTTTCCTGTGTATCCCACAATTTTGAGGGATGTGCTTATGAGTCTTCCATGGGGTCCAGCTGGAAAGGATCTACACTTCTCAACCTTGAGTCATTGTGAATTTTTTATTCAAAGTAAAGACTTTCTCAGTAGTTCTGATTGACACATTTAATTGGTGCCTCTCTTGGGGCTTGTTAGAATGTTGGTACAAACTAATCCCTGGATTTAAGCAATTTGTCCTTCTCTCATTTAAGAACAGAAGCTCTGTGTGTTTCTTTCTTAGACCTTGTGCCATGGTGGCCCCTGACATTGAACTGATCTGTGAAATCCTGCTGGTGGCGGAGGGCTTTGTGGATGCCCGCCTCTTGGCCCGCAAGTTCATCACCTTGTACACTCTGTGCCAGGAGCTGCTTTCCAAGCAGGTGAGGGGCATGAGGGGCATCTGGGAAACCTTTGTTTCCATAAATGAAATCCATTTGGAAATACCAAGGTTCAGTAACAAATCATTTGAATTTCCTTTGTGGGGAAGTGGAAAAGAACGGCCTTCAGCTGCATTTCCAAATTCTTTTTTTTTTTTTAATAACAAGCAATCCATGAAACAACATTGGGTTTTATTATATAGTGTGTTTGCTCTCGCTTTCCTGTCTTAGATTTTAAAAGTTCTCATACTAATCACTATTTGAATTGACCTGCCATCAGGATGGGGAATCCTTTACCAATACTAATCACAACCTAATCCATACTGGCCAGTCTTGTCCAGAATCTTTCCTATTTCTGCACTGGAGGAAGGTGGCCTCTATAAAGGGGACCCTTCTTGCTCTCTCTGGGGAGGCATGTGAGCTGTTCCTTGCTCTCACTAAACATTGGGTTCATCTTTTTTTTGGCCATATATTCTTTATCTGTCCTCAACATTGATGGACAGCCGGTGGAACAGTGGATAGAGTTCCAGGCCTGGAGTCAGGAAGACTTGAATTCAAATTCAGCCTCAGATACTTACTAGCTATGTGACCCAGGGCAAGTCACTTTACCCTGTTTGTCTCAGTTTCTTCATCTGTAAAATTAGTTAGAGAAGGAAATAGTAAACCACTCCAGTAGTTTAACCAAGGAAATCCCCAAAAGGGATCATGAAGAGTTAAATACAACTGAAAATGACTAAACAACCTCAGTGTTCAGTTGTAGAAGTGACATTAGCACAAGGAATAAAGTGATGGATTTGCAGTCAGAAAAACTAGGTTCAAACCCTGCCTCTGACACTTACTAGTTGTGTGACCTTGAGTAAGTCACTTAATCTCTATATACCTCAAATGACTTCCTAGGTGGGGGATTTATCTGCTAAGTCAAGTCAGTCATGGGTTGCAAATTGTCTTCTTGGAAGGATTGTCCACAATGAGGATTTCTGCGTTGGAGTTCTTCTATATTCTTTATGTATTGGAATAATATTGATCCTTAGTAATGCTCTGGGTATTTTTCATTAAGCATTTGTTTCTCCATGCTAATCTGGGATTTATGAGAAGGACAGAGGCCAGGACTGGGTAAGGAAATGACAGTTTCATGATCGATGCTGACCCCTCAGATTCTGGCTTCAGTAGGAGGGGTCAAGGCTGTTACAGCATTCGGGAGGGACACTCCAGTCATAGCACTAGGGTTCAAACAATGGTGAGACTCCCCAGTTCTCTCCACCCTTTCACATACAAGTCCAACTGAAGAAGAATGTGAACCTTCTGAGAGGCAGGATGATGTAGGAGAGAGAAGGCTAAGCTAGTTGTCAGACAAAGCTGACTCTAGAATCTCCATTTGGTCAGTTAGTCAATCAACTTTTATTAAGCCCTTATTATGTGCCAAGTACCAACCTGAGTGTTAAGGACACAAAGGAAAGCAAAAGGGTGGGAGAAAACAGTAGAGTATAAACTTGTCAAGGTCATAATAGAGGAAGAGATGGAAAGAACACGGGCTCTATGGTCAGAAAGCCTGGGTTCTAATCCCGCTTTTGATGCTTATTGCCTAAATGCCTGTGGTCAAGTCATTTAACTTTCCTGCACCTATTTTCTCATCTGCAAAATAAAGTAGTTGAACTAGAGCATATCTGAGATCTTTTTCAATTGTAAATTTCGAATTCTCTGGCCTTTAGTGGCCATTTGAGCCAACCCACATTGTACAAAGAATCCCTGCCACATGCCTTACAAGTGACCAGTGGTCCTGAACCTTTGCTTGCACTGAGGAGGCAGTGCACCCTCTCCTGAGGCATCCCCTTCCACTGGAATAGCTCCAATTGTTAGGAAGCTTTCCTTCATGTCTTTATAACTGATAATTCATCACTGACAGAAGGAACCATAATACTTTTTCTTGTAAGTCGAATTGGATCTTTGCCCATGCTGTTTGTTGTCTTTATTTCATGAGCTCTTTCAGGAAATTTCTCTGTGTTTGGTTTTAGGATCATTATGACTGGGGACTTCGTGCGGTAAAATCAGTCTTGGTTGTAGCTGGTTCCCTGAAACGAGGAGATAAAAATCGGCCTGAGGACCAGGTACCACATTGTCAAAGAGGGATCTGGGGAATGTTTCACTAAGTGCTCTATGCAGAAGTACTTTTGTCCTGAACTGGGTGCAGTTTGCTTAGTTTTTAAAATGCATATGTATATATGTTGCATATGTATGTGTATGTTTGTACATGTGTGTGTATGCATGCATATGTATATATATATTTAATGTATTTGGAAGGCTAATGAGGCTTTAATTGGATAAACAGATGAAGGCTATAGTTTGAGGAAAGAAAATTGGAATCTAGCAATGCTTTGTAATTGAAAAACATTTTGGAAATCTTAAAGAAAACTGACCATCAAGCAGTTAAGTGGCAGAGTGGAGAGAGTATTGGACTTGTAATCTAGAAGACCTGGGTTCAAATCCTGCCTCAGACACTTAATATGACCTCTCAGTCTCAATTTCCCCATCTGTAAAATGGGGTGAGTGATGAAGCACCTACCTTCATAGGATTGTTCTGGGGATCCAATGAGATTATTTATATACGTGCATGTATCTCCTTGTAAACCAAAAAGTGCTAATTTAAATGCTTTTATCTTATTTTTTAAAAATCAATGCTCAAGCCAAGAATGGAGGAGAACGTCTTAGAGCAGCTAGGGTGGTGGTTTAGATTTAGGTCATGGAGATTTGGAACTTGAAGTCATCTGATGGGGGAGGGAGGGAACAAGCATTTATTAAGCACCTACTGTGTACCAGGTGCCATGCTATGCACTTTCCAACTTTTATCTCTCGTGTTCCTCACTGCAACCCTGGGAGACAGGTTCTGTTCTTATCAGCTGGTCCAGTCCCCTCATTTGCAGACAAGGAAACAGACCTAGAAACATTCAGTGGAGGAGACAACCGAGAGAGAGGGAGAGGGAGGGAGAGGTCTGGAGTCGGTCCCGCTTCAGATTCCAGGACTGGTGCTCCCCGCCTCCAAGACCTGAATCAGCTCTCACATGACAAGGTGCACAGGAGGGTCTCTGCCGGTGCTCCCTGCCCGCTCTCTGAGCTCCTGCCATCCTTCAGCCTGATGGCTTCTGAAGCTCCTTCTGGCTCTGGGGTTCCTGGGATCTTGCTGCCTGTACTTCTCCCATTTCCTTCACACTGCATGACTGGCATCACTAGACCAGGTGGCCTTGAATGATGATACCAATGAATTGTTCCACCCCCCCCATTGCCGTGTCCCCGTGTCCACAGCACAGCTGGAGAACCAGCCTTCTCTTCCTCTGTGCTGTGGCAATGCTGGCGCCCACTGTGGGCTTCCCATGCTCTGGGGAGAGAACAGTGAGAATGGCTGCTGTGGCTCTTTATTTCCATGGGTGGTCGAACCAGCCTGGCTGCATTGGACATCTTTTGACCAGGTTTTAGGGCATTTCCAGCTTTTCTCCTTCAGACTTCTCACGTATTACCTTCTCTTCCATTTGAGCATGTAGCTGGAAGGGACCCCAAAAGGTGTCTAAGGCCCCCTCACTTTAGAGATGGGGTCAGAGAGGGCATACGTAGCCCGGGGAGATCTAGGCTTTGAAAGCCAAAGCCTGTGTTCTTTCCACTGTAGCCCACGCATTTTAGAGGCCCTGCTTTCCCCAAGGATGTTGTTGTCTTGACCAGGGGCCCCAGGGAAAGTTCCACTGAGCTAGCATTGGCCACCACTGATGCTTTACAAGCTGAGAAATGGGTACAAAGAAGACCTCAGGCATGATCCAAAGGTGGTTAGGGACAGCAGAGGAACTGGGATTCTCCTGATGAGCTGAGCAGTATTTAAACTCCCCAAACAAAAGGCACCCCAGCCTGGGATGGGGCAAGAGCCCCTGGTCTCTAAAATGATTGCCTTAAACCAGACAGGTGTGACTGCAGGGTTAATGTGACATGTGGGCCTTTGACCCCTCTCCTAGGTACTGATGAGGGCACTCAGAGACTTCAATCTGCCCAAAATCGTGACAGACGACATTCCTGTGTTCATGGGGCTGATCGGTGACCTGTTTCCAGCCCTGGATGTTCCCAGGAAGAGAGAAATACAGTTTGAGCAAATGGTTCGCCAGTCTATCCTGGAGCTCTGCCTGCAGCCAGAAGAAAGCTTTATTCTCAAAGTAAAAACATAGGCACATGTGCCTATACACACACACACACACACACACACGCACTCACACACTCATATTCACAGACATAGATTTGAAAAATTAAAGATTTATATGTAAATGTGTGTTGCACTTACATATATGTGCATATGTACCTATATGTAAATGTGTTAATATGCACATTTTAAATATTTATACAGGTATTAATATAGAATATATACATATGTATGTAAGTAGAATATAGAATATAAATATATATGCCATCGAATATAATATAGAATATACATACATATGCCATAGTGGTATGTTAATAGATGTTTAACAATCAGTTCTCTGAAAAAATATACACACAGCACACTTTTCATTTTCATTTACATCCCTAAGATTTTCTCCATCTCTTTAAGTCTAATCTATAGCATTTGCTGATTTCCGAAGTATGAATCCTCCCGCTGAAAATTGAACAACTGACTTTTGTGAGCTGGTTCCAGCATACCCCAGATTGCTTATGAAGTTATTATTTATTATATTTAGATTTTCTAGAATAATAAGTATTTCTAGTGATTTGGAGGCAGTAAGGAAGAGTGGACAGAGGGTAGTTCTTGGGGTCAGGACCACCTGGGTTCAAATCCCCCCTCAAGGGGGATTACAAGCTGTGTGACCCTGAACAAATCACTTAACCTCTTTCGGACTAGGTTTCTTTATCTGTCGACTAGGAACATGCATTTACTATTTGCTGTGCACTAGGGGTCTGTAAAATGGGGATAAATTAGAGCTTATTGTTAGCCTCAGGTGGGAGGGTCCATGGAAGCTCTGAGCAATCCTACAGACGTGTGAGTGATCTTTGCCATTTGGCCCCAGGCTGAGCCCATGCTGTCGGGAGCCTTGATGTGCTCTGCAGGCCAGCTTCATCAAGGCCATCCCATGACCTCAGGCTGCCAAAGTTTAGGGTCAGGAACCTGTGATTTGTTTTTCTGACCCAGATCGTCTCCATGGCTGCAGACATGGGCAGGGAAGGGCCCGCCCTCCATGCCCCATCACCCCCTGGTTTGGCGGCTGAGGCCAGAAAGCTTCTCTTGGGATGAAGCATTTCTTGTGTTTTGCCTTCTTTCTATTTTAGAAATAGATGAGGGAGGATTTTTAATGCCCATGATGTGAAACAAATGTCCAGATCCAAGAGAACTCAGGGGTTGACAGTGATATGAGCTGGTACCATGGCCATTCCCAAGGGCTGATGTACATGGAGAGCTTCAAGGCAAAAGTGTGTCACATTTAGAGGCTGAAGACTGGGTTCAAATGCTGCTCCTTTTACGTCCTTCATTTCCTTCTTTAAAAAAGTCTTTTAATGTCTCTGAGCCCCAGTTTCCTCTAAAAAAAATGAAGCGTTTGGATTAAATGGCCTCCAGGGGCCTCCCCCCTCTGAGCCTAGGACTGTGCAGGCCTCATCATGGCCCTGGGAAGTAGGTGCTGTTGTCAGACCCACTCTGTGGCTAAGAGAACACCAAGAGTGTTGTGGTGACTTACGCAGGCTCACACACCCAGTAGGTGTCAGGGTTTAAGCCCAGGCCCTGGCAGACTTTCACAGATGCTTTCCCACAGCAGAGGACATCTTTGTATGCGCAGCTGACTTAGAGGGAGCAAGGATGTAAGGCCTTCCTGTGTTTGTGATGGGTTCAGATCGGGAGAAAAGATTCAGTCAGTAAACACTTGTGAAGTCCCTACTGTGTGCCCAGTGCTGAATGCTGGAGATACAAAAAAGGTGGAATCCAGCCTCTCTTCTTAGGGAGCTCACGAGTCTGATGGGATGGACCACGTGCAGACAGCTGTGTGCAACAGCAGAGAGAGACTAGACTGGAGACTTACCCTCAATAAAAGGGAATCACTGGCATTAAGGGGAGTGTGGGGGGGGAGAGCTTCTTGCAGGTGGGACTTAGGAAACCAGGAGGTGGGGGTGAGGAGGAAAAGCATAGACATGGGGGCAGCCAGTGAAAAGGCCAAGGGTCAGGAATGGCAAGACCTGTATCACTGGATCACAGAGTATGGGGGGGGGGAAGGTATGAGAGGACTGGATAGGGACGTGTGTGTGTGTGTGTGTGTGTGTGTGTGTGTGTGTAGCAGGTTATGAAGGACCTGAACGCTAAACAGAATTTTATATTTGATCCTGAAGGTGACAGGAAGCCACTGGAGTTTATCTAGTGTATGTATGGACAAGTGACATGATCAGGTCTGTGCTTTGGGAAAATTATATTAGTGTCTGAGTGGAGTATGGACCGGGGTGGAAAGAGACTTGAGATAGACCCCCCAGCGGCTATTGCAGAAGTCCAGGTGTGAGGGGCTGATGGCCCGCACCAGGGTGGGGGCCGTGTCAGAGGAGAGAAGATGCTGTGAGAGTGGAATTGTCAGGCCTTGACAAGAGCTTGGATCTGGAGGGTGAGAGAGAGGGAAGAGCCCAGGGCGACTCCAGGCTTGGGAGCCTGAGGGACCAGGACGGTGGTGCCCTCTATAGTAAAGGACGCGGTTGGCAGATGCTATGATTTTTGGAGAAAGACACTGGGTTCAGCTTTGTATACACTGAGTTCATGATGTCTTTGGGAAATTTAGTTCAAGCTGTCTAATGGGCAGCTGGAGATGCACAGAGACTGGGGCAGAAAAGGTAGATTTTAGAATCATTCACATAAGGATGGTAATTAAAACCAAGGGAGCTGATGAGATCACCACGTGAAGCAGTCTAGAGGGAGAAGAGGAAAGGGCCCAGGACAGAACCCTGTAGGACACCCATGGTTAGAGGGCATGATCTAGAGGAGAATCCAGCAAAGGAGACAGAGAAGGAGCAGTCAGGGAGGTAGGAGGAGAACCAGGAGAGAGGGACATCCCAAAAACCTAGAGAGAAGAGATCAGGAGCCAGACTGTGGAGAGGAGAGAACACAGGCACGCAGATTGTAGATGGACTTGTCAAGGCTTCAGACCACTGAAGAGAGGAGAGAAAGGGAATGGAAACCGGAGGGATGGATAGATGACGAGTGAGGATGGGGGAGGTTCCCCACCACCTTGTCATCATCACCTTATTAAAGGAGGAGAGTGATTGGCCTTTTCATTTTGCAGGTTGTTCAGCTGGAGGAGCTGTTAGCTGTGCGGCACTCGGTCTTCGTGGTAGGAAATGCAGGGACGGGGAAGAGCAAGGTATGGCAAATTGGCTTTGGCTACTCACAAGATCTTTTTCTGCTCTTAAGGAGAAGAGCGATTGGGTTGCAGTCGTATTTTTTCATGACTACACAAAGATTTTTAAACTTTTTGCCTGCAAAGAAAAGCTTTTCTTCTTAATTCATATGAATGAACAAAAAAACATTTCTCAAGCACTTACTATACGTCAATCACCAACCTAGCTAGAGGAGCAAATACAAAAAGAAAAACAGTCCCTGCTCTCAAGCTCTCACTCTAGTAGACAGAGATGTACCTGCCCAAATGGTCAGCCAGGGAGGGATTCTGGTTTTCAATGTTATTGGGCTGGTGAGTGGGGCCCTAGAGAGCAGATTGACACGTCCCATCCAGGAACAATATCAGATTTTATTAGATCGTAGTTCATGGTCTCAGAACTGCAGACTCATTGGATTGTGTTCATTTATTGTATTGTATTTACATATTAAGATCACAAAAACTCTCACTTCTATTTTAGAGGGGGACTGAGGGGAAAATTAAGCATCAGCTCCTCTTGGTAAAAAATAAAAGTTAAGTAAAAAGCAATCCCAGAATGACCATGGCTACTATTTGACACTTTGTCTTATACATTTTTACTTATATTTTTTAAAGTTTTTGGTATTTTTTGCATAAGAAAAACAGAGCATTCAAAAGCTATTAGGAAAAAAAACTCTGGCTCCCGCATCTGATTGTTGTCTTATTCTGTCAAGTCTTTGCCTCCCTTGGCCTTCTTAAATTAAGTCAGGATCCAATGAGACAATATTTATTTTAAGTGCTTAGCACAATGCCCAGTACACAGTAGGTGCCATATTAATGCTTATTCCCTCTCCTTCCTCCCATTTTAATTTCTATTCTCCATACAAGAGCGAATATACTATAATGGAAAGACCATTAGTATTTCAAGCCATAGGTCCTGTGTTCAGGTTCTACCCCTGCCCACACTAGTCACTTCTGGAACTTTCAGCACCCTCACTTGTAAATCAAGGCACATGAAATTTCATAGAGGGTATTTAATGATGTTTAGTGTATTGTTTTGCAAAGGCAAAGGGTTGTACTAGATGATGAGAAAATCGTGGATTTAGACCAAGAAGGGAACGTAAAGGTCAACCAGTGATCTCTGAGCTCTGGCCAGTTTTAAATCAAGGCTTGTCTGATCACTAGGAAGGCACCTGCAAGAAACTCCTAAAAGGAGGGATGGTTTCCTCACCTTGTCTGTAGTCCTTATATCAGACCCA
>NW_027185797.1:32639139-32655201 GCF_028583685.1 Petaurus breviceps papuanus | reverse complement strand
TCCACAAAATAGTCACTTAATGAATGGTTGTTGAATGACCAATGAAGGAATGATTTGGTCTTTGTTCATAAATACAGGTCAAGTGCTCCTAAAGCATTTTGTCTGAATGTCTTCTTTGTTCTCTCTGGCTCCTTTGTGTCACTTTTATCTGTGGACACACTGGGTCTGTTACACCTTGTTCCCTCATAGAATGCACCCTCCTTAAGGGCTCTTTTATGTTTGTGTCCTCAGCACCCTGTATGGTGATTGGCATACAGTAGCGCTTCATATGTTTGTTGGATGGAAGTGCATTGAACCCAAACCCAAGAGAAAAAGAAAGAAAGCACCATCTTCATGGTTCTTCTGTAGGGCTCATCTCCCAAGGCCAGGGCACTCACTCCCTGCCACCCTAAAGTGCATGGTCTTCGTGCCATCACATGGCTTGGATTTCTGGGTCATTAGGCTGGTGTGCATTTAGAGGTCAACAACTAAAAATGATGGCGGCCATTGGATTGTGCATCTTTCCCTATGCTTGCTTAGCTGAGGAACTAAATCAGAAATGCCTCAGCAAAAGGGAGGGCCTTTCAAGGGATGCTTCTAATGGGGAAAGATCACGTGAGGGAAACAACCCAGGAGCTCTCTCCTGGGCCCAGGACGGTGCCCAGTGAGTTTCAGAAATGAACCAAGAAAGAAAAACAAAATTCAGCCCTATGCTTTTTATCTGATTTGGAGTTGCTAAAAATGATTCTTGTGTCTCCTTCCACCAAGGGGTCTCTCATGTGTTCACCATCATTCCTGGGTCTCCATAGTGCATAGAAGTGGTCAGAATGCTGGGCTGGGGACCCTGGAAGTGTTTAGCTCAGGGCTTCCTAGCCAGAGGCCTGTGAACTTGACTTTTTAAAAAACATGATACTTTCAGTATAATTGTTTTCCTTTGCCACTCAGTGTGTTTATTTTTACACATTTAGCACATGATTCTGAGGGGGGCCCAGAGGCTTCCCCTGTCTTGACTGCCAGAGGGCTCCAGACGCAGCCAAGGTAAAGAACCCATGATTTGGGGGGCAGGCACCGCAGCCTGGGAGCAGGATGAAGCACAGGCAGATGGTGGCCAAGCTGGGAGGCTCAGGAAGCTGCCGTCTGGGCTCCTCAGGGAAGTTCCCCTGATCTTTCTCTTTGCTGCACTTGCCCCAGTTAGCCCCGCTCCATCAAAGATGAAGACACTCCTCTTGCTCATGTGGTAAAACAGCCCAATGGTCTCATTGATGTATAACTGAGGCTCCGAAGGGGAAGTCCCTGCCTGAGGCCCCCCCCCCCCCCCCCCCCCCCCCCCCTGGATCTGGACTGGGTCTTCCTGTATCTCCCAGCAGAGTGCTTTCCACTTGACTATGGTTTGCGATGGGGCGACATCTTTTCTGTTGGTGCTCTCACAACATCTCCTGCCTCTTGCTTCACTCCAAAGAGTAAAGAGTGTGTGTGTGCAGCATAGATGTGTTCATGATGCTCATGCAAGGATTATTTTCTCCACTTTCAGAAGTGAATAATACAAAGCATGGTATATGAGGGGTAACCAAGAAAAGTTTAAGAAAACTGTGTTTCCCTTTGGCTCTGTGCATTGTTAAGGGGTGCAGTGGATAGAACACTGGGCTTGGAATCAGACTCATCTCTGTGCATTCAAATCTGACCTCAGACGCTTACTAGCCATGTGTCCTTGGGCAAGTCACTTACCCCTCTTTGACTCAGTTTCCTCATCTGTAAAATGAGCTGGAGAAAGAAATGGAAAATCACTCCAGCATCTTTGCCAAGAAAACCCCAAATGGGTCATGAAGAGTCAGACGCAACCGAAAATGACTGAACAAAAATTGTTAAATTGCCTTGAGTGGGGCAAAGACAGCAGGGCCAAGAGAATATCTACACAGTAACTCATCGTGTAAAAGCAATGACCTACCTGTCATGGAGAACAGAAAATGAAACTGCAGAGAGGCGGGTGGCTATGGGTGCAGAATGGTGCCTTTGTAGAGAGGCAGTCTGGCATGGTGAGTAGAGCACTGGACTTGGAATCTGGAAGACCTGGGTTTGAACACCATCTTCTAGACCAACGTTTTTCGTTTCCTCTCTTGTAAAATAAAGGGAGCACTCTCACTGACTCATAAGGTTCCTTCTAGCTCTGAATCAGCTATCCCATGATCCTACATTCTGTGAGACTCAAACTTGGAAAAACTGATAAAAGGGACTCCTTTTGTGAGTATATATGAAAAATAAAAATAAAAGATCTTGAATCTTTTGCCTTTTCTCTCTAGATCTTGAGGACTCTGAATCGAACCTACGTTAACATGAAACAGAAGCCCATTTGGAACGACCTAAACCCCAAGGCTGTGACAACAGATGAGCTCTTTGGATTCATCCATCATGCCACTCGAGAATGGAAAGATGGCAAGTCCCGGGTCCTTTCTCATGTCCCAGTCCCTCCCCTGTCCAACCCATCCTCTGCTCTGGGGGCGTCCCCAAGACTGAATTATCTTTATGTTTGAGAATCCTGAGCTTACTCCAAGGTTTAACAGAAGTGCCACCTCCCATAGGAAGCCTTCCCTGATTCACCTCCCCCCCACAGTTGTCAAGGCTATCTCCCCCATGAAATTGTCACCAATACAATGTAAGCTTCTTGAAGACAGGGGAGATACTTCCTTCTGGAGTTTGAATATCCCATGGTAGGTACTTAATAGGGGCTATTGGATCGGATTCAAGTGAGGATAAGATGAATTTGGTGCGTTGCATTGATATTCATGGGATTTTACCTGCCCGGAGACCAGCAGATAAGTCTGAGCTCTGAGGAGGTGGAGAGAGCCTCCCTTCTTTGGTGGTCTCCATCTTCTTTCCCTCCCTCCCTTCCATCTGTCATTATCTCAGGCTTTGCCTCTTCTTGATCACAAGGTATAGCAGGGAAGACCAATAGACCCAAACTTTTCTCTCCAAAAGATTGTCCCACTTTATACTTGTCCCTTTGGGACCAACGCTCTCCTAGCGATATTGCTGTGCTCACAACTCTTCCCTGAGAATTACACACAGAGCCAGCATAAAGTCACAGGCCCCTGGGATTTCAGAATTTTAGAAGACAGTGATTTATAGGCCCAGAGAAATTTGCCCGTGATCACCCAGGATTTGGGGGTGCAGCTGGTTCTCCCGTGTACCCGCCAATCACTTTTAAGCAGTGATCAGGCTACTTGTCTGGACCAATTAAATGAACACATCATTTTGAGGGGGATAGGCAGGATGAGAGAAAAGAAATCAAGATTGATTGAGTGAAGACGAGAAAATACTTTAACTTGTGGGAAAATTTCCAGATTGAGGGGATTAGAATAGGTGACCTCTCTAAATCAATCCTATGAAATGAATGAATGAATGAAAAAATCCTTTACCAAATGCTTAGGATGCACCAAGAGTATGGAGATTATAAATATAGAAGCAAAGACGAGCCTTGCCCTCAAGGAGTTTATATCCAAATGTGGATGACAATGCCCGTAGGGGAGTGATGACCGGGGAAGTCTATGGGATGGTGAGCGAAGGCACAGAGGAGTAGATGGACACACCCCATCCAGGACCAGTGCTGCCTTCAGCTCTGTCTCCACACAAAGGGGAACCTGTGAGTTCTCTACTGAGCTGAAACATCCTTCTGTCTTCTGGTTTCGATGATAGTGAAAATGCCAAGACTGATACAATTTTGTCCCTCCAGTAGAAGGTCTACTAATTGGTCATTGAACAAGGCTCTCACTGTAGGGTATCAAACGTTTAAAGATGGCCTAAAAACTTTGTACTTCTCAGCTACTTTGCCACCCAGGACTGAGGGCCATTTTATATTTTTCACTGTTTCATGGGTTGTTATGGCCAAAGAATTAATTACCCAGTGGCCAGCCTAATGGAAACAAGTCTCTCTCTGTAATTGGCTGACCTGGTTCTGAAGAAGCAGACCCAGTCTGTTGCTGGGACAGTCTTTCAAGCCCTTACAGCAAGGTAGAACCAGCCTCTCTGCTGGCATGGCCTTCAAGAGCCCAAAATTGCTGCTATCTTAAAACATCAGAGTAGGACTTCGTGCCACACAATAGTAAAGAAATATTTTCTTCTTTTCTTCTCTGTCCTTTAAAATGTTTATCCCACTTAAATTATATTTACATAAATATATGGCAGGAATACTTCACAACTTGACAGTGCCCTTGACCATACAGCCAAACAAAACTTTGTCACTGAGCTGTTTTCCCTTAATGAGGATATGGAGGAAATAATATCGGTACATATAATTTATTTGTAAAAATCTTTTCTGGTAAAAATGCTGCATTTGAATTTTTTAGAATAATTTTTTTTGATTTCCTGTTTTTTATGCCACCTACATTTCCTAATCTAGCCTTTCCCCTGCACCTACCCCAAGAGCTAGCTCTTATAAAAACAATTTTTTTAAAGCAATTGGGGTTAAGTAACTTGCCCAAGGTTACATGGCCAGTTATTTTGTGTGGGTGTTAAGTATCTGAGGCTGGAACCGATCCTGGGTCCTCCTGACTCTGGGGCCAGCGCTCTTACTGTGCCACCTAGCCACCCCATAAAAACAATCTTAGAGGAAAACAGATCAACAAAACTAACCAACATATCAGAAAAGTTGAGTCAATAAGCAAGCATGGATTAAGCACCTACTGTGTACTGCATACTGGTAAACGCTGGGGACAAAGACAATCCCTGTCCTCAGGGAGCTCACAGTCTAATAGGGAAGACAGCTGGTAAACTGCTACCTACAGACGAGACACAAACAGGCGAACCTGGAATGAATCTTAGAAGGTTCCTGGATTAAGGAAGACCAGAACACATCTGCAGAATGCAGGATTTTAGTTGGTACCAGGAGGAAGGCAGGGGAGCCAAGAGGTGGGAGATGAGGGAGAGGGATCCAGGGATGGGGGGAAATCAGCGAAGATGGCTGGAAAGAAAAAGCTTGACGTATGCAGTGTTCCTCATCCCTAGACCCCCACCTCTGCAAAGAAGCAGGGAGAGGCTCCTCTTCCAATCTGTTCTTTGGGATCAAGCTTGGTCATTATCATTTTGTATTATTTCATTGCCTCAGATGGATTCAGAAACACACTAGAATTTTAAACATCCTTTGTTGGTAGGGATCTTTTCATCACTCCTGAGGGAGCAAGCCAGTATTCTGCATGATGGACCCAAATGGATAGTTCTGGATGGAGACATTGATCCCATGTGGATTGAGTCCCTCAACACAGTGATGGATGATAACCAGGTGAGCTGCCTTTTGCTTTGCTTGAGTCTCCCTGGTTCAAGGAACACTTTCCTTCACGGAGCTCAGTTTCACTTCCTTGTCTTTGACCCTGGGTTTTTTGCTGGGGTGCCATGATGACTCAAGGTCCTTTGGGGTGCTTCTTCAGCAGCCAGGTAATGCTTATTAATATGGATGGAAGCTAGAAATCTCTTTCTCCCCCTCTCCGTCCCTCTGGGTCTCTCCCCTTCTCCCTCTTTCTCTCTTTCTTTAAAAAAAGTTCATCAATACTTTTTGCTTCTTCATACCAGTGATGCCCTGATGTAGCAGCACTCTTCTCCCCTGCTCTCAACACCCATACTCTCCCTCGTATCAAAGAAAGCAGTCCAGAAAGACTGTGGGAGCCATATTTTTCACAAGCCAGGATCATGGCATTGGAAAACCAGAACTTGAGCAGGGTCTGTTGGTTTTGGCTCCAGAGTGGGTCATTTGAAGGCAGCGGACAGCACCTTCCTGGTGGCATTTCTTCTTGAGCCTACCCTGTCCCTAATGGCAGTCTAATCTACTTGTATCCTTCCACCACTGCCCACCCCCTCCTGGCTCTGGGGCATGACTTCCTTTGTTCAACCCCATCCTCAAGGGCATGGCACATGCCCCCAGTGGAAGCCACAATTGAATGGAATCCTCTAGATGTCCCAGAGTGCTCTTCCCTCCCCCACAAGGGGAGTCAAGCATTCTTCTACCCTTACGTCTAGTCCCCATCAACAGGCAAACATTGCTTTAGCTCCATCTCTGGGCTATAGGTCTCATGGAAAGTGGATAACTGTTTTTTCACAAGTGCTTTTGTCCCCATAAGAATGGAGGAACCCAGGTGTTAACTGGTGTAGATTACTATACCTCAAATGTCACATAGACATAATCTGAATAGTTGCTAAATGGTGCAGTGGCAGAGCTTTGGATTCAGATCTGGCCTCAGGCTTAGTACCTATGTAATCCCCCCCCCCCCCCCCAGCAAATCCCTCAGGCTCAGTTTCCTTCTCTGTAAAGTGAGCATGATGATAATGATGATGAGATCAAATCTATGAAGTACCTGGTAGACCTCGAAGCCTTATATGAACACTAGCATCATCTCCACTTTCAATACCGCCCCCATGGAGGCTCCAGACCGAAGTGCTCCTCGACCCTTCCCTCTCCTTGGTACACTTGGCACAGAGTGGGCACTTAGCAGACCGTGGCAGCGGAGCCAGGGCGTGCCTGTCCTCAGAGGAGCAGCCTGACTACACTGGGGTTTCATGGTGTGGACATGGAGGAAGAGGGGCTGTCATCAGCCGCCAGGCCACGGTTTTCTGGCCTTGGCAGCTCCTGATGCCATTGCTGAGGCAGCCAAGGACCCGGGTTAAGGAGCATTGGTGGCAGTAAAGCAGGCTTCACAGAAGCACTGACTTAGGAGGGGCTGCGTGGTCCCTTTTACGTCATTTCAGCTCCATAAAACAAGCATTAAATGCCTCCTGCCTTCTACTGGATTGTATGAGGTGCTGGGAACATAGAGGCAGAAACAAAAGCATCTCTGCCTTCAAGGGCATCCATTCTCAACTCGGGAAGTACAAAATACAGTCAGTCTCTAGTCATGGACAGAGCACTGACCTGGAGTCAGAGAATCTGAGTTCAAATCCTGCCTCTGACTGTCACTAGGTGTGACCCTGGACAAGTCACTTTCCCTCTGGACCTCCATTTCCTCACCTGTAAAATGGAAGAATTGGTCTAGGTGAAGTAAAAAATTAACACTTGGGAAAATAATTGACTTTCCAGATATAACGAATAAGGTTTTGGTGGAGAGGTAGCAATTTGTAGTAGATAAAGGACCTCAGGGTCAGGAAGACTGGGTTCAGATCCTGCCTCTAACACATACTGACCACAAACCCTAGCATCTGATGCTGCTCCTCCGTGTGTCAGACTCTCTTGAGACTTTAGGGCAGAGACAAGTTGCCTGCCTGCATCAGTGAAGGAAGTTTCCCACTAGTGAACTCCCAGGGGTTGGTCATTTCAGTTGTTCATGCCCAGCACTGACGCTGGCCAGGGCTGTGGTCTCAGACCCACTCTGCCAGGCCTCTGGCCAGGGCCAGCTGCCTCGCACCTCAGGTTCCCCTAGTTGGATACTGCCCTGTTTTGTCTCTGGTGTGTTGAGATTGAATGCCATCTCACACCCTGGAATGACTGTGGCCGTTTCCCATCCAGGTCCTGACGCTGGCCAGCAATGAGCGAGTGGCCCTCACCCCTCATATGAGACTCCTGTTTGAGATCAGCCACTTAAGGATGGCAACGCCTGCAACCGTGTCCAGAGCTGGGATTCTGTATGTGAACCCACAGGACTTGGGCTGGAATCCGTGAGTACGCCTTCTTCAGGCATGATGGGGAAAGTCTTCACGCGATATGTGAAGAGGTGGAGGTAACATCCTGGCTGTCGGCCATAGGATCACGTGGACCAGTCAGACTTCAGAGTCTGCAGTGACTTACCTCCACTATCTCAGCACCTGGTACACAGTAGGTGCTTGATTAATGTTTATTGACTGGCTGGTCTGGTGACCTTGCCAACCAGGAAGTCCAGGGCATAAGAAAACGCTGCCCCCAGGTCCTCAAACTCTCCCCATGATGGTCTGAGCTCAACTCTAGGGATGGATGAGGGGATCAGTCAGTCAGGAAGCATTTCTTAAGCACCTACTTATACTAGGCAAGAAAGGCAAGAGGCAGCAGCCCCTGGTCTCAGAGCACCCCAGCTAATGAAGAAGCCAACAAGCCTGCGCAGGACAAAATGGAGACAGCAACAGAGGGAAGATAGGTGGGAAAGGCTTCCCATACATGAGAGAACTTGAGAGAATGCAGGGAAGCCAGGAGCAGAGATGAGGAGGGAGAGCATCCCTTGCAGGAGGCCAGTGTTGCTGGATTGCAGGGAGCTGGGGGCACCAGAGTGCACAGAGCACCAGGCCTGGAGTCAGGAAGACTCATCTCCCTGAGTTCAAATCCAGCCTCAGACACTTACTGGCTGTGTGATCCTGGGCAAGTCACTTTGCCCTGCTTGCCTCAGTTTCCTCATCTGTAAAATGAGCTAGAAAAAGAGCAAACCGCTCCAGTATCTTTCCCAAGAAAATCCCAAATAGGACCACGAAGAATCAGACACAACTGAAGTGTCTGAAACAACGACATAAGAGCTAAGGTGTTGAGGTAGGAAGGGCCAGGCTGTGAAGGGCTTTGAACAGCACAGGGACCTCTTTGATGGCAGGTGATGAGATATGCTTTGAGACCTGCCTCAAGACAGGCAGGAGGGGGCAGCACAATACGTACACTGGTGGGGGAGGTGGCAGGTTATCTGGGTGAAAGTGCTTGTGGGGTAGCCTGTGGATATACATATGAGAGAAATGGGAGAGAGAGGCCGGACCTCTGGGCCGAGAACTCCCACACTCCCATCGTCCTCTGTACTGGCCCATCCTGGCTGCGTGACCCTGGGCAAGTGGCTTAACCTCTTTGCCTCAGTTTCCCAATCTGTAAAATGAGGCACTTGTGTCAGTGGCCTCTAAGACCCCTCCCAGCTCTAGACTACAGGAAGAAGGAGATGGGGGAGGTGGGAGGAAGTTTATTTGGAACCAACACACCAAAGAAAACGTGTGAAAGGGGAAATGGCAGCAGTGTAGCCTCAGACATGGGCGTAATGGCCATTAGCTTCAAATGGAGCTGACCCGATGTCTGAAAGCAGAGACAGGAGGGCATCGCCCAGAGCCTGATGGTGGGAGAGGCTTGGGAACTCCTTCCCAGTGGCATGCCATGCTCTCTTTCTTTCCGTGTTCTTTTGGAAGACTCTGGGGCTTCCTCTTGTCCCTGCCCAGCCTTACATCACCCCTCCCGCTGGGTCCCATCAGCCTTCCTTTTCTGTCCCTTCCAGCTGGGGCCAGTGTTCTCCATCTTCTCCCTTAGAATGCACAGATTGTCCGTAGCCACCCTTCTCTTTGCTTCACAATTCTTCTGATTTCATCTTCTGTATGTGGATCGCCGTGATTGACAGAGAATTTGCCGCCTGCGGTGATGAGGAAGCTTGAGATGCAGAGGAGATTAGTGGGGCGGGACACATGGCAGCAGCCCTGGGATTATGGACCAACTCACTTGGCTATGGTTCTCTGCCCCACAGTGACCCAGACCTGCCAGCTTTGGTGATGGGGGTGATGCAGCCCAGGATTCCCAGAGTGAGCATCTGGGGTCCTTTTGTCTGAGGGAGGAGCAGCATGAGGGCTTCAGAGGGGCCTTTTGTCAATGCCTTGAACCAGAGCTGGAGGAATTCTCAGATGTGGGCACAGCCTTGCTGTGGCGAGAGGGAGGTCCTCAGTGGTCCTGGCAGCCCTCCCTGCAGCTGGATGGGCCCAGCACCCTCCCTGCCCCGCCGCCCTGCCCCGGCCGCAACACACTTGTGCCTTCACAAGGGCAGGATAGAGGACAATCATAACTGGCCTCCTTTCAAGAGGGATGGAAAAAGGTGGACAATAACTCCATGTGAGGACGTGAATGAATGTTCTGTGGCCTGACTTTACATGTCTCTGCCACCGTAGACCACCAAAGATGGAAGATGCCTGCATCTCCCTGCTCATGTCACCCTGGTCCCCACCTGTAGACTCTCTTCCCTAGAGGACTTGCCTTTCCTGATCAAGCTTTTTTTTTGCTTTTAATTCAATCCATTCTAATCCTCATTTTAAAGTGAAGCAAAATTCAGCAAGCAGGGGCAGCTAGGTGGTGCAGTGAATAGAGCACTGTCTCTGCAGTCAAGAGAGCCTGAGTTCAAATCCAGCCTCAAACATTTAAAACTTATTAGCTGTGTGACCTTGGGCAAGTCACTTAACCCCAATTGCCCTGCATTCCCTCCTCCAAAAAACAAAAAAAATCAGCATTTATTAAATGCCTACTATGTGCAGACCCTAGTTATATAGAAAAATGTAACAGACCCCTCACTCAAGCTCTTCTAAGAGAAAATAGCACACAAACACACACACGCACACATATATACATAAGTGTGTCTCTCCTGGTCAGACAGAAGGTCCCTGAGCATAAGGATTGTTTTATTCTTTCCATCACCAGAGCCTGACCCATACAAGGTACTTGATAAATGTTGTTGATTGATGCATTAAAGTGTCTACAAAAGATAAATGGGGGAGAGAACTCCCATCTGGGAAAACTGGGAAAGGCCTTACATAGACTGGCACTTCAGCTATACCTTAAAGAAGAAGATGGATTCTGAAAATCAAATTTGAGGAAGGAGAGCTTTCCAGGCAGTAGGCACAGCATAGGCAAAGGCTCACAGGAAGGAAATCTGGGGGGGGGGGGTTGTATGGAGAATGATGAGTAGGCAACTTTGTGCCCTTTGGTAAATGTACTCTGGGCTGTATACCCTGAAAAAACATTGGTAATCAGAGGGTCATTGCAAGGAGTTATATCAGTATATTATGAACCTCATTTCAGATCTCAATATAACTGGGGTCAGAACTCTTCAAGAACAGTCATGAATTATTTCCATAAACTTGGCACACTTTGAGAAAAGAGTTTGAGCATTTTTGGAAATGCAAGGGAAGGTGAGGTAGATAAGGTGTTGTCAGAGTCAGAGGATTCAAGTGCGAGTCCTGATCAGTGCAACTGAGTGAGTCATTTCTGTAAAGTTAATGGGGTATAAGATGTTCGCCACCCATTAATAGGCCTCACTGGAATCCATTAAGGGAAGCTGGCTTAGGGGAGGCTTACTTGTAGAAAGGCTTTCACACCTTTTGCTTATTTCTAATTAGGTGCTGAGTCAGGAGGGCTGTGATGCCCTCTGGCTCTGAGAAGTATATATATATACTCTGAGTTGGTATTTTGCTTTGGGGACTCACTTATGAGAAGGTTCTTGTGATTCCCTGGTCGATATTCTGAGTGTCCATAAGTTCAGAGCTCCCTGACTGCTCAGATGTAAAGGCTCTCCCAATCCAGGGATGTATGTAAAGCATATAGTTGATTCAGTCAGTCAGAGCCCTGTCTGTTGGTCTTTATTTCCCTGCTTGTATTTTCTCTGAAGTCCAGGGGGCTGATTTTTCCCCTGAATTAGTGAATGTAATTTTAAAAAGATTGTTGACCCCTTGAGCAGCTCTCTTTCCTAGTAAAGCAGATCTAAGATCCTGTGCTAGCAGCCATCCTGGGGATGCCAGTGTGGTGGCTGCTACAGTTTCTGAGGTTTCGTTTGACTTCAGATGACCTCTAGGGTCCCTCTCAGTTGCCACCCAGAATCCTATACAACCTCACATAAGAAGAACATAACATAACAAAACTTCCTAAGGAGAAGAGAAGTGTGGTTAGACCATAATTATTCTTGAAAGAAAAAAGCTGAGGATTTTAGTGAACTGCGCACTCTCTGGAGTCACAGATATGGCCTGAGATAGTGGTTAGAAGCTGTGGATGGTCTAACAAGGACCTGACTTCTGGGGATGAGCATGTGTTGGACTTTGTGCCCTACTGACCTGGCCCCACATGGACCCCACCCTCAAGGAAGCATGCTGATAGACCAGAGAGCATCCAGAGGGTGGCAACCAGTCTGGCGAAGGGCCTTGTGTTCATGCTGTAGGACCACGGGTTCAATGACATGGGAATGTTTAACTGAAAGCAGAGCTGCCTGAAGATGGGGATGTGGGAGGGCCAAGGTAGCTATCTTTGAAGGGATTTCATATAGAAAATGGATTAGACCTGGAGAGCAGTGCATAGAAGCAGACTAGGGCTTGGTATCAGGAGAGCCAACGTACAATATAAGGGGCTGCTTGGGGAGCTGGTGAGGTCCTGCTTCAAGGCCTAATTAGAACTTGTTGACATTACACTGTCAGGAGTGGTTTTTCATGTAAGAGTTAGACTGAATATTATCTGAGGTCCTTCCCAACACTGAGATTCTAGGAGTTTTCACAAAATGGCACCTCCTTCTCTTCTATTCAGAGGTGGGAGGCTAGGGATAAGGAGCACTGAATACTCTATCAAACATAATGAATAACTTCATTAGCTCGACTGAAGTACTTTCTCCTCAGTTTTCATTCTGTCTTGTAGAGTATGACTGATCCTGATTATCTCAATATCTTTCTATTATATATGTCTGTGTATCTACTTACAACTGTGTGTATGAGACAAAGACAGAGAGAGGGAAGGAAGGAGAGAGAGAGAGAGAGACAGACAGACAGACAGACAGAGAGAGAGACAGACAGAGAGAGAGACAGACAGACAGACAGACAGAGAGACAGAGAGAGACAGAGACAGAGACAGACAAATACTCCAAGTTGGGGGGAAAAACCCAAAACCTTTAGAGACTGATAAGGGGATATAACATGATCGCTTGGATGTCTCTAAAATGTTTGCACCCAGATGTGACTGCTTTGTAAAACCCAACTTCACAGAGCCAGGATCCAGTCAAATCTTCCTCCTCTTCTCTCTTCCAGGTACGTGGCTAGCTGGATTGACAAGAGAAGCCATCAGTCTGAAAAGGCCAATCTGACAATCCTTTTTGATAAGTATGTTCCCCCATGCTTGGATAAACTGAGGACGAGTTTTAAAACCATCACTTTGATTCCGGAGAACAGCCTGGTTCAGGTTTGTGTCTTGCCCTGGTGATGGTGAAAGAGAAATCTCCCTCCGGCTCTCCAGTACTGGTTTCCCCAGGCTTTCCCTGGGTCAGTGTCAGCCTCTTACTCAGGCAGAGAATGCCCTCTTTCCGAACTGTTCTCTTTCCAATTAAGCTGAAGGTTTGTAGAAAATATTTGAAAATGACTTTTCTAAGACAAGGATAGCTAATAATAATTGACTTAATGCTTAATCGCATTGTGCTTAATGTGTGCTACCCCATTTAATAATATGACATCCTCATGAGATGGGCTGCAGACAGACAGAGGATTCTAGGCAGGCAGAGCATTCAGGCCAAGAATGGGGTTAGAAATTCCAGCCAGAAGAGAGACACTGACCTCAGGGACCCTCCATTCTATGGGGAAAAGAAAACCTCTACAAGAGAGTCTATGTAAAAGCTGAAGGGTCTATGGCCAAGGGCAAGGGGCAAAGGTCTGGAGAATCAGGAGCACGGGGGCTAGAGGGCTCAGGAAAGGACTCATGAGGTCAGAGGAGGGAGCCACAGGGGTGGAGGCATATATGGGGAAGAAGGCTGCTGGGACTGAGGAGGCAGGGTCCAGAGAGTTAGAAGCAACATTCATTATGAGATATTATTATCTTCATTTTACACAGGAGACCGAGGCTGAGAGATCATAGGTGACTCGTCCAGAGTCACTCACATAGCTGGTTCAGTGTCTGGGCAGTATTCGAACCCAGCTTTTTCTGACTCTGAGTGTAGCATCCTCTCTACTGCAGTCAGCTGCTTCCACTATACCGTATGGCCTCTCCAATCCCTGGTTCTCAGACTGGTCCCAGCCATAGTTATTGGCCCTTTACATTAGAATGAAAATCTTCAAGTTAAAAGAAGCCATAACGATGATGTAGGGCCTTTGACTGAATCCAAACTCCACAGAACTAATCCCCGTAATAAAAGAATTTGTTCTATAAAGCTTGGACTCCATTAGAAGGATGCACCCGAGGACCTAGAAAGCCTCATGTGGCCTCAAGGCTGCAGGTTCCCCACCCCTGAGGCTGAGGCCTTGGTTTCATAGCTCAGGAAATGAGGAAGCTCCCTAAAGATCCCAGAGCTGGCTACTGTGTCAAGGTCCGAACAAGTCCTCACCAAGACAGTCTGCTATTGATTTAATGGTGCCAAACTGCCCTCAGACTCTCTGTGCCCTGCAGGCAGGGTGACTCTGGGGAGGGAAGGGTACTAAGCATCTGGGTTCAAATCCTCCCCAGCCCTTATTACTTGAGTGACCCTACTCAAGATCCTCTCCTGCCTGGGAGCTTCAGCTGCTCCATAGAAAGAGGTGGTCTGGAAGGCAACTTCAAGTGTCATTTCCTTGTCTGTAGAAGACAACAAAGTCAAAACCTCACAAAAATCGCCTGGTACGGATGTATGTCATCTGGGAGTATTTGCATTAGAGTAAGGATAAATCTGTAAGTCAGCAAGCCTCCATTAAACATTACTGTGGGCCCTGTACTGTGCTCAAGGCTGGGTATACAATGAAAGACAGAAATACTGTCCCTGTCTTCAAAGTTCACATCCTCATGGGGAACAACAATGGATAAGATACACATGGGAGATACAGTGTAACCAGATCACAGAAGGAAGGGACTGGTAGCAGGAGGAAAGGGAAGAGGGGTGAAACAGAATGAATATTTGAAGCTAAAGAAATGCAGCTCAAATAGTAAAATTTCAGCCATAATACAGTGAGTACTGGAAAAGTATCATTTTTGACTTGGAAATCACACAATTTAGTTAACATGATGTGAGTCTGTTATTACTATTTAGTAAGTGAGATTGACTGAATTACAATGAAGTTAAATTGAAAATTATTTCATACAAACCAAAAAAAAACAACCCCCAACTCAGAGGTTTGGGCTACTTCACACACCAATTAAATCAACGGCAGCCTTCAGCAGTTATTATTCAAGGTGCAATTTAGTGTTGAATGTCGGTCTGAATTTTTTCATAATGCATTAATTATGGGACTGATCTAATTAGTCTTGCTCTGGTTTCATACTTGTTAAGAGCAGGATGACATTCTTTTCAGGTTGACTTGGTATCTTGTGTGATTCTTTCTAGTGTTAACTTTTTCATTCAAGAAGAGTGTGAAAATAGGTCAATGGGAAAGAAGCTGATTCTGGCTTTATGATTCCTCTGTATTAGGAGCAAGTTAGTGCCTTCTGAGCTCCTGGGAGCTTCACTGAGTTTCCACCATTCCCTCACTTCAGAGCCTGGTGCCTTCCCTTAGGGCAGTTGTAAAGAAATCAAATGAGTTACCAAATGTAGAGAGTTTTGCAAGCTTTAAAGTGATACAGAAATCATTGTCATTATTATTATTACTACTAGTAAAAAAAAGAGTTTGGAGAAAAGAGAATGGCTTTAATAGAACGCATGCTTCCCTTCAGACTTTCCTCCCAATCTTGTTTTGCAAGCATATAATTTATTATAATAATGTTAATAACAATACTCAACAATATGTGTAACCAAAGATCATAATGTATACCCCTTCTAATAGCCCTGTGAGGTATGTACTTCAGATATTATTCACAATATTTCATAGATGGGGAAACCGAGGTTCAGAGTTCAGTGGCTTGCCCAAGCACATAAGTTGGAGCACTGGGCTTCGAACCCAAGGCTTTACAGACTTCAGTCAAAGGGCAGCAGTTGAGGACATAGAGAGCCACATGTGGCCTTAAGGCTGCAGGTTCCCTACTGCTAGTATACCTTCTGGGCAAAGAGGAACACTTTCAGTCTAGAGGGAGCAGGAAACCCTGAGGAGAATTATTGCTTTTGGTCACAAGTGATTAGGAATCCTGAGGAGCAGTATTGATTGTAGTTCCAAGGGATCAGAGGCCCTTCCTGGGTAAAGACCAAAATGCAGGCCATGAGAACAGTGAACACGCCTTATCCTAAATCATACCACCTTGGAAGGACCAAAAACTTCCAAACTTCCAAAACCAGCTCTGAAAACAACAGTGTGAAAAGCCTGAAGACTGAGACAGTACCTCTTTCTACTCACACTGGAAACAGAGCCCAACTTGAACATAAAGTTCCAAATCAAGAAATACCATGGGAGGAAAAAACAGGCAAAAAACACCAAAAAGAAGCTGACCATAAAAACAACTATGCTGACAGGGAAGAATAAGACATGAATTCAGAAAAAGACAATGAAGTCAAAACAACT
>NW_027185797.1:32581206-32639129 GCF_028583685.1 Petaurus breviceps papuanus | reverse complement strand
AGTTGGATACAAGCCCAACAAGAATTCCTGAAAGAGCTAGAAATTTATTTTCAAAATCAAATAAAAGTGGTAGAGGAAGAATTAGGTAAAGAAATGAAAGCAAAGGAAGAAAATTATAGAAGACAACAGTTTAGTAAGAGAGGCACAAAAAAAATACGGAAGAAAATAACTCCTTAAAAAGTAGAATTGGCCATATGGAAAAAGGATACAAAAACTCACTGAAGTAAATAATTCCTAGAGATTAAGAAACAAAAAAAGTCAAAAGAATAGGGAGAAAAATGTGAAATATCTCATTGGAAAAACAATTGACCTGGGAAACAGATTGAGGAGAGATATTTTAAGAATTATTGGAATATATGAAAGTCATGATCAAAGAAAGAGCCTAGACATCAAATTTCAAGAAGTTATAAAGGAAAACTGCCTATTATTCAGGAAGCAAAAAGTAAAATGAATATTTTAAGAATCCACTGATTTCTACCTTAAAAAGATCACAAAATGAAAATTCCAAGGAATATTATAGCCAAAGTCTAGAGCTCCCAGGTCAGAGAAAAAATACTTCAAGCACCCAGAAAGGAAACATTCAAATATCATGAAGTCAGGATCACACAAGCCTTAGAAGCTACCACATTAAAGATTCAGAAAGCTTGGAATATGATGTACTACAAGACAAATGAGCTGGGATTACAACAAAGGAAAATAGAGTATAATAAATACTTCAAGGAGGAAAAAAAATGGATATTTGATGAAATAGAGGAATTTCAAGCATTCCTGATAAAAAAGACCAGAGCTGAATAAAAAAAATTGTCTTTCAAATACAAACTCAAGGGAAGCATTAAAACGTAAATATGAAAGAGAAATCATAAGGGACTCAATAAGGTTAAGCTGTTTACCTTTCTATTTGGAAAGATGATACATGTAACTTGTGAGAACTTATAAGGCATTTAGAAGGATTCTCCATAGAAAGAAGGTAAGTGAGTGATTAAATGATGTTATAATAATGTAAAAAAATGGATAAATAAGAAAGAGGGATACCCTGGGAGAAGGAGAAATGTAGAAAAATGGGGGGAAAGTCATCTTCTATAAAAGAGGTGTACAAGGAAATGATTTAACAGTGGAGGGAAAATGGTGGGAGGGTAGGAAACACTTGAACCTCACATCTAAATTGGTTCAAAGAGGGAAAATATGTGTATGTAACCAATTGGTAATAGGAATCTATCTTATCCAACAGGGAATTAGGAGGAGAAGGGGATAAAAGAAAGGTAAAGATAAAGGGGAGGGTAGATAAAAGAGGGCAGAGGCCAGAAGCAAAAAAAAAAAATGGCTCAAGAGAAGAGACAAGATAAAAAGTGAGAAAAAAAAAAGTTAAAATGAAAAATAATGGAAGGGAGATGTACAGGTAATAATCATGGGATGAATTTATCCATGAAATGGAAACAGAATGGATTAGAAACCAGAATCCAACAATTTTTATAGAAAACATGCTTAAAACAGGGAGATACATACAGAGTTAAAATAAAGGACTGGAAAAGAATTTTTAAAAAATCCCACAAGGGTAGCAATCATGATCTCCAACAAAACCAAAGCAAAAGCAGAGAGGATCTGGGAAAATACGTCTTGCTAAAAGACACCATAGAAAGTGAAGTGATATCAATATTAAACGTATCGGCACCATATATAATAGCATCCAAATTTGTAAAGGGAAAGTTAAATTAACTATAGGAGGAAATAGACAATAAAACCATACTACTGAGGGAACTCAGCTTTCCCCTCTTAGAGCTAGCTAAATCTAACCACAAAATAAATAAGAGTCAAGATGAATTGAATCTTAGAAAAATTAGATATGATAGACCTCTGGAAAAAATCGAATGGGAGTGGAAAGGAGTATACCTTTTTCTCAGCTTTACATGCCACCTTCCCAAAAACTGACCATGTATTAGTGCATCAAATCCTCACAATTAAATGCAGAAAAGCTAATGTACCCTTTTCAGATCATAATGCAATAAAAATTACATTCAATAAAAGACCATGAAAGCATAGATTAAAAATTCATTGCAAACTAAATAATCTTCAAGAATGAGTGGTTCAAAGAACAAATCATAGAAGCAGTCATTAAGGAGAATTACAATGAGGCAACATTCAAAAATTTGTGGGCTGCAGTCAAAGCAGTACTTAGGGGAAATTTTATATTGCTAAACATGTACATTAATGAGGAGACAGAGCAGATTAATGAATTGGACATGCAATTTAAACTAAAATAAACTTTAAATCCCCAATGAAATACCAAAATGAAAAACCCAAAAATAAAAGGGGAGATTAATAAATCTTGAAGTACAAAAAAAAACCATTGAACTAATAAAACTTAGAGCTGGTTTTATTGGGAGGGGGAACAAATGAAATATATAAACCAGTGGTTAATTTGATTTTTTAAAAAGAAGAAAATCAAATTGCCAGTATCAAAAATGAAAAGGGTGAATTCATTGCCATTGACAATGAAATTAAAGCAATTAATGGAATTACTTTACCTAATTATATGCCAGTGAAATTGACAATCTAAGTGAAATGGATGAATATTTATAAAAATATATAAACTGCCTGGATTAACAGAAGAGGAAAAATACTTAACTTTATTTTAGAAAAAGAAATTGAATATGTCACAAATGAGCTCCCTAATAGGGGAAAAAATCCCATGGTTTAGATAGATTTACAAATGAATTCTAACAAACATTTAAGAAACAGTTAATCTCAATAGTATATAAACTATTTGAAAAAATAGGTAAAGGAGTCTTACCAAATTCCTTTTTATGACACAAATATGGTTTTGATACTTAAACAAGAGAAACAAAAACAGAGAGAGAAAACAATAGACTAGTTTTCTTAATGAATATCGATGCAAAATTTTTAAATAAAATACTAACAGAGAGATTATAGCAATATCTCACAAAGATCATATACTATAACCATGAATGTAGGGCTAGTTCAATATTAAGAAAATTATTATTATAATTAACCATATCAGTAACAAACCCCACAAAAATCATATGATTATATCAATAGATGCCCAAAAAAAGCCTTTGACAAAATACAAAACCCATTCCTATTAAAAACATTAGAAAGCATAGGAATTAATGGAGCCTTTTTTAAAATGCTAGGTAGTGTCTAAAACCAAGAACAAACATTTACTATGATAGGGATAAACTCAAAGCCTTCCCCGTAAGATTACGGATGAAGCAAAGATATCTGTTATCACTATTATTCAAAACTGTACTAGAAACGCTAGCAATAGCAACAAAGAAAAGAAAACGAAGTAATAAAAGTCAACAAGGAAACAAAACTATCACTTTTTGCGGATGATATTATGGTATACTTAGAGAATCCTACATATTTGTGTCTAGTGGTAGCCATGTCTTGGAGGGAAGGGAAGGGAAGAAAAAAAATTATGTGATTGCTTCATTATATATATTTCAAAGGAATAAAAAGTTACACATACTAGATTTGCAGTTTCATGTGCAACCATCTTCTTTATTATGCTATGTTATGGAAAAGCTGGTTTTGTTCCATAAATTTAAAAAAATCTCCTCCAAAAGGGAAATGTCATTTAAAATAATTGCAGGCAATATAATTTGTGTAGGAGTCTACCTATCAGACTCCATCCAACCCTAAAGTGGTATTCATGTCATGGTTTTAAAGAATCTAAGTCATTTACGATCTTGGTACCTTGAGAATGCCCTGAGTGCCTCTAAGACTTTGAATATGTGTAGCAGTCTGTATTGGTATATTACGGGCAGCTAGGAGACGCCATAGTGCACAGAGCACCAGGACTGGAGTCTGGAAGACTCATTTTCCTGAGTTCAAATCCAGCCTCAGACACTTCCTAGCTGTGTGACCCTAGGCAAATCACTTCACCCTGTTCACCTCAGTTTCCTTATCTGTAAAATGAGCTGGAGAAGGAAATGGCAGACCCCTCCAGTATCTTTGCCAATAAAAACCCAAATGGGGCCATGCAAAGTTAGACACAATGGAATGAATGAGCGACAATCAATCTGCATTGGTGAAAGATTGGGAGAGGGGGTAGTCCTTCCCAGGGGATTCCTATACTAATGAAATCATAGGTCTAGTTTTTTTTTTTTAATGAGCCTATGATCAAATAGAAGCCCAGAAAAATTCTTTGCCCAACTTTCCACAGCTGGTGAGCAGCAATGCTGGCTCTAATCCATTACTGTATGTTATAGTTAGCACAATAGCCAGCCTGTATATGCCACCTTTAAGTTTGAAAAGTGCTGCACAGATGTTATCACATTTTATCCTCATGACCACCTTGGGAATTAGGTGCTGGCACTAACACCATTTATAGATGAGGACGCTGAGGCAAACATGTTAAGTGACTTGCCCAAGGTCATACACCTAGCAAATGTGTAAGATTGGCTTTGAGCTCAGGGCTTCCTGACACCAGGTCCAACATTCCTCCACTCTGCTACCATCTCACAGGATTGTTTTGAGACTCAAATGAGATAATGTATGTAAACTGATTTTGCAAACCTTGAAGCACCCCCAAATTGTTATGCTGTTCATAGCTACCAGGTATCTCTCCATGGTACCTTTGGTTGGCCTTGATTTTGATTCTCCAGAGATCTCCAGCATGACAAGTTTTCAATGTAACAAGTTTCTCAGCCACACAGCACATTGTTTATATTTTTTTGCAAACATCCTCTTAAAATTCTAAGATTAAAGCCCTATCTCATGACAGCTTTCTTTTTAAAATTTTCTTCCAGACTCTTTGCTTTCTTTTGGATTGTTTACTGACCCCTGAAAATGTGCCTCCAGAAAGCCCAAGGGAAGTCTATGAGATCTACTTTGTCTTTGCATGTATCTGGGCCTTCGGGGGAGCCCTGCTTCAAGATCAGGTACAAGTGGGAAGCAAATATGGGATGCATTAAACTATGACATACAGATTTGCAAAGCACCTGCAATGGCTTCTCCCCTCAGGTACCACATACCTCATGCCCTCTCACCTTGGCTGTTACGACAGCCTCCTAGCCTCCGTTCTCCCACCACTCATCCATCCTGCCCACAATAACCAGGGTGAGAATTCAAAAGTCCAAAATGTTACTCCCCTCCTCAATAAACTTTAGGTGCTTTCCATTGCCTCTAGGAGACAAAATAAACCCCTTAGCCTGGAATTTGGGGCACCACACACTGGTCCCCTTCTCTCCCTGAAAGTATAGTCTGCTCATGCTGTTCTGTGGCTGTTTAAGTAAAAGAGTTTGTACCCTTCTCAGTACAATCCTTTACTGTACTGGGCCACCTGAATGGGGACGTGACTCTGGCCAGAGCCCCACCCAGTGATCAGCAGTGGGATCCAGCCGTTGGGTTTCTGCTGTACTCTCAGCCTGGGGGATATAGGGAAGTCTGATTTCAAGATGAGGAGGAGGACTGATACTCATGTAGCCCTCTAAGGTTTGTGAGACCAAAGATGAGCCTGTGAGGTGGAGGGACAGGGCTTGTCACATTGTTCAGAGGAGAAAAGTGAGGCTCAGAAGAAGGGTGAGGACTTGCTGGTGGTCATCCAGCCCCCAAGCACTGGAAGCAAGATTCTAGTCCAGCTCCATGCGATCTCCCAGTCCATCACCCTTCACGCTCCTGCCCTGTCTTGCACACACACACACACAAAGGAGGGGGTGAAGGGAGAAGCCTGTGTTGTGAGCTCCCTTCCCTGGCTCTTCAGCGTGGCAGCTGCTGCCTAGGCTTGGACGGAAATGGACAGGTGCCAAAGCTGCTGACGGCCTTAGTGGGGAGCTCTCAGCATGTGGACAGGAGGAAGAATCTGAATCATGCTTCACCTGCTCTCCCCCTCCTTCTTAGACAGCTGAGCTGGGTTTGGAAAGACTCTGGGAAGGGGAGAAGGGCATTGTGCAGATGGGCCACTTCTCTGCTTTCCAGAAGACTGGGAGATCAGGGGAAGGGGACCAGGATTCTCGCCTCTGGAATCATGCAGCAGTATTTCTGTATCACGACCCTAGGATGAAGGGAGAGTCATTAGTGGACTTGTAAACTATTTCCAAATGTTTGTGTCTCCCTCCTCCTTCCCTCTCCCTCCTGTCTCACTTTTCCTCTTTCCCTTCTCCTCTCCCCTTCCTTACTGCATTCCTTTCTTCCCCTCTTTCCCTCTCCCCTTCTCTTCCCCCTTCTCCCTCCCTCATTCTCCTTCACACACACTTTTTTGACACCATGCCTTTCTTTCTGACAAAAGGCACCAGACCCCCAGTCATTGATTCAAATCTGTAAGAGAGCATAGTACAATGGAAAGAGCCCTGGTTTTAGAGTCTGAGGGTATGGATCCAAATCCTGATTCTGTCACTTACTACCTATGTAAGTCACAGTCTCTCTGGACCCAGTCCTCATCTGGACAATGCAGCAGTTGGACCAGATGATCTCTGAGCTCCCTTCTGATTCTAGAACTGTAATCCTGTCACCCATTTTATGGGGCTCTAAGATCAGAGGTCTAGAGCTGGAAGGGCCTCTGAAGCCTTGGAGGCCAACCCTTTCTTTTTACAGATGAGGAAACTGAGGCCAAGAGAGCTTAAGAGAAATGCCTGGGGTCAACTAGCCCACGGGCACAGTTCTCACCCTCCTGTTCATTTTATGATGGGGAAACTGAGTGCCCAAGAGGTGGAAGGGCATGGCCAGAGTTCCCCCTAGGAAGTGACTGGGGCGGGGGCTGGGCATTGGCCCTAGAGCCTGCCCCAGATCCAGAGTCACTGTCTTCAGCTGCCCCTTTGCTACTTCCGCAGCACATAGGCATCGTAATAATCGTGGTCAATATTTATTTCATGTCTTAAGGATTGGAAAGCTCTTATATCTGTAAACCTCTTAAGTATTTGATCCTCACAAAGACCCTGTGGTCCAGCTTCCTGTATAATCTCAACTTTACAGATGGGAAAACTGAGTCTGAGAGAAATAAAAGGACTTTCCTGGAGTCAGATAGCTAGAAAACAGGAGGGAGGATTAAAACTCAGGGCTCCTTGATTACAAGTCCAGCACCCTATCTACTCTGCTACCTAGCTGGCAATCCTTCAGGCTTTTCTTATAAACCCTTACTCTTTGCCAGGCTAAGTCCCTGCCCTTAAGGAGGTTACATTCTAATGGGAGAGGTAGCATGTTCCTGAAGAGGTATGCATGAGATCTTCACAGAATAATTGGATGTCTTTGCTACCTCCTGGTTGGTCACAGGGTTTGTGTAAAATGTCCTCTGCCCTCTCCTCCTCTCCTTCACTCCCATCATTAGGTCCTTGCCAGTAGATCATGGCTGTGTTCAGTCTCCAGGCCTCCTTGCCCAGAACCGCTAGAACCCAGGAGAGGATGCAGGAAAAGGAATCTCTCCTTGAAGGCTTCCTTCTCTTGGCTCCAAGACTGACTGAGATGAGGCAAGAACCTAAAATAGCATCATGAGGTCACTGGTGCACCTGTGGGGCTCCTTTCCTCGTCACTAGGTTACCAGAGCTGAGTTCTATAATTAACTCGGTCCTAGCAGTCGGCCTCCCAAATCCCAGGGAGGCCCTTCCTGGTAACCAAACTGACAGCGAGGGATAGTCTCTCCTTTGGCCAGAGGCTGTCTTCCCTTGGTATCCTCAGTGCCTGGCCCAGGTGCCTTGTACATAAGAGGTGATTAATGAATGCAGATTGGATTGCAGAAGCATTCTACTGCTTTACTGATAAAGGGCCTCTGTATAGCCTGGAGATGGAGGTGGGTTTCATAGATGGCCACCTACCTGCAGAGGCCATCATCTTCTCCCAGCAGGGTACCACGTGTGATTTCCTTCCCACAATCACACGCACAAAAGGGCTTTATCCTCTTTTGGGTAGGGGGCATCGCTTCTTATCAACCAGTCAATGGATTCTCCATGTGCCTTTGGATGTTGTGCATTCAGAGTGGGATGAGGAAGGCACAGGGGAACAAATCCTGCATTTGAGCAGCAGGCTGGGTGTCAGTTCAGGTTCCGGTACTCGCTCCGCTACTTAGTGAGGGGTTAGCCAAGGTGTTGGTACTGTGGTACCTTCCAGATCAGGTTCTTTAGTTCTTACTAGAATCCCTTTGGTCTTGGGCATCACTTAGGTTCTTTGGGCCTTACTTTCCTCCTCTGTAAAATGAAGGGATGGACTAAATGACCCCGACACCTTCCAGCTCATTTGCATTGGACGAGGAAAGATCTTGACCATTGGGGCTCTGTCTGACTCAAGTGTGACTCCCCAGGGGAGAGGGCCTAGATGTCATTACTGGGCTTCAGGGAAAAGCAGGACCTGACACTTGAATGACTCCCACAGGTCCCCAAAGAGCTGAGAATGCTCTATCAAGGCTGCCTGAGACAGGGGTATGGGGCCAGCATCCTCTGAATGAAACGATCTAACTTGGAAGCAGAGAAGGAGATTATAAGGGGCCTGATGAAAAGGAGACCAGATGATTGGGGGTGGGGAAAGCATGAATGCAAGACCACAGAAGATATATAACTGGGAAAGATAATATTTTCTTCCTTTCTTCTTCTTTCTTTCCTTCCTTCCTTCCTTCCTTTCCTTCCTTCCTTCCTTTCCTTTCCTTCCTTCCTTCCTTTCCTTTCCTTCCTTCCTTCCTTTCCTTCTCTCTTTTTCTCTTCCTTCCTCCTTTTCTTTCTTTATCCCTCTCTCCCTCTTTCTTCCCCTTTCCCCACTTCCTCCGTTTTTTCCCCTTATTTGGCAGGAGGCAATGGAGGCAGGAGTCAGAAGAGATCTGAGTTGGTGTGAACTCCACCTCTGGCACTAGCTATGAAAATACAGGCCAGTCACCTCACCACTCAGCCTCAGTTTCCTCACCTGTAAAAGGGCAGCTACGTAGCAGAATTTCTAAGCTCTAGCTCCCTGTCACACACCTGGGATGCCCCTGAGAAGCCTCCCTTCCCTTGTTGTGTCTGGGCCTCCAGGCCTTGAAGCAAGTGCAAGATGACAACTCGCTTGGAGCATTGTAGAACATTGGCGGGTGTCTCTGATTTGGACTAGAGGGCCTCTAGCGTCCCTTCCAACTGTGAGATTCCATGACTCTGAGTCAGGAAATATTTCCTTGAGAGAAGTTATCTTGGCTACACTCCAAACTCACTCTTGCCCATATATGGTTTTCTCATGACTTATTTTCCCCCCTAAATCTACACATATAAAGAATTGATGGGATTGGTGCCAGAGGTTTCACTGGCGATTGGGAGTTGACTCAATAAACACTTTGCATGTGCCATAGGATTTAGGGGTCCAGAGAAGTTGAAGCCTGCTTCATTCATTCATTCATGTATGTGAAACCGTCATAATGTCACATTAGCCAGCCCAGTGACCCTTGGTATTTCTTCTTCTTAGCTTTCAGATTATCCAGCTGAATTTAGTCGCTGGTGGCTCAAGCAGATGAAAGCGGTCAAGTTTCCATCCCAAGGGACAATTTTTGATTATTATCTTGACCCCAAGACCAGGAAGTTTTTGCCTTGGATTGATAAAGTTCCCAAACTGACTATGACTCCAGATACACCTTTACAGGTAGGTGCATGAAATGTGTCAGCTGTCAAAGGTATGTTTTTGCATTTACGGTCATTACTATTGTCATTGGAGTTCTAGAAGCCGAGTGCAAACGTTTGATGCATTGACTGGTTAAGGCATCGAGAATGAGAGAGACGACTCTCCCTCTTGTACGTTGTGCTAGGCCACAACAGGAGTGATTTCAGTTCTAGATACCAGGTTTGAGTAAAGACATTGAGAAGCTAGAATGTCTTGCAAGAATGGTAAATGAATGATGAAGGACCTGGAATTCATTGAGGAGAGTAGGCATGTTGAGTCTTTAGAAGAGAAGAAAGGGTAGCAAGGAATTCAGGATGTACCATGAGGCTCTCCAAGTTTTGAAAGTGTCATATGGACATTTGGCCCCAAAGGCAGAACTTGGAGAAATAGTGAGAAGTTGCAGAGAATTCAACATTGTGATTCAACATAAGGGGAAATTCCTTAACAATTACTGCTTATGGGACTTGTATGGAGGGCCTTGGGTGGTAGTGAGTTCCCTGTCACAGAAGTGCCTCAAGGACTAAATGAGCTCCTGGTGAGTTTACCCTAGAGGAGCTTCATGCTTAAGGTTCAGGTTAGACTGGAGTCCCAGTTTTCTTCTTCTTAGAGAACCTGAGAGGTGGAATTTTTTTTTTGAGGTGGAGAGGGACTTTTAGTATGCAAAAAACATCCAACCTGTTTTGATGTCCACAGCAAGAGCAGTTTTCCTGAGTGTGAAGGATCTCAGCTGAAAGCAGGTTCTCTCATTATGGGGTCCTTTTGTGTTTGGGGCACATCTTCTCCTTAGAGCTTAACTCTATGATATCATCTTTTTGCCTGTATTCTTCTAAATATCTTGAGGTTTTGGTAGGACTGGTGCTACTACTTTCCAAAGACCCCAGAATTTAACATTTCTGTCATTATTGCATATGTATAACCAGCCTTCTTTCTTTCCCTGCCTCCCCCTTTTTTTAAAAAAAAGTGTTTCATTTGCATGACCTGATGGTTTTAAGCCAAGATATCTGTCCTAACATTTGGAGCTGTCCAACAGTGGCATGGAATACTTTGTGAGATAGGAGAGGGATCCCTGGAGGTCTTCAGATAGATTTTCAAGGGTGGGGAACCTGCAGCCCTGAGGCCATGTGTGGCCTTCTAGGTCCTCAAGTGTAGCCCATTGACTGAATTCAACTTTCTAAGCACTTGAGGACTTAGAGGGCCACACATGACCTCGAGGTGCAGGTTTCCCACCCCTAAGATAGAGGCTGGATGATCCCTGTATCAGACATGTTAGAGAACTTTGGTGTCAAACTCAGAGAAGTTGAGGCCACTAAACTGTATATAAGGCTCTTGCAGGCCATGTGTTTACATACTTTTAAAATGTATTATTTCTTCTTACTGTATTTTTTTTTCAATTTCCCAATTACATTTTACTCTGGTTCAGTCACACTAGGGAGTGCTGTTGGCTTTGTGGCCCATGGGCTGCTTGGTTGACGCTTCTGGTGTAGAGAATGTTCTTGGTCATACACGGTTTGAATGATGTGGTGTCTGGTCCCTTGCAACTCTGGACTTCTGTGACCGACTCATGGAAATATTCTCCTAGACATCGGTTATATCGGTCACATCCCAGCATCTCCTTCTTTCATTCATATACCATTTTCTTGAATTACTGCTTTTTCTCAGATCTACATAAAGACAATTTATAGGATCCCAGTCAATGGCCAGCATTTCCTCCTTCCTCACTTTGGCCTCCTGAAACCAGCTTAAGTGCCAGTTTCCAAATGAGGCCCTTCCTATTACCCTCAATTGTGCTCTCTCCCCACCAGAATGATTTTGTATCTACTTGTCTAAGTGAGCGATCTGTCCCCTCCCCGCCCCAGTTGAATGTAAGCTTACTACAGACAGGGATTGTTTCTTTCCTAGTCTTTCTTTGAAGTACCACCTCACACCTCTCACATTAGCTAACATGATAGAAAATGAAAATTGCAAATACTAGAGGGGATATGCAAAGGCTGGGCCACTAATGCACTGTTGGTGGAGTTGTGAACTAGTCCAATGCCAAAAAGATCAAAGAAAAATGGGGAAAGGATTTATCTATAGAAAAAATATTTTAGCAGCTCTTTTTGTGACAGCAAAGAATCAGAAATCAAAGGGATGCCCATCAATTGGGGAATGACTGAATGAGTTGTAGTACATGATTGTAATGGAATACTGTTATACCATAATATATCATGAGGAGAATGGTTTCAGAAACACATGAAAAGTGAACAGAACCAGAACGCTGTGTACAGTAACAGCAATATTGTACAAGGATCGACTGTGAAAGACTTACATGTTTTGATCAAGACAATGATCCAAGAAAATTCCAAAGAACCCATGGTGAAAAGTACCATCTATCTACTTCCAGAGAGAGGACTAATTAACTCTGAATGAAGATTAAAGCGTACTTTTTTGTTTCCTAATTTTTCTTCTTGGGTTTTTTTTTTCATCTGTGTTATCTTTTGCGACATGGCCAATAAGGAAATGTGTTTTGCATGATTGCACATGTATAATTGATATCTAATTGCTTGCCTTCTCAAACTGGAGGGAGAAAATTTGGAACTCAAATTTTTTTTAAATGATTGTAAAATTTTTTTGGCATCTAATTGGGAAAGATTTAATGAAATAAATAAAAACATTAAAGAATAAAAAAGATAAATAAAGGGGTTTGACTAGATGCTTTCTGAGCTCTCTTTTTGCCCTAAATCTTTAGCGCTTTAACCATGCTACATGTGATACTTGCACCTGTACCCAAACTGAAAATTTCTAACCCATTTGGATAGCACTCTCTGGTTTGAAAAATACTTTCCTTAACAAAACTTTCAAAGGTTTTGTTGTCACCACTTTGAGGATGAGGAAGCTGAGGTTCTGGAAGCAGAAGGGCCTTAGTGGGAATCCTGCAGCCAGTAAGAATCAGTCAGGTGTGGAGCTCTGGTCTTCCTCACTCTGGGTCCAATATGATCCCCATCACCTTACATTGTAGCCCAGGTTGTTGCTTGTTGGCTTGGACTGTGGCATCTGGATGACCTATACCATCACACCCAATCTCTGCTACCTTCCATTGTGCCCTGTGTCAGAATCGTCACTGACTGCCCCTCCCCCATACCTGTAAGATGAGTGGGTTTGATGAGATGGTCCTTCCAGCTGAAGAATCTCTGTCTCTCTTCTGTCTTTTTCCAGACAGCCCTTGTCCCCACTCAGGAGACAACACGTCTCCGATATTTTGCCGATTTGCTGCTGGCAAAAGGGAAGCCATTAATGCTTGTTGGTGGTGCAGGAGTGGGGAAAACTGTCTTTGTGAATGACATACTTGCTGGCCTTTCTGAAGATTATGTGGTATCCAAGGTTCCTTTCAACTACTACACAACCTCAGCCATTCTGCAAAGTAAGTGCCTGGCCCAGGGGACCCACTTAATAAATGCTCATCGATTGGTGATTGATTGATTGATAAGTGAGTACGTGATGGGGACCAGTGATGGTATCCTTGTTTCAGGGATTCTTGAGAAGCCGCTAGAGAAAAAAGCAGGACGTACATATGGTCCAGTAGGAAACAAGAAGTTGATTTATTTCATTGATGATATGAACATGCCTGAAGTGGATGGGTATGGCACAGTCCAGCCTCACGCACTAATTCGACAGCACATTGATCATGGACACTGGTGAGCCTATATCCATGATTGTGTTCTCTGCCCCAAGCCAATAATGAGCAGCAACCATCTCTTGGCAACCCCTCTGATCTTGCCAAAAAATTTCCCATGATCTCTTATGAAACTATGAAAAAATGACCTAAAAACCTCTGTTTTATATTGAAAACCTTTCTGGTCTGACGCATCCTGACTGTATGGCCCAGACAAGTAAATCACTTAACCCCTGGCCTCAGACAATGCCCTAATACCAAGCTATAGAGGAGCTTTCTATCTGCATCTTTGTAAGGAGTTTGGCTACTGAAAGTTCTCCATGTAGTCTGGACTCTGCCCCTCCCATACCCCCCATCCCCAAAGAAATCATCCTTCCTATCAAAGGATCTACTTGGTATAGTGAACAAAATATTGGACCAGTCAGGAAGAGCTGAGACCAAATCTAATCTCAAACACTTACTAGCTGTGGGGCTCTGGGCAAGTAACTTAGCATCTCTTTACCTCAGTTTCCTCATCTGTAAAATGAGGAGAATAATTGCACCTGGCTCCCAAGGGTTATTGTGGGAAGAGATTTGCAAAGTGCTTTGTGAGCCTATATTATTATAATTATTATTTATTATCATTATTGTTTAGCAGTAGCACTACCTCTGGAACAGTCTGCATGGAGAGGGGCTATAAAATCACAAGCCAGAGAGAGCTTTGTGTCCTCCCCCTGCTTCCTGGTAGCATTAAGCTGAAATCTTACTAATAACCTTTTAAACCAGAGGGATGTGGGCTCCCCTCAGGGGTGGTAAGTGTTTGCCCTGGTTGGGTACAATAAGACAGCATTGAGATGGTTCTCTGTAATGGATGCTGGCATTTTCTATCACCATCCTCTAGACCTCAGGGCTGGAGGAACCAGCCATCCATCTCCATGCTCAGCAGATGCTGAGATATTGGTGATTCCAGATCCAGCAGGGGAGCTTAGTGTCACTGTCCCAGGCATCCAATTTGAGCCAATTCTACAGTGGCCCTTGGATTTTGGGGATGGGAGTGGAGCAAGGTCCATCCCAGAACGGACCACATGGCTGCCAGGCCACACCAACAACCTGCAGGGTTGGCCTGTAGGGCCACATGCTTTGAAGTTCATCTTTCCCATGTGTCAGACGCAAGCTTCTATTTCTGCCCATAGGTATGACAGGCAGAAGGTGGCAATAAAAGAGATCCACAGTTGCCAGTATGTGGCCTGCATGAATCCCTTGGTTGGCAGCTTCACCATCAGTCCTCGCCTGCAGGTATGGTTGAAGGTCTGGTGGCTCTCCATTCAAATGAAATGTTCAAACTGAAAGTTTTCCCCCAGGGTGCTCTGAGGGCTGATGGCCTCTGTCATCTCAGTAGCCCATTGACTTCTGCCCTTACAGGCTTTGGGGGTGACTCTTTGCTTGTTGCAGATGCTTCAAAAGATTCAGATCCTCTCATTAACTGTGTGAGCCCAATGAAGTCTCTTGGCATCTCTAAACCTTAGTTTTCTCCTCTGTAGAATGGGCATAATGTATATACCTCCCAGGATTGTTGCAAAGCTCAAGGTCTGAAAAAAAAACCATCCATAGGATTTTTTGTGGACCTTAAAGGGAGATAATAAATGTTGTTTTGGTCATATGGATATATGTGCTTCATAAGGATAAAGTGTAATGGACACCGAGACATAACAGGACAGCTAGGCCAATTATAATTTGATAGGAGTGTTTATTAACCGGCCGGGACTGCCTCTTAGACTGAAAGACAGCATTGAGCTTTCTATTAGACATAATTTTATAGACAATGTGATTGCTAGCAACAGAACATGTTTCTAAGGGGTTAGCATTGTTTCCATTGAAGCAAAGCTTTCTCAGTATTATTCTTATTGAAACAAAGCCTTAGTATTATTTCTACTGAAGCGAAACAAACCTGAATCTGTGGGAATCTGTGGCATGTTTTTAGCAACACAGGTGAAACATTTCTTTACTATTGGAGCCTATTAGGTGATTTCCAAGGAACCCAGTAGGGGTCCCCTCTAGCAGATTTAAGGGGGCTCTAGTGTATAATTTCTGGTGGACACTTCAAAAGCACTTTTAGTCCATTTAGATAGGGAGCTCCCAAGTGAGAGAATATCCTTTACCAAAGCAGATCTCCGTTGTCCTTGCAACTGGATTAAGGTGTGGGGAGGTTTAGAGATCACATAGCCTGGCTAGTAGGCAAGACTTGAACCCAGATCTTCTCAACAGTACCAGTATGGCATGTCTGCCCCATCATTATCTCCATCTCCATCTTTATCATCGATGACTGTTGATATGATATTGCAGAGAACAGAAATTATAGTTTTAGGCCAGACCCACAGGCCTTCCCTGCCCTGTTTGTCTTTTTGCTGAGTGAATCCCAGCTTTGTTTTCCCTTCCAGAGACACTTTTCAGTGTTTGCTTACAACTTCCCATCTCTGGACTCGCTTAGCACCATCTACGGCCAGATTCTCAGCCTGCATTTCCAGCAGCAAGCCTTCAGCACTCCCTTCCTGCTCCGCAGCAGCCCAGCCCTGGTCCGGGCGGCCATTGGCCTGCATCAGACGATGATTCTCAACTTCCTCCCGACTGCTATGAAATTCCACTATATCTTCAATCTGAGAGACCTCTCCAACGTCTTCCAGGTGCCTGGAATGAATGACCCTTGTATTGGGACAGTTTAGCACAGTTTTTAAAAACCCTTGTCTTTCCTTTTCAATAATCTTCCCCACCACCAGGCTGCCTGAAATCTTCCCCTGCTTCTTCACTGGGGCTTGGAAGGGAAGGTGACAATGGCAGAGCCTTGAGGTTCCTAGTAGTCAGTAAGGCTTTGAGGCTAGTCCTCTGATGGTCTGTCTGTTGTCTTGGCCCTGCGGTGGGAGAGTCGGCCTTCTGGAATTTCATCCACAATTCACAGGTGCCATCTGCCAACCATAGCTAACATTTATAGATCACCTACTATGTGCTGGCCACTGTGTTAAGTGCTTTACAATTATCCCATTTGATCCTCAAAACCCCCCTGGGAAGTAAGTGCTATTTTATCCTCTTTCTACAGATGAGGAAACTGAGGCAGATGGAGGCCACGTGACTAGTCCAAGGTCACATAGCTAGTCATTGTCCAAATGTAGATTTGACTCAGGTCTTCCTGACTTCTCTCCACTGCATCACCCAACTGTCTCAATTGCAAAGAAGCTTCCATCTGCACTCAGTTCGATTCAATGAACACCTTAAGTACCCATGATATTCAAAGCCCTAGTTAGTGGGGATGGGCAGAGCACTGGACTTAAGACCTGAATTCTAATCCCATCTCAGACATTTCATTAGCTGTGTGACTGAGGACAAACCACTGAACTTGCCAGCCTCAGTTTCCTCATCTGTAAAGTGGTGATGATAATAATAATAGCTAGCAGTCATATTGCACTTTAAGGTTGGAAAAGTGTTGGATGGATGCAATCTCATTTGATGCTCGCCGCAGCCCTCTGAGGCCAGTGCTATTATGATCCCTATTTTACAAGTGAGGAAACAGGTCTGGAGGTGCTCAGGAAGGGATTGAACTCAGGTCTTGCTGACTCTGGTTCCCGTGCTCTACCCAGCATGCCACCCAGAGGTCTTAATAATCCCCATGGTGCCTAGCCGAGGGTGATTGTGAGATTTAAATGAGGTCACACATGTAGCTCATTTTGCAAGCTTTATAGTGCTATATGAATGTCGGTTGTGGTTGCGGTGGTTGTTGTTTTTGCAAAGACTGAAACAAAGTTCCTTCCCTTGAGGAAAATACAAATTATTGATCAAAGAGTTTGCCTTCTACCGCATCAGCAGAGAGAGCTCTCACCCAGATGAATCACAGCCCTGTGAATTATCATTGCAGCCTGGGACATATCCTGAAGGTAGACAGGGAAGATCTTATTCTTTCCATTTTATAGATTGGGAAACTGAGGCTGTCCACATTTAGTGACTTCCTTAAGGTCACCCAGCAGAGTTAGTGGGAGAACCAGGACTACCTGACCATCAGGGATTGCAGAACAGTACAGTTCCTTTGCGTATGGTTGAAAACGAGCACCTGTCATTATGGGAGGGAAAACAACACATTTCTTGAGTGCCTACTGTGTGTCTAACTCAAAGAAGTGTTGTTTCAGACATTTGCTCAAATAGTTTGGTTTGATGGCATTTTCTGTTCTTAAATGGTCAAATATGTTTACCATGTCTAGATTTTAATAAGGAGATATCAGAAAGACAAAATGACAGAATCACAGAGCTGAAAAAAAGCAAATCACCTCCCTACAGAGTGAGGACAGATGACTTGACATTTAAGTTACATTAAAATTTAAAATGAATCATTTGGGAGACTAAAACACAGCAAATATTGGGGGCTAGATGCTGTGTTTAGTTTCTGTGCTGATCATTGAATTACCATGAAAGTCTGGGAAACAATGACTGCCTTAGTTTACTTCCCCATAAAATGGGCATGTTGGTATTCATACTTCCACATTCCCAGCAATCATGATTTTTTTGTTGTAGATATTCTTTCCATTGACAGCAGGTTTTGATCTCTCAGTGACTTAGTAGAGCAATCAATCATCAAACATTTATTAAGCACCTACTACATACCAAGCATTGTGCTAGGATATAAATGAAAGGAATGAAACAGCCATTACTTTCAAAGAGCCTAACATCTTAACAGGAAAGACATGAGTAGATGCATAAATATGTAATGAATAAATATAAAGGGAATAAATACAAAGCAGTTTGGGAGGCAGGCAAGGCACTAACCTTTGGGTAGGTCACATGGAGATACTATTCAGGAGATCCTCTGGCTGCAAAAGTCATCATCCTGTGGTTTAGGGAATGAGAAGACCCAGAGCAGAGCCCTGGCAGACGAGAGTGTAGAAGCTGGCAACTAAAAGAGAACAGAGGTGTCAAAATCATGGCTATCTGGCTGCTTGGCCCCCAGCAAATCTCCCAAGTGTGGCCCAACCAGATTAAACTGAAAGAATAGAAATGGGCAATGAGAAAACCAAACTATCATTCTTTGCAGATGGTATGGTGGTGAACCTGAAAACAGTAGGGAGCCAATTAAGAAAGTAGTTGAACCAATTAACAACTTTAGGAACATTGTAGGATGGAAAATAAACCCACACAAATCATCCACATTTCTGAATATTACCAACAAAACCCAGCAGCAAGAGATAGAGAAATTCCATTTAAAATAACTGCAGATGATATAAACTGCTTGGGAGTCTAACTGCCAAGACAAACCCAGATTATATGAACACGATTGCAAAATACTTTTCACACAAAGAAAGACAGATCTAAATGGATAGATCAGTATTAATTACTCATGACTAGGCTGAGCCAATATAATAAAAATGATCATTCTACCTAACTTAATTTACCTATTCAATTCCATACCAAACTACCAAAGAATTACTTTATAGAGCTAGAAAAGAAAAGAATAAGACACTATCAGGAAGAACAAAAGGTCAAGAATATCAAGGGAATCCATGAAAAAAGGAAGGTGTCTTAGTACCAGATCTCAAATGGCATCACAAAGCAGTGATCGTTAAACCAATCTGGTACTGATAAAGGGGAAGCAGACTGGTGGATCAGTGGCATCAGATTATATACAATATACAGTAGTAAATGACCATAGTGACCTAGTGTTTAGTAAAGCCAAAGATCCAAGCGTTGGGGATAAGAATTCACCATTTGACAAAAACTGAAAAGCAGTTTGACAGAAAGTAGGCACACACCAACATCTCATATCTGATAAGATCAAAATTGATAAATGACTTAGACATAAAGAGTGATATCATAAGAAAATTAGGGGAGCATGGGAAAATGGACCTCTCAGATCTGTGGATAAGGGAAAAGTTGGTTATGTGAAATTAAAAAGGTTTTGTACAAACAAAATGCAGCAAAATTAAAAGGAAAATGAACATGGAGGAAGGGGGGATTACAGCAAGTTTCTCTGATAAAGGTCTCATTTCTCAAATATATAGGGAAATGAGTCAAATTTATAAAAATACAAAAAATGCAAAAATATAAAAATTCCTTGATAGATAAGTGATCAAAGAATATAAACAGGCAGTTTTTTAAAAAGATATCAAAGCTACCAATAGTCACATGAAAAAATGCTCTAAATCATGGTTGTTTAGAGAAGTGTACATTAAAAGAATCCTGGGATACCATCTCACCCTTGTCAGATTAGTGAATGTGACAGAAAAAGAAAATTGAAAATGCTGGTAGGGATGTGGAAAAAATTGACACAAATGCACTGCTGGTAGGAATTGTGAACTAGTCTGTTCTGGAGAAACATTTAGAACTTTGCCTAAAGGGCTACAAAATCGTTCATACTCTTTTGGCTCAGTCTGAGGTCTGTATCCCAAAGAGAACAAAGAAAATGGTAAAGGATGTATATGGACAAAAATGTTTTTAGCAGTTCGTTTCATGGCGGCAAAGAATTGGATTTTAAGTAGATGCCCGTCAGTTGGGGGATGGCTGAACAAGCTGTGGGATATGATTGTGATGGAATACTCTTGTTCTAGTGATGAGAAGTGATGAGCAGGCTGGTTTCAGAAAAAACCTGTGAATCTTCTCTGAACTGGTGGAAGGTAAAGTGAGCAGTACACCGTTTAACGGCAATATTGTATGATGATCAACTATGAAAGACTTAGTCAATCTAATCAAGACAGTGATCCAAGACAATTCCAAAGGACCCGTGATGCGAAGTGCTCTCTGCTTCCAGAGGGAGAACTGATGGATTCTGAATGCAAATTAAAGCAGACTCTTTTTACTTTCTTTTTTATTGTGTGTATGTGTGTGTTTTCTCTTGCAATATGGCTAACATGGAAATATGTTTTGCATGACTTCACATTACACTCAGTATCATATTGCTTGCCTTCCCAAGGGGTGTGGGAGAAGCAGGAGGTAGAAAGAGAATTTGGTACCAGTTTTTTTAACAAGTTAAAAAAGTTTTGCATGAAATTCAGAAATATTTAATGACTATATATATAGATACATATATGTGAATGTAGCATTAAAGTATGTGAAATTCTATATATTTTGCTTAATTTTCCTTGAAATTTCTCAAACAAAAGAAAATGTTAATGACTAAAAAGAGCAAACTCTGACCTGGTCTTGTTTTTCTACCTTTTTTTTCTTGTAGGGAATATTATTTGCCACTCCTGAGTGCTTAACGGTGCCCCTGGATCTCATACGCCTTTGGCTTCATGAATCGTCCCGAGTTTATGGAGATAAGCTGATAGATAAAAAAGACTGTGATTTGTTTCAGAAGAAACTGCTAGAAACTGCTCACAGATATTTCGAGGTAAGTGTATCGAGACTGGGCCCTCCCCAGTCTCAACAGTATTGGTGCAGAGGAACAGTTGAGACTAGGAAAAACTGTCTTTCTGAGGCTGTGCTTAGCCAGAGGGGAAGTCTGCAGCCCATTCCTCTCACTCCATTCCTCATATGACCTCCCTGGGTCTCTGATGTCACTGCTTCTCTCCCTCCGTCCCGCAGGGCACAGAAGAGTCCATTCTGCTCCAGCAGCCCCTCATTTATTGCCACTTTGCCAACGGTGTTGGAGACCCATGTTACATGCCAGTGAAGGACTGGGAAACACTGAAGGCGGTGCTGACAGAAACCCTGGACAGCCACAATGAGCTCAATGCGGCCATGCCACTGGTCTTCTTTGAAGATGCCATGCAACATGTGTAAGTTGATACAAGATGGCATCTCCCATTCAAAAGAGAGGAAACCACAAAGAGAAATGGCTCCTTGGTGTCACGGGAGCACTGGTCAGAGGACCCAGGCATGTATAACCTTCGGAAGAGAAAGTGTAAGGGGCCAGAAGAGCATCTTCTGTATTTGAAGGGCTATTTTTGGAGAGGGTGTAGATCTTGTTTTATTTAACCCCAAAGATAGAATCAGGAGCAGTGAATGAATTTGTAAGGGACAAATGTCTACATGATGTCAGGAAAATCTTCCCGGTGACTGGGGCTGCTTGACCAGTAGGGTTGCAGCTGCCCGAAGGTGGACATAAAATCATGGCTTCTCCATGATCACAGGTCTTCTCCCACAGGTTGAGTGCCAACTGCCACACAGCTACATGGTCCAAGGTATTCTTTTTCAAGAATGGGTCTGACCGGATAGTCACTGGAGGCCCTTCTTGCTCTGAGGTCCTGTTATTCTATGCTTCTCTTTATTTTTCCACGGGTTAACAATTTTGGAAGACTTAGTCACATCAGATCCCCTGGACCATCACATCTCAAGCCGTTGTTGACATGAAACACAAAATATTTTCATAATTAGCCATCTCCTAGAGTCCCTCACTTAGCTGGGAGCCTGCAGGTCCCATTGTTTTTGTTTTGGAGTGGGTTTCTTGGTAAATTGACCAATTAATGGAATCAGTGTAATTCCTAGCAGACTTCAAGCTTTGAGGTCAAGTTCGTTGATCTGATTCTGCTTATCTGAACTCTTTACAACAGCTAGGAGACAGAATGGACAGTCTTGGACTTGGGGCTGGAAAGAGCCAAGTTCAAATCCTGCCTCCTATCTTTACTAACTGTGTGACCCATTCAGGTCATGGCATCTGTCTTATCCTCAGTTTCCTCATCTGTGAAATGGGGACAACAATGTCCACTGTACTGGGTTGCTAGGCTCAAGTAAGATGGCGTACATAAAGCATTATGTAAATGCTAGTGTTGTTGTGGACACCATAGCATCATGCAATGTACAGGGCTGCTGGTTAGGCCAGGGTTCAAATACCGCCTCTGACACTTTCAAACTGTTTGACCTTGGACAAGTCACTTCACTCTCTAAGCCCCAGACAACCCTCCGAGATGTAAACAGGTTGCAACAAGTGAGGGGACGGAGTTCCCACACCTGAGATTCCTATAGCAGCTAAGTCACAGGTCCTTGACATACTAAAACCTGTTCCTTGTGTGAGATAACCAGTATTTCAAGATGCCTGATCTCTCTGTGTAGATAGTCCCTCCTCTCATGCAAATTACAACCCCTCTGTAACTCAGTCATTGGATCGTCTTTGAGATTTGCTGTGGCTAAAAAATTCCGGCTGCCATGGTCATCCTCATAATGCCCTCTCCAGGTTCAACTAGGCTGGTCCTCAGACAATACGGGCATCATTGGGCCCATGCCCGGAGCCCCTCCAACTTGGTAGGACCTCCTGGGACTTGTGTAATCTTCAAGATCGCGGGCTTATCTCCAAATCATTATGGGAAATGAGAAAAATTAAATGCACTTTAATAAAATGGTCAATTTAACAAAAGAAAATAAAATCGATAAGCATTTCCTAGAGTCGGGTAGCTCGCGGTTCTTTCGCCCTTAGATCACTGACTTTTGTTTACGATGGTGAGTCTATGAGGTTGACATGGTTGTTCTGAGACCCAGTATCATAATCTGCCCGGCCCCTGTGCCCAGCAATGGGCTAACTTGACTATGTTCTTTATGGCCATCATTATACTCCTCCTTTCCCCAGCTTTGGTTCCATATGGGATGCTAGCACTCTGGGTTCAAACCTTGGCTCTACCATTCATTAGCCTATGTGATACAGTGACTCCCTTGGCTTCGGTTTCCTAATCTGTAAAAAGAGGAAGATGGGCTCGATTTCCCCTGAGGCCCCTTTCCACTCTAGAGCTATGATCCCTCTGGGTCGCAGTGTATTTATCTGTAAAAATGAGAGGCTTGAACTCTATGGCCTTTGAGGTTCCTTCCAGTTTTGAATCCATGGTCCCCAACCCTTGTCTGTCCTTTACACATGGCACTGATTGTTCAGGGTCACTTGAATGAACTTGAGCTCCCTAGGCATGCTCTGAATGTCCTGCATCATGACCTGGGTACAAAGATAATCTGTGACTGCTTTGATAGTGGGGAACACAGTGGAATTCCTAGTGGCTCATGAGGAAATGCCGTCTCTCCCACCAGGGATTGGGGAGCACCTCCCAGTCTGGGTCAAAGATCTCTCAGTAACCCAGACAGCCAAGGGAAGTGAGGCGACCTCTGGAAGCTGGGGCCAGCCCAGGAAAAGCCTCCTGGGGAAGGGGGGTTACATTCACAACAAAGAGATCCCACTTTGTGATTGCTTTGGGTGAACGTTAGCTCAAAGTCATTCTATGGCTCAAAGTCACTTTGCTACGAGATCTTAGAAGTCACTGTGAACAGAAAGTACATTAACTTTAGGAAAAGGAGGCTCATCTAGGTGCCAGCTGTCAATATTAAAGGATCCATAAGATCCTTCAAGCACCAAATTCTCTGTTATTCTCAGTATTGGGATAGAAAAGGCAGGGAAACTGGGCGGTAGAATGTGAGCACACAGGGGACATGCTCACAAAGGTAAACTAGAACTCAATACCAGAAATATTTATTATGCCCTGCTAAACCTTGGGCATGCAGATTACAAAATAGTCCCCCGCCTCCAGGATATTGTCTCACATTTGGTTTTCAAACGGGAGAGCTGCTTTCCTGACAACAGGCCAGTGACATGGGTGGTACAGGTTTCACTGTGCCCATTCTTCAGATGGGGAGCCTGAAAGTTTGAAAAGCAACCTGCAAAGCAATGGGCTCGGATGCAGACTGAGACTTGGACTTTTTGGACCCAGTTGATGGACAGGAATTGGTTTTTACTTGATTTTGCATATTTTTTACAAGGGTTCGGTTTTAGTTTTTCTTTTTATCAATTAAGTTGAAAGGGGAAATAGATTTTTGATAACTGGAACAAACAACTTAAAAAACAACAAAAAGTTGTGTGACTTGTCCGTGGTCACATCGGGGTGGAAGGAAAGGAACATGCATTTATTAAGTGCTTTCTATGTGCTCAGCACTTTACAAATACTATCTCATTTGATGCTTGAAAGACAGGTGTTAATATGATCCCTGTTTTACAGTTGAGGAAACTGAGGCAGGCACATTCCCAAGGTCACACAGGATTTGAACTCAGGTCTTCCTGACTCCAAGCCCCCAATCTATGCACTCTGTCCCCAGCCACCTAATCAGCTTTGTGAGTCAGATTCAAGCCCAGGTATCCTGACTTCCCCTCACTCTAGTCCTTAAATTGTGCCATCTCTCTGAAGCTAAAATTTAAAATATTGAAAAAGAAATAGTTATACATTTAAATTCTGCTTGGACAAGGTATGTCCCTGTGCTCTCTTTTCATATCCCCAGCTACTAGCACAGTGCCTGGCACATAGGAGGCCCTTAATCCATCTTGATTGATTGATTGATTGATTGATTGATTGATTGATTGATGGAAGCTGATGCCTCTTGTTCCTCCCCAGGTGCCGCATCAGCAGAATCTTGCACACCTCTCAAGGCTACTCTCTCCTGATTGGGGTGGGAGGCAGCGGCAAACAGAGCTTGTCTCGGCTAGCAGCCTACATCTGCTCCTTTGAGGTGTTCCAGATTACACTGAGGAAAGACTATGGGCTCCCAGACCTCAAGGTAAGCACAGAAGCCTCTGACTGTTCTGTCAGAAGATGCTAAACCCAAGATGATTTGGCTCAAAGTCCATGCTCGCTCCTCTCAAAGTTAGATCAGAGTTGAGAAGACTTTGGTTTGTCTTGAAGTTCAGCCCCTAAATAGCTGTGTGATCGTGGTCAAACCACTTGACTTCTGAGCCTCAGCTTCCCCACTTCCAAAATGGGGATAATAATACCTTGTCATCTCCTACTCACAAAATAGTTGCTGGGTTCCACTGAGATTACAAATGTAAAGCCCTTTGATTACCTTAAAGTGCTGTAGAACTGCTCATAGTTTGGGCTTTATTTATTGTTCCTTGATGCTGTTATCTGTGAATAGAGGGTCAGGAAGACCTAGATTCAAGTCCCATCTCTGACATGAACTGGTTGTGTGATCCTAGACCAGTCATTTGACCTCTCAGTGCTCCAGGCAATTCTCTAAGACTATATGATACAGAGAAGGTGCTAACTTGCACTGATAGTGGGAATTTCCACATCTGGGAATCATTTGTACCAATGTAATCACAAGTCTAGACCTTATCCATTAATATCATCATTCTCATTAATAATATTATTGTTGTGATCGTTATTAGTAGCAGTATTAGGCTGCTGGGGAGAGAATTGATTGTAGTTTTCGTTTGGCTGTTTTTTCTCTTGTCTTCCAACCAAGATGAACCTTGTCCCATTTGCATGACTTAGATTTTTTTCCTTCATCTTTGCTGCCATGAAAGTCCTTTGTTATTTTAACTTCACAAAAACGTGGTCTAGTAGAGACAGAGCTGACCCAGGTCTACGGGCAAATTCAAGAAAATTGCACGAGTTTCCTGCATATTTCCTTTTAGGCATAAATTATTATGTATTTCAGTGACTTAATTGGAGATATAAACACCAGTGCAGTGTGCATCTTGTAAGGAGTGTTAGGAAAGGAAAGCATGGTCTCTCGTATCTCTGCAAATGGAACCTGAGGGTCTAGGGGATGCCTGATCAGCATTGAGGACAGCATTCCTTTCAGGGGCCTCTGTGTTGATTTTCACTGACTCTTATATCACTTCATTATATCATAAATAGTTATGTGTTTGAGGTGGAGATGTTTCTTTGCTTTCCAGTAGGTTGCCAAGAGATGAGGAAATCCCTTCCTGGTACAGTTCCCCCATCCCATCCCAAGACTTTATAGAGAAGTTCTAGAGTCACTTGTGATTTACCCAGGGTTAGAAGAGTGTACCCATGCCCAGTACTCCAGCTTGAGAGAAACCTATGTATGTAGAAAATAATATAACTAGCATTTATATAATGCTTTAAGGTTGGCAAACACTTTATATAGATTATCTCATTTGATTCTCACAACTACCCTGCAAGACATCTTCTTAATATCTCCACTTTAAAGATGGGCAGACAGAAGTTAGGTGGCTTGCCCAGAGTCACAGCTAGTAAGTATCTGAGGCAAAATTTGAACTCAGATCTTTCTAGTTCCCAAGCTCAGTATACTAGCTACTACATATGTCGCCCCTTCCTCTTAATGGAAGAGAAGGAAGTGGGAGAGGAGAATAATAATAAAAAGCAGTAATGAAGCTTTAAAGTTTGCAAAACACTTAATGAATGTTATCTCATTTGATCCTCATAAGTGCCTTGTGAGGTAAGTGCTATCGTTTTTGTTGTTGTGTATTGTATTTTACAGATAAGGAAACAGAGGTCCAGAGAGGTTAATGATTTGCCCAGGGTATCATTATCACTGCCATGCTGGCTGCCCTCACCCCAGTGGCAACCCTAGTTTTTAACCAACATGACTGATGGTCTCCTTTCCTTACAGGTAGATCTCGCCAATTTGTACATCAAGACAGGAGCCAAGAACATGCCCGTTGTGTTTCTGCTGACAGATGCCCAGGTTCTGGACGAATGCTTCCTCGTGCTGATTAATGACTTGTTGGCATCAGGTGATTAAACCAACACGTCCCCAGAAAGATCTTCCCTGATAACGAATGATCTGTGGTGCTGGTGAACTTTAAAGAGAGACCATTTGTCTTTGCTGTGTTCCCTGGGGAGAACCCTACCAATCCAGCCAGCTTGGGCTGTGTGGGTTTTTAAGACTGCTTACAGATGCTGAACCTCAGGGAGATCCTTAGCAGGGTCAAAGTCATTCCACATGGGCAAGTCGAACTTGAGCGGCAGGGCTATCCTCTCCATGAAGGTTTTGCACATTCTGTGAAGTAAAATGGTATTGGTCATTCCCTGGAATCTCCCTCAACACTTAGAGAATCTAGACTATAAAAGACAGGAGGCTGGATTTCTGGTACAATGGGAAGTGTGTGATATTTGGGATCAGAGAAGCCTGCCTCTGCTTCTCGCTACCTGTATGGATTTGAGAAAGTCACTCCCCCATTCTGTACCTCAATTTCCTCTTTTTAAAAAATGGGGGACTGACCTACATGGGCTCTGGTGTCTTTTCCATCTCTAACCTATGACCCTATCACCCTATGACCCTGTGATCCCTTGACTTGATCGCATTCTTCTGTTATTAAATATGGCATGACCTCCTGGTGATTCTTGTAACTCTCTTGGGGCCAGGAGAAATCCCAGATCTCTTCACTGAGGAGGACATGGACAAGATAATTTCTGGAGTTCATAATGAGGTCCGTGGCCTGGGCATCATAGACACAAGAGAAAACTGTTGGAAGTTCTTTCTGACCAGAGTGCGGCGGCAGCTCAAAGTAAGGATTCAGCACCCTCTGTAAAAGATACTGAGCTAAAATGCCATTGTGGGGACTGATGAAGGGAGGGGGGAGATCCTGTTTCAGGACTGGGAATGTGGGCTTAGACTTCAGCTGTTCATGTTGAAAGAATGCATGGGTTTCCCAGGGGCAAGGTCTGGGATGTATCCCACTCACTCATCTATGTGCTCCAAGACATCAGATCATCTTGGTAAGCTCACAAGGTCAGAGTGGAGAGCACATCACCAGCCCTGGGATGCCACCATCTTTGGGATGAGAACTTGTATCAAAACCTAAACTACTTAGAACAGGAAGAGAACCAAGCTTGCATGTGTTGTACAGATGTTCTAGAGAGATCAATAGGTGACTAGATTCTCATCATCCCAGCTTGTTGCAAGAAACCAAAACCAACTCACCTCTGTGAGGGACAGGGGTAGGAGCAGATCCCTGGCAGACAAGCAGGCAAGGCAAGCTACAAACATTTCTTAAGTGTTCACTTTGTGCCAGGCACTACAAGCAGTAAAAAAGACAGTTCCTGCCCTTCAGGAGCATACATTCTGATAGGGGAAGGTGGCACACAAAAGGCAGCTGAAAATTGAAGGGGCAGGAGGAAGGTGCCCCTATGGAGGCATGGTGTTGAAATCCTGAAAGTCAAAAGTACAGCTGAGAGCGGGAAGGAAGGTTGACCAGCCTCAGCCCTTCCCCAAGATGGGGAACCGGGAGGGACCACCAATGACAGAAGTGGGTTGGCATGATGGAGGGGTTGTCCAGGATGAAGAGACCCATCTACAAGGGGATGAAATTTGGCCAACCTAGACCCCTCCCCGAGAATTCTGGTAAATTAAGATCTGTTGTTCCAGACTACTTCAGAGGAGTCACTGAACTGCCAACTTAAGGAGAACCTGTGGGCTCTCTGTTCCCAGCTCTACCCCAAAGGAAGCCTCACCACCGTGTATCTGATTAGTGCATCTAGTCTTGCTTAAAGACTTCTGAGGAGGGAAGTCTGCCACCTCCCCAGGCAGACCAATCCCCTTTGGGACAACTCTAATTGGTACAAAGGGGTTTTTCCACTGCCTCAGTTTACTTCTGTGCAACTTCTACCTTGTTCTGCCTTCTGAGGTCAAGTTGAACAAGCCTAGTCCCTTCTTCAAATTCTGAAAGACAGCTCCAAGTTACACCGAGTCTTTTCTTCTCCAGAACTAACGTTCCAAATTCCTTCTGCCAATCCTTCAAGGCCCTTGATCACACAGGTGTCTCTTTTCTGGATACTCTTTAGTTTATCAGTGCCCTTCTTAAGCTGTGGTGATAAACATTTCACAATCTCTCCTGCTATCCCTATGGACAAGGAGAGGCAGGGACTACATGACAGTAAAGTTAGGTGGCTTTGGACAGGAGTCAGAATCATGGATAGTGAGTGGGTGAGCAGGCAAGTCTAGACCAGAGCTGTGCCAATGGAAGATGAGCTGCCTCCCAAGGTAAGGGTTTTGTTTTGTTTTGTTTTTCCTTTCCCTTGAGACCTTCAACCAAGAGCTAGATGACCATTTGCCAGATGTGCTATAGTGGAGAGCAGTTTTTTAGGCTATGAATTGGACTCGATGGTTGCAAAGCTTCCTCCCAGTTCTGGGATTCTGGCTAGATGAGCAGACCTCAAAAGTTGTCATGAATAAATGCTTCATTGTAGTTGGGAAGGAAGTTCCCTAGTAGAGAGCCCCAAATATTGTATCAGTTAACATTTAACAGTGATCTGAAAGGCAGAGATGGAATGCTGGCCAGATTTTCAGATGACACAAGGCTGTGAGGAGTAGATTGGATTTCAGAGTCAGCATTCACCAAGATCTTGACTGTTCAGAACAGAGGTCGGCAAGCTATGGTCCCCAGGTCAAATCTGGCCATTCACCTGCCTTTGTACAACCCATGAGCTAAGAGCGGTTTTAACACTTTTCAAAACAATCAAATTATTTTAACATGTAAAAAAATCCTTCTTGGCTCCATTTGTGAATGGGCTTTTGTTTTCTTCTTCAAGTGTGAAACAGGAACAGATTGTGAAGCGGCCATAACTTGAGGGCACTTTGCCCCTGCACCTCCTCGGCCCTCCCCTTTTAGGGGTCTGCTCTGGCTGTTTGTCTGGATGACAGAGGCTGCCTGCTGCGTGCAGTAGGCGTGACTGCATTCAGGGGCGAGCTTGCTGTACTCGCACTCCGTTCCTGTGGCCCATTGTAGGGTCCCTCCGACCTCTGCAGATAAAACCTTGCAGAAGGTGCAGCCACCGCTGAGTCACCAAGGCTGTCCTTTCAGAGTGCTGACTGCCTTGTCCTCCCAAGTACCTCGTGCTTTCCACAGAACACACTGCTTTGGGTTGTCCTGACCTGCAATGTGCTTTCCCACTGAATCCTAGAATAATAGTTGAAATGGGAAGAAGGGCAGGGAAGCGGGTGTATTGTCTGCAGCCTGGCAGGCAGTCTCTCTCACTTACCAGGGAACTGTCGTGTGTCCATCCCTTGTGTCCCAGCGTGGTTCATGCGCATAGCTTAGAGCTGGCTCAGCTAGTCCAACTCCCCCATTTTATAGGTGAGGAAACTGAGGCCCAGGAAAGTTAAGTGGCATAGTACCACAGGCAGTAAAGTGTCAGAGACAGGGTTTAAACCCAGGTTCTTTGTCTTCAGAGCCAGGACTTTTTCCATTCCGCCATTGGTGGTGAAATAACTGTCCTGCCCAGGTAGCTGAGACAATCAGGAATTTTCCTTCTTTCTTCATTGCTACTATTTGGTGTAAACCCTGCCTCTGTAACTGCCCTTTCTCCAACCCGCTGTTTCCTGTGACCTCTTTTCCTTCACTTCTAGATATTCTAAGGGTCAGATCCAGGGGACAGCTGACAGTGGGAGAAAGGAGAAAGTGCCCCCGCCCAGGCTGCTCCTCTCTCTCCCCTCCCCACCAGCTCCAGCACTGGGCTTGTCTGGCAGGGCTCCTGAAGTTGCCCCCTCCCATCTGCCCAGCCCTCCCTTTCTTCCTCATACACCTCTCCTTAGCTCCAGTGATAAAACGCCCAGGTTGGTACAAAAGAGGAATCTCACTCTAGTTATAATAGTTGTCCAAAGATTCCGTAAGCCAGTCGCAGCAATAAGCAGCTTTCTCTAGGGTGGGGCAAAGAAGGGGGATAGGAAGGAGTGGCCCTTTCAGTGCTCCATTTCCCATTCTCACCAAGTTAAAAAAAACCCTCATAAAATCCAAGTAAGGTCTGTGTGTGCTTGGTTCAAGAACAGGAAGAAGAGAAACTGAGAGGCCAGAATCACCTTCACACTGGGCCAGAGAGCAGAGATTTGGGTGGAAGTATGGAGAGCAGGGTAGTGGTGGTCGAAAGCAGAGCAGGTAGTGAGCATGATATCTTAAGAACCTGCTATATGCTAGGCTCTGTGCTAAACTCTGGAGTTACAAAGAGGGCAAAAGACAGTGCCTGCCCTCAGGGAGCTCACTTTCCAATGCAAAGTTTGAAAGGCAATGGGGAGGAGAAGGTACCCTCCTTGGGGCATGGTGGGGAAATCCAGGGGTGGAGGCTAGCTGGACCCTTCCTCCAAATGGAGGCTGTGGGAGAAATTCATCAATAGGATGGAGCCTCAGAAGGAGCTTGAGGAGAGTGAAACATGACTGGTCTGGGCCCTCAGACCTCTGGAGGCGCAGGTGAGTGAGGCTGAGCACAGAGTAAACCAGGACTGAAAGCAGGAGGCCCCCACTCTCCACTGTTCTTCTGCCTCATTCCAGCAAAGTCTCCATCTTTCCCCTGGTCTCTTCTGAGCCTACACTGTGACAGGCTCTGCAGATCTCCACGGTGACTTGGTACTAGAGGAATCCCCTTCCTCTTCTACTCTGTGGCAGGTGGGATTTGGGGAGGGGTCAGACTTCACTGCAGGGCTTGGGGGAGACATGCCCCTTCCTCTGAACTGTAGCTCTGCACTTACTAAATCCTCATGGAAAGCTTCACACGGCAGTCCTCACAATTCTGTACCTCCTGAAATCCCTGATTTTCTTCAGGTTCAAGTACCGTGTTATACATGTGCCTTTCCTGATCCCCAGGCTTGTGTTTCTCTTGCCTCCCCATAGACCTGTATTTACTTATACACATTTTGAGAAGAATCATGTATGTGCCTGCAGTCTCCTGCAGTGGGCTGTGAGCTGTTTGACTTTTGTCTTAGAATTCCTAGTGGTTTGTACAGAGCCTGACATGGAGTGGGCATGTCCAGCTTGTTGATGCATTCATTCAATGATCAGGTTACATAGACAGGATAACCTTCTACTTTGGGATAGTGTAACAATAGGGACTATTTACATAGCCCCGAGTATGTGCCAAGCACTGTGCTGAATGCTTATAATTATGATCTCGTTCAATCCTCACAACTCTAAGAGGTCAGTGCTGTGATCATCCCCATATTACAGAAGAGAAAACAGGCAAACAGGTGAAGTGATGAGCCCAGGGTCAAAAATCTAATAAATGTCTAAGGTTACATTTGAACTCATATCTTCCTATATTCCTGAACATTAGTATTTCCATAGAATGTAAACTCCATGAGGGCAGAATTTTTATCTTTGCATCCTTAGAACCTAACACAGTACTTGGCATGTGTTAATAAATGCTTGGTGAGGGCGGCTAGGTGGTGCAGTGAATAGAGCACCGGCCCTGGAGTCAGGAGGACCTGAGTTCAAATCCAGCCTCAGACACTTAACACAAAAAAACTAGCCGTGTGACCTTGGGCAAGTCACTTACCCCCAGTTGCCCTCCAAAAAGCAAAAATAAATAAATAAATGCTTGGTGAGTGAATATGTCAATGAATATCAGAGGTTTTTCAGGATAAGTTTGGGATCATTTATAATATATCTTCAGGGTAATGTGTCATGAATTACTAACACTTTGGTTTATGAGAACTTTAGAACCAAAGTCCCTTCTTGACTAAATACTTCAAGAAAGTCTTGGCATTCTATTGTTTTCCTTTGGGGGGGCATTTTGTCAAACTATCCACATAGGAAAAACCAAGTGGATGAAAAATGGTATATGTTTAGATTACTATATGAAGTTGGATAGGCAGCCTATTGCATTCATCCACCTGTACACATATCTGCAAATACTACAGATAGTTTATGGAGTTTATGGAAATGAATAGAAGGCAGAGAGTGGGCTAGATTGCCTTTGGGAAATTACAGAGTGCTTTTTATGACCCCTAACTTAGCTCTCATACAGAAACCCAATTTTTTTATCATCAACATTCTTCCAATAAAGCTACAAAATCACATGCTGTAATACCATAATTTCCAAAGATTCATGATTACAAGTAGCCCAAAAGGCAATGGAGAAATACATGGCATGTACAAACAGACTGTGTCACGTTGCCAACAAAGAATTGTAAGAAATGGCATAAAGGGATATTCATACATGAGGAGAGACACTCCTTTCCCATACAAGGCAGTCATTAATATTTGCACATCTCAGGTCTGAGAGGAGGAAAATGTGGGTCTGTCATCCAGCGAGAACAAGAGAAGACAGATGGGCACCATATCTATGATCCATCACTATGTAATGTCAAGATCCTGAGAAGGACCAGCACACTGGAGGGACCCTCCCACCCAACCTCCCCCCAGGGAGAATTGATGGGAGGACATGGGTAGGAGTTGTCTAGTATAAGAAGGTGAATATGTTTGGAGAGAGTATGAGATCACAAAAGGCTTAAAGCATTTGGTATCTAGAATCTCTTAAGGAGAACCCTGGAACCCCTCACATATATCTTCTTGGGCCATGCAGAAGGTGCCTTAGTGCCGATCCTGGCACCATTAGAGCTCTGTTTGAGGCATCAATACATTATCATTAAGCAGATAGAGAAAGGAGAAAACGATTTGACTGGAAGGTTATAGACAAACCCAGACTAGAGGAGCCTCCCTGATCACAGACCTGGCAACCTCCTTAGAAATGCCCTTTTATACCCATGAAACCCTTGAACTGATGGCTGGACCCAAGGCAATGCCACATGCAGGAGCAGCAGCAGCAGAGTATCAATTTCTGTCTTTGTACAACCAAATTGTCTGTGATTTTCAAATAAGGATAAAGTCCTTGGAAATGGAAGTCTAATTTTTCTTCTCTCTGACCTTCTCTTCTATCCCTATAATCCCCGTGAATCCATTACTGCCTAAAAGGGTCAGGAATTGGCCCTTTCCTCTCCTTTCCCCCAGCCTGTTACCTTGACATGATTCTGTAGGTCCCTTTGTATGTAAATTCACAGTTCTGGGAACAATAACAGGAGACATGGATTCACACATGAGGAGAGACACTCCTTTCCTGTACAAGGCAGTCATTAATATTCTCTGTCACAGCCACCACCCTAGCTCAGGCCCTGATCACCTCTTGACTGAACCATGGGAATATTCTCCTAATTGGTCTCCTTGCCTCTGGTCCCTTCCTGCTCTAATCCCTCTCCCACACAGCTACCAACTTGCTATGTCGCTGTGCTGCTCACAGAGCATCAGAGCCTGCTTGTTACATCTAAGAAAAAAATCCAAAGTCCTCTCTCCGACCTTTAAAGTCCTTGGCAGTCTGTCTACCCTGCTCCTCCTGTGATATTTCTCATCTAGTGAAACTGTCCTCCATTTTCCTTGCATTCAGTGCTCTGTCTCTTGCCTCTAGGCTTTCACATGCCTGGAACACTGCCCTTCCTCATTTCTGCCTCTTGGCATCCCTGGATCTGCTCAAGGCTTAGGTCACATGCCACTCCCTCGTTTAGGGACAGATTGGAACAGATGGATTACCTTGGAAGTGTCTTCCATCGATTCTCTGGGACCTTGGACAAGGCACTTATCGTCTGTGAACCTCAGTTTTCTCTTCTGCAGAACTGAAATGAGGATTATGCTTCCCCTCTGGATCTTGAAGGGTTTTTGAGATGATTGGAATGGCATTTTGGGTAGATGACCTGCCTTCTAGGCAGGGAGATCTGGCAGTCAAATTGCTTAACTTGTCTGTGTCTGGGACAAAGCCCTAAATGGTTGGCTTTGGTAGAGGAAGTTTCTATATCAGGAGGGAACCAATCATATTATGGATTTGCAAAGCACTTTGTAAATTACACAGCACACAGTGAGAGTCAGCTGTGGTCATCCTCATTCAGTCATGGGTTTAGATGAAGCTTGTCCTCTCTGACTCATTGAAACAATTTCTTTCAAAGATCTCGCCTTTTTCTTTTCTTTTTGGGGTGGGGGCATCTACTAAACAGTCTGAGGTTTGGAGCCTTCTTTCAATCTCCGTGGCAAGCTGACTGTCTGACAAGGCCCAGTGAGCCCACCTGGCAGGTCAAACTGAATTCTGCAGAGTTCCCACCCCATTAACCACGCTCACCACTGAACACCAATTCCCAGTGGGAATGCAGGGACAGTGAGAACCTGGCTGTGTGTAAGAAGTGACCCACAAACCCCAAGGCACAGCTCCCATTACAGGAAGATCTGGATGGTCTGTCACTGGCTCCCATTCAGAGCTGATGGATGGGCACCAAATGCCTTCTCAAAATTATGGCCCTGTGCCATTGCGTTTCTCCTTGCAGAATGAGAATTTCCCTTTGTAATTTCTTTTCTTGGTCTTGCTTGACCTAACCACCTTCCACTACCTTGACTTAGATCCTGGCTTGCTTCCATCAGGCACAGAAAGCTTACTTTACTTAAGCAACAGTGGGTAAGATCCCTGCTGCTTCCTGTAAAATTGCTGCCCTGGGCCAGAGTCCTTGGGTACCCTGTGTCACTGCTGTTGCCAAGTAGTGGTCATGGGATTCAGTTCATCTTTAAAAGTACAAGCTATTCCTTCATGAGTCACAAAGGAGAAACTTGGCTAGATACTAGACACGCAAGATGGAGGATGCTGTCTTTCTCAGATTTTAAGCTCAGTGTAGAAAGTTATGCCTTTAGAAATCAGCTGTAGTTTAAAGACTTCTACCTAGTCCCATACCTCATCATGGTTGAAGATGACCCTGAGGTCAAAGGGCTGTTCTGCAAATGTTCAAGCTCTGGCATGTTCTACGAAACTGGCACAGCATTAGGTTTGTGTCTGGCCATAGCTAATACACCTGCCAGCTGAAGACAGTCCTGGCCAAGCTCAGGGAGGCTCATTGTCAGAAGGGGGACTATTAGACAATGACTTCATTGAAATCCTAAGACATGGAACTGGCCGCGTGGATGAAATCATGGGCTCGAGCAGAGCGTAGAATAGCAAGGAAAATGAAGTTTTCAGAGCCTGAGATCAAAGCCCTCCCCACACCAGTCTATCCTCTCTACGCTTCCAAAGTAACTTTCCTTAAGCTCAGATCTGACTCTTTGACTCCCCTCCTCAATCAGCTCCAGTGGCCCCTGTTATCTCGAGAATCCAATATCCTCATCTCTGATTAGCTTTCAAAATCCTTCCTAACCTGACCCCAGTCTGAAAATTCCAGCCTCTGTTGGACGTTCCTCCTGCTCCCACACTTTGGAATTTAGCCAAACTGTCCTTTCTCTGTTCCTCACACAGGACGCTCCATCTCCCACACCTATGTCTTTCCACTGGCCGTCCCTCGCACCTGAAACACATTTCTTCCTTGCTCCTGCCTCATATGTGAGCGCCTTAAGCACCATGAAGCCTTTTCTGAGCCTCCCCATACCCAAGTGCTGATGCTTTCCTTCCCAGCCTACCCTGTATTGAACTCCTTTTTATATGATTTCATTACTTTATACTGTTTTTTATTTTTCTGTGTACTTCTTATCTCCCTTATTAGAAGTAAGCTCCTTATTCTTTGTACTTGTGTCCCCAACACCTGGCACATAGTAGGCCCTCAATAAATACTCATTGATTAATTGACTGAACAATAATACTTCATTACTGACCATCTGGGGAGGTCAAGACATTCTTCAGACTTTAATCTACAGTTCTTATGAAGAGGGGTGGCATGGTGGACAGAACATTAGACTTGGAATGAGGAAGCCCTGAATCTAAAACCTGCCTCAGACGCTTACTAACTGTATGACCCTGGTCAAGTCTTTAGCCTCTGTCCACATCAGTTTCCCTATCTGTAAAGTAAGGATGCTAATAGCACCTACCTCCCAGGGAGGTGTGAGGATAAAACCAGATTATGCATAAAACACTTTGCAAATCATAAAGTGCTATGCAAATGTTAGTTACATAAATACTAGGAGTCTGGAGTCCTATCTCTTACATGCTATCCATAGGATAATACATTTAGATACATTTGGAACCAGTTAATGTCTGGACTCAAGTAATGATGGCTGAGCCACTGATAGTTTAGTGCAAGCCTGGAAGGAGGTGTCTGTTCATCAGCTCTGGGCTACCCTTAGAAGTTCTTTGGCTGCCTGAAATTTTGATCAATGACTTCAATAAAATCACAGAGCTGAGTGATGGCTGTTGCTTTAAGTGATCAAATCAAGATCCAAAAAAGTATTAATAGGCCATACTTTGGGGCCAAATCTAGTAAGATGAAGCTTTCTAGCATATAGAAAAGCTTCCTGACTATATATCATACATTGTTTTTATTTTCTTACATTAAATTTTTATTGTTCTCAATTGCATGTAAACAAAAATTAACTTTCATTTTTTTTATTTTGAGTTCCAAATTCTCTACTACCTCCTTCTTTTCCCTCCCACCTCCTTGACAAGAAAAGCAACTTTCTATAGATTATACATATGTGGTCATATCATGAAAATTTTTTCAAATATTTTATTTTTTTCCAACTATATGTAAAAAAAATTAACATTTTTTCAAAAAATTTTGAATGCTAAATTCTCTCCCTCCCTTTGGCTCATCCTCCTTTCCTTGAGAAGACAAGAAGTTTGTTATAGGTTATACATATACAGTCATGGAAAATGCCTTTCCACATTAATCATGTTGTAAAAGAAAATGCAGACCAAAAAATTAAGTAAAAAAGTGTGCTTCAATTTGCATTCAGACCCCATTAGCTGTTTTTTGGAGGTGGATAGCATTCTCCATCATGAGTTCTTTGGAGGATCACTATATTGCTGAGAACAACTAAGTCATTCATACTTGATCATCATACAATATTGCTGTTACTGTGTACGATATCAAGCTAGTTCTGCTCATCTCAATTTATCATGAATATTTTTAAAGAGGAAAGTTGAGGCATGACAAATGCCAAATAAAATCCCACCCCCAAAAAGAAATTGATAATATTTAAAAGACAGGAAATGATTGGTTATTGATGTGGGGTTTTCAAATCAGTTGCTTCCAATTAGCTTATAGTCACACCTTTTAAGGCAAAGATCAAAAGCATTTTTTAAAAGTGAGAGGATATCACACTTGAGACAACTCCAACCTGACCTATTTAAACAAGCTATTAATGACAAAAATGGTAAATGGATACAAGAACAGACACTAATATATCATCAGCTAAGTAAGTTACCTAGGTAACTTAGATAAGGTAATCACCATTAACTAAGGAAAATTAACCCATGAGAACTACTCTTCACACAAGGAAACCAAAGGAGCCTTAGAAATCACCTCAGCTAGCCAACACAATTTGACCTCCTTGCCAAGTTAAGAGATGGTAGTCAATGGTAACACCATTTTAGAATCTAAACTTTAAAAAAAAAAACCTTATGGAGGAACGTGAAGGATTGAGGAGAGAACAGATTGGAAGTGAGAAGCAACAGAGGCAAAACAGATTTGAAGAAAGTCTGGCAAGAGACCCAACTAAAATCAAACAAAGGGGATTTAAGGAAGAAATTTAGAGTGTTCTTAGTGAAACTTAGAAAACCTTAGACAAACAGTATGCAAAAATAGAAATTATTTGAGAAAAAATATTTCTGTAATAAACCATTATTTTCTGTCAGTGACAGTGAGGTCACCAAATGTGACCACAAACATGGTCTCCATTGTGCTTCTTCAGAATATAGAAATTATACTAAAAATTTAAAAATGGGAAGAGGGAATGGACTAAACTAATGTGTACACCAAGGATACACACTGATTTCCTGTGCTGGAGACAACACAGTTGCAAGGACATTGAAGAATCTGTTGTCATAGTATCAGAAAAAGGGGACAAGATCAAAACCATGAACCTTATAAATACCAGGGAAAAAAACTGACCAGCAATAACTGATCAATATGCCAACTTTCTCATCTCTACAAAATTTTTCATCAGGAAAATCTACACAAACATCAAGGGCATCCTTGATGAAAATAGAAAAAGGAAATTAGGTAGGCTTTTGCAAATAATATGCACCAGTAGATCTTCTATAGAAAATCCGAACTCCCACTGGGCTTAGTATTTGTTGACTATTAAAAAAACAAATCCTTAAGCACTGCCCCAAAGCCTCTCCTTCAAGAAAGGCTTCCTGTTCATATGTCAAAAATATACAAAGTTCCACTGAAGATATAAAACCAGAGATAACTTTGTTCAGTGACTTTTAGTATCAAGTGATGAATAAAACAGGAAGATATTCTTACCCATGGTCTTTGCTGGAGTGATGGAGCATGAATATCAAACACAGAATTCTAGGCATTCCTTATAGGTTCTGAGTTGTTCCTATTTGCAGATAACATTGTATCAACTGCATCAAGTCCTACATTATTGTAGAGACTCCTACATGGAATCCATAATCACCCAAAAGAGTTCAATGTAACTATCTACACAAGAATAACCAAGTGGATGACACATGCCTGTTGTTCCAACTATGACATGCAGTTAGATGGACAGTCAGTCACTAAGCATTTAGCCCTTACTGTGTGCCAAGCACTGTAATAATCACTGAGGGCACAAAGAAAAGAAAAAGACGTTCTCTACCCTCAAGGAGCTTACAATCTAATGACCCAGAGACCTGATACATCATCACATATAACTTAGGCACACACTGTGGGAGGTCAATTAGTTGGTCACAGTCTTGAATAGGAGGAAAGGAGTGAACTAAATTATCCTTGGGAAATCACACAGGTCTTGTAATGGGTCCCATGATTCTCACTGAAATGATAATTTGACACCACTATGTTTCTGCTATGAGTCATGGAAACCATGCTTTGGAAAAAAAAAAGTTGCAGATCACCTACAAGGGCAATGGAGAGGCATACGGCAGGCATGATTAGGCTGAAACATGTTACAAATGAGAAATTATGTAGGAAAAGTGGCCTAGAGATGTTAGGAGCTATGTTAAAAGAGGAGGAGAGTCAGTCACTTACCAAGATCAAAGGATAACCAGTACAAAGCTGGCATGGTCCACTGGCATCTATGTGATGTCAAGACCAATAAAGGGAGACATTTAGTAGTAAGACATGGGCAAGCATCACCCAGATGAAAAAAGATAGATGGATTTTAATCTTCCCTGTTAGAGGGAATGAGTGACTATAGGTCTATGAAAGCTCTAAAATACACATCATCTATTGCTTTTAAGGTCAAAAATTCAACTTCACAAGTAGAAGCTGGGAAAAATATAGTTAACATTTTGTCTTAAAAAGATCTGCAGGTTTTAATGGACTTTAAGCTCCAAATGAGTCAATAGCATAATATGGCAGCCAAGAAAGTCAATGCCCTCTTGGAATGCATGAAAAGATGTAGTGTCCTGCCTGACTCCAGCCTGGACAGATTGTAGGTAGAGTATCATGCCCAGCACTAGACGCTCCAGCTTGGAAAGGACATGATCATGCAGGAAGTAGCAGAGAAACACAGCAGGGATGACAAAGTCCTACCTGAAATCTTACTGTAGGAAGGTCTATTGAAGGAACTGTGACTGTTGAGCCTGGAGAGGAGAAGCCTGGAGAGGAGAGCTGGGCTTCTCCGAGTCTCTGAAGGGTCTCACGGGAAAGAGGTTTTCTGCTTATTCTGTTCAGCCCTGAAGGGGAGTACCAAGGCTAATGAGGAAGGAAAGGTAATGGACTGGAAAGACTGAGTCAGGCTTGATGTAAGGAAAACCATTCTAACAGTTGGAACGATTAAAAAAAACAAACCAGAATAGATTGCATTAGAAACTAATAGATCCTCCCTCAATCCCAGAAGTCTTCCAGTGAATGTTGGGTGCTTGCTTGTTGGGGATGGTGTAGAAAGAATTTGGGTTAGACTTAGGTTGTACCAGACTGCCAGATGCCATGATTTTTTGATTCCGTGACCCAGGTTCAATGCCTGGCTCTGCTATATATTCTTTATGTGTCTCTGTGTCCTTGAACAAGCCCCTTCCTGTCTCTAAGGCTCTTTCTTCAAGTATAAAATGAAGGCACCTGACTAAATGACCTCTGAATCTCTTCATGTATCTGTGATCCAAACTCAAACCCCAGTTTGGCTGCTTATCTGCCCTGCAATTTTGCCAAAGTCTCTTAACCTCTCAGCCTCAGTTTCTTTATCTGTAAAATAAAAGCATTAGGCTAAATGAATCCTAAAGCCTTCTCCATAAACTAGGGTATATAGCAAGATTATAGAGTGAGAACTAGAAGGTACTTGAACACTGTCTTGTCCAACCCCCTCACTTTTCATATTTGAAACTGAGGATTAAATGTGACTCGTCCAAGGTCACACAGGGAGTAGGTAACTCCAAATACAGCTGTCTTTCTGCTGCATCATGCAGTTTCTGGTCACACAAGCAAAACTCCCCAAACCTGCCTTATGTTACGTTATCGAGAAAAGTCTGGGTAGAGGGGTTTTTATCCCACTCTTTGTTTTGACTCTTCTGGTTTATTTTACTTGAGGAAGAATGGCCTACTTTAGGCCCCTTTATCAACCATGTGTGGGAGGAATAGACAAGAAACAAGTATCCATGAAAGAAAGAAAATATACTACCCATGTGACCTTAGTCAAGTCACTTAACCCCAATTGTCCTGCCTTCCCCCCTCCAAAAAGATGAAAGAACGAAAGAAAATAGATGAAGAAATCTCAGTATAGACTACAGTCCAGAAAGGAACTAACTCTGAAGGCCAAATCCATCTGGCCCTTTTGGTGAGGGAGCTGTGGAATGGACTTGTACTTGACAGGTAATAGCATCAGTGAAGTGGGTGAAAGCCTGCCCAAAGAAAACCTGAAGGCAGGTTTCAGAAGAGTTCAGATTAAAAGGATAAAGCATTCAAATTGTGGGAAGGTTTTTCATCAAGACCCCAAGACTCAGCCAGGCTTACTCACCCTTGGGTCACATCTTATTCCCGAAGACTCTTGAGAGCCTTTAAGGATAAATGTGCCCAGGATTTCCAGGTAAAAGCTCTATGAGGCAAATAGGAAAGAAAGTGTTGTTTCGGTCTAAAAACAAATTCGATCAACTGGAAAAGAAATGGGATAGCTTTGGCAATTCCAATTTCCATTACCCGAAGAAATAGAATGAGTCCTGTTGGCGAGGCACAAAGAAAGAAATACACATGATGAGATCATAGCTCAAAGACGTTGGGATACAGTCCAACACACAATGAAAGCGAGATTATTACAAAGGAGTCTCAACACATACCTGTGTGGGCAGGAAAAGGTGACTAGAATAGAAAATTCTACCATACAGACTCTAAAAGCAAATCTGTGGCATCCCTGCATTTATTGCTGTAGGAGGCATATGTGGGCCAATGTAAGGGTTCATTTCTACATAGGAACATTTGCTTTGAAGAAAGAATGCCGCTCTGCTGACAGGTGTTTTTTCTTTCTTTTTACTTTCCTTCTTTTGTTCCCTGGGACCTTCTGACCATTTGTTAGGAAAGATTTTCTGAGGTGGAAGAAAAGTGTGTATTAAGGACTTACTGTGTGCCAAGCACTGTGGTAACCCCGGGGATACAAATACAGAAGGGGGAAGAGGCTGAAACATGGTCCTGAAGCCGGGGCTGACCAATGGGATGGGCCATGGATGGCCGAACACCTGTGTTCACCAATTAGCACAGCATAGTCTGAGAGGAATGGTTCCATGGTGGAGTGACCTCTGAAGGTCTGGCGGTCTAGAGCAGGGCCCCTTCAGCTTTTTCCCCTCGTGACCCCTGTTTGCCTTTCAGCAGCATTTGCTGGCATTGCGTCGCCTGAGGGCATGTGGATACTATCTGTAGCTTGGATCTCACAGTCACAGCATTAGGTTTTTCATCTGAAAGTCCAGAGTTCCAATCCATGATCAGGTGGAAGCCTCTTCTTGAGGCACTGGGGTATAGAGTAGAGAAGAACACTGGCTTTCAAATGGGTGAACCGAGGTCCAAACATCAGCCTGCTTCTGCTGTGTACTCTTCTCTTGGCTTGGAGAAAGTCCTTGGACTTCTCTGAGGCTCAGTTTCTCCATCTGTAAGATGAGGGAGGGGGGATAGAATAACTTCTAAGGCCCCTTCTAACTCCCCATCTATGATCTTGTGATAGCTGGGGACCCCAAGAGCTGCCGTTCAAACCTTCACATCATCACGGTCACTCTGTGAAAATCAGTCTCATCCCTCAATGTTACACTGCCTCTGCTTTCATTCTCACTCTTGCCATGCTTTCTAATAAAATGGGATTTCTCCAGGGGGAGGAAATGGAAGAAGCTACTAACTCTCCAGAGTCCAGCCCCTAAAACCCACATGGTCACCTCACATTGCCAGGGAATGAGGCCTGCACATGAACCTCCCCCACTCATGAACATGTTTACTGCTTCTTCTGACTCAAACCAGACACGTCCTCACCCCACATTAGCCTATAGCATGAACACTCAAGGGCCAGCTTCCTTATGTGCCCACCCCACTGGTCCCCAGCATGGACGAATGCACTTTCCTAGACCAGATGGTAACTAATGACTGTGGGCGGCTGTGCAAAAGTACTCTCTTCCTTGCACAGTTATCTGCCTGCCTTCTCCTTAAGTTCCCAACCATAATGCTTGTGGCAAAGCCAAGGGACAAGTTGGGTCACAGTTGAAAGTGAGGATTCAGACAATCCAGATCCCAAAGTTACCTTTTCCCCTGACTTGTTCAAGTTGAGAATCAAGTGCTTTTAGCTTGAAATTCTATGAACTGACCCCTTTCTTTCTTTGTTTCTCATTGGTAAAATGAAGGGGAGTTGGACTAATGACCTACTTGCATGGGGGAAGCAATAATGTAGTGTAACGGATGCTGATCTTGGGGTCCAAGGACCTGAGTTCAGGTTCAATTCTCCCACATACTTTCTGGGTGACCAGGGACACTACCTATGTAAACAGGAGGATGCCTGTGTTTCCCATTGAGATAAGAACTGGTGGATCCCACAGCTTTAGAACCAGAGGGGGTCTTAGAATCCAAGCCCCTCATTTTATAGATGAGGAAGCAGAGATTCAGAGGAAGGAAGTGACTTTCACAGCATCATACTATCCTAGTCAAACTGGCTCTCAAACACGGGTCTCACAACCCCAAGTTCAGTGGCCAAGAAAGTGGTCTTGAGTCATGGGACCCAGGTTTCAATCCCGCCTCTTTCATTAACTCCCTGCATGGCCTTGGGAAGGTTATTTAACTGTTCTGGGTCCCTATTTCTCCAACTTTAGAATCACAGGATTGGACCAGCAACAGCAATAATAATGAGTCAGACGGATGCCGCCTTGAAGCCTTCCACGGACCCGGGGCCTCCTAGAACCGGACCCTATGTTTTTATGATGGCCGGCATGTTTCCCATCTTAACAAGAGTTCTTCTGGGCTCTTTGCCACTCGAATTGGGAGGCAGATCCTCAGGCCATGCTGTTATTCCAGATACTGAGGAAAATTCTTGAGTCAGAAGACATATTGAAGAAGACATTCATTCCAGCTAATCCCTACTGTGTGGCTTCATTTCCCAGGAGCTCAGTGTAGACAACCAAGGGGCACTGTCCCTTTAAAAAATCTAAGCATAAACAACACCAACAGTTTTCTTAACATTTAAGCCTCCATTAGCCTGGGAGCAAGAAGAGATTCCTTAAGGAAACATTTGAAGTGCTGATTGGTCCCTTTGGGAATTACCATAGCATCCCCTGTGGCTTCTGGAGTCATTCTTGGCTTCTTGGCAGAAGAGCTGGGAAGGGCTTACATTCAGACCACGTAGCTACCAAGGCAGCCTCTGCTGGGCTAAAGAGATAGCCCTCGGTGGGATCCCAGCATCACAAAAGAAGAAGGGTTAGGAGAAGGAAGGCTATTCCAGGTTTGGGGGGTCAGCCTTTGTGCAAATATTTGGAGGCAAGGAATGGTATTTGGAAGAATGGCTGGATGTTCCTCCCACCAGAATCATTTAGACTCTGACCTTGGTAAGTCCCTGGGCTCTGGTTTGCCTGGATTCAGGGCTCCTCGATTCCCAGCCAAATCCAAGCCATACTTTACCCAATTCTGTCCCCTTGGGTATTGTCTTATATTTGTATCCCTAGAACTTTGGTCAATACTCATCACAGTCACCACAGAATAAATATTGTCCTTGCATATCCATGTCTGTCCTTTCCTTCTGTTTGAAGTTTGAGAAGGAAGACTGTTAAGCACCTGCCTGTGCTCCCGTGATGAGTGAAAGAGAAATCAATGACAAAGACCCTTTCTCCTGAATAGCTTCTAATCAGATTAGAGGATTTCCAGCTCAGGTGTTAGCTTGTGTCAAAAATATAGCTATTGATGCGACATTCTGTATATTAACCTCCATTCTGAAGTACAAGAAGGCCTTGTGACATAGTGGTAAGAACTCAGAACTTTCATAAGATCCCAGGTCCAGAACGATGGGGGAGCCAGCTTTATGAAGTCCACACCCCTTTATTTTACAGATGGGGAAACTGAGACAGAAAGTTAAGTGAATTACCCAGAGTCACAGGACAGTAAGTAGCAGAGTGCTGATTTCAGAGCTCGCATCCTGTGAGTTCTGTTAACTACCGAACATTTAGTCTAGCATTCAATAGGCGCCTAATAAATGCTTGTGGCCTTTTCCACTGAACATGGGATCAGGGGACCTTAATTTGCACCCCAGCCCTGCACTCAGTATCTGTGTGACACTGATCAAGTCTCTAGGCCTCAGTTTCCTCCTCTCTAAGATGAGCCTTCTGGGCTCTTCCAAGTACGAACCTACAAGTGCCCGTGATGGCCGGTGCCTAGTCTGGCCACTGGTCAGCACTCAGTTTCTCTTCCTCCTTTTCTCTTCGTTCTTATTTGCATGGAGCTATGGTCCGTTGCTTTCCTGATGTTGTTTCCTCTGTATGCATCTGTGTATGTAAAACTTCTCATGCTACTCCAGGTTCTTCAAAGCCATTGTTCAAGTGGCCAGAACGTTCCCATACCTTCACATACCATCCCTTAGTTTTTGCAACCACTCCTTTTTATTAACAAATAAAGAAAATGAGGCCCTTTCTCCTCCCTTGCCATGTAAAGGAAGAGGCCCTCGTTGGGCCTGGCCTTTGCTAACCACAAAAGATTTCAGAGCAGAGATTGAGATGCTGTCTGGATTAAGCCCTGGGAAGCAGAGAGGATAGGCTTTCTGAGGAAACGTGTCCTGCCTAGATGTTAAGCTGCCAGAAGGTGAGCACAGGATTAGATCTGCAGGGGGTAGTTGAAACCATTAGAAACCCCTCCTTTTTTCATTTGGGGAAATGGAGTCTGAGAGACATGAAATGATGTGTCCAAGGTCACACCATCAGGATCTGAATCCAAGTCCTCCCACTCTGAATTCAAAGCCTGTCCTACTGGATTGTGTGCCCCATGGTCACTGTCCTAGGTCCCAGAACAGGTCAGACCTGGGTGCCAACTCTATAATTCTGAGATCCTCTGATCTTGTTACTTGAGGAGAGTCTCCAGCCCCTCCCATCTATACCATTGAGATCCTCACCTGAATACAAAGGCGTTGGCCAGAGTGATGACCTTGGAGTCAGAAAGACTCATATCTAAACCTTGCCTCAGACATTCATGAGGCATGGGACCAAGTCATTTCACCCCTGAGCCTCAGTTTCCCCATCTGTAAATGAGGACAATAATAGCACCTATTCCGCAGGTTTGTTGAGAGACTCCAATGACGTAATGTATGTAAACTGCTTTTCAAACATTTAAGGGCAATAGAAATATAATCTATTATTATCACGGGTATTCAGTAAGGCCTTGTGATCTATAAAAAAATCAATCTTGAAACTTTAGATCAGAAATTCTCTTGCTGTGTTAGCACATATATTCAATTAGATTCATTCACTATAGGAGCATGGTTTAACAGAAGTCCACATTACTTTAGGAATATGCGAGAGAAAAAAAGTCCCCTAGGGGAAAAATGTAGTTTAACTGATTCAAAAGTGTGGAAATAGTGCTGGATTTGGAAGCAGAGGCTCTGAGTTCAAATCCCAAGGAGCCCTGCCACTGACTGCTTGTGTGGCCTGGGCAAAGTGCTTCCCTGCCCTCTTCTGCAAAAGAAAAGAATTGCCCTGTACCTCAGATCATAGTATCACAGTCATGTGTGTGGCTGGAAGGAACACCAAAAACCAGGGTCCCATGGAAAAAAATGTGGGTTCTTGCATCAAAAGCCCCGAGTTCAAATCACATCTCTGTTGTCTACTTTCTGTGAAACCATAGGCAAGTCACTTGATTTCCCTAAACCCCCGTTTCTTCATCTAAAAATGAGGGAGATGGACCACATGGCTCCCGGGGGATCTTATGATCTGACTTAACTTCCATGTTTTATACCTGGGGAAACTGAGGCCAGAGAGATGAAGTGACTTGTCCACAGGAGGTCAATGACAGAGCCAGGATTTCAGGAGTCTAGGACTTCAAGTAAAGTGGGAAAATCCAGTACCCTAAGAACAAGCTGTGTAGTTGTTGCTGTTGTTTAATTAAATGGAGTTCTACTGAAATGACTAGTTAATCTCTAAGGTCCTCTCTACCTCTGAATCTTTGATCCCAGCTTTTAGATTAATTCCTTGAGTTTCCCATTGTTGGGTGCACATTCCCATTTGGGACCGCCTTCCTGATTTTGAAATATTCAGATGAGAACTCCTCCTAAGAAATATGTAAAAGAGAAGGGGGAAAGGAGAGGACCAGTTTTAAGACAAAAACTTGCTGTTGCAATTAATATATCAATTAATCACCAAGCATTTATCAACTGCATCCAATGGGTGCTAAGCCTTGGGGATACAAAGAATAGGAAACGAACAAAAACCAGGCTCTGCCCTCATGGAGTTTGTATTCTAATGGGCAAGACAACAGGTCCATTCAAGATACACACGGAATCTATGGTAACCTCAGAGGGGAAGGCACTAAGAAGCAGTTGGAGTACATATAAAAGACCCATTTCTGGGTAAGAACAGGTGGCGTTCCCATGAATTCATTAGGGAAAGTCATCTTCATTGGACCAGGAGATATTTAATCAGGAGGACCACATGGCTTATTGCCATGATCTAGCCTTTCCTCCCTTCCACTATCTGAACAGAAAGATCATTATTTGTGCCCTCCCCTGATTTCTCTCCTCATCCCCCATCTCTCCACAGGTTATTTTGTGCTTCTCTCCTGTCGGTCACACTCTGAGAGTGAGGTCTCGAAAATTCCCAGCTTTGGTAAACTGCACAGCTATTGACTGGTTTCATGAGTGGCCAAAGGAGGCACTACTCTCTGTCAGCAGAAGGTTCATCGAGGAAACCCAGGGAATTGAGGTAAGCCATGTAAGCTTCTCAAGCATGCGTGTAAACACACACACACACACACACACACATGCTAAAAATTCTGGAGAGATTGATTTATTTTCTAAAGCAGCAATCTGCCCCATTCCCAAGAGAATTTCCTTCTGATACCAATGTATTTTTACAATGATTAAAAACCCTTGTGGTCAGTTGCTTCTCAGTGAAACATTAGAGCCAGTGTCCAGAGTAAAGTTTAGCAATTGATCCCTCATGAGAAAAATAAGACACATCCATATGCATCAGCTGCTAAGATTGAAGGCAGAAGTCCAGGGTCCTGTTCCTTCTGAATTCCACAGGGACTCTTGTCCCAGGGCCCTTTAAGCACACGAGTAGAAATAGAAAAGAAAAAAATAGGAAGGAAGGAAAACAAGACTGAAGGCTTTCCATACATTTTCTGCAGGCTTTGGGAGGGGTTTATTCCCCCTCTTGTATTAAATCATTGAGAAATTATCCTACAAAAAGAAAGGAGGGGAGAAAGCCCCTTACTTTCTTCCCTTCCTGGTATCTGTCTCCTTTGAAATCTGACCTTGGAGTGAATTCCTTACCTCTGTGAGGACATAATTTAAAATATAAGAAGAAGAAACAAGCCAACAGCAGGAATTCAATTTCAAATTCCCATTTCAGGAATATTTATAAAGCATTGATTGTGTGTCAGGCCATAGGGAAGGCTCTAACTTGAGATAAGACACCAGTCTCTGTCCCAGTGGAGTTTTTGGTTTGGGTAGGAGAGATGACGTGTCCAGAATCCATCCCATTGGCAAGATCTCTGACAGAAACAGCAAAGGCAGGCAGAAGACCAAGTTTTAAGAGACAGGTGAATAAAACATTTGGGGCATGGTGAGTCTGAGTCCTGGAGGGACTGCCGGGTGGGCATGGCCCTTGGGCAGTTAGAGATGCACGTCTAGAGCCAAAGAGCTAGAGATTGAGTAAAGAAATGAGCCTGAGTGAGATCTCCAAGAGAGCTTGTGTTGGGAGAAGGCAGCCACAGTGGGGAGTCACAGGAGAAAGTGAGGGTGAGGCCAAAGAAACCAAGGCAGGGACACCAGAGGAAACCTTGACAAAGGACAGTTTCATTTGAGGGGAAGGAATCCAGATTGTAAAGGCTGAAGGGTGAGGTGAGGAATCAAGGCCTTGGTCAGAGATAGCTTGTTGTTGTTTGATTGTTTTGTGGTGACCATATGTGACCAAGAAGAGATTAGAGAGATGGGAAAATATGTGGAAGGAGAAGAAGCATCAAGTGAGAACTTTTGGGGGTGAGTTTAGAACCAAGTGTGGTCCTGGGCAGACAGGAAAGCATCCATGGGCAGGGCTGGAGTTTGCACAAACATCGAGGAAGGGGTGCCTGGGGAGAGCCCAGATCTAGATCATTGGCCTAGAGATTTCAAGAGAGAAGGGCCCTCACAGACAACCCATCCCTTTTACAGGAGAGGAACCTGGAGCTCAGAGAGGGGCAGCAATTTACTCATAAGATTCTAGGAGCCTAGCTTGCTGGACCCATAAGGGACCTCACTGACCATCTAATCTAACTCTCATTTTACAGGGGAGGAAAGTGGGGCTCAGAGGGGGCCAGTAATTTGCTTAAGGTCACCCAGGAAGTAAGTGGCAGAGCCTGAGGATCCCAGGGCACAAGCAGTCCAATGAGTTTTAGCAAGAAGGAGCTGCTACTCAAATACTGAAGGGAAGGAGGACCGAATGGCGGCTCCACTGAGAAGTGTTTAAGAGTAAAGAGGAGGAGTCGATGGCATTGCTGTGGGAAAAACTCAATCATCTCCATGAATCCATGAGCTAAAACAGATGCCAAAGGCATGGGAGGGAGTGAGGGTAGGAAATGGAAAGGGGAAGGTGTTTAGAGCAACTGTGGAGAAAGTTGGAAAACAGCGTCTTGGGCAAGATGAAACGCGGGGGCTCGCCTGGATGAGATCCCTTCCTGCTCTGGACGTGATCCCATCGTCCTATGAATACATCAGCCAGGCATGATGAGGCTACACATGCAGAAGAATTCACAGTGAGCAAGACCATGGAGTCACAATGTTAAAGTTGGATGGGATGTCAGAAATGGCCCAGCTGTGACCTGAGGAAGCTGAGGCCAGTCAGTTCTGTTGGGTTTTGTTTTGAGTTTTTTTGTGTTTTCTCCAATGATATTCAGCTTTGTTGCTTGGTCATTACAGTCGTATCTGACTCTTTCTGACCCCATTTGGAGTTTTCTTAGCAGACATATTAGAGTATCTAGGCAGGTTTGTCCTTTCCTACTCCAGCTCATTTTATAGATGAGGAAACTGAGGCAAACAGGGTGAAGTGACTTGCCCAGGGTCACACAGCTGCAAAGTGTCTGTGGCTGGATTTGAACACAGGTCCTCCTGACTCCAGGCCCAGCACTCTATGTGCTATAGCGCCCCCTAACTGTAGGAGCTTGCAGATCAGATAAGAGGGGTTTCCTAGATTGGGAATGATTTGAAATCAGGAAGGCCAGAGTTTCTGGAGTAGTGACCAACGGAGGTCTCAAGCTCAAGGCTGACCACGGAGAATAGATGCCAGAAAGTGGGGGAGATGAAAGAACTGGGAGGGCTTCAGGGACTGAGATGGAAGGCAAAGAGCGGCTTTAGTGCAGGGGATCGAGTTGGAGAGCAGGAAGGTGAGGAGCTTGTGGTCACAAGCGGGGATTTCTAAGTTCCTGATTTTGGAAGAAATGGTAGAGTCTAAGGTACCAGAGGACATTGAAGGCTTATGGCTAGAAAGGGGCAGAGAAAAGAAGCTGCTGAGGCTGGAGAGTTTAGAGAACAGTGTAGTCAAGATGTTAGAGGGACAGCTTGTATACCAGGGCCCTAGAGATGGCAGCAGGGGAGGTGGAAAAGAAAGCCATGAGCCAGCTACCATCAAACAGTTCACAAATCTGGAAATGGTAGATGACAACAGGACGGCTAGGTGGCACCACAGGGCACAACGCTCTGGGCTTGGAGTCTGGAAGACTCATCTTCCTGAGTTCAAATCTGGCTTCAGGCACTTAGCAGCCCCGTGGCCCTGGCTGAGTCACTTAACCCTGTTTGCTGCAGTTTCCTCATCTGTACAATAATCTGGAGAAGGAATTGGCAAACCAGTGCAGTATTTCTGCCAAGAAAACCCCAAATGGGGTCACTAAGTCAGACATGACTGAAAAACAACTGAAGAAGATGACAAAAACAAGGATGAGGAAAGGGTGGGATTAAGGACTACCTGAAACTGCAAAGAGGAAAGATTGAATGATGAGCTCCAAGCAGCAAAAGGAAGCAAGCAATGGACTGGTCCTTCCCCTTGGCCCCAGGAATTGGGAAGAAGATGGAAGAGGAGCCTCTGAGAGAGAATGGGCAACGGTCTTCATTGAAAGAGGAAAAAGGGAGAAGACAGTTCAAAATCTGGTTCTGCCATTGACTACCTGTGTAGCCACAAAACAGTCACACCCTCTGTAAAATGGGATAAGAATGCTGTCCTCACAGAGTGGTTCTGAGAAGTGATTGAAGGAGTTGGGCATCTTTAGCCTAGAGAAGGGATGACTTGGGGTGGCACAAGAGAGGGGGTATGGAATGGGGGAGGGGGGGCTTCAAATTGTTCTCTTTGGCTTCAGGGGCAGGATCAGGAGCAGTAGTGAAACTGAAAGGAAACCAGTTTCAATTTAATGCCAACAAAATCTTCCAAACCAGGAAGACTGTCCTGGAATGGACAGGCTGCCTCACGGGAGAGTGCCCCCTCCCGGCAGGTCTTCCAGCAGAGCAGAGATGATCATTTGTTCAGGACAGGCAGGTCCTTTCAGGTATGGCTTAGATTAGATGGCTGTTGGTATGATCACTTCTAATTCTCAAATTCCACGGTTCTGCGAAGAACTTTTTAAGTCTTAAAGCATTGTAAAAATGTCAACAATTGTTATTATCTTTTGAGCTGTTTATGCTTTCTTAAAAAAAAAACAAGGAGGAAACAAGGAGGAGAGAGAAGGGAAGGGAAGATGAGAAGAGGGAGGAGAGAGAGCATATATTACCAGCCTGTGACCAAAAATCCAACCTAAATTCTGATTTGTTCCTTGCAATTTGGAGGGAAGGGATGAGAACGGAAAGAAATTATCTTCCTAAAGATACTGATGAGAGAGAGAGAGGAGGAAGAGGACAGAGAGGAAAAGAGAGGAGAGAGAAGAGGAAGAAGGAAAAGGAGGAAAAGGCAGAAAGAGAGAGAAGAGGAAGGAAGGAGAGTAGGGAGAGAGAGACAGAGAGAGAGAGTATGAGAATAGCCCTAATTGCATTTGGCAAAATGCTTAGTGTACAGTAAAGCTTGTTTTAGAGATCTTTGCTGCCACCACCTCCCAAGGCTTTACAAGCAGCTCTCGCCAGTGGAGACCCCATCTGCCAGTAGCTGTTGACATCTGCTGGATGGAGAAGGACTTGCACCAGCTGAAGTTGAGGAGGGCTCTCCTTTAGCATCTGCTGGGCCAGTCCTTTCCCCCGGTGCTGGGGTGCCTCCTGTAGGAATCTAAGAGCAGAGGGGCCACTGTAAAGCAGCTCCAGGTCCTCTGGCTGGCTCTAACCAAGTGTACTGGATGGCTTCATTTCAGTGGACGGCATCTTACGCCAGCCTTCCCAGCTTCCTCCTTTGTGGTCTGATAACTGACCTCCAGACAGTGGTGGTGATATGCCAGTGGCCTTTCTAAATGAACTCCCCCTACCTTTCCACAGGGGTCAAAAGGAGTGCTGGCTTAAAAGAGAAATTGAGTGACTATGACTTGGTCACTTTTTAAATCATCCCTCCAGTCTTTAAGTAGATAATTTGGTACCATTTGACCAACTCTGAATTACCAAGCTCTTCTTGCTTTGGAGTAGAGTGTGATGTATGCAAAGTGAGCCCCCCTCCCTATCCCCACCCCATAGAAGGGCTGCCCTGAAGATGAGTGTTTATGTATGTGTGTGTGTGTGTGTGTGTGTGTGTGTGTGTGTATATATATATATATATATATATACATATATATATATATGTCATTTCTAATCCCTGCCACACTGGGTCCCCATAGTAATGGGGGACAACTCCAACATTTATGCCATTTCTTCTCTTACCGGGTATTGAAATAGTGAGTCAGACAGTTGGCAAAATGTTCAACATGGTTTAGCTCTCAAGTGTCCCCAGGCATTGAGCTCAGGGTAGGTTAGCACAAGCTCTTCCAGGAGATTTGGTGATGAATTTTGGCAGTCATGGTGCAGGCAAGCAAGAAAGAGGGACTTATGGCTGGGAACCAGAGGGACCTCCCATCCTTGGTGCTTACCAAGACACTTCACTTCCTCGTCATCCGTGTCCTCATCAATAAAATGAGGTTAGGCCAGATGGCTTCTGAGGTCTCCCATAGCCCTAGGTCTTTAGTCCTACTATGTGCTAGGAAATGGAACTCAGGTTGGAGGCATGGGGAATCTGGCATTAGGGCTAGAGGTACTGGTCCAGTGTAAGTTCTCATCCTATCCAAAGTATGAGGAAACATTACAAGGAAATCTCAAGGTGTCATCCAGAAAGGTGGAGGAACCTTAAGGAAAAGCCCCAAGAAACTTTTGGCAGTAATAGGTAGCATTTCTATAACTCTTAAATGCTTTACCTATATGCTTTCATTTGATCAGTCATTGCTCAGGGTCACTCACTCCACTAGCCTCGGGAGAGACTTCCCAACCCCCAAGTCTAGCAGCCACTCCTCTAGGACATACTGTGTCTCTTCTTTCCCTGCTGACATCATCAAAATAAAAGTGCAGCTGAGATAGGTGGGGGAAGTGTGCCTGAACAGGCATCTATACAATGGGGGGGGGGGGGAGTAATCATGTCTGCACAGGTGCTCGTGATCAAAGTGCTTTTCATTTTAAAAACAACTTAAGCACCAAAATGATGTCACATAAATCTGAGAGGAAGGTGCTGTTATTATCCCCATTTTACAGAAGAGGAAAGTGAGGCAGGCAGGTTAAGTGACTTGCCCAAGGTCACATAGCTAGTAAGCATCTAGGGCAGGATTCAAGCTGAGGTCTTTTCACTTTCCTGTGCCTCAGTTTCCTCATCTGCAAAGGGAGGAAAATCCAATCCTATAATACCTTTCTGGGTCCCAGTTTCCTCCCCTATAAAATGAAAGGATTGAGTTCCAGGACCTTTGTTGTCTTTCCGACTCGGATTTTATGCCTCTATTATCTCAAGGGAACAAGAAATGTGGAAAATTACGTGACATCATTTTGGTGCTTAAGTTGTTTTTGAAAAGAAAAGCACTTTGCTCACGCGCACCTGTGCAGATGGGGTTACCCCCCCCCATTTTATAGATGCCGTTCAGGCACAGTCCCCCCACCTATCTCAGCTGTTCTTTCATTTTGATGATGTCAGGAAGGAAAGAAGAGAGACAGTGTGTCCTAGAGGAGTGGCTACTAGACTTGGGGTCAGAAAGTCTCTCCGGAGGCTAGTGGAGTGACCCTGAGCAATTACTCAGTTCTTCTGCCACTGTTGACGTTATCACCGGCTGTGATCTGTGTCAAGAAGGGTTCACCTCTTTTTACAGACATCATCTCCCTGGGTCTTCATAACAGCTCTAAGAGGTAGGGGCCATTATTATCATCCCCATTTTACATATGAGGAAACTGAGGCACAGAGAGGTTATATCCTTCAAAGCTCAGCTCCAGTCCCATCTCATACAAGGTTTTCTTGATTCCTCCAGCTGCTAGCACATAAAATTCCTTTTATTCTACCTCTGTATGCATACATGAAAAAGAGTACCAACTCACTGGGGGCAGGGATTATTTCCCTTTTGTACCCCTATTCTCCCACCTCAGCCTAGCCTGGTAACTGAAAGAGAGCAAACCTTTAATAGATGCTTATTAATTGAATGATTAGGGGGCAGCTAGGTGTCGAAGTAAATAGAGCACAGGCCCCGGAGTCAGGAGGAGCCGAGTTCAAATCTAGCCTAAGACACTTGACACACTAGCCATATGACCTTGGGCAAGTCACTTAACCCCAATTGCCCTCCCCTCCCCCCTCCAAAAAAGAAAAGAAAAGAAAAGAAATTTAATTGAATGATTAAATAAATTGCACAGGGACACACAGCTAGTAAATTTCTGAGTCAGGATTGAGACTCAGAATTTCCAGGCTTCAAGGTCTAAAGACTAGCCACTATACCACACTGGTCCTTTGCATTCATTGATGACCATTGTTCCCACCTGGGTCACAGGTCCTTGATATTTGACCAGAAAAGAAGGAAAGGGAATGATGTCCTGCAGGAGTCATTTAATTAACAGTTCTGCCCTCTCAGCCCAAAGTTTAGCACATCCTCCATGTGTTTACAAATTTAAATCTATCCTCTAGGCTGCTTCTGGCCACCCCCACCCCACCCCCCACATATATAAGGACTTTTTAGCAGCACTAACATACAAGAGCGCTCATTTCTGTGTTTTAACTCAGTCAGAGAGACACTTTACAAACCAGTTTTCACTTTCAGAGGTAACTTCGGACCGTGTCCTTTGAAAAGGGTTTTCTTCCTCTAGAACGAGAGAAAGCTCTAAAGCAGTCATTGTTAAGCTCGTAAAACCAAGTTATAGATGATAAAGGTCTTCTCAAGTGTGTTAAAGCAAAGACTTCCTGGGAGAACCACATAAATGAGAGAGGTTAGAATGACACAGTCCGTGCATGGAGGCTGCATTGAACCTGGAACTGGCAAAAACCAAACAAAACCAGCGTTCAAATCCCACCTTTGTCACTGGCTACCTCTGAGCCTCGGTCTCCTCATCTGTCAGATGGAAATGATTAATTTCTGCAGTAGCATCTTCGCAGAGCTGGTGGGAAGCTCTGTTAATGGAAGTGCTGGGAGCAGAAACTTACAAACAAACCAGCCTTTACAGGCCTTCCCTTCACCTGACAGTCTTCAGATCATGTTTTAAACCGGGGCTTGGGGGGGGGGGGAGAGGAGGAGAGAGAGAGAGTGTGTGTGTGTGCGCGCTCATGAGCGCGCACTCAAGCTCTTGAATATGCCTTTAGGATCGAGAATGTGACCGAACTCTGGTCTCTACAGTAGAATCTCATTCTGGAGACCCTTCCTCTCATCTCTGCATGCCAGTTTTTTCTGTGTCTGTATTTACAAGTGAGCTGACTAGAAAGCAAAAAGTGAATGTTTTCTCTTCTACTGAAGGAAAAAGACCCTTCCTTTTTTGCATTTTATTATGCATCAGATGAGATGTTTTCTTTGTCAAATAATAACAACAACAGTAATAATAGTAATCATAATAAAATCAATAGCAATAATAGTGATAGTGGTAATAACAATAGCAACAATAGTAATCATCAAATAATAACAGTGATCATAAGAGCAATAGTAATAAATCATCATAACAAGCCAACGTTTATGTAGCCTGCACCTGATGTTTGTAAAGTCTACCGTTCATCTGATTCCAAAAATGAGATGGCCCATTTCCGGGTGTGGAGTGGGCCCACCCCCCCACAGGGAAGCCTTCCAGCAGCCTAGCCAGATGACTGACCGCTCCTCAGGGTTGGCGGAGAAGGCTTTTCTGTTCTAGTCTGGAGTGAACCTGAAGGCAGCTGAGATCCTCCCAGTTCTGAGATTCTGGGCTTCTGGGCTGCTGTCACTTTAGGGTGGCCGTGGTGTGGAGCTGGGGGATTAGTAGGAAGTCTTCTGCTTGCTCTTTCCATTTCCAAGCCATCGGATGCCAAAGGAAGACAAAGCCAGACCTGGTCCCTTTCCACCAGTCCAAGGGCCCCATGCACAATAAACCCAGCCTTTGCATCCATATCCGAAAGGGACTACACTGGGGAAAAAAATACAGTGTCACATTACCAGCCTTTCCACTACCATTCTGCCACCCCCTCCCCAAAAAGGAGATAAATGAATGGCAGAATAAATAATTTATGCTAATGAAATTACTGCAATTAGTAGTCCCACAATGCCCCTTTTAAAAGGCACAGCTGCTAATGTCAGGAAGCGCTGTCACCGCTGACCTTATCATAAGAGAAAGTGACAAATGGAGAATGTGGGAAAGACCAATCAGCAGTGAGAGCTGCTCAGCCTGCTGGCCGATTAGAGGCTGCGCTGGCAGCTCGGACCCCAGGCCAGCTGCTCCAGCCTCCCCCCCCCCCCCCAAACCCCCCCCCCCCCACTCCCCATGGAGGGCCTCCTAACAATAGTCATTTCACCCCAGTGGTCTCTGACCACTTCCAGAGCTCCGGAAGCCACTTCTCCCATCCCCAATTTACAAATGAAACTGTTGTTAAAAAGTGCTTTCCGGGGCGCCAACCCCTCCGCTCTGGCTCCAGGCTGGGCAACCGTTGCCTTGGCCCCTTGGCTGGAGGTCTCTCAGCTTCCAAAGGAAGGGAAGAAACTTGAATTTAGCTTGAAACAATATTTCGAAATGAGCCGCACCCTCACTCAGTAGGAAACAATGTTTCCAATTAGGCTGGGGCGGGGAGCGGGGCTGCTGGGGAATTGTTACCCTGGGTTCTAAAGTAGTCTGTACGTCTCGGGTTTTTGCTGGATTTGGGGGGGAGCAGTCTGGCCTTGTTAAAAAGCCCACTTTCTCTAGCTCCATCTTTCTCTGAAGGAGAAAGAAAGGAAGGAGATTCACTGCCCAGGTGGCCTTTTCAGGTTACTGAGAGGTCATTGGAGCTGGTGCTTAATAAATGTTTAGAGACTGATTGCCCAGGATCCGGATTTGGAACTGGAAGACCATCGGTCATAAGCCTTTTACAGTTTGCAGATAAGGAAACTAAGGCCCAAAAAGAAATATCTTGCCCAGGGTTCCACAAGATGTAAAGAGACAAGATGGGATTCGAATCCAATGTTCCGACTCCAAATCTATCAGCGTCCCTTCTATATGTAGCTGTTGCTTTTATATTCTGCCATTGGAGCACTGATTGCTTTTTAAATTTCTAAAACACACACACACACACACACACACACACACACACACACACACACACACACACACACACGCACACACACACAC
>NW_027185797.1:32560491-32581106 GCF_028583685.1 Petaurus breviceps papuanus | reverse complement strand
CTCTCTCTCTCTCTCTCTCTCTCTCTCTCTCTCCCTCACTCACTCACGCTCTCTCACTCACTCACCCACACACACACACTCTCTCTCTCTCTCCCTCCCAGTTACAAAGTAGAACCCTCGCCCGCCCCTCCACCCTGGCTGTCCGCGGTCCTCTGCCGGCAATATTAATGGGGCCGGGTGGAAGCGTTTAACTGCATCGCCAGCCACTCGTGAGCAATTTTCCCAGAGATGCCGAAGCGTTATTGACAACGCTTTGGTAAATTATGTGTGACTTTCCTCCGAGTTGGTGTAGCTCATTTAATTCATATTAATTGATTTTTAGGCTTCCCTTGATTAATTGAACTGGGTTCATCTTGTACAGAATGCAATAAATAACCATTAAAAGGAGGAAGATGTGACTTCACAAATTACAAAGTTAAGTACTTCAGAAGTCACCGAGGACAAATTGGAAGGACCGCGCTGCTGGGCTGGTTCTCTGGGAAGCTTGCAGGGGGAGGGGTGTTCATGGAAGCTTTAGGAAGAAAATAGAAACCCTCCAACTCTGAATAGATACTTCTTCCCTCCCAGACTTCACCCCTTTCATTGACCTTTCTGGCCCCATCAGCCTGATTTGTATTTAAATAGGATCCTGGAGGAAATGAGCTTTTCGCCCCCTGCCCCCTGCACCACTCCAAGAGAAGGCAGGGCAGCTGCGCAGGGCAGGCAGCAGGGACTTTTCAGGGCTCTTGCAGGCCCCATGGCCACATTCTCTATGTCTGCCACCCTAGACTACAAAGCCCACCTCTGGGCAGTAGGGAAGGCAGGAGGGGTGAAATCCCTTTCATTTCCCTTTCCTTCCTCTTCTGGGGAGAAAGGTGGGTTATAAAGGAACGTGGGGCCTTGTAGGTCATTCAGACCTGGCTGTGTTTCAGGAAGGCAGAATAAAAAACTGATTTCAGTCAACATGGTCTCCTGACTAGAGCGTTGGAGTTCGAGTCAGTGAGCCCTGCGTTCAAATCTTGCCCCCGACAGGTTCAAATATGATCAGGGCTGCTTCTTATGTGGAAGCACCCCGTGTCAGCTGCTGTTAGGGTTATGATGTTAATAACAGTTCACATTAATAGGCAGCATTTAAGGTTTAGAAAGCATTTTGCACATTTATTTTATCTGTCTCCATATTTCTGTAGCTACTTATGTGCATATATTCTTTCCCTGCTAAAATGTAAGCTCCTTGAGGGCAGGGATGTGTGTGTGTGTGTGTGTATGTGTCCGTATGTATATTTATTTGGACTTGGGAGAGTCCATCACAGGTGCTGGCTCTGTAGATGAATAAATGCTCATTGATTGATTATGAACATTATCTCACTTGATCCACATACCACCAAGAGGTATGGCCTGTGATCCTTCCCCTGTTATCCATGAGGAAACTGAGGCTCACACCTACCCAAGGTCAAGCTCCTGCTAAGTGTCCAAACCATGGTTCCAACCTCCGTGTCCCCAGCTCCCGGGGCAGGGCCTTGTCCACAGTGCCCCAGGAGAACGGAAGTTCTTGGAGGACGGAGATTCCTTGCTTTTTTTTTTGTGTCCTCATTGCCTGACATGGATAAGGACTTAATTATTAGTATTTGTTGATCGATTAATGCCTAAATTTACATTCCCATCCACCCCCCACCCCCATCAGCATCCTTGAGTAGAACAGAATGAAGAACCAGGAGCTGGGGAACCTGAGTTCAAGTTCTGCCTTCTGTCACTTAGTAGTATCTTTGTGACCTTAAGCAAGAACCTTTCTTTCTAAGCCTCAATTTCCTCTTTTATAAGGGGATGAAGAAGAGGGAGTTGGGTTGGGGATAGGATGGTAATAATGCTTCCTTCTTATTGTTGTGTGGCTTGAGAATGACATAACAAATATTGAATACTTTGCAGACACTAGAGTACTTTAGAAATGTCATCTAAGTTAAATCCGATTTTTCAAGCTCTAAATTAAACCTTCAGTCACAAGTCCTGAGTTCTAATTCTGATGCTGCTACTTACTGGTGATTTACCCTGGGCAAATCACTTGTCTTCTCTCTGACTGTTTCATCACCTGTGAAATAAAAGTATGAGCTGGATGTTCCCTGAAATTCTTTCCAGCCCAGCCCTTCTGTGACTGGCTGAAATCCAAGTTGCTTAGACTTAACCCTGCATCACCCCTTCTTCTCTTTCTAGTCCAGCGTAAAGGATTCTGTTAGTGCTTTCATGACCTTCGCTCACACTAGTGTGAACGAAATGAGCGCCCGGTACTATCAGAATGAGAGGAGGCAGAACTACACCACCCCCAAGAGTTTTCTGGAGCAAATTTCTTTGTATAAGACCCTGCTAAAGAAGAAGCAGAAAGAAGTGTCCCAGAAGAAAGAACACTTGGTGAATGGCATCCGAAAGCTAAAGACAACAGCCACCCAGGTAAGACTTGACTATCTGTCTTCTTTTTAGGGGAGGTATATGCACGTGTTCTAAGTGTATTTATCTCCGAGAATAATTTTTCAATTGAAAAAGTTATTTCCTTTTAAAGCAATGTCTCAGTGTTCTCTGAAGAGTCTGTTGCTTAGCCTGGCAAAATACACAGAAAATACCAAGTGGATGAAAAATACATTTGCTTAGAATGTGACATATGACTGGATGTTCATGGAGCTCACATATCTTAGAACCACTGAGGTAGAAGCGATCTCAAAGGCCGTGGAAATCACATACACATCCATGCACATAAACATACCCTTATTCTACTGAAAAGGAGCTTTAAGTGACTTGCCTTATACAGGTAATAAATGGCTCAGTCAGGATTTCAGCCCAGGTCTCCTGCACAACTCTGCCCTGAGGTTGGTCCATCCGTACCCTGATCTGGACCAAGCCCTGGAGACAGATGGATGACAAATCAGCCTCCAAACTGAGTTGGAGAAATGAGTAGATAGGACTGCATTGGGAAAATTACAAAGCATTTTCAGTGACCTTAAATCACTCCCTGATATACACCAAAAGCATGATGCAGCAGAAAGGGCATGCATGGGCTATGGTGTCAGAGGTCTTGGATTCAAATCCCAACTCAGATGATGCCTAGCAGCATGATCTTGGGCAGCTCTCCTAACCTATCTAGGCCTCCTTTTCCTCAGCTGTAAAATGAGAAGGCTAGACTAGATGGCCTTTGGGACCCCTTCTAGCTTTAATCCAATGATCCTTTGATATGTGAACTTCATGAACATCCAACCACATGCCAAAATCCATGCAAAAACGTTTTTCATCCACTTGGTAATGACTGTGTACATTGAATGTCCAGCCTGACATTCACAAGCCTGTCTCTCAGCCTCCTTCTTGGAGCTGCCCTCTCCACGTGGGTTCCTCCAGTCTCTTCAGCACAGTGACAGAAGTCTGTGTCTCAGGCATGAAGTCTTGCATGTAGAATTCTCTCAGTCAGTCAGGAATTGTGCCTCCCTCCACGTGGGTAACATGAAGCACAGGGCTGGTTGTTAGCAAAACTGCCCTGGGCTTGGGCAGAAGCTGGACTACTTTTATCATTTCAGACAAATCACTACCTCTCTGCGTCTTATTTTCCTCCTCTGTGGAGTCTCTCCTGGTTCTAAATCTGATCATCCTGACTTGTACACAGGAAGTTAACATCAGAGACAACATCTAGGAGAGGCTATATCTAGTAAAGGAGATGAGCCAGCCACATAGTGAGAGCTAAGACTAACAGATGGACTGGCCAAGGGCCATTTGGGTGCCAAGGAAAGCAAAAGCCACAATGGCGTTGAGTGGCCCCTCAACGGATGATTCTGGAATCAGAGGACCTGAGTTCAAATTCTAACTCTGATGCTTATTCCCTGTCCGATATTTGATAATAAGCCTCTTAGCTTCTATTCCTCATCCATAAAAATGAGAGGGTTGAACTAGACAGTCTCTGAGGCCCCTCCTAACCCTAGATCTGCTCTCCTAAGACTTCCTCCCACCAGATAAGAAGGTGGGAATGGCTCATCCGCTGTACTGGTGAAGGCAATAGACATACTAATGGGGTCACAGCTCCTCTGAGGAGCAGCGCCTCCCACTTCTCTCCCCTGATCATGCAAGCTGATTGGCGATTGGACTAAGCAGATGGTTTATGCTTAGCAAATGTCCACCCAGTTCTCTAACTAGGAATTTCTGTATGGGGCAGAGTAGAGAGCCAGTGATGGGGAAAGAGCCCAAGAGGGGGAGAGGGTAGGGCCCCTCTTCATGCAGGCCCAGGTCTGGTGGGGGCTGCCTGCTCTGTAAGACACTGGGAATCTGAGCTATTCCATCCAGATGGGGTGCAAATGTAGTGATTCTGCACCTCAGAGACAGCTGACCCTATTGCTGGTGAGAGAAGGGAACTTGGGCCGGGGGGTGGGGGAGAGAGAATCTTCAGGTCTCATACTACAGGCCACAGTGGGACCAGGAGGAGCTTGGGGTAGGAGGCCCAGAAGGTGGGGGCCAGTGGCCAACCAATGCAGGGTAATCTAGTGTCCAGGACAGCTTCTAGCTGAAAAAGCCTGTGACAGCCCTCCCTGGGCCAGTGGAGTCACCAAAACCATGTACTTAATCCCTTCTTTGTTTTCAGGTAGGAGGAAGTGGCCACTAGTGAGAGACAGGGTGGGACTGCAGTCAAGAAATCCAAGGTCCCCTTGCCACTTCTGTTTCTTCTTCCCCTGGGTGTAGGGTGAGGCAGGAGAAGTGGAGAAGGCTGAATTAGGAGTCTCAGAACCTGAGATCAAATTCTGCCTTCAGTACTTACTAGTTAGTTTATATTGGGCAAGGCACTTAAACTCCCCCTGCCTCAGTTTCCTCAATTGTAAAATGAAGGCATTGGACTAGATGCCCTCTAAGGTCCCTTCTGACTCACAGTTTCACTGAGACCCTCTACCTGCCGAGCAGGGAGTGCATGGAGTCCACCCCAGGAATGGTGAGAGAGGAGGGAGCTCTAGGGAGCCCAACCAAGGATCAGAGTCACTGCTGCAAGGCTGATACAGTATGTGGGATTCAGGCTGTTCCATCAGTTCAGTGTTGGTCCCTTCTCTGCCTTTTCCTTACATTTCCTGTCTGTTCCCACCCCCTAGCTTCCTTCCTGAAGGCTAGACTCCTTCCTGGTCCCCATCCTCCACACAGCTAAGTGATAGTCCTAAAAAACAGTTCTGAACACATCACTCTTCTACTCAAGAAACTCTCTGGCTCCCTATTGCCTTTTGGATAAAAATGACAAAGCCTCTCAAAGTCTTGCTCTAGCTAAGCTTTAGGCTGACTTCACCTAACACCCTTACGGGTATGCTATATCTCAACCAAAGGGCATGGCTTGCCTTTTCCCCATGGGGGGGGCAATTACACTGTTTCCACTGCCTGCCCCCCTCCCTCCTCCATGACAGCATCTCTCAGTGCTCAGCTTAAGCCCTAAATCCTATAAGAACATAAAGTCCCTGAAGGCAGGGAGACCTTACGCCTCCTATCCTTTATCTGAACGTTCCCCAGCCCCTCTCACCCCCCATTTCTTTGAATTGACTTCTCTGTGTACTTGCTGTTTTCCCTCCAGGAGAATAGAGAAGCAGTTACCTGCTTGGGAGAGGCAGCATGGGAAAAAGGATAGGGGTGTACTGCACTTAGAGGCACGAAGACCTTGGGTTCAAATCCTACCTCAGATACTAGCTAGCTGTGTGCTCCTGGGCTAGTCTTTTAAGCTTTGTGTGCCTGCATTTCCTAGTCTGTGAATGAAGTCTAGCTCCAAATCAGTGCTCAAGGGTGTGACCTTAGGCAACCCACTAAGACCCAAAGTCACAGAGTGGGAAGGGGAAGGGGAACCCCCTAGCATGGGCAGTCAGGATGGGGTGGGCTCTCCACGAAGCTGTGAAAAAATCTCCCAGCCTACTGCAGGCAAGCTGCTGAGGCCTTCTGGGTGGCAGAGAGGGCCGGGGAGGAGCCAGATAGAGAAAGCATCTGATTATTTATTAAATGCCTACTGTGTACAGGCTCTGAGGATACAAGCACAAGCAAGCTAAGCTGGTCCCTGTTCTCAAAGTACTGCCTCCTCACCAGGGAGGGTGGTGCGAAGGGAGCCGTAAGGGAGCCCGCCAGGGTACAGTGGCAGTTTGGAAGCAGGGGCCGCTGGGAGATCAGACCAACGATGGCCTTTTTCATTGCTGACAGACAGAAAGTGGCCTGGAACTGGATCCAGAGAGAAATCAGACAGCAGTCTCCCCCAGGGGCCGCAGAGGGTGCTGACCCTTGGCTTCAACTGCCCCCGGAGTTTTTATCCTGGAGCCCAAAATGCATCCAAATAAGCCCGCTACCATCTCTCTCGCTCTTAGGTAGCAGACCTTAAAGGCAAGCTAGCCTCTCAAGAGGTCGAGCTCCAGCTTCGAAGCCATGATGCCGAGGCTCTGATTACCAAGATCGGCCTTCAGACGGAGAAAGTGAGCCAGGAAAGGGCCGTTGCCGATGGCGAAGAGCGAAAGGTCAGTCCCACTCCTAGCGGCCGGCCTATATTTAGCACAAAACAAACCTTGGCAGGTGGGCCTTTCTGAGCTCCTTCCTCCCCAGGGAGCAGCGCGCTCTTTACCCTTGTAAGAGCCAGCCTCCACACAGAGATTACCACTTGACCTTTATGTACATTATGCATTTTCCCAACCTTTTTGCTCCTTTAATAGTATGAAAGAACAATAAATGCTGAGCTCATTCAAGCGGGTGATGGATTTGGACCTTGAACGTCAGGCCTGGGGGTGATACGGAAAGGTCAGGGAGTCACCTCGGAGGGTTACAAAGGTCGGGGGCTGGAGGGGAATGCAGCAGTGTCGCTGTTAACCAGGTCCATTCTACTGGCTGGTAAGCCGGGCCCCAGAGCCTTGACTCGGGTTGGGAGCTCAGCAGGCTGTGTTTGATTAACCCCCAACACCGTGGAATGTGCCAACTCTAGTTTTTACGAGGGGCCCCAGAGATCCTTAGAGGGTCCAGCTGAGCCTGGCAGAAGTTATTGCTTCCCTGAACACCGAGTCAGAAATGGGGGGAGGGGAGAAGGAAAGGGTCTTTTCTCTCAGATTTCTGGCAAAGCAGCATCCTCAAGGGAAGCCTGGGTGGGACAGTGATTAGTGCTCTGAACTCAGAGCCCAGTTTGAGAAGATAATGATGCTAATTCATGGGGTGCTTTGAAATCTATAAAGGCTTTACATGGGCTGCCTCATTTGATCCTCCCACCAGCCCTGTGAAGTAAGTGCTGTTTTCACCCACATTTTGCAGATTGGGGAACTAAGACTGGGAAGGTTAATAGAATTACCCAGTACTGAGAAGCTAGTAAGTGTCCAAGGTAGGATTTGAACTCAGGTCTTCCTGACCTCGAGTCTACTCTACCTCAGCTGCAGGAGCCTGGGAAAAGTATTTCACCTCAGCCTCAGTTTCCTCATCCATAAAAAGGAGAAGACAATAGCCTTTACCTCCCAGGGTTGTTGTGAGAATCATAAGCAATCACACATATGAAGTGCTTTGTCAATCTTAAAGTTCTATATGAATGGAAACGATTATTATAATCATTTCACAAGGGATCAAAGATGTTGGCAAAGTAAAAGTCACCTGACAGTAAATCTTTGGAATGTTTTCCAAAAATAAATAGAACAGGGCGCATGCATACCTGAATGTTTCTTATCACTCATACAGACGCTACCGTAAACTAGGAAAAATTTGTTTTAATTACTTCTTTCACATTTAAAAATAAATTTGAAACATTTCATTTTAATGGAAACTAAAACTCATAGACTCATTCAGTCGTTTTTAAAAATTGTACTGGTGTCTTGTTTTTACATCCCGAATATTTCCTGATATGTATGATCCTGGGCATGTCACTTAACCCTGTTTGCCTGTTTCCTCATCTGTGAAAATAAGCTGGAGAAGGAAATGACAAGCCGTTCCACTGCCCAATAGGTGCTTAATAAATGCTTGTTTTTTCTTGCTTGTTCAATCATAGGCTTGGTCCAGAGGGAGACATATATGTTGATTTGGGAGATCAGAATCCCCCCCGCCATGAAAAAATCAGGGCTTAGAATGTTCAGCCTTTTAATGTAATATGGTATAGGAGATTGAGCGCAGAATTGGCAGATCTGGCTAGAGGATGCAGCATGACCTTAGAAATTGCCAGACTTCTCTGAATTTCTGTTTTCTCAGATATAAAATAAGGATTACACTGCTCTGGGGGTGGCGAGGTGGCCCAGTGAATAGAGTACAGGGCTTAGAGTCAGGAAGATCTGAATTCAGATGTGATCTCAGACACAAGCTTTGTAACCCTATGTAAGTTACTTCTGTTTGCCTCAGTTTCCTCAGCTGTAACATGGGGATAATAATAACATCGTGGTTGTTGTGAGACTCAAATGAGATAATAATTGTAAGACATCTAGCACAGTGGCTGGCATAAATGTTAGCTATTATTGTTGTTTTGTGACTTATATTTCTCACTTCGTAAGGTTATTGTGAAAATTTAAAAAGATAATGCAGGTAAAGTGTTTAGTAACTGTAAAAGCTACATGTGGCTGTGAGTGTGAGTCACTATCCATGAGGACTCTCCTGATACCCAGCTGCTACTGCCTCATCCTCCAAAATTTCCTTGTGATTCTGGATGCATTTTGCACAAACTTAAGGGTATCTTGTCTCCCCAGTAGAATTTCAGCACTTTGACTTTGAGGGCACACATCACTCTACTTTTGTCTCCCTGACCTCAGTGCCTAGCCCAGGTCCTGACAAATAACAGTTGTCTAATAAATACTTGTTTATTAATTTGAGCTATTTCCCCCCAAAAGAGAAAGGATCAAAGGGTATTAATAAGCACTTCTCAAAGGAAAAAAAAGTTCCAATGTTTACTAATAATTAGAACAATTCAAATTAAAACAATTATAAAGTTGTATTTTGCATCTATCAGGTTGACAAAGTTGGCCAAAAAATGATGATGGCAGTTGTTAGAGGGGCCATGGGCAAACAGGCACATAGGTGTCCAGTTGGTGAGATTATGAACTGTTCAACCATTTTTTGAAAGCAATTTGGAATTATACACAGAAAGTTACTAAACAATATGTGTCCTGTGATACCAGTTATACCACTTTTGCAACTATGCCCTAAAGATCAAAAAAGAAGAAAGGACAGCATTGTGTACAAAAATATTTTAGCAGCTCTTTTTGTAGTGACAAAGAACTAGAAACTAAGGGGATGACCTCAATTGGAGAATGGATGGACAGATCATGGTATATGAAATGAAATATTATTGCACCTTAAAAAATGACAAAAGGAATGGTTTCAGAAAAACCTGGGGAGACTTATATGAATTGATACAGAGCAAAGGGAAAAGAACCAGAATGACAGTGTTAGTAATTTGTTAATAGAGTAACTTTGTAAGTTAATTTGGATCAAAGGCATGACCGATGCCTTCAGAAGATCTATGATGAAGTGTGCTATTCACCTCCTGACACAGACAGATGATGGACTCAGTGCAGGATGAGATTTTACGATGTCACTACCACCATAGCAATTTTTTTTGCTTGATTGTATGTATTTATTACTAGGGTTTGTGGTGTTTTTTTTCTGGTGGGGGGTGGGGAGTGGGAAGTATAAAGAAGAGAGGGTCTAGTAATTGAGTAGCCAAAAAGAAAAGAAAGAAAAGAGAATCATGGAAGCATTTTCTTTAAAGGCAGAGCAGAAAATAGGAAGATGGCCATGAGGAAGCACATAAGTAGGATAGCTGTGAAAGTTACATGTTTTATTTTAAACTTAAATGAGAGTCATAGTGGAGCTTCAGAGTTTCACATGCAATCCTCTTTTTTAGTTCTTCTTTGTATATGGAAATAGTCATTTGAAATCATTTTTTTTAATTGGAAAGAATGAATCCTTATTTATAAACTATCTTTGCATCCCAACCCCACAGAGTGCCTGGAATATAGTAGATGCCTAATAAATGCTTACTGACTGTTTCATCATCATCATCAGATGCAGTCCCTTGCTTGCGTGCATGAGTCTTCACTTACACTTTGTATTTGACCCATCTCCCAACTTAGTTGTTCCAGACTTAGGGAGATAGTTCAGGGCATGCCACGCGGTGGGGATTCTGGATTCTGACTTTTCAGTGGAAGCAGCCACCCCCAGCCCAGTTAGGCTGCCCTTCTCTGCCTTTGTTGCTCACCCAAGGCTAGCCTCCTTTTAACAGAACCCATAGTTTTGTGGGTTGTACTTACCCAGAAGGAAGGTCACTTCCTCTTTTCATTGCTAATAGTTGACATTTCAGCTGAATTTGAATGCCTCTTGATATTTTTCTGTCTTTGGGCCAACTGAAAGCTTCTGGTGGAAGCAGGGCTTGGTTCTGCTGGAGAAAGAGTGGGGGAAGGACAGGTATTTAGAGCTGATTCTGCAGCAGTGAAAGCCCCCAGCTCACACTGTTCAAACACATGCAAACCGTGAACTCCTAACCAATACATCTGGACTCACGGATAATATGAAATAGTATTAATCTCCCAAAGTCATAGTTAGGAAATAACATCTAGTCCTACCTATACATTAATAAAAGCACTAGATTTAAAGTCAAAGTACTAGATTCAAATTCTCTGCCCGTGTGTGTTGGGGCAAGGCACATGACTCCTCTGGACATCAGTTTCATCATCTATAATGAACAAGTTGCATAGGATTATCTCTGATGTTCCTTCCTAGTATATCCAATTAGGGGTCCTCCAGCCTTAACTTGTGACCTCTAGTTAGGGAAACTTCTGACCTCCCAAATCGACCCTTTCCCCTCCCTGCATTGTTAAAAAGCTTTCCCTCACATCTTATGGAAAAATTCCCTTTCCAAGGATTGTCTATTGGATGACAGCCAGACTTTCCCCCTTTATCTTGGTGAGTTCTTAAAGCCTAGTGATTTGGTCCTTTTCACAGGTAATGCATAAAACAAACAAGCATCTACTGTGCTTATATTGATGCTAATATCCTATTTTGTGTTTAGATTCTAGCTAAATACAGCCTCTGCATTTGGTGGGATCAGAAGGAGACACTTTTCAGGAAACTGGCACTTGGGTTGAGGTTTGAAGAGGACTAGGGATTCCAAGAGGAATAGGAAATAACCCAGTTTGACCAGAACATGCCTTGTATAATGGGGAACAGTGTGATATGAGTCTGGAAATATAGGTCAGAGCCCGCCTACAAATGGCTTTAAGTGCCCAAAAGAAGGAAAGGGAGCCACCGAAGCTCGGTGCAACATCCGAGGCAGCAAATTCTAGTGGAGAGAACTTGGAATCAGGAAGATTTGGGTTTGGATCTTACCTGTGCCACTTACTGTGCGACCCCTGGGCAAGTAACTAGACCTCTCTGAACCTCAGTTATCTTCCTAGGTAAAATGGGTTTAATAACATTTGCTTCAAAAGCAAACAGTGCTTTTTGTTGATGCTTGATGCAAAACAAACAAGATAATGTATGTAAATCAGTCTGCAGACCTTTTAAAATGCACATAATCGCTAGGTCTCTCTGCATGGCTACATTACATATATACATGTATACATATACACATAGGGATGTATATATGTGTGTATATCCATATATCCCTCACATATGCATATATGTGTATTGTATATGTAGTACACATATACATATATGTGAAATAGTACCTTGATTTTTTTTTAACCTGGACAGATTTTTACTTAAAATTTTAAATGAATAAAAACACTCACAGTTATCACAGCATCTTCTCTCATTGCCAAGTGTCCCCGATACAGAAGCCCTGTCCCCTGGTATGTGGGTATGTGCCTGAGTGTGCTCAGGAGGAGTGGGGACAGGGTAACCACTCAGTTAACAGTCGTGCTTGGAAAGTACATAGTACGCAGCAAAATAACGGTTAATCAGAGGAAAGGTAATTAGTGTTAATAAAGATGTAGTAGACAACATAATTTGTTGTGAGCTGGATCTAATTTCATGGTAGAATTAAACCTGCTTCATTACAAATCTACAGAAAGTAACGAATGTGCTTTTTGTCACATTTCTGACCTCCCTTTCCAAGGGTGCCCGTTCTTTCCTCTGGGCAGCTTGCCTGAGAAGAAGGTGCATGGGAGTCCCCAGGGTTCCTCCCAGGTTTTGCCTATTTCTGCCAGCAAAATGGCAGCCTCCATTTATTTCCTGTTCTCCTCCTCCCCCTTCCCAGTGAGGTCACTTCCCACTTACACTCTATAGACAGAGTCATTTGTTTGTTATCTTGCTGTTCAAAGGAGGGCTCCTTGAGGGGAGGGAGCATGATTTTGCCTCTCTTTGAATACCCATGGTGCTTAGCATAATGCCAGGTATGTAGTAGGTGCTTAATAAATGCTGGTTGTTTTTATTCCTTTCCCTCCCTGTTCCCATATTCTGTTCATTTTATATGATGCAATTTAAGTTAATAATTCATCAAATATTTTATTAAGCACCTACTGTATGCAGAGCACTGTGCTAGTTTCTGAGATATGGTCCAAAATTCACATAGGACCCAGTCCCTTCTTTCAAGGAGCTAAACATCCAGTAGGAGAACAAGACAACTTAAAGTAATACACTCAAAAAATAATATTAAATTAAAATAATACATAAAATCCAACCCTTTCCCCCAAGGAGTTTACAATCTCCTCTGATAAGAGGACAGGACAACAACTTTTAAATGCCTAATATACAACGATCTGGAGGAAATTCGGTATTCTGCCATAGTGAATTGGTTGGAATCCCAGAGGTCTGGACTCAGTCCCGCCTCTCTCTGCCCCGCCCTTGTGTGGCTCAGCTCCACTGCCGCAGCCTCTCTGAGACTGAGGCAGATCTCGAGGATCTGGCTGAGTGACATCAGCTCTGCCAGTTGGTAGGAGGACTAAACACAGATAGTCTAACTCTCCATGGCCCCATCTGGAGTTTTCTTGGCAGAGATGCTGCAGTCGTTTGCTCTTTCCTTCTCCAGCTCATTTTGCAGATGAGGACACTGAGGCAGACAGGGCGAAGTGACCTGCCCAGGGTCACACAGCTAGGAAGTGTCTGAGGCAGGATTTGAAGTCAGGTGCTAAATAGTAAGGCATGGTAAATGAGTCAGAGAGTTACAAGAGAAAGTGAGAAGTTGGGACCAGGAGTTCATCACCAACCTGGGACATCCTTGATGGCTTAGAGAAAAGGGCTTTTGAAATGAACTTTAGCAGAGTGAGAGTAATTCAGCAGCATGCAGATATAGGGAAGGGCAGGTACCGTTATCATCCCCTTGAGAGGCAGGACAGTTGAGTTGGAGGCAGATTGTAGAGAACCTTGAATGCTGGACAAGGAGCTGGAGGTAAGGCTCATTTGGTGTTAGGACTTTGTGAGTCTGTTAATATGGAATCTGATGAGAGACAGAGGTTGGTTGGGCATTCAAAGGTTTGCAAACATATGGGCCATACAAGAAGGTGAATGATGGTTGGTTGTTATTCTTAGCAGACTTTGATGCTCTTGTGAGACAACAAAGTGTCAGTGAAGAAGGAATCAGGGAGAGCTGAGGTCTAATCCTGCCTGAGACACTGTCTCCATAACCCTGGACAACTCATTTAACCTTTATCTGCCTCAGTTTCCTCATCTGGAAAATAGGGTAATGATATCACCTATCATACATGAGGATCAAATGAGATGACATGTGCAAAGCTCTTTGCAGACCTTAAATACTACATAAAGATTAGTTATTATCATCAATGGATCTGGGATCTCTTCTTAGAGGTGGATGTTCCATTCAATAATACTAATTAAGATCCATCTCTACCTGCCTAACCAGTATAACCCTCATTTATGTGTTCCTATCAGTCTGTCACCAGGGGTCTGGCCAATTTTCTGGGAGCCTCCCTCACAGTCCCATGACATCGTGTGGAGGGTCCTGTGGGATAATCAGAGTCTGTCCTTCAGTCTTTCCATACTTTTCTTCCAATTGTACATTTCTCAGATGACATCTTGTGGGTTACTTCACAATTCTTTGTGAGGCATGGCCTCCTCAAGTCCCAAGCCCTTCATCATTATTACTCGTGTTTGAAATCATGGTATGTAAGGCCATGCACAGAAGCATGGACAGCTTTTAAGGTTCTGTATATTTAAGGATCAGTATAGTGATCACTCTATTCCATAACAAAAGCAAAACATCCATGGAAAATCAAGGTATAGCATAATTCAAAATACAGCACTCGCCATATTACAACTTATCACAGAAAATCACAATATAATATTCATAACAGTCTCAAAGTAAAATAGTCACTCTCAAGTTAACTCAATCAGTCACTTACCAGTAGTATCAAAGCACACAGTCAAAAGTCTTCCACACTTGGGGCAAAGTCTTGATTAACTCAATTAGTCACTAATCAGTAACAATAGTCAAAGTACAATCAGTCACTTATTCAGCAAAGTCTAACTAAGTATCATACGCAAAACCCTTCATCCTTAGGTCACTAGTAAACTATAATTCCATAATTACTCAGTACCCAAGGAGAGGTCTTTTCATTTTGACTTGGAGCCTGTTCTCAGATTCCATGGCCCTCAATTCTACCTGGGTTCAATGGCAGACAGCTCCCAGTTCCTTGACCAGCTCTCTGGGCAGGTCCTGCTCCACACTGGCATTCACAGGGTCTGGTCCATGTCAGCTCCTTCACCATTTCTGCTCCAAGGAATTCAAGGCTCAACCAAGCGGCAAACAAAGTCTCAGCATCCTGGTCATGCTTCAGTCACCTGGGCTCCGGGCTCCGGGCTCCGGGCTCCGGGCTCCTGGCTCTGGGCTCTGAGGATCCTGTTCAGAAGAAGCTCCACCACAAGTTCTCAGGACTCAGTTCTCCATTCTTCTGTAGCTGCTCTGCCACCAGATCTCGGTCTCAAGGAAATTCTGACTGTGCCTCTCTGGGCCTTTTCTTATGTGCACAGTATTAGCTACTTCGCTTCCTTCAGTCAACCTCTTCCTGTTACATCAGTAACAAGGGGCAGGAGTTCATACCTTCTGTTCCCCAATCAGAGCTTGATCAGTTACTAAGTGTTAAATACCTGCTACTTTTGCCAACACAAAGCGATCTTCAAATTCAAAATTATATTATCATTACATGGTAGTAACTCACCCTTTTGTCAGGATGCAGTGATTACAAAATGTTTTCCACAAAATATTCTTTTAAATAATGCAAGAACATTTGATAAAAACTATTTTACAAATAAGGAAGGCTAAAGGTCAGTGAGGTGACCTATCCAGGATCACATAGCAGGTAAATGTTAGAACTCATTTCAGACTGAAGTGTTTTGTCACCAAAGAGCCAGTGCACCAACCGGCTGTCTCTGAATTGGCACCTGCTGTGTGAGTCAGGTGCTGTGTGTCCCACATTGTCCACCTGCTCAAAATAGAGATGCCATAGTATTTTATCTGGATTCACAGTTGCATTCAGAACTGTACCTTTCATGAAAAGAAGCTGAAGTGTATGTGTGTGTGTTTTGTGTCCATGCTTAGGTGGCAGCGATCCAGACAGAAGTATTCCAGAAACAGAGAGAATGTGAGGCTGACCTGGCCTTGGCGGAGCCTGCCCTTGTCGCAGCCACAAATGCGCTGGTTACGCTGAACAGGGTAAATGTCAGCCAGTTTCTCAGCTTGGTAAATTGCCTCAAAAGTAATTTTGAAAGAAAGTGGGAGTTTGGATAACTGAACTCTGGTAAATCGGTGAAGATTATAGATTTAGAGCTAAAAGAGGCCGTACAGGACATCTAGTCCAACCCTATTATTTTGAAGATGCACAAACCTGATTTAAGAATGGTGATGTGCTGTCCAAGGTAGGATGTGACAGAGCTGTGATTTGAACTCAGGTCCTTGACTTCAAAACCAGTGCTATTAGCATTGAATCATGATGCCTCTAAATTATTATTATTAGTGGTGGTGGTAGTAGTAGTAGTAATTGTAGTAGTAGCAGGAAAAGAAAGGAGGAAGAAGAGGAGGAGACAGGAGGAGTGGCGTTTTAAAGCAACTAGTTGGATAGAGTGTTGGCCTTGGCTCAAGAAGGCCAGAATTCAAATCCAGCTTCAGACATTTATTAGTTGTGTGGCTTTGGGCAAGTTCCTTAACCTCTGTCTGCCTCAGTTCTGTCTCCTGGAAAACGTGGATAATAATGAGGACGAAATAAGATATTTGTAAAGCACTTAGCACAGTGCCTGGTGTACAGCAAGCGTTCTATAAATGCATGTTCTTTCCCCCTACCCTTATGCACTCTTCCCATTGGAAATGGTCCTTGAGGTCAGCTGGTCTGTCCCCTCCTGGTGTGGGAATCTCTTTTACAGTTCTGTTAGGTAGCTCTGTAGCCCCTGCTCAGACATTCCCAGGAATGGGCAGCTCTCTTCTGGAAGGCAGCCTGGTCCTCTGTTGGGCAGCCTGCCTCCATCTCCCTCTTGGTTAGACCCTGGTGTCCTGCTGGTCTGTACTTGGATAAGATACCTGTGTGGCCCCAGTCCCCCTACCTTCCATGGGTCACTGTCCACCAGAGAGTCGGAGTTTTCACTCTGATACATGCACTCCGGATTTTGTTTGTTTTTGTCTTTGTCTTGACCTGTGATTTTGTCCCTGAAGGGAACTCTTAGTATGGAACCTTTCCATACTGGTGCAAACCTATCTATAACCTCTAGAGGTTAAGTGACTTACCCAAGGTCACACAACCCACATACATCAGAGGTAGGACATGTAGCTTTCTTTCTCCAAGGTCCACACTTTATCCATCATGCCCTACTACTATGGTTATAGGATACATAGAGTTCTGTCTCACATGACACACGTTGCATTTTTCTTTTGTCTGTAACCAGCCTATGCCTACTGATGCCTGCCTCATGATATTTGCCCCCCAGCTTGCCCTTCATGTTTGACAGCCATATGATCTTAGGCAATCCTTTGAGTAAAAACATCACATCAACCTGTCAAAATCTAGACAGGGAACTTGGGAAGGGTCAAATCCATCAATAACCAGTATAGGCGAGCCTCAGAGAGGAGGACTTAAAGGAGAAAACCTCAGGAGAGGCCAGGTTTGATGGAGGACAGGGGAAAGGAGGAAGAGACCAGAGACCATAGGAGATGAAAACCTGAGGATTCCAGGCCCACAAATAGGCTCCACTGAAGCACCCCCTGTGAACAAAGGAGGGGGAGACAAGAAAAGGAATTTACTAAAGACACACTTAACCTTCATCCTCTCAAATACAGGACTGACCTAGCTCCTGGCAACACTGAGTGGATTCTGCCTGAGAGTGTCTGCTTGATCCCTAGGTGAACCTCACAGAGCTGAAAGCCTTCCCCAATCCACCCATCGCAGTCACCAATGTCACTGCAGCCGTGATGGTCCTGCTGGCTCCTCGGGGTCGGGTGCCCAAAGACAGGAGTTGGAAAGCCGCCAGAGTGTTTATGGGAAAGGTAATGGCCCCTTCCCAGACTCCATGTTGTTTCTTCATGGATTGAGGGCAGTCAAGGGGGCCTTCTGTCCCAAGAGGAGGCTCTTCTCATCTTTGTTCAGTGGGTCCTACCACGTGTTCATGTCCAAGTTGACCAACGTCTGGAAAAGACCTGGCAGCTTTAGGGAATTTGCAATGAGATATGGCAGGAAGAAAGCTGTGATCTGGGGCTGCCTCCCTTAAGGGCAGTAGCACTTTCAGGGATTAGAGGTGGCCTCTGCCTCTGGGCTCTGGCCTCATCAAAACCTTCAGGGTGCTACATTCAGGGTTGGGGATCACAGCCAAGGATGAACTGGAGAATGTCCAGAGGAGGGCAGTCAGGACAGTAAAGGACCTTGGGCCACCATATGCAGATCTCCAGAAGGAGATCTGTTCACCCTGGGAAAGGCATGGTCACTAGGAAGTACCTCAGGCACTGTTGGGTAAAAGAGATTGATTAGTCTTGGGCTGTCAGTTAACTGCCTCCAGTCTCAGTTTCCTCATCTGCAAAATGAAGGAAACCAGTACCCACCTCCCAAGGTTGCTGTGAAGGTCAAAGAAGATGACCTACAGAAAGCAGTTGACAAACCTAAAGTCCTACAGATAGAAACGCCCACCTTGAATTCTGCTCATGCTCAAGGCCTTTCCAGCTTGGCAGGCAGGTGCCCTCTGCTTTTGTGTCCTTTAGGAACATAGGGTCACCTGTCTACCGCAGGAAGACCCCAAGCGAGGATGGATGGCCCCACAATCACAAAGTATTTCTTTGCAGAGTATGGGTGGCATATTCAAGTCGCCATGACCGTCAGTTGGAAAGTTACTAATTATTTGCACAATTACGAGGGCTGCCAAGTGTAGGCAGGAGAAAATTACATGGATTTCTTGTTCTGGAAAAATTTTGCAAATGCAGGTGAAGCAATAGGGCTTTTTTATTATTATTATTTTTCTTTTCTGCCTTTCTTTTCTTCTCTTCAAAATGGGAATGCCTCCTGTGTCGGGCCTGAATATTTTACCCTGGGGTGGGAGAGATTTTCAAAGTGTCCATTGCTAATGCTAACTCCACACTGGAAGGCCTGAAAAAGCCAAGCAGTGGGAGGAATGCGGCTTGCCAATTTTGCTTTTATGATTTTCAGCCTAAAAGCCGATTTTAACTTTTGATCTTGGCATTTTCTCGGCAGTGGCGGCGGCTTCACGGCAATGCGTCTTTTCACTTTGCAGGTCGATGACTTTTTGCAGGCACTAATTAACTACGACAAAGAACACATTCCGGAGAACTGTCTAAGAGTGGTTAATGAGCAGTATCTGAAGGACCCCGAGTTCAACCCAAACCTGATCCGCACCAAGTCCTTCGCAGCCGCTGGTCTCTGTGCCTGGGTCATCAACATCGTCAGGTTCCATGAGGTAGCCGTGCCAGCACTCAGGGATGGGCGGGATGGGCTCAGCCAGATCAGCGTCCTGAGGGCAGAGGGACAGGAATCCCTGAGAAACCAGAGAGCAGAGCAGGGAACATGGCAGGGGCGATTTCTTAATTGGACCTGTTTCCCTACTTCCTGGCACAGCATCCTGCACACAGTAGGTGCTGAATAAATGCTGGTTGGATTAAGTGGGCTGTTTAGACATTCAAAATGCTGGGGGAGTGAAACTATTTCATAGCAAAGGTTTCAACTAATGATATGCATCACACCTGAGAATTATCTGCATTCACATTAAAAATATTTCTATGCTGTTGAGCCATATACAGCAGTTAGCCTCATTGATATGCAGTGGAGTGAATTCTAGTTGTCCAAAATGGAGCATGCCCCATCCTGCTTGTCCACAGGCCCTGGACAAGGGAACAAAGAAATGGCTAGAACTTCTCACTTGGGGAGGTTAATCTTTGACTAGCCCCGAAGTCCAGTGAGGAAAGGTCTGGCTATTGTTTTTGTCTTTGGGATTAAGTCTGAGCCCTGCTGCTTCATTTCTGAGTGACCTCAGGTAGGCTGGTCGCTCCCTTAGCCCCTCTGAGCCTCATAACCCCACTCAGAAAACTCCAGTGACTCTCCATTTCCTCCAGGATCAAACCAGAACTTGCCTGTTTGACATCTCAAGGTCTTTGTAAATGTGCTTCCTTTCTACCTTTCCAGTTCTCTTCCACATTGTTCCCCTCTAACTCTGGTGTCCTGCTTCGTTGGTGCCTTCCTTATGTGGGCTTCATCTCTAGTGTCTTTGCCTTTGCCTTGGCTGTCCTCTGTAATTGGAATGCCCTCCCTCCCTCCTCCCCACTGCCTCTTAGAATCCCTGGCTTCCTTTCAGAGTCAGCTCAGACATGACCTTCTAAATGGCGCTTTTCTCTCCTGATGACAGCTCTTGGTGCCTTGGATTTTGTAACCTACTATTGATGTCTTTGGAATGTTCAGATCCTTGAGGGCAGGGGCTGTTTCTGCCCTTTCTTGCATCCCCAATGCCTGGCACTTAATGTGTGTTGATTAACTGACTTTGTTTACTTGCTGTAAAAAATATTCAAAATATAGTCATTATGTCTGTTACTCTATGTGACCGGGGCTTTGCTTCTCTGAGACTCGGTTTCCTCATCTGAAAAACGAGGAGAGAGGATTTTATGATTTACAAAATCTATTCTTGCTCTAAATCTACAATCTTACATTTGTATAATCCCAGAACCTTAGAAGTTCATCAACCCCATTCCCCTGCCTTTGGACAACATGACCCCTTTTTAGAAGCATCCCATACGACCTAGAATCCATTGAAGGACATCCCACTTCCTTCAGTTACATCAGCATGAGCTGCTGAGTTCTCTCTTGGAGAATGTACAACCAAACCAGCGAGAGGGTTGGGCGGGGCAGGGAGCCCGAGGTGAGTTCTTTTGGTCTGATTTCTCTCAGGTCTACTGTGACGTGGAGCCCAAGCGCCAGGCTCTGGCTGAAGCCAACATGGAGCTGCAAGCAGCTACAGAAAAGCTGGGGGCCATCCGGAGGAAGCTCACCGTGAGTCTCACATGAGGAGGGAGTGTCTGGCTTGGAAGGGCTCTGGAGAGCGAGGATGGCGCCCCCAGCTCTGGCATCCCCTCTTCAGATGGGGCCACGCTGGAGTCATGCCCTAGTCATCCTAGAGAGGGGGGCTTGTGCCTCTGGACCTCCGTGCCTTGTCTGGTTCTGAGGATTTTCAACAATTCATTTTAGTGACTAATTGGGGGATTGACCCCCTTGCCTTTAGTTCTC
>NW_027185797.1:32528180-32560481 GCF_028583685.1 Petaurus breviceps papuanus | reverse complement strand
TCTTTCTCTCACCACCATGTCTTTGCCTAGACAGTGCCCCATGCCTGGAATTCTTTTCTTTCCTTCCATACTGAGAAGCTCTGGCTTCCTGAGGGTTCAATATTATGTCATGTTTGCACAAAAGGGAGCTGAAGGGCATAGTGTGCAGCTCCCAGAGGCAGGCGAAGATACTTGGGGGGGGGTAGTCTTGAAGTCTGGAAAGCTGGGAACAGAGTCAGTGGGCAGAGAAAGACTGGCTGCCTTGGACCCCACCACAAAATGTAGGCTGCAGGGGAATCTCCCTCACGGGAGAGCGGGGCAGGGCTTACCTCGATGTTTCAGGGCTTTGATGGAAAGTCCAGGATGAGATGGCTTTGGGGAGGAGGGAATCTAAAAGGAGAGAGACATGCGTCCCAAGAGCCTTCCAAGAGGATTGGGATGTGGCCAGCGTGGCTAAGATACATCAGCTATTGTGACCAAAGCAAACTTGGATCTTGTGCCTTAGGAACTGGGTGACAATCTTAACCGACTCACGGAATCCTTCGAAAAGGCTATCGCTGAGAAAGTCCGTTGTCAGGAGCAGGTGAACCAGACCAGCAAGACCATCGGGCTTGCCAACAGGCTGGTCAGGGAGCTCGAGGCAAGTTGGCTTTTCCATACAAAATGAGGACGCCATTTCTTTTTCCATGTTACCCTCTTCTTCCATGCCCCCATTTAACTAACACTTAATAAGAACAAGAAAAAACCAAAGGAAAGTATGACCCCCAACATGCCTCTCTTGGATCACAAACTATAGTCCTGTATGTGTTTCTTTGTTCCCCAGAGGGAAAAAGTTACCCTAAGTAATTGTGCACATTAGTATCCAGCCATGGACGTTCACTCTGACCGCTGGGGCAGCCTCCTGTTAATGAGCAGAGGGACTGAATGAGTCCCAAGGTCAGGGCAGCATTATGGTTTGTCCACCTCCGTTATCCTATGGCCTAGAAACAGATGGCCGCTGCCACCTGGGAGTGTGTTATCTCAAGCGGGTTTTCCATTTGGCAAAATTATGACTAAAAAAAATAAAAATAAATTGTTTTCCCGAAGATGGGAGGTGAAACCGAGGATGCTGTAGTTATTACAGAGTTATTTTGTGGGCAGTTATTACAGAGATAATGCCCTATCAGAAGAGCTGCGGCCAGTTCTCTTTTCCATGTGCAGTTGCTGCTGGAGTCAGCCAAACACGCTGAGGTGAGGCCCATCACTTGGGAAGGGTGAATATGATTGTTCCTTGATGGAAACTCTGACTCTTTCCTATTGGGCCTATTAATATTAGGACTATATTTACCTGGAGGATGCAACATATATTCAGGTTATTTTTCCTGTTCTTTTCAAAGAACAAGGTTTTAATAACAAAATTTAAATGAATTTCCTTGCTGTGTACTTTGAAGACTTCTATTCTGGGGTGGCTCAAGATTAGACTAGATGGCTGATTCCAGACTCCCAGTCTGTGCTGACCAGAGATGGGTGATGTGAAGGCCAGGGCAGATGGGCCCATCTGAAGGCCTGTCTTCAGTTCTGTTCAGCCCCTTTTAGGGGGAAGCTGGATGCTAAAAGGCCTTAAGACCATGTCATACAATGACTGGTTAAAAGAATTAGAGATACTTAGATTTGATAAGGAAACCTAGAAGTGAGAAAATTGATCTCTTCAGGAATTTGGAAGGTTACCTTGTGGAAAGGCGCTAAGCTTCTTCTGCTTCACGCAAATGGGCACAATTAGAAGGGGGTGCTTTTAGACTCAAACTTCCTAACCGTGTGGTGCAGTGAGCAGAGCCCTGGAGTCACAGTCAGAGGCACCGGCCTGTCTGTAATGCCAGAAACACCACCATGTCTGACAGAGAAGGATTGATTTTGTGAGAAATCTAGCTCCTTAATGGGATCAGCAGCTCCCCCGATCCCTCCCCACCTCTGCATTCTGTCATCAGGCTGTTTAGGAAAATTCTCCCGTTTGATCAGGGCCTTCCCTGAACCACCTCCTTTGCGTAAGGAAGGTTCTCTGCCTTCCTGAAAATGGCCCCGCCATTTCCCAACCTGGGCTGGAACTCCCCTGGACCTTGTCTCACTTACATTTCCCTGGGTGAGTCAGTGATAAACTCACTGCCTCCACTTTCTCGGAAAGTGGGTCTCTGAGCAGAAAGACCACCCAGGGGACCAAGCAAGAGGTCTTCCTAGGATTGTATTCTTGGGTACCTGAAGGGAAGAGAAATCATTTCCCATGACTCGTAGTAGAAGGTGAGCCCCTGTAATATTGATGCCTGTTGCTGAAGGTGTTACTAAGAGAAAAATGGAGCCTTTGGCCACCTCTAGGCCCCTCCAAACTCTTCCGAGCGTTTCCTTGGAGGTTTTCAGTGGGAGAGAAAGGGTGGAGTGGCATGTGTGCTAAGGTGGGGGAGGTATTTAAAAGGATTGATTGAGAATGCCAAACCTTTTCCTTTGAGGATAAATTCTTTCTGACTAGAGCAGGAGACAGTTAACTTCTGAAAAGCATCAAGACTGATGATTTTGTCTATATAGCATTGACCTGGAAGCGCAACCATTCAGACTAATAAATCAGGCAATTTATATTTAATCATTAACTAACTCCCGAGCTGAACAGCTGTTCAAAATTAGAAATGGGTCACCCCGGCCAGGATGACATTACAGGCAATCTATAATGCATTAGAATAAAATTATAGTGATTTTTAACTGTCTGGAAATTTATCGTACTTCATGTTGCAACTCCTAAGCCCTTGTTAGCTGGAGTCACTGGTGATTTATGTGGCTTGGGTGGGATTGCAGAATTATTGGAGATGGAAACGGACCATCATTCTGTGTTGAGTAAATCTTCAGAGTTAAAGCTGCCTTAGAGAATGAGGAGGGTGCCCTTTGTTATTTGCCATTCACCAACCAAAGACAACAGAGATGGAGAATGGACTAGTGAGAGACCCTGCTTGCAAATTAGGCCTTGCTATCTGCTGAGCTCCAGTCAGTGACTTAAGGAAGGGGCTGATAAAGTCTGCAACACCTGACATGCTTCAATGGCGAATGATGCCTGAATTTGGTCCCGCAAAGGAAGGGGCCTCCCTTGAGAAAACTTTTGTTCAAATATTCATACCCAGCACCTTGATTCCAATGTATCCGTGTAGGTGGTGAGAATTCAACTGCCTAGGTACATGAGGAATTGGATGGTTTTATAAGACCAGCTTCTGGTTAAATATTTTTGATGAGTTCATGGAAAATGAGATCTTTGAGAAGGTGAAAGGTAAGGGTGGATTAAAGACTCTCTAGCCCAGGCCTGCCATTCTACACATGGGTAAAGTGAGGCCTAGAGATGCTGAGTGACTTGGTCAAGGTCACATAGTTGATAATTAGACCAGGTACAGCACCAGAGAAACACATTCCTAAGGTTTTAGTAGAATGTAAGCTCCCTGACGACAGGCACTTCTGTGTGTGTGTGTGTGTGTGTTGTGTGTATGTGTGTATATATATATATATATATGTCCCTAGCACCTAGTATATAATATTTAGTAAATGATTGATTGGGGCCAAGTTGAACAAGCTAAATTACCCCCACCCTAACCTCTGTCCAGGTATCATTAGCAAACTTCATGGTGATGGGCTAATCAGATTTTTCCAAGGTCACAAAGCTAAGGATCCAAGGTGAGATTCAAACCTGGATCTTTCCAACTCTTGATCCAATGATCAATGCATTGTCCATGCTGCCTTGTAAAGCACAGCACAGAAGACTTAGTGGCCAATTTGCTTCATATGAGCTGACATTAAACGCTCACTAAGAATACGAGTCCTGGGAAGACCAAAGGCAACCTTGGGAAGGCAGCAGGGGCAAGAGGACCATCTTCCTCCATCAGGTCACAGCTTTTGCCAACTGATCAGGAAAAAGACTGTGAGTCAACAGACACCTGATGTTCTTCTCTAATAGCTAATAATATCAACAACAATTATTATTATATAGAAACTGGATCTGTGATGTCATTGAAGTAGGGAGAAGAAAGCCCCCCTCTATCAAAGCAAGATGGTGCCTCCTTTATAACCCAGAGTCTTAGGGGGGCACCAAGAAGTGAGATAACTTGGCCCAGTCGCACAGCCGGTGTGGGACCAAGACCAGACTTGAACCCAGGTCTTCCTGGCTCTCAGAGGCCAATGGCTTTTGTTTTGTTTTTAGCCCCCTATGCCACATTGCCCGTCATCATTGCTGTTGTTGTGGCTGAGGCACTTGTCCTATTCTTCCTCAATCATTAAATCTGAAGGAATAGTGAGGTAACAACCTGTCCTGGGATCACTTCTGTCTCAATCAACGAACATTTAGTAGGCACCCAGTGTGTACCAGGCACTGTGCTAAGTGTAGAAAGAGACAAAAGTCAGTCCCTGCCCTCAGGGAGTCTACAGTCTAATGGAGGAGACAGTCGTTTCAGTAGTGTCCAACTCTTTGTCAAACCATTTGGAATTTTCTTGGCAAAGATCCTGGAATGGCTTGCCATTTCCTCCTCCAGCTCATTTTACAGATGAGGAAACTGAGGTAAACAAAGTTAAGTGATTTGTCCAGGGTCACACAGCTAGTAAGCCAGCTATATACAGGACAAATAGGAAGTATCTGTATTACATGTCTATAATAAGTATATGATTTAATATTATATAATATATATACATACATTATATATATACATATATTAACCCATATGTACAATGGGAAGTTCACTAACATACACAAACCCATGTAAAATGTCACATTAGTCCCTTGAACATAAAGATGAGAAGAATGAAATGACAATGGTCACTAGTGTTTTTATTTAGTGCTTTTAGGATCTTTGCCTACTTTGGTTCATTCAAGCCCCCTCCCTAATCCTGTGTACAAGTATCCTGACCCCCCTTTCAGACCTGAGACGATGAAGACTAAATAAAGCAGCTGGTGAGTGTTGGGGCTTCCTGGCTCCAGCCCCCCGACCACAAAGCCACTTCTTTGGAGCTGCATCTGCATACTGTATGTAGTTACGGATCCTATCTCATAACATGAAAGAATCACAGAATTTGAACAGCTGAAGGGGTCAGCTAGTCTGACCTATAGATGAAAGGAATCCCCGAGTGATTAACAAGAAATTGTCCTGCCTTTAGTCAAAGACCCCCAAGGAGGGGGAGCTCACACTTTGGGACAGCTCTCAATGTTAGGACTTTTTTTTTTGTTGATGTCAAGCCTCAGTTTGCCTCTTTGTTATTTCTACCAACTGCTCATTATTCTGCCCTCTGGGGGCAAACAAAACAAATCTGCTCCATCTTCCAAAAGACCACCCTTCAAATACCTGAAGGTAACTGCCACGTTACCCTGAGTCTTCTTTTCTCTAAGTCAATGATGCCTAGCTGCTTTAACTACTCCTCATGGGGCATAGCTCAAAGCCAGGGTGCCCTCCTTTGGACAATCTCCAGTTTATAAGAATCCTTGTTAGACTGAACTGAACACAGTGTTCTGGGGAGGACTGACCAGGCAGAGGACAATCACCCCTGTATTCCTGGAGGCTCTGTCCCTCTGAATTCAGCCCAATATCTCCTTGCCTGTTTTGACCACCACCTAATACAGCTGACCCATACTGAGCCTGAATTCCACTAAAACCTCTGTAACTTTTTCAGAAAAATTCCGTCTAGCCGTGTCTCTTCTACTTCATACCTCAAAGCTGACTTTTTGTGCCTAAATGTAAGATGTTAGATTGATTCTATTGAATTTCATCTTATTGAATTTATCCCGAGATCTTGTGGCAAGATCCTGTGGAACCTGCTTCTGTCATTCTCAGGGTTAGCTCCTCCTCCCAGTTTTTTTTTGTTTTCTGCAGATTTGATCACCATAGCATCATTTTATACAAGTCACTGATAAAATTCTCAACAGCAAAGGGCCCAGTACAGACCCAACAACGAATCATTTCTGTTTCTCCCTCCTTTGACCTTCACCCAAGTACCCTCCACTCTCATTCCTAGATTCTCTCACGTACCTTCTTAATACACAGCATCATTCCCCACCACCCACCTTTTTCTTTTGAATAAGCTATACCCATCGTGAGAAACATTGTAGTTATAGACTTCATCTCGCCAGCTCTTAGTGACACCTCAGAGGTCAGATCTGTCCCTTGAATTAGGACTCTCTTCCTCTTGCTTGTTGCCCAAACAAAGCTTTAAATCTGGAAAGGGACCCATGAAGTCATATATTCCCACTTATCCTGCAGATGACAAAAGGGAGCCTAGAAAGGGGAAGGGAGTGCCCATGGAAGTGTCAGAGCGAGAATTTGAACACGGTTCCCCTGAGTCCAAAGTCAGCATGTCTGTCTCTATATTGCACCTTGTCATTTTTCTTCTCATGAGCTCGGCCCCTGGTGAACTTCTTATAATCATTTGCCAAACACAACACAGCGACTGACCCTGCTGGAGGAGAGGCCAGGGTATTTTGCCTACAGCCTTGGTCAGAGCCCTGGGTCCCCTTATGAATGGGAAAGCTGTTGAGAGGAGAATGATGGAAAATGAAAGAAAGGGGGAATTTTGGAAAGCTAGGTAGAAGAGAGTTGATAACAAGAGAGAACATTTTTTTTCAGAGAAAGAAAGGACTAAAATACTACCTGAGGTTGACTGGTTACTTCTTCTCTCCTAAAGGCAGCAGCCGAAGAAGCGGGCCTGGGGAAGGGGGGTTCAGGTTCAGAATTTGATTGGCTTCTATCCCATCTCTCCATTATAACTCTGAACTTTTCTCTCAGTCTGAGAAGATTCGCTGGGGTCAGTCCGTTACCACCTTTGAGGCCCGAGAAACAACGCTCTGTGGAGATGTCCTTCTGACAGCTGCATTCGTGTCCTACATCGGGTATTTCACAAAACGTTACCGCCATGAGCTGGTTGAATGCAAGTGGATTCCTTTCCTGAAGTCACAGAAGGTACATTGAGCATCTTTGCTAGGGGGGCAAAGCTCCAGCTTCCACAAAGGCTCCATTATCTAAACTGAGGCCCTGAGAGCAACATCCAGGTGTGTTTTCCAAGGTTTCAGGAGGGAAAGAGGAAATTTAATAAGAAGTGGAGATAATATAATTAACTCACATTAGTGCCTTAGAGCTGATAAAGTGCTTTCCTCTCAAAAACCCTGCGAGGTCGGTACATTATTATTCCCATTCTACATTTGAGGAAACCGAGGCCCAGAATGGCACATTTTGCATGACTTCACATGACTTTACAATCAATATCAGGAGGCTTGCCTTCCCAAGGAGTGTGGTATGGGAGGGGTGGGAGGAAGGGAGAAAATCTGGAACTCAAAATTTTGAAAAGTTAATGTTTAAAAAATTAAACTGAATTGGGAAATATTTAACAAAATAAATAACATATGCTTTTTAAAAAAAAAAAGAATGGATGAACAAGTTACATGTGGCTCAGGGATTGTATGGTTCTGAGAGTAGGATACAGATGGGCTCTGCCATATTCTAGGAGATTAGGTTTGGAGAATTTGGAACTGAAATGGACCTTGGAGATAATGAAATCCAGCTCTTTCATTTTACAGGTGAGGAAACTGAGGCAAAAGGTTACATGACCTGCCCAAGGTCACACTGCTAGTAAGTGTCTTAGGTCAGAATCCAACTCAGGAAGATGAGTCTTCCTGACTCCAGGCTGGGTGCTCTGACACCCCCTAGCTGCCCCTTCTGGCCCTACACTCTGTGCACTATGTGCCCACTAGCTAAGGGACCTTAGGGGTGATGAAGCCCAGCCCTTCATTTTATAGATGAAGAAATACAAACCCAGAGAAATAACCTGACTTGTCCGGCAAAGTCCTAAGTGTCAGAGTGGGGATTCAAATGCAGACCCTCTGCTCCTTCTACTCGATCAAGATCCAGAATGCTTTCCTGCTATGCCATATAACTTCTTTAGAGATGCCATTGTAAATGGCATGTTGCTGACTCTGGGAAATCAGGAGAAGTATAACTAAGGCAGGACAATAGAAGCTTTGACCTAGGGCACTAAAATTGGTGGGGGCGGGGGAGTATGTAAAAATTTGGACTGCATTCCTTCAGAAACAAGATAATTACATGAGATTACAAACCTTACTGCAAATGGAATTTGTCTTAGTCACTTTTATTATCTTCACTTCATGAATCCTAAGTTGACTCAGCATATTTTGTGCTGCTTTTTTTTTTTGAGCACCGCTAATGCAAGTTCCAGCTGTAGAATCAGAAATGTAGAGCCAGCAATGATCTCTTTGATTTAATTTTCTTTAAACCCAGTTCCCCGGGGCCAGGCCATTTTGTGGCCTCCCCTTCCTGCATGTTTCCATTCAGCAGACGTCCCATTGGACTCACTTCTCTGTGTTCTGGGTCATCATCCAGAGTCCTCCCCCCCACCTTTTCTGTGGTGTGGAGGTGATTCAGCGGCTTCTTACAGACAAAGTCCGTCCACATCATATTCTCTTTTTGTGGATGCAGATTCTCCACTCCTGCAAGTGTCTCTTACCTTCTCTGGCTTTAGAGTCTTCCCTTACAAAATGAGGAGGGGGAGTGAGGATCAGATTTGTGGGTGACAAAATTTAGAAGGTAGAGGACCACATGGGGATTCGGGATGCTCTTCATGGGCTAGACTCTTGGAGTGAACTTGGGATGGAAACGATGGAGATGAATGATGATGAATAAATGCTGATTGGTTGATAGGAAAAGCAAGGTCTTCTGTTTGGGGTCAATGATGGTGCCTTTAGTAGGCACCTTTAGTAAGCTTGGAATACATTTGACACAGGTCTTGCACCTGTTAGGAATCTCACTACATGGTTGAACATGCATGAACATGTATCTACATGTATGTAATCCAGCCCCTCCCACAGAAAGCAAGGATGAGCTAAAGAGACTCCCCCACTACCTCTCTCTCTCAGTGAGACCACACTGTCACAGCCTCATTATTTAATTTGTGTCCAAATCTGTATCACTCAGTAATGGGGGGTGATAGAGAATTTCTGCATGCTTAAAGTCAGCCCCACAATGTTGGCAGAAATGAAGGAAGCTCCCAGCATTGGTGGCCAACATAGAACAGCAAAGCTGAACAGGCAGGGATGTCTTGCAGTCGGCATCATTGGAGGGGTCCTCCCCATTGATGAGATCAACAAACTGGATTTCAAAAAAATATATTTCTAACAGCAAGATATTTCCATGTGATAAAATGTGTTGGATAGTGTTATTAGTGGCAAATGAGACATGAAACAGGGAGATGGTTGCTCATGAAAGGTGATATTGTTGTCATAGAAGGAATCCACCTCAAAACTCAGATGAAAGCAAGGTTGGTTCCCTGTGCATGGTGAAGTCCTTCAGGTGCTCCCATCTGCAGATGACATTGTGATGATTGCAGGCTCCAGAACGTGGCAGAGCCACCTCAATGAGATCCACAAGCCCTCGAAACATTTAAGCTTAACCATCCACACGGGACAAACCAAGAGGATGCATGTGACTGTCGATCAGATAATTGTGAGCAGCTGCAGAGATGCCCTGGAAAGATGTTGCTCGTGGATGGTGAGCCAGGCTTAGAATTGAGTAGGGAGAGGAAGGCAGTCTGGACTCCCTCTGGCATAGGGGGAAGTGTTTTTACTGACCCCTGTTGTCCCCCTGAAGCGGCGACCTCTCTTTTATGCACCAACAATCTGACGCTGATGCTGCATAAGGTTGGCATCCTGAGGAATTACCCAGGACCAATGGAGAGATGCATGATAGGTGTAAATCAGCTCATAGCACATCACCCACAATAGGCCAGGAACAAAACCCATCCTAAGATGGCGTGAGGGAAATGTATGGCCGAGTCATAAAATACTTAAAGGGCCACATAATTGTTCGCTCTTATTATCACATACTGTAAGAAATGGCATAAAGGTATGTGCTTGATTTCCAGCCAAACCTTAAACTCTTTCTGTGACCCAGACACTGCATGACATGCTGGGGATGGATGCAAAGGTGAAAGAATGACTCAGTCCCTGCCTCAAGTCTAAAGAATCAAGTCAAAAATCTAAAATGTGCACAGATGAGTGACTAAGTACAAGGAAGGGTGTGTAGAGAGCAAAGGAGAGAGACCAGCACAAAGCACTCTGGGAAAGGAACAGAGGAAGATGACATCTGGGAGAGGCCAGGAGGACTTCATGGAAGAGGAGGCACCTAGGTGAGCTCAAAGTGAGGACGGGAAGAGGCAGAGGCAAGGAGAGAGGGATTCCAAGCACGGGCCCCTTGGCCCAGTGAAGGTGACAAGCAGCTGAGACACTGAGGCAAAGACAGTTCTTAATACTCAGTGGCTCTCAAGCTCAGTCTTTCAGCAAGTTTAGGTTCTCAGTCTGGTGTCCATGCGATGAATGTTTTCCTTCCCAAACTGGAAAGCTTCCAGTCATGTTGTGGAGAGGGAGAACCTTTGTCTCTGGTTTTTCCCCCACTCGCTTTCTTCTCTTTGCCATGGGCCACATGCTTCCCGATGGTGTACGTTCCACCCCATCGCCTGCTGATTTCAATGACGCTTCACCATTCAGAGAACTAAGAAACCATTTCCTCGTTTTCAAGCCAGGTTACCCGTATTTTTCTGATGTTGGCAGGACATCATGCCCTCTGAGGACAGAAATTTGGGCTTATTTCAACTTATTAGGCTTATAAAGAAAAAAGCCACCTGTTTAAAACTTGAAAATGATAAATTGATGCATCCCCCCAGAATGCTGAGATAGCGAGGTGAAGTTACAGCCTTGCTATTGGAGCACAAATAGGAAATTACTTAGCACTAACTAAAAAAGCCAAACCAGAAAGCTTCCAGAGGAATTCCTTCTTGTTATTTTAGTGCTGATTTTGTCATATTGCTCTTACTAGGATATAAGCTCCTTGAGGACAGGGCAGTCTCAGTCTCATCCTTTTCCTTTTACCCCAAGCACGTAACAGTGATGCACAATGCATCAAGAAATGCTTGTTAGTTGGCTGTTTTTCACGTTTTTATATCATGGCCACTTCTGGGGGGGGGGGCAGATTTGCCTTCACCCACCCTTGAGGAACCTTCCTTCCTACCCAGCTCCAAGTACCAAAGAAAAATAGTTAAATAAAACCAATGGATACAGCAGCCATGTTGGAAAGTATGTACTGTCCCTAGGGTCCATGCCATTTTACCAAGAGGAAGGAGAAGGGGGAAGGGAAGGAAATGAGCATTTATATGGAGCCTAATGTATGCCAGATACTATTATCTCATTGGATCCTCACATCAATCATGGGATGTAAGTACTGTTATTATCCTCATTTTACAGTGGAGGAAATGGAAGTTGAGTGACTTGCCTAGGGTCACGTAGCTACTAAGTATCTGAGGCCAGATCTCAGCGCACTTCTTCCTAAGTCCAGACTCAGGGCTCTGTGCACTGTGGTACCCCCTAGCTGCCTTGGGGCAGCCTTTTCTACTTACTGTTCTATGGAACCAAGATTGGTCACAGTTATTCATCAATCAACCAGCACACATTTATTAAGCGCTTACTGTGTGTGCTGGACACTATGCTAAGCATTAGGAACACACAGAAAATCTCTGGTGTCCGTTTTGCTTCCATGGCCATCGTGGTTGTGGTTTGCCTGGGTCAACTTCCTTTGCTCTGCATCAATTCATGCATCTCTTCCCATGTGTCTTGGAATTCCACATCCTCTTCCTTTCCTACATCATGGCACTTCTCTGTTCCATCCATATGCCACCATCCATTTCCCTTCTCGTGGTCATCAACTTTCTTTCTGGTTGTTTTGCACCAGATGTGGATACTCAATGACAAAGTTTGTGAAACTGCTACTTTGAATGAGGTTGAAGCCTTAAAGATGATGATTTGGGAGGAGGAGGAGATATCGGGAAATGTGGGTGATAAAAGCAGAAGATAACAATGCAGTTTTTTTAAAAGATGATGACTTAGGTCAGTGGTATCAAAATCAAGTAGAAATGGGGACCATTAAATTGTACATGAGAATCTCGGCAGGCTATGTATTGACTTGGAAAAACCATGTATTAACTGTGTTCTATTATGTTTTTATTTATTTTGTCAGATATTTCCCAGTCGTATTTTCATCTGGTTTGGCAGTATTGCTGCCTCATTGGACCATATTTGTTTCACCTCTGACTTAAGATATTTGAGTTTTGCCCTTAAATGGAAATAATAGACATTTTTCTATATGTGAGTTCAGTTTCACTTTAATGCTTAGAACAAGTGTGTCAGCCAAGTGGGAGAAGGAGAGGAAGAGAGGAATCCCCAAATCCTCTTCTGCTGTCAGTGGATCTGTCCCATCTGTCCACGTGGAATCATTGTGACCCTCGTCACTTCTAACTTCCTGCCTGGTGGTTACGAACCTGGTTGGAAACATTCTCAATGGCCCCAAAGACCTATTTCACACAATACTGAGTCTGGAGGATTCCATACATGTGAAAATAATCCTAACCAGACTGGACCATGTAGCACTTCCCTCCATGTTTCCACTATTTCTCCTTCCCATGCAATATTCTTGTCTATCTGTTCAAAGATAAGCCGGAGCCCCAACATCTCTTTGCTGGAAGGGACCTCAAAGAAACTCCAGTCTAACCTGTATCTGAACAAGCTTTCCCTTATAATCTCCTCACCCAGTGGCCCTCCAAGCTTTGTTTGAATACCTCCAGGGAGGGGAACTCACTACTTCACGAGGCAGCATATGCTTTTGGGTAGCTCTCACCATTCAGAAGTCTTTCCTTACAACCAGCCTGAACCTTCCACTTTGAGTTACTCTGGGGCTGAACAAGTCCAATCCCTCTTCCCCCAGCCCCAGACACTTACTAGCCGTGTGACCCTGGGCAAGTCACTTAAACTCACTGTCTCACTTTCCCTCTATCTAAAATGGGGGTGATAATAGTACCTATAACCCAGAGTTGTTGTGAGGAAAAAAAGGACATAATGTTTGTTCAAATCATCATATCAACGCATTATATAATCGCTAGCTGTCCTATGATTAAATATATACATACATACTCTAGGCTTCAGTTTCCCCATTTATCAAATGAGGGGCTGGACTAGATGGCTCCTGAGGTCTCTTCCATCCCTAAATCTAGGGCTGTGATGAATTCAAACAATGTGTAATGATGATGGTGGTGGCCATGGTGATGAAGATGATGATGAGCTGGCGTCCCAGTACCACCTAAGTAGCAGCTCTTACCCCACGTCACATCATTCAGTTGTGGCAACTGCTGACATAGGCCTGGGGTAGCAGCTTATTGTATTGAGGCCAGACTTATGGATGCTTTGGAGCCACAGTTTGGAAGTTTTGAATTTGAAGCATGTACCACCCCTTGGCCTGGGCAGAGAATGGGGGGCAAGAAGTAGGGCAAGGAGACCCATATACCAGTATAAGGCTGTTGCCAAGGAGGTTACTACACAGTAAGCCAGCAGGGAGAGAAGGAGGCAGGGATGGGGAGGGGCTCACACCAGCCTGGCATCAGATAGCTTCCAAGTTTAGCAGACCACTCTTGCTGCTCTGTGCTTTCTACACTATTGAAGGAGCAATGGTGCTGGTTCTGTCCTATGATATGATGCCCCTGGGCAAAGCCCTGGTTGCCTTAACCTAGTTACAGCCTCATTGTGTTCAGTGGCCCACAGGATGAGCAGACTTTCCTTCCCTTACAGTGACACTCTCTTGGCTTGGGTTTCTTGGCTTGTTGGAGCAGGGCACCTTGTTTTCTATGCTACAGCCTTGACATCTCATAACATATGACTCTGGTCTTCAAGGTTCCCATCCCCATAACAGCAGGCCTGGACCTGATCACCATGTTGACCGATGATGCCACTGTGGCCACTTGGCACAACGAGGGGCTGCCCAATGATCGGATGTCCACCGAAAATGCCACCATCCTCACTCATGCTGAACGCTGGCCCCTGATGATCGATCCACAGCAGCAGGGGATTAAATGGATCAAGAATAAATATGGGGCTGACCTCAGAATCCTCCGTCTGGGCCAGAAAGGGTATGTGTACCTGGAAATCCAAGCTGCTGCATTTGTGCCTTTGAGAGGGGCTTCTCCTGGCTTCTCGCTATTTGTAAGAACCAATGGCAACTTTGAAATAGAGCAGACTCCCATTTATTAATGAGCCTTCTTTTGGCCATGTGGACTAAGGGCTAGCCTTGGATCCACAAGGGCCAGCCTTGAATCCACAAGGGCCTGGGTTCAAGACCTGCTTCTGATGTGTGCTGGCTTTGTGACCCAAGCTCTATGTGTGTGTGTGTGTGTGTGTGCATATGTTTACATCTATATATGATAATATACATATGGAGGTATATTTAAAAATGCACACACACACACATATCTAGCAGATTTATTAGTCCATTATATATATATATTCCACATAATTAAGCAAAATGTGCTTTTTCAATACTTTCATAACCCACTCAACAATTTCATAAGCCAACAAGTTGCAGAGATCGCCTGACATGCAAGGGTAGAGGGAGCTCATTCTAGCAATAATATTTGCCCAAATACCTAATTGTAGCAGCAAGCACCCCAGTGTCCCCAGGGTGTCTGTCAACACAGGTTCTTGGATCTGCTTTTCTAAAGGAAAGCAACTCAAAATGGGTTAACAAGTTTACTTTAATCAGTCAAACATATATTGTTTACCTAGTTCAGGGGAAAAAGGTCAGCACCCCAAACTTCAGAGTATACAGACAGAATTATCACGACAGAGAAACAGATCAAGCAGACAGGTTTCCAAACTGTCCAACCATTACATCCATACCAAATCACAGTTACCATCAACATCTGGGTTTTTCAAAGCAGGGGGGCTCTCAACAGCTTCCCAGAGTCTCATCTGATCAAATCACACGACATTTCTCAAAGTGAGCCCCAAAACAAAGCCTCACATCAGGGTTTATATAGCCTTCTCCTGGGTCAGAGAATGTAACAATCCTCTTGACCCACTGCCCAATCAAAAAGTATCTCCTGAGAAACAAGCCTCCCACTACAGGCTCCAGGTGCATTTAACCTAGGGGCAGGGAAGTTCTTAAAAATTTTCATTCCCATTACACTAACATGAAGAATGAAATGCACATTTGGCCATGGTTAATGTGAGGATTTGTTTTGCTTCATTATGAAAATTTGTTATGAGGATTTCCTTTTTCTTTCCTCCCCTTTGTGGGGGTGAGGGGGGAGGGGGAGAACAAATCCTTGTTCATTGAAAAAAAAAATAAAATTTAATCAAAAATAATTATAAGGCCAACATGGCAAAACTTTGTGTCCCCCACTGAAGTGTGATGCCATACTGGGCCTACCAAGGCTGTGACAGTGAAATTAAGCAAGTTTAAAGGGCTTCAAATGGGGGCCTAGCAATGGAGAGGTAGACTAGCTCAGTACAGAGAGATTGTAATGTTAATAGGATATCAGATCTAATAGGCCTCAGGTGGGGCCCATTAAGGGAAGCTTGCTAAGGGGAGGCTTACTTTTCTCTTCTTTGTTTTTTCTTTTTGAAGGGTAATTGGGGTTAAGTGACTTGCCCAAGGTCACAAGGCTGCTTTTGTGTTAAGTATCTGAAGTCACATTTGAACTCAGGTCTCCGTGACTCCAGGGCCAGTGCTCTATTCACTGTGCCACCTAGCTGTCCCCAAGGCTTACTTTTCAACAAGGCCCATACCTTTTGCTAGTATATAATTAGGCAGTGGGTTATGAGGGTTTTGATGCCCTCTGACCCTGAAAAAGGGTGTATATATACTCTGAGGTTATCATTTTGCTTTGGGGCTCACTCATTGGAAGAGTGTTCTTGTGATTTGACCAGATGAGAGTATGGGTAGCCTTTAAGGAGCCCCCTGGCTTTGAAAAACCCAGATGTTGGTGCTTCTCTCTCTGGTAACTATGTATATATTGCCTTGGTCAGACAGTTGGATCTGTCTGTTAATCTGTGCTAATTTCTCAGACAGAAGTCCTGTCTGTTGGTATCTATTTCTTTGTTTGTATTGTCTTTGTTTGGATTTTCTCTAAAGTTCAGGGTACTGACTTTTCCCCTGAACTAATGAATGTAATTAAGAAGAGTGTTGACCCCTTGAACAGCTATCTTTCCTAGTAAAGTAGGTCTGAGAGACTGTGCTGGCAGCCATGCTGGGGATGCCGGTGTGCTTGTCACAGAGATGCAGCCCCAGCTTGGTCACAGGAAGAGGACTCTGGGGACAGTGACCACTCCTAAAGACAATCTACCATGTGTTAGGACAGTTGCAGTCTATGTTCATAGAGTGTGTAACTGTAACCATAACAAAGTCTCTTAAAGTATAGCTTTTCTCTGCTTGTCATTGGCATTGCCCTGTTATAAACACCTCCCTTTTGATGCAGAAGGGACTGTAGGTCAAGTTTCTCTATATTTTTGAGAATGAGCCTTTCCAGTACATAGATCAATTCTTGCTGAATCCCCAGGTTTTTGGATGCCATTGAAAATGCTTTGGCTTTTGGAGACGTCACACTCATCGAAAACCTGGAGGAAACAATTGATCCGGTCCTTGATCCACTGCTGGGGAGGAACACGGTGAAGCGAGGGAAGTGAGTATCCTTGTGTTCCTCAAATATTCTAGATTTGAGTCAAGTCCTCTGGGTCTGGGTCTGACACAACCACTGGAGTTTTACATGGGGATTTCAATTTCATGACACTCATGGTCCCTAAAGCCATGCTGTCACTGGCCCAGAGACCAACACAGTGTCAAGCTCTTCTGCATTTGAAATGCTGGAAGAGGTGAAAATGCAGGAATTATTTTCAAAAGATATTTTAGGAGGAGATTCTTGGACTCTACCAGCATTTTGTCTGAGAAGTCAGATGCCTTGTCAGATGTCTAGATCGCCCCATTCATTGGTGTATGTAACGAGTCACAAGAATGGGGAAGCCCTCAAGTGGGAGGGAATGGTTTCCCACAGGACCATTCTACTTTCATGCCCAATGACTCACATGAACATCAAGCATTCCCCAGAGCATTTTCCCCAATGGACCAATGGGGATGGACATTCTAGGTCTCATATCAAAGAAAGCCTAAGTGTGGAGCTGGGACTCTAGAATTCATCTCACCTTCTGGCACCAAAAGAGATCATAGGTTTAGAGGCAGAACCTTCAGGGTTATCTAGTCCAAATCTTCCATTTTATAGAGAAGAGAATTAAGGTTCAGATACATGGCCCACAGTCTCACAGATATTAGTAAGTGGGAGGGCTCACCCAAGATTGCACAGTCAGCAACAACTGCAAGATTTGAACTCGGGTCCTTTGATTCCAACAGCTCTATTGACTTTCCCCATTTGTCTCCCTCTCTCTCACCTTGCATATAGACAGAGAATCAGCATTACTTGAACCATGTTGGAGATGGAGCTCATTATTATATTCCTTTCTTTTTCCCTTTTCCTCATTTGCCCTTTTTCCCTTCCCTCCTTTTCTCCTACGTAGGTGTTATTTGGAGACACACACACTCACACTCACACACACACACACTCACACTCACACACACACACACGTCTGTCTCCTTTGAGCTCTCCCTAATATCCAGTCGATATCAGTGGAAACAGACTGACTTAAACACGGCCCCACTAGTGGATTTACACAAGAGTAACCACTTCTGTTTTAAGGATCCTGTAACTGATTAGTAAATTATTTATTGTGAAAGGTACGATGCATAAAGTCAATCTGTTTGCAGTGACTGACAAGCTATAATTGTTTAATAAACCAGCATGCGCTCAAACATAAATTTAGAATAGCTTAATAAGCCATTTGACAAATCCTGCAACCGTTAACATAAAGTCATCATAATTGCAACCACTGCTGCTGTATGAAGAATGTATTGTTGCATTATGCAGTGATGGACCCTTCGAAAGATGGGTAGCTGCAGCAGCCACTCACTCCTTAGCTCATCTTATTTCAGTCTCAATAATGTGACTGGGGGAGGATGACCTCAAATTCTCCTCTTTTCTTTGATTTCTTTGGGTTTGGGCCAAATGGAGACTCCTAGGGGGGTGGGTAATTGGGACAGAAAAGACTAAGATTAGTCAAAAGATCTTTACAAAGATTAGCAGGGGGCAGCATCATGAAGACATCATGCGAAGAGAAGAGACATGGGGTCTTAGTGGTCCTTAAGGAATGAGTTACCTTGGTCTTCCTGTAAGAGCCTAAGTTTGTGCCCACCTTCCCCCAGATTCTGTGTATATTTGTAGGAGAGTGTGCGCTAGGGAATACTTGATAGCTACAGTTCTATGTTGATATCTTGGCAAATAGATAAATAAAGAGAAATCAAGCATGTATTAACCACTTACTGTATGCCTAGAACTGTGCTAAGTGCTGAGAATACAAGCAAAAAGAAAGCCAATCCCTGCCCTCAAGGAAGAGCAACAAATAACAGGGAGCTAAAAATAGAGGAGGGTGAGGACTTTGCGCAGGAGCAAAGACCAATGAGTCATGGACTGAGCTGGGGTTGGAGTAAGAATGGCTGGGGCGGGAACTTTCTCAAATGGAAATTCTAGGAAAGAACTCGCCAATCAGAAGAGACCATGGGGTAGAGGTATTGTCAACATGAGAAGTCTTCTAGGTCAGAAATGGAGCAGTGCTGGGGGAGTCATCGTCTCATATAGGTTAGGGTTAGAGTCAGAAGTGCAAATGCCTTTGTTTTGTGCTAATTGTGTCTACTGACTAACTGTGAAAGATAAGCTCACTGATGGGGGCCCATGAGCAGCAGTTGTAGGTGTATGGACTCATAGGTATTTGAAACTTGAGAGAAGGTCTAGCCCTGGGGATCCAGAATGTAAACCTATAAGTATCAAGTTGGGAAGGCAGCCTAGATGGTGGAATATATGGTCTAATCTCCTCATTTTACAGATGAGAAAGCCAAGATTCAGAGAAGAGAAATTATTTGCTCAGGGTCATATAGGTAGTAAATGACATAGGTGAAATTTGAATTACGAGTCTGTGCCTTTGAATCCAGCACTGTAGGCACTGGGGAAAGCATGTGCAAAGGCACCTGGGCAGGAGATAGGTGTAACCATCCAGGAGGAAAAGCAAGTAGATGAACATTCCACCCTCTACTGTTGATTCCCCTAATCAAGTGTAAACTCTTTAAGGGCAGGGATTATTCCTCTTCCATTATGGTATCAAGTGCCTAGCACACAGTAGGCATTTAATAAAGACTCGTTTGATTGCTTTCACACTCTGCTTCTTCTCTCAGACCTTTGCTGAGTAGAAGGTTGTCTGGCCACTTCTCTTGTGAGCTTGTAAATCTAATACCCCCAACAAACACTTGTTATTCTTGGTGTCTTTCCCTTAGAGACTTGCAGCTGATGATGCTTCGCCCCCCTCCATAGTCTAGATGGAGCTTTGTTTTCCCTTGTTTTTCTCCTTTTTAAGTTTCAGTTAATAGTGCTTGTTGTATCGAAAGCTGACATTTGTTTTTTCTTCCTAATAACACAAGTCGGGAAAGATAGATACAGGCATAGTCCAAAAGTTAAAGTTCATGAATAATTGGAATGTTGTGGAGTATGGAGTAATGAATACTAATTACTCCTTTCATGTGTGACAGCTCCCCGAGGACCAATCCATCAGCCCAGACTTTCATTTGGTTCTGGTAATGGTTTCATCAATAGTACATTAATTCTGTATTTGAAAAGATATACAGTGGGACCTGACCCACACAGTAGATACCACTGTCATAAAGCAGCTACAGTCCAACAATGGGGTAATTACAAATAATTAAATCCACTGAGCTTCAGACAATCCTAATTCTAAGTAAAATATATTTTATGGTGTCAATCGACAGAAAACATGGTGGGGAAGATTTATCAACATGTCCTCTTTCCAAAGCAAGTTTGCTGGCTTTCACACGTGAGGACTCAAAAGAAGTTACTTCACAGAACAAAAAGTTCTATTTTTTCACTCAGTTCAAGAGTTCCAATCAACAAGACAAGACTGTGTTAGGTGCTCTCTTCATAGAAGGCACTGGGGGTTCAAAGATAAATCAGCCCTGCCCTCAAGGATCTTACATTCTTCTGGAGAATGGGAAGTAGTGAGAGACATACAATATATTAAGTCGGTACAGAAGAATTTAACAAGGCAGAGACCACTAAGAAAATTAAGGCAATAAGGCTTCTGGGAGGAGGTGGCTTAGCATTTGAGCAGTGAAGGGAGTCAGGAATCCAGAGACTCTGAGGTGAAGAGAGACTGTTCTAGGCAAGGCTGTCCTAGACACGCCTGTACAGAGGTTGGGAATGAGACATTGAATTCAGGGAAAAGCAAGGGTGAAGGGGAGTGATGTAAAATTAGTCTGGAATAGTAGTCTGGAGCCAAAGGCCAGGCTGAGAGTTTGAGGGAGAAGGGGATAAGCATATAAGTAGCACCTACTATGTACCAGGCATCGTGTTAAGCTCTGGCCCTGTATCATCTCATTGGATTCTTTTCATTTGTCTGATTCTTTCTATGATCCCCATCCTTTAATCTCCTAATACTAGAATCAGGCCATTCTGATGTTTCAGTCCAACCAGTTGTACCTTATTCCAGAATCCCTGGAAAACCAGTTTAAACTTGAATTTGGGCAGTGAATATTTGGAATTTATTAGGTTTCAAAATTTTTCCTTTTTTCTTAATGTACCTTTTAATGAACTCATTAAAATAGTGTGTACTTAAAATGAATCATTGACCTCACTAATGGAAACAGTCATTTTTGATCATGAGCATCTAAATTTCCTTTTTGTGGAAATATGTTCAAGGCTCTCTATGCCCTGTGAGTTGGAGGCAACAATCACCCCAACAGCCTCCATTACAACTATTACCGACATCACCACCACTACCACTACACTCACCCCAATGACAATCACAAGCACTGCCAGCATCGCCACCACCACAAGAACCGACCCAGTAATGACCGGAGAACCCACTCACAGTCACCACCATTACACGGCCCTTACCAGATCTGCGCCAGGCTCCTAGACGGTCACAGGCCATACTCCCTGAATTCTGTATTTGTTGTTGTGTTAGTTCCCAAATGTCTTTCCCTTCTTTATATTCATCCTACTTATCAGCCTTTGTAGTATTCCATTCCTCTGTCATGCTCTCTCTACCTCACCTCCAAGGATCCCCGTTTCTCCACTCAAACAGTTACAACCCTGGGCCCTTTTGGCATCTTGCTGGATGGTTGCCACAGCCTCCTCATTGGTCTCTGCCGCCATGCCTTTCTCTACACAGTCACCAGAGGGATCACCGGAAAGCACAGGTGTGACCATGTCATGCCCTCTATTCAGTCAGCTCCAGATAGAAACTCCTTGGTTTGGCATTTGAAGTCCTTTGTAACCTGAGGCCCACGTGCCTTCCTGGCCTCACTTATCCTTATTCTCTTTCCGGCCATCCCAGCCTTCTTACTGTTCACCTCGCATGTGACACACCATCTCCCTTTGCCTCACAACAACCTGGGAGCGAGGTCTCATTGTTGTCCCCATTTTAATAGTGAGGAAACTGAAGCAAAAAGAGGTCAAACGTCTTACCCACACAGCCAGCATCTGAGGCTGGATTTGAACTGAGGTCTTCCTGACTCCAGGCCCATGGTTTATCGTTACTCCATCTACCTGTCTCCACAGATCTGGCAGCGTTGAATTGCATTGTTTTTAATTATCTTGTGGGGAGTTATCTTTTGATAGATTTTTTTTAAAAGCCCATGACAAGGTAAAACACCCACATGTCCAGTAAATGTGATGTGAGCCAGGAATCCTATGAGTCCCTAACCCAAAAGCACTGAACTGAGAATCAGAAGACTTGAGTTCAAATCCCAGTTCCAAAACTTCCTTGGCAAGCTGCTTCCTCATCTGTAAAAAGGAAATAATTGTGGATGGACGCTCCCAAGGTGACTTGGAGGGAAGGGCTGCTCCATCAGGCACAAAGTGGCAGGACCGGGGGTTCTGTCATTGTTTTGTTGCTGAATATCTTTAACCTGAAAGGAAAGTGATCAACTGAGATGTTAGTTTGTTTTTTTAAGCTTTGACTTTGTTTTCTGTACAAAAGCACTTGGAGACCACAGATTGTGTGTGTGTGCGTGTGTGTTCGTGTGTGTCCCCTTGGATTGGAGGGTCCTTTCTGCCATGAGGGGGAACACGTTCATTCTTACCTGTTTGGAACAGCAAGACAGTGGGCTCCTTCTATTAAGGACTTTGCTCCTTGCCCTGAGCACCCTGCCAGCTGGGTGGTTTTCTGCCAGAACCTTTCTTCCCAAGCTGGTCTTGACCAAGGCCCCACCTGGTGAGGTTGCTAGGTAACTGCTCCTGGCCTCCATTTCCATCCTCCACGTCCATTCTATTGCTCTCCCTCCCTAGCAGCTGGAGGTCACTAGTCCAATTGAGACCCCTTTAATTTGAAGCAGCAGGGCTAGCCGTGAGGCTTTTAGAGGTCCATTGAAAAGTTTCTTGTGTGAGAGCACATGTGTTTGGGAGGAGAGGCAGCTCCCCCCACCCCTTGTGGGTGGTTTTTATTGAATTTTCTAGGAAGCCCCCTCCTGCCTCTTTACCTGTATAAAAATGCCCTGAAAAGTACTGGCAGACTGTGTGTGCCATGTTTTCCATCAGGAAATTGTTTAAAGGTCATCGAGTACTCTTTTTAGAGATGTGAAAACTGAGGCCCAGAGGTTGTGGCTTGCCCAGGGTTACACAGGAACCATCTGAGGCAGGATTCAAACCCAGATCTTCTGGACTCCCAGTCCAGAGTTGTCTTCACTGCCCCACACTGCCCTTCCCTGTTGAGTTTTGTTGGCTTTGGATCATTAGATTTAGAGCTAGAAGGGCCTTAGTACCATTAGGCCCAACCACCTCATTTTGCAGATAAAGACACTCAGTCTGCAGAGGTCAAGTGGTTTGCCTGGGGCCGCACACCTACTTAGTATCTATGACATGATGGGTCTTCTGGCCTCAAAGGCCAATGCCTTCTCTGCAATAGCCATTGAGTCCCAACCTCTCTAGCACCAGAGAGGCTCTCTCCTCTGCTCTGATTATTGGAGAGATGCGTGAGGGCTGTTTTCTACAGATGGGGAAGCTGAGGCAAAGTAGAAGGGCAAGTCACTTTAACCATTTGGGCCTCAGTTTCCTCATCTATAAAAAATGGGAAGGTAGGAGAGTGGTCATCCTCTAGCCTCTTCATGAAGATCTCCAGCATGCAGAGCCAGCTACCTCCCTAAGGCAAGCCATTCCACACTGGGATTGTTCTCATTGAGGGGAAGTTTTTTCTTAAAATAAGCCTACAGTCTTATGTGGCTGCCAAGAAACCTATGGAATCCTGGGCTTTGCTAGGAGAATCCTAGTGTCCAAGAGCAGGGAGGTGACAGTCCCTAGGGTTCTCGGCCCTGGTCCGACCCCAGCTGGAGTTTAGCATTCCCTTCTGGGGCCACGTTTTAGGATGAACCAGAAAAATTAGAGGGCCTCGGTTACTGCCCTATGAGACTTGACCAAAAGAGTCAGAGAAGGAGAATGATGAGGGTCCTGAGAGCTGACCCCAAGTGTCTGAGGGGCTCTTTCTGCAGGCACAAGAGAGCAGGTCTAAGAGAAGCAGCCGGAGTGGCAAAAAGGGAAAGTGAGATAGGACAGACTTCCCAACAGTGAGAGAGGTATCCAGGTGTAATAGGCTGCCTCTGGGAGGGTCTGTCCTCACTGAAGGTCTTTTCTCCAAAGCCTAAGGACAATTGGTAGGTTGTAGGAAGGACATTTGTCTGGTCAGACGAGCACAATATAGATCCTTTGAGAGCATTAGAAAGATGGGGAGATGGGGGAGGGTCTTGACATCAAATCCCATGAAAATCAGTTAAGGAACTGAGCCTTGTTTAGCCAGAAGAGAAGACTCCTTAGCATGTGTGAAGGGCTGTCCTGCTTGGCCCCAGAGGGCAGAAGGAGAAGCGGTGGATGGGAGGTGTAAAGGCAGATGTAGACAGAAGCAGAATCTCTGAGCTCCCAGGGATCTCAAAGCTTCCTTTTGCTTGGCCATGGAAGGCAGAGCCAGGAGCCACTGTGGGCAGATGCTGCCATGAAGTAGATTTGGGCTTCATGAAAAGAACAGGAAGGTCATGGTGAGAATCCTCAAGGAAGGCATGGGGCTGAGGACCACAGGGGCTCGCACAGTGCCTGGGGCATGTATGTGATTAATCGAATGCCTTAACTTGATGTTGCAGGTACCACTTAGACTAGATTAGACCCCTGAGGTCTCTTCCCCCTCCTCTGACTCCATGATCTGTGTAAAGGTCAGTGTTCTGTATGATCCTTCTAAGGAAGGATGGCGCCAATTCAGCTCAATTCAGTGGATCAATAAACACTTGGCTCCTATGATATGCAAGGCCTTATGTCCACGATGTATGTGCACGACCCTACTGGCCCTGCCCTCAAAGGGGGTATGCTCTGGATCATTTTCCACAAGTGGAGAAAGCTTAGCGTGAAATCATCCAGATTCTCTCGTGTGGTCCCCCCAGCTGTAAGACTAATAAACAAAAGTCAGGGCTCTGGACTTGTGGTCAGTAAACAGCACCCAAGGTCACTGGCAGCCCGGGATTGTGGAAGGACAATGGCACCGGGAGTCAGAAGCCTTTGGTGCTAGTCCCAGTTCAACTACCTACAGATAGAGGTGTGACCTTAGACAGATCACTGCCTTCCAGGCCCATGCTTCCTGATCGATCATATGACTAGATCAGGGTCATAGATTTAGAGCTAGAAAGGACCCTCAGATCATTGGTCCTCTTGTCCTGGCCCCTCATTTTACAGAAGAGGAAACACAAGAGAAGTGAAGTAATTGGCCCAAGGTCATACTTGCCCCAAATGGCAGAGCTGGGATTTGAGCCCAGGTCTGTGTCTCCAGATGAAGCGCTTTCCCCAGGGAATCTCTTCATTCTCTGCCAGATCCAAAGTCTGGGCAGAGAATGTGTCACTTTGATCTCATTAACCACATGATCTAACAAACTAACCCACCACAGTGTTTGTCCTAGAGGTGATAAAGATAATTTGCCGTCCGTTTCTGGGCTGCCCAAGAGGCATCTCTCCTCCTCGAGAATGTGCCTGACTTGGCCTCCATCCTCTGACTTTCTTTTCCTTACCTGTCTCTCCCTTGACTTTGTCCAGGTTTGGAGCCCCGGGGCTGCTCCCTCCAGCCTCGACATCATAACCTTTGGATAAATGTCTTTCACAAAAGCAGCATGGCCGTTCTGTTCTCCCTTTCCCACCCCTCTGCTTAACACAGTTGTTGCTTAGATCCTTCAAATCACAAGAGAGCATTCACGGTCTGTTTAATTTTCCCGGCCTGGCAATTAACAAAAAATTAACCTAGCAGCAATGATAAAACTCACTGGGTTATTATGCATTTTTTGTCTTTCATAGACCATAAACATACCAATTGAGGATAGTTGATTATCCCCAGGAAATTTTTTTAAAAATCACAAAACTATGAAATAGTGTTTCAGAGCAAGACTTAAAATGGGGATTTATAACCAGACCAACCCCTTCTTCCATTCCTGTAGCATTGGGCCCTTGGTACGATCTGACCCCTCACAGGACACTCTGCCCTTTCTAGCTCCTCTAGCTCAGCTGGATTTCGGGAGGGAGGCTGCTGAGCCCGTCTGAAGGTGATGGAGAGAACATCTTCTCCCCGGCTGGCTTCTTGTCTTAGGAATCTTGCTTTGCTATGCTCTGTCTTTGCATTTCACTCTCTGGGGGTTGGGACTCATTCAGACAATCAGAGAATCTCAGAGTTGAAAGGGGCCTCAGTGACCTAGGTCTAGCCCAGCCCACACCAGAGCAAAGGGCTCTCTAACCAACAGTTGGTCATCCAGCCTCAGACTGAATACCTCTCGTGATGGGGTTCCTTCAGACAATCCTCCCAGGCCTAGGACTCGTGGCCCTTACTGACCTGACCTCCTCTGGACACTGCGGAAAATCGCTCCTCCTTGCGAGGTGAAGCATGGATCTTTTGCCAAGCTACCCCCAAAATAAGAGCGGGAGAGAATTTTGAGGGTGTGGGTCTTGATTCCTAAGATAAAAGTTTACTGTGCTCATTAATTCAATCAGCAAACATTTCTGAAGCACTTGTTATGTGCTGGGCACTGTCCTGGGCCCTGGGGACACAGACAGGTATGAAATTAGCTGATATGCCAGACAAGCCCATAAAGTGACCTTAAAGGCCAAAGCCACAGCACTCCCCATTCTACAGAGGAGGAAACTGAGGCAGCGGAAGTTAAGTGACTTGTCCAGGGTCACACAGATAGTAAGTAGACGAGGTAGGATTGGAACTCTGGGCTTCCTGTCTCTAGGCCAGTGCCCTATCCACTGTGGTGCCACCTTGGGGACTCGTGCACTTGGCAGGTCCTATGGAGTGTGTAAAGCCTCCTTGGGTGTCTGACTGCAAGTCGCGAACAGGGCCAAAGGCCAAGGCTGAATCTGTGTCCGTGCCCACCCACCCCTCAGGTTCATCAGGATCGGGGACAGAGAATGTGCGTTCCACCCAAGCTTCCGGCTCATCCTGCACACCAAGCTGGCCACCCCTCACTACAAGCCCGAGCTCCAGGCTCAGACTACCCTGTTGAACTTCACCGTCACCGAGGACGGGCTGGAAGCCCAGCTGTTGGCAGACGTGGTCAGTGTGGAAAGGCCTGATCTGGAAAAACTCAAGGTAAGAAGGAAAATGCAAGCACCAAATGTGTAAAGAGAGCACGGCCTAGAGATGGGGGTCAGTGGGTCTGGGAGCCAAAGAAATCTGTGTTCAAGTCCTGACCCTGACGCACTCTGTGTGACCAGGGCAAGTCACTCAGCCTCTCAGGGCCTGGCAACTCACCAGGATAGGAAGGGGCCTGCCTCATTTTAGAAGGGAGTTCCCTGTCCAGGAAGATGGCAGGTGGGGTCCCTTACCCTGTGGTTTTCATGTGGCAGGAGTGAGGACACAGAGAAGCTGCCCTCCTGAAGCTTCCACTCTAGGTGGGGATGCTTGGGACGGGTGGGAGGGAGCTGTCCAAAGGAAAGAAGGCTAATTCTGGGTAACTGTGATAGCTGACCTCAAGGACGGGGTAGGTCTCTGTCTGGACGTTTAAGGCCAGGCAGCTTTCAGACCAACAAAGAAGAAGGGAGAACATGGCCCCTTGGCCAAGTGGGCCAAGCAGAGTTTATAAAGGGTGATAAGGGACTGAGCAACATGCAGTCACAAACTTGGAGTTGGGGGGATCCTGGAGACCCGGAGATTACAAACTGGATGCTGGGAGGGGCCTTTGAGGTCTTTGGGCATGGCGACTGACCAGAACGTGGCCCAGACTGGTCCAAGGTCACGTTGCCAGCCAGATCAGGTCATTTCATTGGCCCAAATACCAGTGACCTGCCTCTGCAGGCAGGATGACAGAGCCTCTCCTTTTTCCCTCCTTTCTTCTTTCTGAACCTTTGTTAGTCGCTTCTCACAAAGCAGCAGAACGACTTTAAGATCGAGCTGAAGCGGCTGGAAGATGACCTCCTCCTCCATCTGTCCACAGCAGAGGGAAGCTTCCTGGACGACACAGAGCTGGTAGAGAAGCTGGAAACCACCAAGTCAACGGCAGCAGAAATCGAGCTCAAGGTAGGCTCCTGGGAGGGGGGCGACGGGTGCAGCAGCGCTGCAGGGGCCGGAGCCACCCTTCTGCTCCTGGGGAAACTGAGGCTCAGAGAGGGGAACATCCCAAGGGGGCTCTGAGCCCGGGTCCTTGCAGTGTCCATCACAGACAAGGCACTGACTTGTGTGGGTGCACCGGGGAGCCTTCTCCCCCGCTTCTCCTGACACCAAGGAAATCAGAGGTCCAGTCCCTGTCAGTATAAGTGTGTAGATGCATGTACGAATGTGTTTACACGTCACCACATGTGCATAAACACCATATATACATGTATATATACGTATTTAGAGAGATTTTTTAAATTACCACCTTTTATAGTTTTCTAATTAATATTCTCATCTTGATCACTGAATTCAAATAGTACATGTATGTGCATATGTAGACATATGTGTGTATTAGCATGTAGACGTATGCACATGTATACATGTGTGTGTGCACATGGGTTTTGAATTTAACACTCCAATCAAGATAATCTGCATTCTCATCTTGAGTGTCAAATTTCAGTGATTCACACCTATATTTGTGTGTGTATATGCACACCCCTTTGGGCTTTAGTTTCTAAGGAGAGAGAAATAGGCAGAGACACAAAGAGAGAGACAGAGAGAGAGACAGACAGAGAGAGAGTAGCATTTAAATGCACTTCTGACATTTACTGCCCATGAAGCCTTGGGCTTGTCCTTTAATTTCCTTGACCCTTAGCTTCCTCCTCTGTAACCTAGGTGGGTGAGGTCAAAGGGCTTTTGTCATGATGGAGGGTGAGCTCCTGATTGGTGCCAGTCAGACTCGAAGGCCTCTGGGGTCCTGTCCAGCTCTGAGATGTGATCAGATCTTCCTGGGATGGCCCATTGTTCAGGAGAATGTGTCCTGGGGTTCCTGGGCCTTGGAGAAGAGAAGCAAACATCTGGAAGGAGGAGCATTGTCAGCAGGATACCCACAGGCCACTGGCTCTGAGGCCTGGGCCCTAACCCTCACCCTCCCCAGCCCCTACAAGGGCTCCCAAGTGCCTAGCTGCTGCCAGGGTTTTGCAGGCCAAACACCAATTTTTCCAGAATACTGAATTTTTAAGAATCCCGACACTGAAGTTAGAGTCCAGGCAGGCCCTCAGACACATCTATCTCAGTCTCCATAGGATGGCGCAAGGTAGTACAGAAAGTAGGATCCTACCTTTGAAATCAATTTAAAAATCAGAGAATTTCTGAGTCAGAAGAGCTCAGTGGCCACAGCCTTCCCTGATGTCTCCCCCACAGCATTCCTCTGGAGTGGCATCTGGACTGCCCTGGGGAGGTGGCGCCCAGCGGCCCCTGAGGCAGCTCATTCCCCTGCACCACGACTCTGATCGTTGGAGACTTTTCCTAACATAAAAGCCTAAATCTGCATCATCACAGGGCTTCTAGTTCTGCTGCTCTCTGGGACCAAGAGGAAGAAGGCTAATCCCTCTTCCAAGTGACAGGCCTTCAAATCGGGGAGGACAGCTCCCATGTTCCCCACCCCCAGCTATTCTCTTACATTGTCCTGCCTCTGGGAGGTTCCAGACATCCCTCTCTATTATACATTACCATGTTCCCTCTTGGCACCCCCAGGATTAGACAGATCTGCAAAAAAGACTCTGGGCAGAGGAGGGGAAGGGCTTGAAAAAATATGATGTCTTTGATCAAAATCTAGGACTAAAGAAAAGAAGAAAATGTTCAATTACTCAAATAGAAATGAATGAGCCAGCTTCTCTTTTATGACAGCTCTGAATGTGCCTAGAGGCTAACCCAGAGGCATAATCTAAATACAACTCTCTGGGAGTTTGGCTTCTGAACCAAAGGAGATGGTCAGGACGGATAGAAAAGCTTTTTTTTTTTTCCTTTTTAGTCTAGTGTGGTTATTGGATGTATTTACTGTTGACCTTGGTTGGACTAGAATACCTTGTTGGCCAATAAAGTTGTTGGCATAGAATTGATCCAGTAGCATTTTAATAGGCATTCCTGGGTCCAAGGCAGAGGCCCCTTTAATCTGCCCTCCCTTTCCCCTGGCAAATGGCAAACAAACACAGTAACCAAATCCAGCGTGTTTCCTTTCTGTGATTTCATACCCCCAGTAGATTTGCTCCTTCCAGCGTGGACCTTCCCTGCAGTGATGGAGATCGAAATTCCTCCATGCCTGCTCACCTTGTATGCCAAACACTGCATAACAACATAATCCAAATGAGAACCTGGGAAATAATGGATGGAGCTACAGGACAACCTGACAGTGCAGGGAATAGTGTTGGGCCTGGAGCCAGGAAGACCTGAGATCCTTCCTAGCTGTGTGATCCTGGAAGAGTCATTTTACCTCTGTTTGCTTCAGTTTCCTCAACTGTAAAATGGGTATAGTAATAGCACATTCCTCCCATGGATTGTTCTGAGGACAAAATGGTTATTATTTTTATTATTTTCTAAAGCCTGAAGCAGCCGCCTAATCCAAACCCCTTCATTTTACAGAAGAGGAAAGTCTAAGGGACTTATCCCAGGTCGCATTTGAGCCCTGGTTCTTTGTGTCATTGCCTTCACTGTTTCTAGTGGTCAGACCTACCCTCCATCTGTCTCACTATTCAGCTTAAACAATAATGGTGTGTGTGTGAATATGTGAATGCATTCATCTCCGAGATACTCCGGCTTCTGGACTCTGGCCATGGTCCATATTCGATGTCTGTCCAGATCTCTCATTTCAAACATGGCACTTCCGCCTTCAGGTCATAACAGGAGGCACCAAGAGTCATCTGATTTGTTTTTTAAATCTATCCCAACCCAGGTGGCTGAAGGCAAAGAAAACGAAGCCCAGATCAATGCAGCCAGGGACTGTTACAGGCCAGTGGCAGGCAGGGCGGCCCTTTTGTACTTTGTCCTCAGCGACCTCCGGAAAATCAACCCCCTCTATCAATTCTCTTTGAAGGTAAGGTCATGTTTGCCAGCGCCCTTGTAAAAAATGGGCATGTGAGCATGCTTCCCTCTGGAATCCCAAGGCTTTCTTTTACAAAGCCGAGGCCCTGTGGGGTGTGGAAGCAGCTCCTCTGCCCCCTCCCCACTTCTGCTCAGAACTCTCCTCACCATTTTCCATGTCTATTTTTCCACAAAATAAGTCTGCTAATGGCACCTGAGGGGCAACAAAAGAGGACATTTTTGCATTGCAAGGTTTGCCTTTCTGTGCATATGCTGAATCCCAAAGTGCAAGGACGGTCTTTGTGGGCAGAGGAAGTTGTGGGCTGGTGGTCTGATTTTTTTGTCTTCCAGTCCCGAGCACAGAAGGCCCATAATGAACAAGCATTTAGTAAGCGCCAAAATGTGCCGAGCATTGTGCGGAGTATGGGAGACAGAGACAAAAGTGGAACAGCTTTTGGCCTCAAGGAGCTTACAGCCTCATGAAGAAGTCTGACTTAAGGAATGTTTATTGGGTTAAATCAAATTGTACTGTCCCCAAGGTGGGAAAAGTCACAAAAAGATTAGGGGTGAGGCAGTGAGGAGGAATGGGGGGAGGAGAAGGAGGGAAGAGAGAGAAGGAGGGAGGGAGAGAGAAAATGAAAGAGAAGGAGATGAGAGTGGGGGGAGATGGAGGAAGAGAGACAGAGAGGGAGAGAAAGAGAGAAGGAGGGAGGGAGAGGAGGAGGAGGGAGGGAGGGAGAGAGGAGGGTGTGGTGGGGAGAGATGGAGGAAGAGAGACAGAGAAGGAGAGGAGAGAGGGGGAGAGGGGGAGATGGAGGAAGAGAGAGAGAGGAGAGAAAAAGAGAAAGGAGAGAGAGGGGAAGATGGAGGAAGAGAGAGAGGGAGAGAAAGAGAGAAGGAGGGAGGGAGAGAAACAGAAAATGAAAGAGAGGGAGACAGGAGAGAGACAGAGAAGAAGAGAGGCGGAGGAAGAGAGACAGAGAGAGGGTGACATTTGTCGATCACAGTATAAGGAAGTCTTTTCTAGCACCAACAGCTAGAGCCACCATTCAGCCTGTGACAGGGATTCTTCCCCCCACCTCCATTCAGTGCTGAGAGTTGGGGTACCCTTGAGATAGCACTGACCTGATTTTTACATTTTTTTTCAATTAACAAGAATTTATTTTTTCTCCCTCCCATCTTCCTCTACAATAATTAGAAAACAAACAAAACCCTTGTAACAACTGAGCATAGCCAAGCAAAACAAAGCCCCATATTCGTTACTGACCCCATTTTTGAGAGAAGGAAATCAATGCAGGCATAGCCCAGACTTGACAAGCATCACAGAGGAGATGTATGCTAGGACCTTTATGGCTAAGAACCAAGAATTCTCTCCTCCTGCCTGGCTGTCTTTGTCCCCAGCCCAGCATGCCATGGGCTGGCCACTGCAGATTCCACTTCCTAAGAGAGCCTTCACCCATCCACAGGCTTTCAACATCCTCTTCCATAAAGCCATCAGGCAGTCGGGAAAGGCAGAGGACCCCCAAGAGCACATATCCAACTTGATGGAAAGCATCACCTACTCTGTTTTCCTCAATACCAGCCAGGCACTGTTTGAGAAGGACAAGCTCACCTTCCTCTGCCAGATGACTTTTCAGGTAAGAAAAGAGTGTCCAGCAAAGGTTCCTGTGATAATCAAGCAAATGTGTGGGCTGGTCTGCTGTAACCAGAGACAGTCTGGGGCTACACTGGGTGTCTGATCATTTCTTGATGGTAACTCCTTGAGGTGTCTGCTGAAGAGTTTAGGTTAGAGAAGGAAGGGAGGAAGGGAGGGAGGGAGG
>NW_027185797.1:32454237-32528080 GCF_028583685.1 Petaurus breviceps papuanus | reverse complement strand
AGGGGAGGGAGGAAGGAAGGAAGGAAGGAAGGAAGGAAGGAAGGAAGGAAGGAAGGAAGGAAGGAAGGAAGGAAGGAAGGAAAGAAGGAAAGAAGGAAGGAAGGAAGGAAAGAAGGAAGGAAAGAATTCCTACCACAAACCTTCAAACATCAAGGAATTTCCTCTAGGCCAGGCCTAAGAATTCCAGACCCACTGTAGAATGGACTTGTATCCCAGGGAAGGCTCACAGACCACTATTTCCGGAGTCTCCTTGCCCCCAGTTAACCATGATGGTCATTAGGCTTGTTCTGGTCCACAGCAACATACCACGTTTGGCCCCCTGCTGACTCAGTCTCCAGGGCTCAGGAGGTTTAAGGGATAGGATGCTTGGCCAACTCACCTTTCCAGGTTTTCCTGTTCATCCTAAGGTTGTTTAAAGAGAGTGGACAATCTCTCCCCCTAATGAGGTCACAGCATTTTATCATCTTGTCTGTATTAAGTGGGACACTAGGTGGCTCCATCGTGCGTAGGGCACTGGGCCTGAAGTCAGACTCCTCTTCCTAAGTTCAAATCTAGCCTCAGACACTAGCTCACTTCACCCTGTTTGCCTCAGTTTCCCCATCTGTAAAATGAGCTGGAGAAGGAAATGGCAAACCACTCTAGGATCTTTGCCAAGCAAACCCCAAATGGGGACCCAAAGAACTGGGCATGACCAAAAAATGACCTAGCAACAACTATATTAAATGTAGCAGCTGAATTGACCTAGTAGCCAGGAGAGGGCAAAGAGGCAGCTCGCTGGAAATTCCAGCCTCAAGCCCAGTCCTCATTGTCTCCGCTGTCAAAGCCCAGCCTTGTGTCTTGTCCTGTTTCCTCTTGAGCTTCAATGAGAATGGTTAGTGGAAGGAGAGGAAGCTATCAAAGACCTCATGAGATAGGGCGGTCAGTGGAGTGGTATGGGGAGGGGAGTGGGTTTGGAATCAGGGGCCAGAGCTTTGCCACTCACTGCCTGTGTGACCCTGGGCCAGTCCCCAGTCTGACCCCTTCCATCCTCCATCACCTTCGTACAAATTGTTCCTTTCCATGCCCTCTCTGGTGCAAAGATTTTGGCCTCCTTGGCATCCCTAACACATGGCTGACCATCATCATCCATGCCTGGAAATAAATTTTCTCCTAATCTCTGCCTCTTGGAATCCAGTGTTTCCTTCAAGTCTCACTTCCAGTCCCACCTTGTCTCTGAGGCTTTTTTTCCTCCTCCTCTGTCCCCAGACTCCCAGTGGCTTCCTCTCCATCCCCAGGCTTACCTTCTGTCTGTTTTGTCTGTGTTTTCCTCATACCCCTTTCTGTGCATGTTGTCTTCTGTGTTATAAGGGGAGCTTCTCAGAAGCCTGGCACCATCTACAGTGCCTGGCACATTTTAATAAATGCTTATAGATTGCTTATCTCAATGGTTTTCCATAACCTAAGATTCACTTAGTTTTGTAATTCATTTCACAAAATCAAATTGAGAACATGGTCATCCTCCCATTTTAGGCCTAGAAAGGAATTATTACTCTGGACATCAGCCATGTATGATTACTCTTGTGGTCAAGAACTCAAGTTCTAAGCTTTTTCCAGGTTTTACCTGCAACCAACTTGTCCATCTGGTGCCCCAAAAGGAATATCCTACTATAACCTACCCAACGAGGGGTTATGGACTTTCAATAAGCGAGAAGTCACTGTCTCCCAAGGCAGCACAGTCCATCCTTGGACATTTCTCATGATTAGAAGTTCTTCCTGACATCAAGCCTAAATCTGCCTTTCTGGAACTTACACCCATAGCTTATGATTTTGCTCTCTGGTGCCAAGCAGGACAAGGCTAACTTCTCTTCCACATACTTGAAGACAACTAACCTATCTATTAAATTTAGGGTAAAAGGACCTGGGTTCAAATGTGAACTCAGCTACTGATTACCTGTGCAATCTTGTCAAATTCCTTGGCCTTCCCAGGCCTCAGTTTCCCCATCTGTAAAATGAGGAAGTTAGAGTAGATAACCCCCTATGTTCCTTCTAGAGCTAACCCCATGGTCACAGCTAATCCCAAATGAACTATGCCCTGTACTTCCCCCATTCTAGATCTTTTGCTAAATCTCCACCCCCTCCATTGGCTCTCAGCCCCCTACTAAGGCTGATTGATGTTCTATGCCCAGGCTAAAGGATTTCTGCTGGAGGACCAGCACATAAGGTCAGCCTTGCCTTCTGGGGGGCCCTTCATCCCAGTGAATGCTGACTACTTTTGTCCTTGGTACCACATGTTCTAAGATAAGTTCTCTCATTTAGTTCTGCCTGTAGTGAATCATTCCCCACCCTTTGCTAAAAGGTGCCGAGGGGCTGGAATTGGTCTGCCTTCATCAGTTTTGCTTTTTTATTTTTTAATTAGATTTCCATTACTGGTTTAAGAATATTGGCACCATTGAAAGCCCTTCCTTGGAGTGGGAGAAGGTGCAGCGGGCGGAATTCTCCCATTAGCACACTTTGTCCTGCTTATTCACTCCGGCCCGATTAAGTGGTGAATGCTGGAAGGGAGAAGTGACTGGGAGGAAAACCTAATGACCTTTTTTCCATTTTGTGTACTGTCAAGATTCTGCTGCGAAATAAAGAGATAGAGGGCCCTGAATTGGATTTCCTGCTTCGCTACACAGTCGAACACACTTACCAGAGTCCCGTCGACTTCCTAACGACGCCGTCATGGAGTGCTATTAAGGTATGTTAGCAAGATTGTTTTGTAATTTCCAAATCTTATTTCAAATCACAGTTCTATTTGGTTTGTAGATGGAGCCAAGAGAGCCAATGAAGCTGTCAGACCCCATTTCAGCAGCAGAAATGCCTCTGACTCACAAGACCCCCACCATTCGGATTTCAGCTCTGCTCCCTAATGCAATTTAGCGTCACTTTATGGGACTGGGCCTCAGTTTCCTGCTGTGTAAAATGAAGGGACCCAGCTGGGTGGCTTCTGAGGTCACTTGTAGCTTTAAAGCGATAACACACAGTGAATTCCTCAGGTACATACATAATGAGCAAATGGAAGAAGCAGGATTTGAATCTATATCACTGATTCTGAAGTCAGCATTCATGCCCTCAAGGTGCTTCCATTCAAGGGGAACTAGGTGGAAGGACCAGGTGGGATCCATATGGAAATTGTTCTCACCCACTCGAAAAATGGAGACAAAGAGCTCTTTGAAGCCAAGTCGCCCCAGTGAGTCCTAAGTGTTGGGTTTGGTTTTTTTTTTTTTTTTTTAGTACCTTATTAGATTTTTCTAAAAAAAAGTAATTACCAAAATCAAATATTGTTTCAGATTTGTAAATTGCAGGTCAGGTGTTTAACATTGGACACCCATGACAGAGACAACCCAGCATGATGAGGAGAGAGGGCTGTTCATTCAAATGAGGGGAAGTGTGGGCCAGTCGATGGAGTGCTTAAATTCGAGTCAGGGAGAGCTAGGTTCAAGTCTCACTTCTGACCTGTGCAAATGACCCAACTTCTTGGAGCCCCAGTCACCTTTCCAAGGTGATAAGTTACAGAGGAAATGCATATTGCATCCGTGGAGAGAATTTCCAGACCAGAAAACCCCCTCACTGACGAATCAAACGTTGAGACCCCTACCCTCCTCCCCTCAGCTCCATATCCCTCCATCCTTTGTCTGTTACAGGCAATTTCCCGAATGGAAGAATTCCGAGGGCTGGACAGAGACGTGGAAGGGTCTGCCAAGCGATGGAAAAAGTGGGTCGAATCTGAAAGCCCAGAAAAAGAGAAGTTCCCTCAGGAATGGAAAAATAAGAGTCCTCTGCAGAAGCTGATCATCCTGAGGGCCATGCGTCCTGACCGAATGACTTACGCACTCAGGTAATACGGCGTGCTGCCCCAGCAGTACTAGAAACAGCCCCCGAGAGGCAGCTCAGACCCTGGGACCAGAGCCCTGGGGTTGAGTACGACCCGGCTGTGAGGAGCCCACATTGATGTATAAAAAAAAAAAGTCAGGCAGTCGGCAAAGTGCTTCAACCGAGGAGGCATTTATCAAGCATTCATAATTCAATTTATTAATTGTATCAAGGGCTTCTGTTTATTAAGCACTACTGTGTACACAGGGCCTTGATATGAACGAATGCTTATGAAACTGGGTGAAACACACAACCTTAAGAAAAATCCAGTCTGGTCCTCAAGAGGAGCCAGATTCTGGAAGCGGGGCAGGAGACAGACGGAAGCCCTTGGAGGAGGGATGAGCGTCACCAGAATTCCAAGGTTGGGAACGGGCACCATCAGAGCGATCGCCCCACTTCAGCTTCCTCCGTTCCCTCTGAAGATTTTGCCTGTCAAGGAAGACGACTCTCCCTCACGAAGCAGCCCAGAAGGCTGGAGCTTTTTCCGCCATAGCAAAATAAAAACAGAAAACTGGGCTTTAAGGGATGCTCTTTTTCTCCCCATCATAATGATCAACAAGTGGTTATTAAGCGCCCACTGTATACCAGGTACAGGAGCCAAGATGAAAGTCTCTTGTCTTCAAGAAGCTAGCAGTCCTTTGGGGGCAGGGATACAGCACACCTAAGTATAAATGCAAAATCTGTGCAGGCTGATTTCAAGAGGGAGAAAGTGTTAAAAATGTGAAGGATCAAGAGGGGTCTCAGGGAGGAGGCAGTACCTGGGTGTTCTGCTGCACAGGGGAGGAGGGAGCAGGCATGGAATGCTAGGCACAAGGCAGGCCAGCATGACTGGCACAGAATGACTCGGGGGTCTGTGTGACCGCAGGCAAAGCACAGCCTTTCACAGCCTTCAAGCAGCCTGGGAGACTGGGAGCTGCCTCAGCGGAGGGAGCTTCCACACAGGGAGTTTCTTTCACTGATAAGTCACAGATTAGGACCAGAAACACCTCAGGGGTTAAGTAGGACACCTTCTTTCCCTGGCCAATAGCATCTATTCTCTGATCTCTCAGGGACCCAAGATAATGTGACTCCTTTTTGCTAAAGCCCTTCCTTTTCTTTGGAAACAGGAATTTTGTGGAAGAAAAGCTGGGCCCCAAGTATGTGGAAGGGCCCCGACTGGACCTAGGCAAGTCCTATGAGGAGAGCAGCTCAGCCACCCCCATATTCTTCATCCTGTCCCCAGGGGTCGATGCACTCAAAGATGTGGAGGTCCTCGGTGAGTTCTGGGGGGCTTAGGTCTCTCCCTCATTCATTTACAATCGGTAGGCAGTGCTGATTCTGTGCTGGGCACGGTCCCTAGGTCAGTCTGTTATCCAGCTCTCTCTGTTTCTGTGTGTCTCTCTCTGTCTCTTTCTCCCCCTCCCTCCTTCTCTCTTTCTGTCCCTCCCTCCCTTCCCTCCTCCTTCCTCTCCCTCTCTTCTCCCCTCCTTCTTCCTCTTCCTTCTTCCCTCCTCCCCCTTTTCTCCCTCTATTCCTCCCTTTCTATTTCCCTCTCCCTTTTCCTCCTTCCCTCCTCCTCCCTCTCTCCCTGCGTCTGCCTTTGCTCCTTTCCTGCTTATTGTAAATCAGGTATAGGGAAAGCACAAAGATAATCACCCAGCGGTCTGAAGAAATTTTCCGACGGTACATTCCTCTGCTCGGCATAATGTTCTGGGGCTTTGTGCTCCTGTCTACCTTTTGACTCGAGGAGGGCCAGAGGGCAATTTTCTCCATGCCCATGTAATCTCGCGCCCCCTCCTCCTGTGACTAAATAATGGTCATTATAGCCAGAGTGCTCCATTGTGCGGGGCTGGATTACTGTTCCCCACAGACTGTACTGAGAATACCAGGTTAATACAGCTGTGACCGAACTGGGCTCAGTTGAAATTCGGCCTCACGAGGTGAGAGGCTGGTGCATTTTCCCCCTGAACCAATCAGTTACAAAAATGAGGCAACACATGTTGCTCCTTTAGAAAAAAAGGCAAGGCAAGGCTCAGTCCCCCTGGAGGAGTGTATGAAGCTTGGTAACAATGCCCACCATCTCTCCAAGTGGCAAATTCCCCATTATCACAAAACCAAAGGCACTGCTTTCCACAGGCTTTTTGAATATGGCAATGGGGCCACCATGGAGAGCTCACAGCATCTGCTTGTTTAAATTGTAAGAAATTTAGTTTGGATACCTCAGAAAGGGGGGGGAAATGAAGGCCTGGGAGATTGTAAGAAATTAGATATCCCATGCCCTTATTTTCTTCCTTCCTCTCTCCCTCCTCCTCACTTTCTCCCCCAGGCAGAAAATTGGGCTTTACAATTGATTCTGGAAAGTTCCATAACATATCGTTAGGACAAGGCCAAGAAACCATCGCTGAAGTGGCCTTGGAGAAAGCTTCCAAGGAGGGACACTGGGTCATTCTCCAAGTATGTATGGGAAGGGCCATGAGGGAGCTGTGGGGGAGGGTCCTTCTTGTACCCTGGGATGATGCCCGAAGTGCCATCCGTTGCAAGAGGTTACAGGATTGAACTGAATGTCAGCCCCGTTTTGACCATCATCATTAATACATTCAGCTGTTTAATATATATTTGTGAAGCCCCGATGGTGTACTCACTCAGAGCCTAGGTTGCAGAGAGAGCTAGGAAGGAAGACCTTCGTTCAGGTCCTTCCTCAGAAATTGACTGGGTGCAGTCCTGGTCACCTTAACCTCTCCATAAGACTAAGAATAAGAATTATAGCAACAGCCAGCACTTAGGAAGCATTCTAAGGAAACTGAGACAGAAGGAACTAAATCACTTGCTCAGGTTCATAGAGCTAGTAAGTATTTGAACCTGGGTCTTTTTGACTCCATGCCCACTGTGCTGCCTGGCTGTTGGAGAGAAGGTGCCAACCTGCCCTGACAGAGGGAGTGAGCTCCTCCATAGGCCCAGCCCCTATCCCTGTGTGCCCAGGGCTGGGATTACAAAGATGGAAACAGAAGCCTGCTTGTCCTCACAGAACTTTCGTTCTCTTTGGTGGCACTATAGGTACACATATAAAGAAGAACAAAGCATGCTCAGAGTAATTTTTAGAAGGCCAGAATGCCAACCACTGGGGTGATCAGAAGAGGCCTGTGGGAGTTATGCATAAGCATTTATTAAATGCCTACCCACTGCCCAGCAGACAAAGAGGAGGAATGCACCACCCCTCCTGGCCAGGAGTGAGCTAGCAGGGCTGATGACCCAGGCAGAACTCTGCTAACATGGCGCTCCTTGGTGGAGGGCTGGAGAGAGGCCCCTGGATGGGCAGCCAGAGGACCTGGGTTCAAATTCCAGCTCTGCTATGTAATATTTACATGACTTCAGGGAGGTACTCAATCACTCTGGGCCTCAGTTCCTCATCTGAAAAATGAATCACTTCTCAAGGTCACTGCTCTTTCTTAGGTTTAATCTTATGTGGTGCCGGGGAAGCCTCGGAGCTGAGCCTGGGTTCACGTCCTGATTCCAACACTCACTGGTCGCATGACAAGGCATTTAACTCCTCTGAGATTCGGTTTCCTTCTCTGTAAAATGGTGGTACCAATACTTACAGTGCCCGCCTGAAAGGGGGCCTTGGGATTCTTCAGGAATTCTAGAACTGGGAGTCCCACTTGGCCAGGATTCCTCCACTCTCTCATCTCTAGGACTGATTTCTTTTGCCTCAGTGAGCACATAAGGTAGGATGAGTAAGAGGAAAGGTCCCTGAGAGGAGACAAGGTGATACCCAGAGGACAGATGGTACTATGATCTTCTGCAGAATTGCTAACTCCCCTTTTTCTCTTAAGAGACCTGAAAGGAAACTTGAATGTGGTAGCAGTGAACAGCATCCCTCCCCTACTTGCTGGAGGGAAGCCAGGTCTCTCACACTGATGGGGTCTCTAGATCTCCAAGTTCAGGTGGCCCTTTTCTGCCCTCTAGTGAGCTATCAGCTGGCCAGCAGGGGCCGGGGAGGTTCTCCTCTCTCTCCAAAGAAAGTAATCATACAAAATAAAACTTGCAACCCTGTATCAGGTAAGTCCAGCTTCAAACTGGCTGGATGCCCCATCTTGGAATGAGAATTGACAGCTTTGCCACTAAAGAAAGTCCTGGAAGACCGTTAGAGTTCCAAGGTCCACCTGGAGAGGCCCAATCAGGCCCTCTGATTCTATTGATTATGACAAACTGGGTTCTACTTATTGAGATAAGAGGATCATAGAGTGAGGGATAGAAAGGGTCTTGGGAGTCATCAAGTGTAATACCCTCATTTTAAAAGTGAAGAAATAGAGGCGTAGAATAGTTAAGGGACTTTCTCAGGGTCACACAGCTACTAAGTGTCAGAGGTAGGATTTGATTCCAGGTCCTCCTGACTCAGAGGCTGACTTTTCATTCACTATTCCACAAAGCCTCTTGCCTCATATGTAAGTAGATATTTAATGGACAAGGCTACAAGATGTGTAGACTGCTGAACTTGGAGTCAGGAAGACTTGAGTTCAAATCCAGTCTTAGACACTAGCTGTATGACCCTAGGTAAGTCACTTATCCCTGTTTGCCTCAGTTTCCTCATCCGTAAAATGAGTTGGAGAGGGAAATGGCAAATCACTCCAGTATCTCTGCCAAGAAAACCCCAAATAGGGTCACAAAGAGTCAGACACAAGTGGGGCCTGCTACTGTGCCATGCGCTTGACAGATGATTGCTGAATGACTTTATTTGTATTTGTACAAAGGCAGCCTCTGGCACCTTGGGTTAAATGCCATTGATCTGTTGTCTCTCACCTCCCATCATGAGCTGAGGGCTCACCCCCCCCCCAACCCTGCCAATGTCTCCATTCTAATTCTCCCTTATGTCATCATCCATCATTAGAATGGTGGCTGCTTGAGGGCAGGGACCACCTTGTTTCCTTGTGTTTGCTGGCTCTGTACATAGCATGGGACCTAGCATACAGCAAGCACTTAATTAACAAATGCTCTATTTCTCTATGGAGGTTTCAATGCCTTTGTGACCCCCGCAAATGAGATCGTATTCTCTTCATGAAGAGACCATGCTCTCTTCAGCACTGGATGAGACATTGGAGACCAGCTAGTCCAAAGCCCTCATTTCACAGTCACTTTCCAGGACCACAGAGGCAGCAGCTCTGTGTCCAGAGTTCATCTCTCTGGACCTCACTTTCCTGATTTGTAGAATGAGGAGGTTGGGCTAGGTGGCCTCTGGAGGCCCTTGGCCCTATGAGGGGCAAAAATGTAAAGAGCCTTAGAAATCATAGAGCCGAGTCTCCTCATTTTTTACAGATGAGGAAACTGAGGTGCGAGCCATGGGTCCAGAGACAGAGAGAGAGAGTCAGGAGTCAAACCCTGGTTCTCTGTCCCTAAATCCAGCACCCTTTCTGATATACCACAGTGTTTTTTCTAACAAACATTTCAATCTTACCAAGAGTGTCGCTTTATTTTCTAGAATGTCCACTTGGTAGCCAAGTGGCTGGGGACCCTGGAGAAGCTCCTGGAGCAGCTTGGCCAAGAAAGCCATTGGGATTACAGGGTCTTCATGAGTGCAGAGCCGGCACCAACAGCTGAGGAACACATCATCCCTCAAGGCCTTCTGGAGAACTCCATTAAAATCACCAACGAGCCCCCCACAGGCATGCTTGCCAACTTGCATGCCGCCCTCTACAACTTCGATCAGGTAGGCTTCCCCCAGAGCCAAATTCTTTGCACCAACCCATTCTGTCTCTTTCCTTTGCCGCTTGTCAAGGGATGAATTAAACTTGGACTCTCCCTTTTTCATTTTTAGCAAGTTGGCTACAGTTCTTCCAAAGGTTAGCAAAGTCAGCCCATCAGAGAATCCAGATCCTGGATGCTGAGAAAAGAGTGTAGCCATTTTGCAGTGATGGATGGTGTTGTGTTTGGCACTGTGCTAAGCCCTCAGGATAAAAAAGAGAAAAAAGTATGATCTCTGCCCTCAAGGAGCTCACATTATAGTGGCAGAAACAATATTTAATTAACTAGGTAAATACCTCAGAGGGAAAGTCACTTTTTGAGAGTGATCTCTTGATTGTGAAATCAACCAGGTAAAAGAAGTCATGTTCCTGAGCACCTGAGAATTATGGTTCTACTTTATGCCATGACAGCCATTTATTAAGCACCTACTATATGCCAGGCCCTGTTAGACACCTCAGATATAAAGACAGAAATGAAACTGTCCTCACCCTCAGTGCCCTTAGTTCAAAGGAGAAAGAACCATTTCTTCTAGGATGCTGCCAATATCCTATGCCCTGTTAGCCCCTGCACCTATTTCTTCTATGATTATTTGGACTTAGGAGGATGAAAGATGGATATTATTCTGGTGTGATTTTAGTCCTGAGAAAAGCCAGAAAAAACAAAACCCAAAGAAGTTTGGTAGTTATAATAAGGTATGGACAACTCGGTGGCGGACTAGATAAGGCACAGATAACACTAATTTGTGGCTTTCCGAGTCGATGTGCACCTGTAGCATGTTTGAGTCTGACGCATTGGTCTTGTCTGTGCTGTATGGATCCTACTGTTGGTACTATAGGGCCTGAATGCATTCCTTTGTTACTTTAATATTGTACTTTTTTCAAGTATATGTACAAACTTTTAACATTTGCCCTTGGAAATTTTGAATTCCTAATTCACTCCCTTTCTCTTCTCCCCCCCTCATTTAGAAGGCAAGAAATATGAAATACAATCATGCAAAATATGTTTCCACATCAGTCATATTGTGAAAGAAAACACAGACCAACAGAACTCTCCAAAAGCCAAGAAAAATAAAGAACGTTTTAAAAATGATGTGCTTTGGTCTGCATTCAGACTACATCAGTTCTTTCTCTGGATGTGGACAATATTTTCTATCCTGAGGTTTTGTTTTATTTGGAATTATCTTAGGTCATTGTATTAATGAGAATAACTGAGTTGATTATCATACAATGTTGCTGTTACTGTGTACAATGTTCTCCTGGTTCTGCTCACTTCACTGAGTATCAGTTCATGTAGGTCTTTCCAGGTTTTTCTGAAATCAGCCTACTTGTCATTCCTTATAGCACAGTAATGATTCCATCACAATCATATAACACAACTTGTTCAGCTATTCTCCAGTTGGTGGGAATCCCCTCAATTTCCAATTCTTAGCCACTACAAAAAGAGCTGCTTTAAATATTTTTGTACACAGAGGTATTACTGTACCAAAGGGTATGCACAATTTTATAGCCCTTTGGACATAGTTCCAAATTACTCTCCAGAATGGTTGGGTCAGTTCACAACTTCACCAACAGTGTACTAGTGTCCCAATTTTCCCACATTCTTTCCAACATTTATCATTATCCTTTTCTGTGATATTAACCAACCTGATAGGTATAAGGTGGCTTAGTAGGTGTGAGTTGTTTTAATTTGCATTTATCTAATCAACAATGATTTAGAGAATTTTTTCATATGACTATGGATAGGTTTGATTACTTCATCTGAAAACTGCCTGTTCATATCTTTTGATCATTTTATCAAGTGTGGAACAACTTATTTCTCTATATATTTGAGAAATGAGGACTTTATCTGAGATATTTGTTGCAAAATTTTTTCCCAGTTTCATTTTTCTTCTTCCCTTTTTTTTCTTCCTCTTGGCTACATTGGTTTTGTTTGTGCAAAATCTTTTTAATTTAATGTAATGAAAATCATCCATTTTACATCTATCTCTTATTTACTTTTGTTTATCCATGGATCTGACAAACAAACTATTCCATGCTTTCTTCATTTGCTGATGCTATCACCTTTTATGTTTAATCATGTACCCATTTTGACCTTGTCTTGGTATACAGTGTGAGATGTTGGTCTATGCCTAGTTTCTACCATATTTGTCCAGTTTTCAGCAGTTTTTATCTGCCAGTGAGTTCATGTATAAAAAGCTTGGATCTTTGGGTTGATCAAACACTACATTACTATGGACAGTTGCTGCTGTGTCTTGTGTACCTAGCCTATCCCACTGATGTGCCACTCTGTTTCATAGCCAGTACCACATAGTTTTGATGATTGCTGCTTTATAATACAGTTTTAGGTCACCTTCCTTTACATTTGTTTTCATGAATTCCCCTGATGTTATTGACCTTTTTTTTTTCTTCCAGATGAATTTTGTTATTTTTCACTTGCTTGTCTTGCCCTTTTCCCCCTACTAGAATGTAAGCTCTTTGAAAACAGATACTTTGGTTTTTGGTTTTGTGTCCCCAGTCCAGCTCCTTGGCATACAGTAGGCACTCAGTAAAGGCTTGTTGACTTGACTTGACAAAGACAGATAATTTCTCAAATTAAAAAAAGTATGAAAGGGTGGCTAGGTGGTGTAGCGAATAGAGCATCGGCCCTGGAGTCAGGAAGACCTGAGTTCAAATCCGGCCTCAGACACTTAACACAAAAACTAGCCCTGTGACCTTGGGCAAGTCACTTAACCCCAATTGCCCTACCTTCCCCCCTCCAAAAAAGCAAAAAAACAAAAAAAAAAAACAAAGTATGTACATTCCCCTGACTCACTCAGATAATCACCATCCTCTTTTCTTAAGAGCATAGATCCAGGATGAGAGAGACCATCTTGTCCATCCTCCGCATTTGGCAAATTAAGCCCCTAGACTCGAAAGGTTGCATGGCCCACAGTCACAGGACAGAGTAAATGCAATGGCTAAGTTTGGAACTCAGGTCTCCAAGATTCAAAATTCAGCCCTTGCTCCATTTTCTTATGTTTCAAGGCAGACATCCTTTAAAAAAGCTTATTGGTGAGCTTTTCATCTCTTCTTATGAGTAAACGGCATTTTCAGTTTTAAACCGTGCCAAGCCATATGTGTGTGTGTGTATATGTATATATATGAATGTGTGTGAATGTATATGTGTGCATGTGTGTGGTCCTGACAACATCTCTGGGAGCTTTTATGGTCTCCAATTTGCACATGAGAAAACAGGGTAATGGAAGTTCAGTGACTTGCTCAGGGTCACCTGGCTAGTAAGTATCTAAAGAGGTATTTTATCTTCATTTCACCCCAGCGTAGAAACAAATCCTAGCTGCAAGGTTGATAAATTCTCAGGATCTGGTTCCAGCTTTCCCTTTTCCATTCTTCTAGGATACCCTAGAATCATGCTCCAAGGACCAGGAATTTAAAAGCATCCTCTTCTCCCTGTGCTATTTCCATGCCTGTGTGGCTGGGAGACTGAAATTTGGACCCCAGGGCTGGAACAGGAGCTACCCTTTCAACCCCGGAGATCTCAACATCTGTGCCAACATTCTCTACAACTACTTGGAGGCAAATGCTACGGTAGGAGGAAATAGTCGATAACCCTTGTGGGGAAGAGGCAGGGAAGGGTGAGAGCCGCAGGGGCCTTCCTATCAGTCATTGGACAGCCACCAAACTGGCAGTTACTTTTCTTTACAACTCTTAAAGTACACATCAGCCCCTGGGGGCGGGGAAACCAACCTGATCAAAGGTTCTCCAGTTCTGAAGCCTTGAACTTCAGAATCTAGGTCAGCCCGGTTCCACATAAGCAGCTAAGCAAAAAAAAGAGGAAAAAAATGTCCTTCATTATGTTAACAAAAACAGTGGTTTACATGTGCATATATGCCAAATTCATTAGGCAGGTAATGAAGCATTTGCACAAATGTAATTACAGACAGCAATCCTGACAGTCCATAACCCTGCATTAATAATCACTCCAATTAGTTCCGATGATGGAAGCAATTTACAGCACGTCACATGCATAAATAATGGTGTATTTCCTGCACGTGTCATTATTATGTATTAACGAGGCCACCTTGCTATGACTTTCTCAAGAATGTTCCCCTTGAGCTGGAGTTAAAGGTAAAGGAATGATTTTACTTCAACCTAGCGTCATGCTTTCTGGGTCAGGACTGTGGGTGGGAATTGCTCACCAAGATCACATACAAGGAAACACTTCTTCCAAACCCAACAACTGGATAAAAGAAGCAAGAACCCTGAAGGTGGTGGTTGACAGAGATTCAAACTCCAGTGTAGAGAGGTCACTTGGCCTCTCCTTGCCTCTGTCTTCTCTTTTGTAAAATGTTGGACTAGATCCCATGACAAATGCATTTATGCAATGTACTGTCTTTGGGTTACAACAGCCCCTTCCCCCCAAAAAGGAAAGAAACCGTTCTGTCCTCAAGGAGCTTACTTTCTAATGGGGTAGACATTATACAAAATTGTACACAGGATATATGTACAAACAAGTGTCCTTGCAAAAGATGGGACTTGAGCTGAGACCTCACGGAAGCTGGGGCAGCCAGGTGGTGGTGGGAGGAAGTACCTTCCTGGACCTGGCACATCAGCAAAAAGCTCCTGGATTAGGTCATAGCTGAGGTGAGTCTTTGAGGAAACCAGTAGAAGTTAAGCCTCTTGCGGGCAGGGACTGTTCTGTTTTTTTTTTTTCCTCTCTGAAATTACCCTTCATCTCCTCTGTAGCAGGAGGAAACCAAACACTTATTAAGACCCTACTATGTGCCAGGCTCGGTGCTAAGGGCTTTTCTAATTTTCTCTTATTTGAACCTCATAGCAACCCTGGAAAGTGGGTGCTATGATGATCTACATTTTACAGTTGAGAAAACTGAGGCTGGCCCAGGATCACACAGGAAGTGTCTGAGGCTGAATTTGAACTCAGCGCTTTCAACTCTAGGCCCAACACTGTGTAACCTATCTTATATGTACCTAGTTGTCCCCCAGTAGAATGTACCCTCCTTGAGAAAAATAGCTGGTTTGGGTTTTGGGTGTTATGGTTTGGGTTTTGGTTTTTTTACTCTGTATCCCCAGCATTTAGCAAAGTTCCTAACTAATATTAATAACAAGAACTACCATTTATATAGTGTCTTAAGGTATGCAAAGTACTAAGTTTATCTCGTGTATACAGCTAGTGTTTGGTAAATGCTTGTTGACTGATTGAATGAATGATGTGCACAGAGAAGTAAATGTAAAACATATATTTTAGGTAAATACTAGCTGTCCTTTAAAGTCCCTCTGTCATTTTGGGTAACAGGTTTCTGGATGTGCACAAAGAGCCCTATTGTTGGATTCATTTATGTGAAAAATACCAGCAAAAATCCTAAGTCCTATAAAGAATAGACATCTCTCTTGCTTACTGTTAGCATTTGAAGGTCATTCATCAGCCATTAGATCATAGGGTCACAGCTTAAGAGCTGGGACCTTAGAGCTCCTCAAGGCTCTTCTCTTCTTTTGCAAATGAGAAAACTGAGGCCTGGGGGGAGGGGAGGGGAGGGGAGGTCAGCAGAATTGCAGATCACTGGAAGCCGGGTGGGCACCTTACACATTGGGCGACAGATTCCAAAAGTCATTGAAAGGCTAAAATATTGACCTTCCTTGAATAAGATGAAATCCAATAGGAATAAATGTAAAGTCTTAGACTTGGGTCCAAAAAGTCAACCAGATGCTGACTGATTAGATGATAGTTTGTCAGGATTAAAAATGATGAGTTGGTTGTAGTGACTGGTGACCTCCACGTGGATAATCATGTGACACCAGTGGGCCAGTGACTTGCCCAGTCCCACAGGCAGTGAATAGTGGAGCCAGATTTCCAAGCAGATGTCACTGGAGGACTTGATTTGATGTTCAGTTCAAAGAGAAGTGATTACCTTGAGGACCTAGCACATGAGAACCATCCTTCTGGCAGGGACATTCATTGTTGACTTGAGTTGACAAAGGCAGATAATTTCTCAATTTCTCAAATAAAATTAGAGTGCTCCCATTTTTTCACTTACATTCTCCTCTGGAGCAAGTTGGGGCAGCCAGGTGGCATCATAGTGCATAGAGCCTGGAGTCAGGAAGACACATCTTCCTGAATTCAAATCCAGCCTCAGACACTTACTAGCAGTGGGACCCTGGGCAAGTCATTTCACCCTATTTGCCTCAGTTTCCTCATCTGTCAAATGAGCTGGAGAAGGAAATGGAAAACACTCCACATGATCTCTGCCAAGAAAATTCCAAATGGGGTCATGGAGTGCCAGACAGAACTGAAAAACCACTCAAACCAGAGGTAGCCAGCCTAAAAGGGAAGCTGCCTTCGAGGTCGGCAGATTCAGGTCCATGGCAGCTTATAGTGCACATGCCAGAACCCCATCATCGTAAAACTTCTGCCCATTCAGCTCCATCATGTCATGTACTAAACGAAGGCTATAATTAAATTTTTACTTGCGTATCTAGGAGGCCCCTATTGGCCCCAAGGGTAGAAAGGCTCCTGTCTGGTAAAGCTTCATTGCAAACTGGCATGTTTTGCAAACCCGGGGGAAGCCAAAGGGTAGAGGAGAAAGCCTTCAAATCCTGCTAAGCCAAATACAGAGGGGATGCTGTGATTTCTTGAATAAAGCATAGTCCAGTCATTAATGGCAGCCCCTGGAGAAGGCATCGTACAGTGAAATCTGCCGTGAGGGGATCAACACTGATTACCCTTCTCAGACAGCTGAATGCAGAATCTATCCAAAGCCAGGCTGGGTTCACGAATCCCCTGCCTCTTCTCTCTTAGAATGCCAGTGAGAGGTATGGATGGTTCCCCTCACTCGTGGCCTCTCTGCTCTGAATCAGGCCTGGGTCTGCCATTGGCATACTCTTAATTCCAGTCCTGCCCTGCAAATCTTTTTTGGAGGGAGGTAATAAAACATGGGGGATTTTGTCAGCTCTGAGGGTCATCCATCCAAAGTTGGACAGGACCGTAGAGAACAGTTCATTTTACAGATGAGGAAACTGAAGCTGAGGAAGGGGGAGTGATGATGCTGTGGTGAAACAGGAATTAAGGGTCAGAGGTGAGATTCGAATCTGGGTCCTCTGACTGACACCAGAGCCAGTGTCCTTTCTACAGAGTCACAGTGACTTCCCATCTTGAGAGTGGAGATTCCCTCCTTCAGAAGCATGTTGCAACAGTCCTGTAATCGTTAATGCCTATAATGAAGACTCAGAGAGGTTCCTGGGATTCAGAAGGTTCTGGTGACTTACCCCTGGTCACATAACTAAGAGGAAATGTATGGAATTTGAGCTCCAGTTTCTCTGATTGAGGCAAACCACTGCCTCTCAAGGAAGCAAATGTTAAAATACCAGACCCACGTGCATTGAGTAAATGTGCACTACATATACAGGCTGCTTCTACTTTTATGTAACGGGTGCTCTGAGATCATTTTCATGCAACTGTGCTGTTTGTGTGGGCAAGGTCTCCAAACCCTGACTCTCTCAGGACGCCACACTTCCTTATCCTGGGATCTTAGCTCCAGACTCGAAAAGCTTTGGGACCTCCAGGTGTGCCACATCCTTTCCAGGGGTGGGGGGCATTTGCCTTTGCCAGTGGCCTTGCTGGGGGCTCACCTGTGCCTTTCTGTGCTTACTCCAGGTCCCATGGGAAGACCTACGTTATCTCTTTGGGGAGATCATGTATGGGGGCCACATCACAGATGACTGGGATCGCAAGCTGTGCTGGGGCTATTTAGAAGAATTCATGAACCCTTCCATGGTAAGGCTGCCTTTGGATTTCACCAGGTGACTGGCATTGAGCTAGACTGCAGTTTGTGCACAGCCTGCGCCTGAATGGGAGTGGGCTTTATCTGCTTCCTTCTGTCCTCTGGTTCCTAGCAGTTTTTCACTTCTTTGTTTATTATCATGGAAGATGCCTGTGCTAACAGGTTATGTCCCTGTTCCTTGGTAGAAGGTAAGCCCTGTGAGGACAGGCACTCTTCCCTTGATTTTGGTTTTGTCCTTTCCTTTATTCCCTTGTTTTTCTCCCCAGTATTGGCACATTGGTTTGAAACTGTGATTTTCTCAGTGTGGAAAATACCCTCCACATGGCCAGATCAGCACCTACTTCAAAATTCGGTCTTAATTGTTTGTGGGCACTAAGCAGTTTGCACAGCAAGTATGCATCTAAGATGGGATTTGATTTTTTGTTTGTTTGTTTTTGAGACAGAGTCTCCCCATCTCGCCCAGGCTGTCAGGGTAGTGATCACTCATGGGCAGAGTCTGCTGTTGAGTAGTGCAGAAGTTTTGACCTGGGATGGGCCATCCTACCTTAGGCTGCCTGGGAGCTCAGCACGTTGGTGCTGGACTTTGTGTGGACACCTGGACTGGTTGGGGAGAGGGGCGAGGGAAGGAAGAGAGGACCAAGCGTTTACTAAACACCTACCGTATGCTAATTGCTTCACATTATGATCTCAATTAACCCTCACAACCCTGGGAGGTAGGTGCTGTTCTTATCCCCATTTTACAGTGGAGCAAACTGAGGCAGGCAGAGGATTCACATAGCTAGTAAGTATCTGAGGATGGATTTGAACTTGTCTCCCTGACCGTAAGGCCAGCTCTCTGCCAGGATACATTATATCTTTGCTGTGTATGTGACGAGCATGTCATACATGTGCATTAGCTAAAGGATATTTATTTGTCCAGTGGTTTCTTCTCCAACCCAACGGGCCCAGAAACCAAGTCACAAATGTTTGTTTTCCTCTAGGTAGGGAGCTGAAAGGAACAGAGATTCCACTCTCTCTCTCTCTGTCCCTCATCTGCCTCCAGGTTAGGCTCATCCATGGCCATTTCCTGGTCTAGGAGGGGTCCCTTTTGGGAGACCCAAAGTTATGTCTGTGCTTCTTGCCTCCCCAGCTTTGCCTGCCCTTCAGCATTGTACCCCTTACACCCCAGTTCACATGCCAGCTCTGCCAGGGACCACCAGGATTCTCCCAGGCATCAACAGCCTTCCCTCCCAGCTCACGTAATATCTTTTGTTTTGTCTAATGAGCCTATTATGTAATGATGTGTGTTGTGATTATCTGTGTTTCTGTTACACACACACACACACACACCCATAAAACAAGCTCTATGACAATCATTGAATTTTAGAGTGGAAAGAGACTCCCCCAAACCATCTGGCCCAACCCATGTATGAAGGAATCCCTGCTGTAGCTGCCCTGGCAGGGGACAAGGAGGAGGAACCTGTCGCTTCCCTGGCAGCCCCTCCCCTGGGGCAGCTTTCATTATCAGGATAAAACATGATCACATTTTTTACTTCAAAATGCAATTTCAAATTTACTGCTCTCACCCACTGCTCCATAAGCCCCCCTAGGCCATCCCCCAGACAAATCGAATCCCTTCTCCATGGACAGTCCTTCAAAGGCAGTGACCATACTCTGTCCAACCATCTACCTCCACTAGACACCTCCAAGTGCTTTCTACAAATTAGGAGCTTAATAAGCCTTTGCTGAATGCATACCTAGCATTCTCAAGGCTTTAATTGCATGAAACATAGCTGCACAATTTCTATTGTTTCAGCCAGGCTGGGTTTTCCTAATTTTCCTGAAAATGTTCTTCTAGAAATGCATTTAGCAATCCTAACTTGAACTCCTGGGGAGTCGCCTTTAAGAACTCCAATTCAACCCTGTGGATATTTTTAAGCACCTGCTACTGCTCAGCACTGTGCTCCCACTGAGAATACAAGACAAAGTGCACACACAACAGTACCTGCCCCCAGGCAGCTTTTGTTCTACTGATGGAACATAACCATAAATAATACAATATTCAAAATTCTCAACAATTGTTTGAAAATGTAAAATACATGAAAATAACTTCATAATCTCATTCCCAAATAGCAGACTGTGTGTGTGTGTGTTTCACAGACACATACAGAGTCCACTATTTCGAAATGAGATAATGAAGTCATTTTCCATGCATGTTAGACTATATATGACCACACACACACACACACACACACACACACACACACATGCACACACGCACACTTTTTTCCTTCAGTAAAATTGATGGCGCTAAATACCACTTAGTGGGGACTGTATAGAAAAGGCATTGTCTCCCCTCTGACTGCTGTCACGGGCCAGCCCCCAGCTCCCAATCTTTTCGTCTTTCCTCAGTCCTAATGAACAGGATTGTACATGTCAGAAAGCCACTTTCAATATAGCTCGATTGGAAATCGCTCCTCGGAAGGGGCCTCGGAGCAGGTTACCATGGAGACGAGAAGGCTAAACAGGGCTGTGTGTCTGACCTCCAGCAAGGCTGATTTCTCCAAATGATGGTGGAGGTCAGGGGGGCCTCTGGAGAAGCTCAAGCGGCTGTTTTGTCCTCCTATCTGGCCTGTGGATAAGTGGAGAATTAGTGCTGCCAAACGAGGCGGTCCATTAACCTTTGGCAGCCTCTTCACTGGCATCCCAGTGATTGCCAGTGCTGTGGAGGGGCTGGAGCCCGAGGGGCATCACTGGTGTGGGGATGCCCTTTAGCAATGCAGAAGCCAGACTCCCAGATGGATCCCGAGAGGGGGCCGTGCTAACTGGCCACATCCTCATTGACACTCGAAAGGCTGTGCCCCCGTCGGATCCCCAGGCTCAGACTAACTACGGGAAAGATGTTGTCAGAGCATCTCACCACTTGTCAGTGATCGCCACCACAGACGTTGCCCTAGGGTTCTGAGGTTTGTCGAACATTTTTACATACGTGCAGAGCTGTAATTAGAACAGGATGACTTCCTTTGCGTTTTTTTTTTTCCCTCAGTGCCCGGCATATTAACTCTGATTTCAGTGAGGTGGAGAATTCCATGAGTTCCCACAGGCCAGTGTACCACACCCACCAGTGATCACTTTGGATGGGGCGTTTCTGTCAGAGGACAGTGTGATGGGGAATGGAGCAGGCTTTGACCCCCCCAGCTTCCTCACCAGGCCTCAGGCTACCATTCCTAAATCATTCCCAAACCAGATCAGCTCCACTCTGGACATCCTCCTTAACTCTGCCCTGGAAATCTTACTTTGCTCAGGAGACCCAAAGTTCTGCTAGCTGAGCTCTGGCATGATCCGGCTTCCATGTCACTTTCCAGTCATTTCAAAAGCACTCAACATCTGCATACCTCATACTTCTCAATGTGCTGCCTTCCTAATTAGAATGTGAGCTCTACAGAGGTAAGCCCTCCCACTTGCTTAAACGTATTTGTAGCCCTAGAAGTTAGTACAGTGCCTAACACTGAGCAAACAACTAATAAATCATTATTCATTCATCGTATCGCCAGTTCAAGGGAAGCACCTAGTTCATAAACATTTAGGTGCCTGCCACATTGCACTAACATTGGGGACCAGAGAGAAGTAAGAGACAGTCCCTGACCTCAGGGAGCTCACAATCTAAGAGTAACTGGTAGAACACAGAGAAAGCTGGCCTCAGAGTGGGGGGGGGGGGGTGGATTCTGCCCACCCTGGACATTCACTAGTGCCCCAGGCAACAAAGATTGGGAGAGCTGGTGCTGATCTGGATTGCTTGAGGGAACCCTTATATTTGTGAGATCTCCTGTCCATCCTTAAGAGAGAGACAGAGAAAAGGGGGGGGGGGGGGGGGGTTGGGAGGGGGGAGAGAGACAGAGACAGCTGGCCAGCACCCTGCGGTGCATACAGTAGGCAGTTAAAAAGAGCTGGTTGATTGGATTCCATTCAACTGAACTCTGAGCTGCTGTCTAGCTCTGAACTGGTGTGTGTGCTTTAAATCCCCTCCATCCCTCCCCCATCCCCATTATCTTATTTAATCTTGAATCTTGCCCGACATTAACTTCTCCTGCTTTATCTGAATATTTATTGCATTGGAAGAACTGAGCCCTAAGCCCTTTCCCAGGCTCTAATCCTCTGATCCTAGCAGAGCTTGAAGGCTAAAGGCAGGCAATAACACAAGTTCACAAGTAACTAATGACATTTTTAACATGCTAAGTACTCAGGAAAGGCTCCAGCAGACTGGCCCAAACCTAGGTCTCGATGGATAAGAACTTGGATTAATTCGATGTCCAGGAGCAGGGAATTCAGAAGCAAGCTGGCTAGCTTGCTATTGGCCCTCTCCACCTGTGGCACACGGGGCCCTCGGCTCCTCACCCTTCCCTGCACAGATCCAAGGCTTCAGAGACATTCCCTGCTCCTTGTAGAGGAATTCTTGCATCTGCACGTGCCTTCCTTCACAGCCTCCCACGCGTGCTCTAAGCTCTTGCCCTCTCTGCTTGTTAGTTAGGAGGAAGTGCTGCTGGCTTCCTCGTCGCCAGGCACATCCTCAGGGGCACTCCTTTGGTGCCCACTGAGGTCCTTCCAACTCTTTCATTCTCTGACTCTGATAACTGCTTAGATTTTACCTCCGCATATGGATGGCAAACTCTCTGAGGGCAAAAACCATGGTTTGTATTTCTTCACATCAGGAAAGCCCAGCACAAAAGACAGAACGATAATGGCCATTTCTACAGAGTTTTAATGTTTGCTTATACATTATCTCGTTTGGGCTCAATTTTCTATGGGCATTACCAACCCCATTTTACAGACAAAAACAATGAGGTTGTCCAGGGTCACACTGTTGATATATATATATCAAAAGGTGGGATTTGAACCTGGGCCTTCTTGAGTCCAAGCTATATCCATTATGCCATGCTGCCTTACAGACAAGTATCCCCTAATCCCCATGTGTGATCACTGGCAGGTCACTGCCCAGTTTCCTCACCTATAAAGTGAAGGGACAAGAGAAGGTAATCTCCTTGGAGGCAGGAAATGTTTGGGTCTCATGGGGTGTGTCCAGGACATCACTCAGAGGGTAGTAGATGCACTGAGTCCTAAGAAGCTTGTTTTCATTAAGAGGATAAATTTGTAATTAGTTTTATTAATTTTTCATGCAAACAGATGCTTCTGAAGTACTTAGAAAGGCCTGTTTAATATTTCAAGCTTTATAGACTGTGATCTTTTTAGCAGTTTAATATTACAATATAAGAGGAATTGATTTTCCTAGGAAAGGCAAACCTTTGAAACTTCTTCAAATTATTACAAATTCTAATGGGTGGAGTCTGAATTAATGGCATTTTAGGGGCTTTTGATAATTATCTGACCTTTTGAGTTAAGGATTCCCATTCGATAACTTCTTGAAATTAATATCATCACACTTCATAATCTTTCTACTGAAGCTGAAACAAAATCACGTAGATATGAGTTGTCCACAGCTTACGTTGAAACCAGACCTTTGTCTGTTTAATTTGGAAATGATGTGATAGAGCTCTCTGAAACTGAGCATTTCAATCTTCCATTTTCTTACTTATTCCCAGCACGTACTACAAAGCTTAGTAGAATCAAGAGTGAATTTTAAACCCATTTTTGGTTTGTTTTCTTAAGATTTCAACTGTTGTCGCTCCAAAAGTCTGGCTGGATTTAAAATCTTAACATTTCTTAAACCTGTCGTTCTATGTGAAGCATCAGCTCTGGGATTCACTCTCTCCTAACACAGACTGAGTACCCAGAGGACAGCTAGCTACTCCTTCCCCCCTCATGGTTCTAGGAGTCAGTCATCCAGAGAATCTACAGATAATTTTCTAGTACTTTGGCTGATGAGCCCCTATCTAGTGTGTTCCCCAATAGCACTTAACCAGTCAACATCAATTAGCTTTTGCAAAGGGTATTTTCTTTTCTTCTTTTTTCTTTTTTTGCTTTTTGGAGGGAGAAGGCAAGGCAGTTGGGGTTAAGTGACTTGTCCAAGGTCACACAGCTAGTAAGTGTTAAGTGTCTGAGGCTGGATTTGAACTCAGGTCCTCCTGATTCGAAGGCCAGTGTTCTGTTCACTGCGCTACCTAGCTGCCCCTACAAAGAGTATTTTCTAAAAATTTTCTAAAAACATCCATCCCCCTAAACTAGGGACACAGCATCCCCCTACTCAGCCACATGGCCCCAAGAGAGTAGAGTCAAACTTAAGTGATTGCTACAACCCCCAAAAAAACATGGGGGAGTGGTACTTCCTTCTATGGGGAATCCTTTTTTGCTTTCAAGGAATCTCTCAAAGGATCACTGCTGAGTGTGGGATAGCCAGTGGTTGAATCACCGCCTAGCTTGTAGGACACAAAGTCTCTGTTGTAGGGTCAGTTCGCTATTAGGGTGAGGTCACTCAAGGCTAGTTATTTGTTAGACACTGCTACTGCTAATTTCTGCTGCTGAGGGGACCTTTGTTGGCCTTCTGACCTGCTAAATAAAGCTCCCAAGGCTGTTCATCTCTGATACACATTCATCATAGATCAGGAAAGAAAAGCCACAGCATGACAAAGGAAATGATGGAGTGATGCCTTCATGGCCACAGCATGCGGGGCGCGAGGGGGGGCCCACACAGCACTTCTTACCTGAACGGTCGAGCCAATGTTTTTAGAAGTTTCATTCCCATGCAGTAAGCCACCAGGAGACAATCCCAGAGGAGGGGGGAAGCTTGTGTCCCTCACACATTGCTGGAAGCATGCTGGTCAAGCCCAGGCACTGACAACAGGCAGATGCCATTGTGCCTGGGGACTGGGTTCTCAGAGGCAGCAAAGGACCTCGATCCAGGGAGAGCTGAGTGCAGATCTGGCCTCACTCACTGGTTGTGTGACCCCAGGGCAAGTCGCTTCCCCAAAATGGGGACAATAAAGCACCGGGGCTGTAGTGAGGACCAAAGGAGTAACATTTGGCATGCATCTCGCAAACATTAAAATGCTACAGAAATCACCATCGTCAGTTCTCGATGACACTTGAGTCAAGTGAAGTAATGCATGTGGAGCATTTTGCAAACAAAGCACCACATTAATATGTTACTAATGTTTTGTTGTTATTTAAGTGAATTGGACTAAAATTTTAATTTTTAATCAAAATTTTTAAAATTTTGAATCTTGAAGGTCCTTTCCAGCCCTGTTCCTTTCATCTTGCTGCTATGCTAGTATGATTATTATTCACAGAGGGGTTTTTTATCTTATCCTAGAATCAAGAGGGAGCTGTAGAAGTTTCATGAGCCAGAGAGTGACATGATCACACCTATACTTTAGAAAAATGCTTTGGCCCCTGGTGAAGGATAGACTGAAGAAGGGAGAGATAGGGATAGGTGCAAGAGGTAGAATTAATCAGACCTAGCAAATGTTTGTTATTCTTACTGTTAATAATAATTAATGACAACAATAGTCACTGGCATTTCTAGCTTTAAGATTTACAAAGCACTTTACAAATAATATTTGATTTTATCCTTACAACAACCCTGGGAGGAGCTATTATTATCCTCATTTTACAGATGAGGAAACTGAGATAAACAGGTTAAATGACTTGCTCAGGGTCATATGGCTAGTGTCAGGAGCAGGATTCAGATTCGGGTCTTCCTAACTCCAGGTCTGGCTAGCTACCTACTGGGCTACCTGGATTGGATAGGCAGAGGGGGTGTGAGCTTGGTGTCATACCCGCTCCAGTCAGGAATCAGAGCCGGACATTAGTGAAGGAGGAAGGGCAAAGGCTGCCTGAGATTTGGAATAACCCCTTCTTCCTGTGGCGGAAGTTTGAAGGTGAGCTCCTGCTGGCCCCAGGTTTCCCAGCTCCGCTCACCCTGGACTACATGGGTTACCACCAGTACATAGAAGAAGCACTTCCTCCTGAAAGCCCAGCATTGTACGGCCTCCATCCCAACGCCGAAATTGGCTTCCTGACTGTGACTTCAAACACCCTCTTTGGAGTCCTGCTGGAGATGCAGCCCAGGAATCTTCTGATCAATGAAGAGCTGGCCCAGTCCACAGAGGAAAAGGTACAAATCTCACTCCTGCCTTCACTATCTGTGAGGGTTTGCATGTGTCCCTTCTAGAAAAGGAAACAGAAAACCACTCCAGAATCCCCAAATGTGAGCCAGCTTCCCCAAGACCCAGTCATGCCAGGCCCGCCATTTTCTGATAAAGATCACTACATAGGAGATAACAGAAATGCATTAGAGTTTAGCAAGCCCTTGGACAAAGTCTCCAGGGCTCCACACTATCATGACTCTTGACCCTTCCCAGCCTTCTAGCAAGTAAAATTTGAATCCAGGCTCTCCTGCCTCAGTACCCAGCACTGACTGCTGGGCAGCACTCACTACCCTCCCCCACAAGGCCCTGATCCCGGGGAGGATCAAGCTGTGTGCTCAGGAACTCGCTGTTTCTGATTTAAGGTTAAGACTATTCTGGATGACATCTTGGAGAAGCTTCCTGAAGAGTTTGACATGGCAGAGATCATGCATAAAAGCCCACTGCGCAGCCCCTACGTCCTTGTGTGTTTCCAAGAGTGTGAGCGGATGAACCTTCTCCTGAGAGAGATCCGTGGGTCTCTGCAGCAGCTGGACCTCAGCCTGAAGGTAAGCAGAGGGCCAAGTCTTGGATGGGCCTGGCCATCCAGGGCCCTCTCACCAGGCTGCTCCCTTCTCTCCCCCACCGCAGGGTGAGCTCATGCTATCTCCCGACATGGAAGCCTGGCAGACTGCGCTGAATCATGACACCGTGCCCAATGCCTGGCTCCGGCTGGCCTATCCGTCCACCTATGGCCTTGCCCAGTGGTGAGTGGCCCCAGGGTCCGCCTGCACGGCCCAGATGCACCCAGCTTTGCATCCCCTTCCCATCCATTCAGAATTCCAAGGGGGTGAGCCCAGAGGACAAAGGATATCTCTCCACCAAAAAGGTGATGCCCTTCAGATGCCAACCACAACATCCCTTTCTGGACACGACCAATGGGGGAGTTTGTCTTGTGGGACTTTGCTGTTTTATTTTATTTTTATTTTTTAATTCAGTTCTCACGGGGGGTGGGGAAGGGCAGGAAAAAAGAGATAATCAATGATTATACAAATTTTTTTAAAAGAAAACAAACAGTGGTGGCTTAAATTTGGGAAGAAGCAGGTCAGATACCTGCTGGGTGACCATGATGGCTTCCCTTTATATTCCCTTAGTCTTTTCTTAATGATTGACAAAAGCAAGAGATGCCTTTCCTTGGGCATTCTGATGGTCTCTTCTGAACCCCTGCTGGCCAGCCTAGACCAACCCTCTCACCTCATAAGATGAGGAAACAGGGCCCCGAAAGGTTGAGACTTACCCAAAGCCACCAAGTACTTAAGTGGCAGAGGGAAGATTTTAACTCAGATCTTCCAATTGCCCATCTATCCAGGTGTCCTTCTATGAATGTGGTGACATCTTGGGCCCTGCCCTGGGTTTCTTCAGCTATAAAATTGGCCGGGGGGGTGGGGAATGGCGGGCGTGTGTGTGAGGGGGGAGGCTTCAATCTCAAAGGCCCTAAATCCCAGCTCTAACCCTGGTGATCAGCCTGTTAAACCAACAGCCTTCCATGCTGGATGTTTTTCCTAGTGACCCGTCCTGGCTTCTCTAAGCACGATGTTAATTCTCGACACTTAAACTGCTTTAATTTAAACTCCATCATCTGGGGCCTCCTTTTTGCCATGAGCTGGATTCAGTGGCCACTGCTGTCCCTCCCCTTTCACATTCGATGGCCTCACAACCACCTGGTGAGAAGGGCACCGAGGATTTTATCCCCCACTCTGACGAGGAAACAGCCTCCTAGGCAGGGGCTCCCAGCTAACAGGCTTCAGAGGTGGATCTGAACCCTGGCCTGCCTCTTTAGTGACACAAACCCGGCTGGGGTTGAGTGGACGCTTGGGGGAGGGTGGCCAGAGAGCCCGAGCCTCCCCCTCTAGGCAAAGGGGAGGAGACGATGCCCTCTCCAGGAGGCCCGACAGCGGGCAGCTTTGCAACCTCAAAGCCCCACACAAATGCTACCAGCTCTTGCTCCTCCCCAGGGAGCCTGGTTCAAAGGGCTTCTTCCACTAGGGAGAGCAACCTTGGAAATACCCAGAGTTAAAACTGGCCATCTACTGACTGCCCCTACGCTCGGTGCCTCACAAACAGCCCCCTGGGGTGCTAACAGTGCTGCCCACTTAGGCTGCCCTCCAAGGAGCCCAGAGTCCCACTGAGGCCTTAAGAGCTTCTACAGGAAAAGGCAGTTTTGTTTCTTTCTCTTCTAAGCTATTAAAGCATTAAACTGCACCAAGGCCTTGGGGACCTACACCCTCTGCTTCATAAGGTGTTTTTAAACAGATGCAGAAAGGAGTCTACAAAAAGGGTCAGGTCCTGGGACTGCAGGGATAATGTCTGAAGGTTCCTCAGTGGCAGTCTAGCCCACCCCTCTCGTTTTACAGAGGATAAAACTGAGGCCTGGCAAGATGAAGGCTTTCCCAACAACCTGCTCACTCTGCAGTTAAGGACGGCAAGACCCAAAGGCTGACCGGCCCAAGGTCCCATAGAGGAGGCATCAGAGATGGGCTGTAGGAAAGCTAACAGCCTCAGCAGAGAACTTTGACCAAAGCTACCAGTTAAACAATTATTAAAATAAAAGGAAAAGTGAGTCTCCTTGGAAATCTCATGGGACTGCTACAGCCCCTGCTGGGAGTCAAACCCACCACTTACAGACAAGGGTGCATTAATCAAGGCATAAGGCCATACTTAAAGAAAGAAGATAACTTTAATAACCCAAATGTAAACAGAAGCACAATTCACTGAGGGGACGCTTTTTCCTAGTAGCAGCCTGTCTTGTCATTAGCCTCTCTAATCCTAATTCACTTGTGGATTTGTCTTTTTATTTAACTAAAACCTCACCACCCAAACTTCTCAAATTCCTATTCTCTGGAAGGACAGACTGACCAACTGAGTCCAAGCTGTTTTTTTTTTTCTCCAAGGCTGGGGGGAGAGAAGCCAATTTGGGAAACGTATACAACCCCAGGTTCCCAGAATTATGGGCACAGTCTCGGGAGGAAGCCACCAGTCTTTTTTCCCAGTGGATTAACCTTCAGCTCCAGGTTAACCCTTAAGTGTTTGCAGGAGTTGAGGGTGAAGGTTGCAGGAATCTCATGCTCTTTCCAGATTCACCTGTGAATTTGCAAAAACCCTCCACAACCAACTGGAACCTACTAAGAATGCGCTGGGCTTTCTCCTCTTCTCTCCCCTCAGGTTCAGTGACCTGCTCCTGAGGTGCCGAGAGCTCGACACCTGGACCCAAGACCTGGTCATGCCGGCTGTGGTATGGCTCTCTGGATTCTTTAACCCACAGTCCTTCCTGACAGGTAGGGCCAGGGCTCTGAGCCTGGCACTAGGGTGTCCCTGTATACGTCCCACACCAGAGGGGAGCATACCTTTCCAGCTCTTCCCTCCCAAGGTGCCCAGACGGTGCTTCCATGCTGAGGTCCCGCCTGTGAACCAAGGGGAGCCACTGCCCAGAAGCACTTTTCTGACCCCATTTGTTTTCCCCTCTGAAGCTGTGATGCAGAGCACGGCTCGGAAGAATGAGTGGCCGCTGGATAAGATGTGCCTGACTGTAGACGTGACCAAGAAGACCAAGGAAGACTACGGCCACCCCCCGAGGGAAGGAGCGTACCTCCACGGGCTCTTCATGGAAGGTATTATACAGCAGGGGCCACCCTCCCATCTTACAGATGGGCAAACTGAAGTCTATAGAAAGGAGATGACTTGCTCCAAGTCTCCAAGATAGTTAGGTGGCAATGCCTGGATTTGAACACACATCTTTTGACCCCAAGTCTAGGACCCTTTCTGCTGTAACACATGGCTCACCAGCAATGCTGCACACCTGGCCAGAAGCCCACCTAGGGTCCATAACCAAGCACTGGCACAAACTATTCCATCTGTCCCTTTATGAGAAGCCTTTGAATTAGAGAGACCTGGGTTCAAATTTAGGCAGTGACACAAAAGCCATCAGTTCTGTGCCTGTAGAGGGGAAGGAATTTCCTGAAATAATGAAATCACAGGACAAAACCTGAAATGTCTGTCTCAAATACAGTGGGGGTCAGAAAACCTACTTCCTTCCATCTCTGACCCAGAGGAAAGCTGCTTCACCTGGGGTCCATGAACATGTCTGATTAAACACTAACCAATTCCAATGTAAGGTTTCAAATGCAAGCCTGTGTTCTGAGAAGGTCCCTAAGGTTAAGAATCTTTGTGCCAGAAGGAATCACAGGTTTATAAATTCTGCCTCGGAGACCGTAAGTCTACTCCCCCATCCCCATTTCACAGATGAGGAAACTGAGGGCACATGGTAGTCTGGGGTGGGATTTTAATTCAGGTCTCACGCCAAGTCCCAGGCCTAGTTCTCTGGAGGTCTCCTGCAGCCCCTTCCTTTTGTAGGTAAGGAATGGAGAGCTTGGGGCTTTGCACCTAAATGTGCCCAAGGAGACCCCAAACTCCAGGGAGTTTATGCTGGGTCATGGGGCATCACTCTTCTATGGGTGCTCCAAAAGCACAGGTACTGACAGCTCTTCTCCTGCCTAAGGCCACCCCCTGGTGGACATGCTCATTCACAGCAACGTGACCAAAGGTGGCAGCCCATCTCAGAAGCAGCAGGTTGGAATCCTGGCTCCCGAAGGAGCTCGGTAACACACCCAAGTTAGATTTCTGGGGAGCACCCCTTTGTGCCTCAGTTTCCTGACCTGTAAATCAGGAGGCTGGGCAAGATGAACACTCAAGAAAGGGTTCTGAGATCAGGAGACCTTGGTGTCACTGGCTTCCTCAGTTTCGCCTGGCATAAAACGAGGCTGGGTGCAGCATTTCATTAATGATCTGAAGCTTCCCTAGGCTTAAGACACGCAGTCAGATTCAGTTTTCTGGGTCCTCCCTAGCCTCGGGATGTTGAGGCAAGCCTAGGAAGCCCCTCATTTTAGCCTCGTTAACTCCCCAGCATCGAGCAGGAATACAGGACTTGGAGTGAGGAGCTCCGGGTTCAGATCCTGACTGTGCAAACGTGGGATTTCCCTCGCCCTCCCTACCGGAGCTCTCACCTCTAGAGTTCCTTTTCCATCCTCTTGGAGCCAGTGGGGCCTTCTCTCTCCCAAGGTTACTGTGGAAGGTCACAGCTGGCAAACCCAGAGTGAAGACCCTTCCCTCCCTCGCTCTTAATTCCAATCACTTACCACTTCATGACGGGTGTGCTCCCACTTAACCCCAAAGAAATCACTGGGCCAAAAAAATGATCATAACTGTAACTTTTATTGCATCCAACTGTGTAATCTGCAGTGGGCCCAAGACACATTCCATACAGCAGTCACATACAGCTGCTCTCTGCCCTAGGCGCTCGGTGGGACGTCCAGGCTGGAACCATTGTAGAAGCCCGCCTCAAGGAGCTGACCTCTCTGATGCCCGTCATCTTTGTCAAAGCCATTCCAGTGGACAGACAGGAAACAAAGCACACCTACGAGTGCCCCGTGTACAAAACTCAAGCCAGGGGGCCCACCTATGTGTGGACCTTCCGGCTAAAGAGCCAAGAGAAGACAGCCAAGTGGGTGCTGGCTGGGGTGGCCCTGCTCTTGTCTGTGTAAAAGGGAGATGCTCGCTGAAAGCCACCCCAGGCCTTCTCCCCATCATCTACATCTTGTATCACTCGGCCTTTCAGATTCACCCAAAGGTGGTGTTCAAGGGTCTTCACTTTCACCTCTCACACAGAAATTACAGAGGATGTGACATTTCCCCCAACCCCAAGAAAAGGAAAAGGCAGGAAAAGGAAGAGACATGTAAGTAAACCCAAGCAGGAACCCCTAAGCCACAGGCCACGCTCTCCCTGCTTCCAGTTCCCCTGAGGGTATACCTCTCCTGTGGCTAAAACAAAGTGTCTCCAACGCCAGCAACAAAAAATTAAGCACGGTATCCCTTACACAATTTACCAATGCAATCAAAACACAAGGTCTGAAAGCATCCCGTCCAAGTGGGATGGCATCAAATAAAAGTTTTCATTTGGGAAGGGGGAGGGAACCTGCCAGGCATGTTTTTCTACAAGCAAACTAGGACTCAATCTTTGATGAAAATAAAACTCTATTTTCAAGTTCTTACAAGTAATTGCACTTTGTAATAAAGGGGAAAGAAAAAAATAGCCCAGATTCTACATCTCAAAGGCGTCAGGCCAAGGCACGAGGCTGTAGGGAAACATGCTTGGCTAACCTCGGGCCCAAGGCAGTCGTCTTTGTCGGGGGTTTATTTGGGGCACAATAGATACCTGAGCATTTCCTCCCCGGGACGGGAGTGGCTCATCAAGTTTTCCCCTTGTAAACTTAACCTGAAAGATACCTAGATCATTATTCTCACTGTGCTTTTCATGTACTAGGTGCTTACTGTAGGGTACATACAATGCACAGACCCCTTCACAAAGACAACTGCTTTCCTGAGAAACTTTTTTTAGGAACATGGATTAAACCATCACAAATCGCACACAGGAAGGTGCAAAACTGCTGAGCTCCCTGTACAAATAAACCATCCCAAGAATAGGTCACATCTGAAGCGCCAATCAGGGAAAGGGGGGGTCTTCCCAGGAAGCACCCCTGTTCAGGTGGCGGGATGTTTTCTCCTGCCTCTTAGTGGTCTTCAACCAGCTGTTTCTGTATGCTGAGAAACAGAGATGGGAAAAAGATACTGTTAACTATAAATCTATATACTATGTCTGTAGTGTACCCATGCCATAAATAAATAAGCTACTGCAATGAAAGTGCCCACTCACGTTATGAAATGATGTGCTCAATAAAACAAACACCCCCAACATTATTCAGAGGTCACCATCTGGCCCCTTTCTCCCTGCAGAGGTCCTCAGAGGAATGTGGAAAGTGTCCCAAAAATCTTAGGGCAGTCTTGACCTTACCCATGCAGGAAGCCTTGGGGACAGGCTGCCTAACACACACACGCACACATACACACACAGCCCCCCTCTCTCTCCCAGGACTGGATGTAAGCTTTGCGCCTCCGAGTTTAACCAGGCCAGAAAGGCAAACCCACCTTTCTAGGTATTCTTTCACGTTGCTGTAGCCATAAAATTTTGCCAGGTGGATGAGGATCCCGGTTGCACAGCGGCCATCACGCCTCCGACAGTAACTACAGTTGCAAATCCCGCGGCAGGGAGGGCACATCCAGTCCTGGGAGAGAGAGGGGGGCGATCACCGACTTTTGGGTTCCACGTGGTCATTTGGGGCCAAGCTGGATGCCAGGGGCATTACTATCGCCATTTTACACATGAGGAAGCCGGCCCAGGGTCCTAGAGCTTGGAGCTGGCGTCTAGACACAGGTCAGTATGCTTATGGCCGAGAGGGCCGGGATGAAAGAATGCCAAGAGATGCATGGGCACAGCGGTCAGGCCAAGAGCCACCCCTTGGGGCAAATGAGCTAGCTGTAAGGAGAGGGCTAAAGCCTGCAGTCACTAATGGGGTCAGGAGACGGTTCCAATCCTGAATCGGCCACTTACCTTCTGGGAGACCTGACCTGAAGCTTCCCATCTCTGGGTCTCAGATTCCCAGGGGAATAATCATAGCCACTTCCCAGGATGGTTGTGAAGATCAAATGAGATAATATTCAAAAGACACTTTGCAAGCATTAAAGAGCTATATAAATGCCACTTATTAGTAGCAGTACAACCTTGTGAGGCAGGTGCCACATTGTTCCCATTTCGCAGATGAGAATACTGAGGCCAACAGCAGTTTAGTGACTTGCCAGGGTCACACAGCTACCAAGTGTCTGGGGCCAGATATAAACTTGGGTCTTCCTAGCTCCCGGTCCAATGTTCTATCCACTAGGGTACTTGGTGTGTGTCAGCTATTATTATTGATAAATATCAAATGATATAATATTATTAATAATCACTGATAGTATCCTTCCTGTTATTGGAAGGCCCCTGGTGAGTGGGTAGCCTCTTCTGCTGCTATTACAAAGCTTCCTTCACCCAGTCCCCATCCTGCCAAGGACAGGGCTCTGACCATCCATCAGTCTAGGAGCCTTCCCCTGCTTTCTCTCCTGACATCCCAAGGAAGCCACTGGAGAGCCTCTACTCCCCATGAACTTCTCTCTTGCTCGAGGATGATGAGGAGTCCAGCCTCCTTCCCCACTCATTCATTTCCCTGTCAAGCTCTGCAAGCTATTCTGTTCATCCTTTTTCAGGATGCATCACAGCTTACTTCCTGACATGAAACATAAATCTGACAATATGAATGAAGGGCTGGTTGGGAGCTCTGCCCACAGCTTTTCAAAAGATGATTTCCTCCTCATTCTAACAGCTCACTATATTCTTAAAGCCCTTTAAACTCTACAAAGAGCTTTGTAGACATTTAATCTTCAAAACAACACTGTTGAGTTATGATATATCCATATTACAGATGTGGAAATTGAGGCTCAGATTGAGTGAATTATCCAGGGTCAAACAGCTAGTGAGAGCTAGAGGCAAGATTCAAACCCAGGTTTTCCTGACTCCATTTCCAACACTTTAACTATTATATGCCTCTCATATTATTACTGTTGTATGATATATATGTTATTATGTAATGTTATATTTATACATTTCTCTTCAATAATAAGAGAAACAAAAAGAAATAATTTCCTACCGGGTCCAAGAGAGCTGATCTTACATCTTCCCCATAACGATTGCGGAGGCACGGGCCACAGAATTGCCCTCTCACTCCCCCACAGTCCAGGTTCCGACACACTGTCTTAGTATCAATAGTTTTCTGTCGGCATTGATGGCACGTATTACCCTAAAGAGTGGAAGACAGTAATGGAGGCATAAACCTTTAAAATGTGTCTGTGTGACAAAATAGCTTGTACAATGACATCTATTACCTGCCACCACTGCCTCTCATCAAGAACCTAGCAACTGAACCTGGCTAGCATCCACTAGGTGTCTCTCATACATGAATGAGCTCATTCTTCCCCCTTAAATAAAACCTGGCAGACATTGTCTTTTGCCTCCTTTTGTATCCTCAGAACTTAGTACGATGTATGTACTTAATATCTAATGATCGACTGAAATCATCTTTCATGTTTGTAGATGAAGTGAGCCAACAAGGAAGGCAGTCTAGAAAAGGCACTGGCCCTAAATTCACAAGATTCCACATCTGCCTTGGGTACTTAACGAAGGCAAGACAATTCACTTCTATTAGGGAAGAGTGAACTAGATGGCCCCAGAGGCCCCTTCCAGCTCTAAATCTATCATCCCAAGAATGCTGAGCTCACTCCCTGTTACTGTCCTGCAGGGCTGCTTTTCCTCAAGCCCCTTTTACATCTTAGCTCAAATGCCACCTATGTATCAGGTCTTCTCAGATGGCACCCCATCCTCTTGCAAACTGTTCATGCCTTCCACTAAAATCTTTGCATACATTTTTTTATTTGTGTACATGTTTTTCCACCAAATAGGCAGGTATGTTGCCTGAGGGCAGGAACTAACTTGTATTTCTCTTTTATATCTCTGGCACCAAACACAGTGCCTAACACATTGAGTAAAGAAGCCCAAAACACAAGTCCCCAAAGTAGAAAACCTATCCAGACTGCAGCAATACAGGACCCATTTCTCTTCCTCTAAAAAGTTATCTTATTGTGAGTTGGGATGATTTATCCCCCAGTTTCATCCCCTCTCTCTGGACCCTGATGCAAGTTAACTTGCAAAAGAGGATTCCAAATACCAATTCCCCTGCATGGCAAATATGGGAAGAATCTCATATTAAATATTATTTTTGGATAATGAAGTCCTTACCAGAACTTTGTCATAGATTTTATCTCTAACAGTTATAGCGATATTTTCTAAGTCATCTTCAGTGATTTCATCCACTCGCCGGAAAGAAGACAGACGCCGTTTTCTATATACACGGCATTTACCCTAGAAAACAATCGGACACATCAGATCTCTCTAACAGAGAAGCAGGCAAGGGCTTTAAAAACACAACCTACCCCAGTTGTATTCTGCAGCTTCTATCTATATACTGATGGTCAGAAAGAGATAGAAAACAAACCTGCAAAGCTTAAATCGTCTACCAGTTCACCCAGGTGTCAGAACCAGAGCAAGGGGGCACTGGGAGTCAGAGGACTTTTCCTCTGAGGCAGCCACGTGGCACAGAACACTGGGCCTGGGGTTAGCAAAAGCCAAGTTCAAATCTAGCCTCAGATGTTTTCTAGCTGGGTGACACAGACAAATCTTAACCTAGTCTGTAAGATGGAGATAACAGCACCTACCTACCTCATGGGTTATCGTAAGGATCAAATAATATAACATATGTAGAGATCTTTGAAAACCTTAAAGCACTATATAAATGCTAGCTAATTGTCTTCCTCAAATCCTGACTTTTCTTCTTGCAATCTGTGTAACCTCTAGTGAACCATTGCCTTTCTCTAGGCCTCAGTTTCCTAATCTATAAAATGAGAGCACTGGGGAAAAGAGCCCTTTCAGCTCTCAACTCAATTGTATTTCAAGCACAGCTAGCCTTGGACCTCTGGCAAATGCAATGTGCACCAGTAATTAGTTGATATCAAAGGTCTTGGAAACTCCACATCTTTCTTCTTGGCTGTCCGTTCTGTTTTCCACGCAGCTCAGTTTAGATAAAAGACCTAACCACTGAGGTCAGGGATAAGCACCACGGAAGAAAGAAACATACCCCGCTCATTTTCTTCCGTCTCCTGAAAGCACATAGATCTTCTTCAAAGTTTGTGGACACTGTAAAGTTTTCCACAGCAAACTTCTCTGGAGGCCGAGCGCTGCGGGTGGGGTTGGTGCGGCGAGTTATCTGTCCCTCTGAAAAAGCCCGCCTCACTGTTTTCTTTTTCTGGAATGGAGAGAAAAAGGGCCCCTGACAGATTGCTTCTGGACACCCCTCAAAAGCCAAGAACTGATTCTGTTAATAGGGGGCAGAAAACAAGACTTCTACTTACGTAAGTTGGGCTCGGTGTCTGAACTGGGAACAGGTCTGGGAGAGAATGCAGTTCTGCCAGCAGCTGAGCGAGCTAAGGCAGAAAAGAAAAAAAGGGTCACTGCTTGTGTCCGCCTTCCCACAAAGCGGGTTCTGTTCGAGATTAGATCCATTTCCCAGGCCCCCAAAGCACCCAAGGAATACCCAGACTTTTTAGCACTGATTTCTTTACATAACTTGAAAAGGGTGTCACATCTGTCAAACCTCAACAAAGACAATACATCTATTTACAGTGTCCCAATGACAAACATGGTACCAGAAGTATTCATCCCCAGGCTGAAACTGACATATTCCTGAAATTTACACAGGAGTGAAACTGACAGCTAACCCTCTCCTAAGGTTAGTGCAGTACAAAGGATTCTCATGTTTCACAAACCGAGGTCTGCAATGACATCCTTGACTAACCTTCAAACACATCAAAGAAACTCCACTGACTTTTTCTCTGAATGCTGTTTGTTACTTAAGTGTTTATACATGTGTATGTGTATGGATTTTATAATATATGTATCTATGCATATGTACAAAAATGTTAAATATAGCCATGTGCATACAGACATTACACACGTGATATGCACATAAATACCAGATACATGCATAATACATTATATATGTGCACATGACATGTACATGTGGGATACACACACACACACACACACACACAATGTGTCTCTATACACACAAAGACCCACATGTGTTCATTCATTCATTTATTAGAGGGAGAGCATGGAGTGTCCAAACAAGGGGCTGCATCTGACCAGGAAATCCCTACTGAGATAGTTCCTTCCTATCAATGCAGACGTGTAAGGGTAAGAGTCAAGGGTCCCTGGGGCGGCCAGGTGGCTCAGCAAGTAAGAGCACCGGCTCCAGTGTCGGGATGACCTGGATCAAATCTGGGCTCAGATACTCAGCACCACACCCAGAAATAACTGGCCGTGTAACCTTGAGCAAGTTACTTAACCCCGATTGCTTAAAAAAAAAAAAAGAGTCAAGGGTCCTGAGTTCAGATCCTAGCTTTTGACATATTGCTTCTTCCCCTTTCTTGGCCTCAGTTTCAACTGCAAAATGAGGGTGTTGAACCAAATGACGTCTAAAGCCACTTTTGTCACTAAAATCTGTGATTCTCTGTAACCTAAGGTATTCAAGGTAGGTCACTGCCAGGGTCCCATGATGAAAATGGACTTGACTTTGCCTACCGTGAAAAAAGCCCAACAGTCTTGGTTTCTCTACCTATAGAGGCTAAAGCACTACCAATGAAACTGAGTCTGTCCAGGGCGGGGGGGGTCTTACCATGGCTTTGTTCTCCTTGATGTTCATGGCCCTTTTGAGCAGAGCATCCGAGTTGGCCTGGCCTACATCCCTGGTGTCGTCCTCAGACTCAGAGGTCGACCCTTCCATGGTTCTCTTTCCTGGTCTACCATTTTTCTTTCTTCTCAAGGTCTTTGGTTTTTCACTCTCATCAAAATGTAAGCTAGAAAAGGATGGCTCAGAAAACCTTTTTTTTATATCTCCTTTATTCTTTGTGGGGAACTGGAAGGCAACCCGAAGACCAAAGCTGCTTCTTCTGGAGGCAGTCTTCGTTTCAACCTCTTCCTCCTCCTCCTCCTCTTCTTCCTCTTCCCTGCCTACAGACCTGTCTCCAGCATCCTCATCACTCATGTCTGACTCTGTGAACTAATAAAGGAAAGGAATAGAAAACCCATCCATTATCTGCCAACAGGAAACAAACACACCTCCAGAAATATTAAGTGGTAAAAAAAATTCCTGTCATAATCACTCAGTAAACATTTATTAAGGGCCTCTGTGCCAAGCACTGAAAATACCAAAAGAGGCAAAAGAGAAGGTCCCTACCCTCAAGAAGCTTACAGTCTAATTGGGGAGACAATGCAGAATAAATATATACAAAGCAAGTTATTATACAAGACATCGAGGAAATAATTAACAGAAGGAAAACCCTGGCATTAGTCAGTGGATGGAATTTGTGAGACTGAAGGAATAACCTCAGTGTTAACTAGCTTCCAAGGACCAAGAAGCCTCCTACGTAATATAGACAAAGCACTGGACAAATGTCAGATATTAAGAGTTTTCTGCAAATTTTATTGCTGGAAAGAAAATACTCATACTTAGAAATGAGCAGTTGGTTCCTTGGTCCCCCTATTGTCCTCTGAGAACTTCAGGAGGTGGATTTCTCAATGAGTGGAAAAATGTACCCCAAAAGGGGGAGGGAGTGGGGAAGCCTGCTAACTGTCTAGTCTGCAGGTCAAGCTGGGTTACAACATTCATTAGAAGACACCACGTTCGATGATGGGGGAGGGCGACGGGGAAGGAAGAGGCATTTTTATAGCATCAGATACTGGATTTTTTTTTTACAAATCTCTAATCTGAAGAAGGTGACAACCACAGGAGGGCAGCCAGGAAAATGAGAGGTCTTAGAAACCATGTTATAGGACTATCTGAAGGAACTGACAGAATTCATCCCTGTACGAGAGAAAACTGAGAGAGCCAGAACACTAACTTTAACAACTAGAGGCTATTACCTCTGAGTAAACGTTGGGAAGGATGTTAGTGAATATCCAGTCCCATCCCCTAATTTTGGGATGAAGAGTCTGGGGTCCAAAGAGACAGAAAGAGGCTGCTTTAAGGCAGACTTAAGTCTCTGCAGCCCCTGGACCTGGTACTTAAGTAAATCCACCTTATACTGGTTAAGTCACTGCATTAAGTTACACAAAGGACAGAACTGAAACTGGGACCCAGGTTCTTCAACTCTTAAGTGGTTTTTAAGACTCTGTCACACTTCTCAAGTCAAATGCACTTTTAAAGTTTCAGAGGGATTTAAAGATGGAAAGTCCAGGGAGGCAGATTTCATGATTCTGCGTAGGAAAATGTCTTTGGGCCACAGCTGGACCAGAAGACTCCCAAGGGTGTGTGTCTCGACATCCTGAGAAGTCCAAAGGGAGGCTGGGTCTGATGGGTAGAGAGTATGAAAAGGAGTCTTTGTTATGGAGAGGCTGGTGGGATGGGCCGGAGGAAACCCTTCATAAAGGTGACCTGTAAATGTGACTTATGGTTATGGGTCTCACTTAAGACCAAAACCAAAAGGTCAAGTTAAATGGGAAGGAAGACTTCCCAAATGGTGGTTTCTCCTTGGACAAGGAAGGTGGTTCACATCTGTCCATCCAGGTAAAGAAACACCAAACCTCTTCAAACTAGACTTCCAACAATTCTTCACACATCTGGCAACAAACCCAAGGAACTTGTTTACCCCAAGCTGGGAGGGGAGAGAAGCAAAAATGGGACAAAAGGAGTTAGAAAAATGTGGATAAATGAATTTCTGAATTAAGAATCTAAGGCGGCCACAGCCCCAAATGCTGCAAGGTGACATTCCAGAAGCACGGAGTAATACATGCACTCCTTGAGGGCAGCAAATGTCATTCGGAGGTCCCTGGCCCTTAAACATAGAGCAGGAATGGACCTCCTACGTCCTTCCCAGTTCTAGGTTTCTGATTCCACGAGCAAACAAAACAACAAAACAATGAAAAGAAACAACTATGAACTGAATTAACACGTCATAAAGGAAGGAACCTCAGAGGCATCCGGTACAAATCCCTTACTCTACAGGCTCAGGGGAGCGGAGTGAGTTCACACTGGTACCAAGGTGCTAAGCTGGGATTTGAATCCAGCTCTTTCAAATCCAAAGACCCACTGCTACTCAATGCTAGGCACCATCCTAGATTGAGACTGCTAATTGATAAGGGATTAGGGGAGGAGTTTAAAAATCAGTTGTAAATAGAGAATGTTTTGCTGGGGAGGAAAAAGTCAGGAAGAAACTAGAACCAGGAAAAATCCTGAAAGTGTTGGATGGGTTAATTACCATTAGCTCTGGGTTCAGCTCGCTCTGGGTAAATCCCTCAAAATCTTCTGTCTCTGAGTCAGTATCCTCAGTGAAAATCCTTCGCAGCTCATCAGTGATGTACTTGGAATGGAACTGCACATCCTAAAACCAGCACATTAAAAAGGAAAAAGAAAGATGTTAAGCTAACCCCACCAAATTCGGACAGTTTTAGTTAAAAAACAAGAACAACAGAGTTTCATTCGAATTCACTTCCTGACAGATTTACAACTTCCTGTGAAATGGGCTAGTCCTGTCAGAGTCTGGAATTTGCTTTTATCAGCATAGATGCAGAACCAAAAAAAACCAAAGGAAAGGAAGAAACTCAATCAGTCTCGAGGCTGACATCCCCTTTCCCACTCCCAGTAACCCTTGGGAGGCCCCCCCTTTAAAGTAGCCTATCTCCAAAGGCTACTGTCACCAGCAGGACATTTCAGGTCAGAAATGACTTATCTCCCTCTTCATCTGCTGCAGCCCAAGTCAAGGGTTTCCTGGTTAGAAAAAGGAAGCCACAGCAATATTCAAGCCTCCAGCCTCTATGGCCTCTGGGAGGTTTCTCTTAGATGTTGAGAGCTTTTAGCTTGGGTCTAAATGGCAGCTTTCTAACACAGACATGGAATTTTTTTCTCCACCCCCCCCCCAAAAAAAAAGTCCAGGAAAAAAAAACTTATCTTATTGACACCTCTCAAGAGGAGGAGGGGAATAGCCGAGATGTACAATGGCGAAATGAGAGTTGGCATCAGAAGACCTTAGTTCAAGTCCTGGTACCTATATGACCTTGGCTCACTGTCCCTTGTCCTCTTTGAGCCTCAATTTCCTCATCTGTTAATTATGTTAGACTAATCTAGAACCATTCCACGGTTGCAATTTAAAGCTGAAAGAGACTAAGAGCCTTTCGGAGACTCCCCCTTTCCTGACCTGCCTAAAAATGACCCCGGATGTCCTAGCGGTATCAGCCTGGCTGAAGGCAGCCAGGATGCCACCTGGGGCTTAGGGACAATGCTCAGGGAGCTGCTGGTGCTGACCTAGCATTTCTTTCCTAAGCTCTATGTTACCTTAGAATGTGCGCCCTCTGAAGGCAGGTACCATTCCATCTCTGTCCTTCTATCCCTGACACCTCTGCACAGCTCCTGGCCCAGAGAAGACATTTAAAAAATGTTTGACTGACCTACTGATGCAGCTGCCTTTTCAAAGCCAGGCACATTTCGCCCAGGCTGACGTCGGCTTCCCACGTTTTCCTGCCAAGTCTGGATCTTGGCACCATACACCTGGGACCTCAGAAATTCTCTAGTCCAACCTCCTCATTTCACAGGAGAGAATCCTGACTGGCCCAAGGCTAATCAGCAAGAGCCAGGCCCTGGGCCCAGGCAGGCCTTTGGCTTCTTCCATTCACAGGAGATGAAAAATGACTCTTGGGTGGCCATATGTGACTCAGTATCCCTACCTTCCCTCCTTCATATTCTGCCCTTAACCAACTGTCATTATGTATTATTTCATACTTAGATAATCTCTGGAGAAAAACAGAGATGAAGAGATAAACCTGCCAAGGAAGCAGGTGCGGGGGAGGATAGGGATGTTTTCAGCCTGGGTCCCTTTGAGCTTAAGAACAGACCCGGTGAATTACTGTGTGCAATTGTAAGGCATCTTCAGTTACTCCATTCCTTGGGCCGTTAATAACCATGGTGCAGTTACCAAGGGAGTAGTTGACAAAAAGGAGGCTATTTGAAAATGCTCAATCTGGCCCAGGTGGGCCCAGTCTGTCAGCAGGCTGAAGGATGCCCCATGCATCAGGGACCCTGCTCCAGCAGCCAACCTGGGCTGCAGGGGGCATGGAGGCCAGAGGGTGCTCCTCTCATACAAGGCATCCTCACTGCCTCTGGGTAGCTGAACAGCCAGCCTGGCCCTCTCAGAGCCCCCAGCTGCCTCTGGTGGGTAATCCTGAAGTCGAGAATGAGCGAAAGCATCTGAATCCAAGAGAGGACAGCGTATCACACCATGAAGGTGGGATGCCCAGAGGTCTGGAAGGGCTATAGCCTTGGTCAGGGCAGCCCTCCACTCCCTCACAAGCAGATGAATTCTGCTTTAAATAGTTACTGCAACTCTTTGTCAGAAGAGAGTCACTGACTGGAAAGGAAATGGGCCAGACTGCATTGAAAGGGCCCTCAGAGGTCACTGAGTCTGAAACTGAGGCCCAGAGCTTGTATCTGAGGTCAGCCACAGCCACTCTAAGGGAGGAACCCTATTCCTGATACCCCTGTTAGAGCTGACCCTTCCAGGTCTCCAGACCCCCAACAAGGGAATGGACAATAACATAGCCTGATACCTCCTGTGATTAGGGAGCCGCAGGGTTGGAATGACATGGAAGCCAACACAGACAATGTAGAAGATACTACACAGGGCAGGGCCAGACTCTGGCCTGGAATGTCCACCTGAGGTCATGGGAGGAATGAAGTTCTGCTCCTGCCTGGACTCAAAGGGCTTATGACCAGCTGAAGAAGCAAGACCACCAGCCAGCGGGAGTTTGAAGATGAGCCCCCCCATTCCACAACCTCCCCCCCAACCAGAGAAACTGACCCACTGGCTAATTAACTGATGATGTGAAAGTATGCAGATGAGAAGAATCAAGGAGACAAGGAGCGTCCCAAGGGCCAAGACTGACCCAGAAGACAGGCAGTTAGCCAGCTGTTGTTGACAAGGAACAACCAACCAGCTATTGGTGCTGCCTGCCCCAGGTCCCCGATTTATTTTGTGCGAAGTAGCACAGAGTAACTGAGAGCTGGCCCCAGAACCAGGAAGACCCGTGTTTAAATTCTGCCTCTGCCCCTTGCTGGCTGTGTGATTCTCACAGTGCCTTAAGCCAATCTCTCAAAGTAAAACCTGGGAGAAAGGGCTGGCATCAGTGACATCATACGTGCGCTGTACAACCTTATCTAAGTACGTGGTGCCTCCCCATAGGACAGAGACTCCTTGAGGGAAGATGCCAGGGCCTCTCTCTCCTTGGATCTCCAGCGCCTGGCCCATGGTCAGTGCTCACGGTCCTATTCTTCTTCAACACCCCACACAGAAGTTGGGGACAATCACTTGGTACAGCCCTCTCCTTTTACAGATGAGGAAAGTATCTGATGAGAAAGGTCACCACCCAACGCAAGATGGCGGTTCTTGCCCAAGTATAGTCTCTTGAAGGGTATGAGGGCCTTGTCCTGTGGACCTCAGTATTCCCTGCCTGCCCTCCCCCTAAGCCTTAAACAAAGCCGGTTTTTGAGGAAGGTTTCTTGGACATCTGAATGAATGGTGAAGTCAGTCCAGGAACTTATTAAACCACCATTCCCGTCAAGCTGGCACGAAACAGTTGGTATATTTTTCAGAGCAACTCAATTCACAAGAAAGAGTCATTTACTCACCTGTCAAGATTGGCCCCGAAATGAGGAACTTGGATTTATGGGGCATAAGTGACTTCTTTTTTTTCAGGCCAAGTGTTGTATTAGGCACATAGTACATAAAAGCCATTTGAGGCTCGGCAGAAGGGCCTGGCAATGAGATTGTTATTATTCCCTAAAAGGAACTCTCAAGCAAAATCCTACACAAGGAGCCACAGTACTGGAAGGAAAACACAGGGCTGGCCACAGGCAACATCCCAACACTTCCACACTGTGCCTCAAAGGGGGTTAGGGAAAGACTCCAGGGCAGGCCCAGAATTTAGGGAGGGACACTCTTACTGAAACACCAACAGTCTGGGATTATGTTAGGCCCCGAGGGCTGCCAGGAAAAATCCCCACTGTTCCACAGAAGATGTTGCTCAGGGAAGATAGGCGATAGACAGGCAGTTTTCTATTGCCCTTTCAAGTCTGAAGCTGAGGTCCCACCCCACAGGCATCTGTGAGCTTTGTTTTCTGATGTGATTCTAAGTTCAACCCAAAGTTGGGGGACACTGGGGCAAAGGAAAAGGGACATATTCAGAGCAATCTCTAATACCTCCCCAGCAGATGATCCCATAGAAATAGAAATACATGCAATGAGAACCAATGATTAAAATTATGGCAGGCCTTATAGGACCCTCAGTAAATAAAGACTAATCACATATAGCAGGATATTCTACTTAATAAGGCAGGGAACAACATTTATATACTTTAGATTTTGATGAGCCTTCCCCTGTGAGATGAGTACCACAAGTATTATTACTGCCCTTGTACAGATAGTGAAAGTGAGATGCAAAAACTCAACTCAATTCAGTGAAGACTTAGTAAGTGCCCACTATGGACAAGGCTACAGAACCACAAAGACTGACTGGTAGGAGGCACAGGTCTTGAGCCCAGCACTCCCAAATTCAGCCCTTGGATCAGCCATCCCAAGCTGCCTCTAACACACAGAATTCGGAGGCCCCAGGCAGCCAACAATGCTTATCTATAATAATCGCATCCAGGTGGGCGTAGGAGAGTTTTAATTTACAAGAGAGTGGGGAATAAGGAAGAGAAGGCAGTCTTACACCATCCTAAGAGCAAACCCTGAGGCAAGAACGCCAGCCCTGAAGCCACATTGGGCTCTGCCCCTCCAGGGGCCTCCCCCTCAAAGGCCTAGCTTGTGTGCTCTACAGATGAATCTTCAAAGGAGACACCCTGTCCAGAGACAAGTCCCTGGACCTCCTCCTTGGCTTGCCTGAGCCTCAGCACAATCTTCTGGGCTACAATCACCACAGTGGGCTGGGTCCTCTCCTTTGACTATGCGGGAGGACCTGAATTACAGCTCAAGGTAGGTTCACGTTCTTGAGGCAGCAATGAGAATGTATTTCATCCTATGAGGTCATTCTCTGAGGGGTGGGGAGTTTCTCAAGAACTCTCCCCCCAAAAAAGATTCAAAAAGCAAAAGCTAAAAGGTTCTCTTGTGTGCTCAAACACATCTCCTTTCACTCTACAATAAAGCAACAGCTCAAAAGAAACAGGAGATGTGCAAACTGAAAGTCATTTCCACTAGCCATGTGACCAAGCTGAGGCAGAACCTTCCAAGGACACACTGATCTGATCAGCCAGTCCCACACTGTGCCCTGACCCAACATAGTGATGTCTTGGTCTTCTTCAACTTCCAAGGACAAGCACCGATGAATGAAGGCCCCTGAAACCAAGCCTCCCATAGCAATGCCCACTCCTTACCTTTTTTCCTGGCTCTGGGGAGTCAAAACTCTCTTCCAGGTACAGTGTTTCCATGGGAACATCATCTCCAAACCCAAAAAAATCTTCCTCATCACTGGGGGCCTCGAAAATGTCAGCTATCTCTTCAGGTATCTGTTGGGGATTCAATAGAGATGGAATGATCGAAGTACTGACTGGTGTGAGCCCCCCCTTTCAACAGCCCCATCAACACATCATTCACTCTAACAAAGATGAATTCGCCAAGAAGAGCCCCACTCCCAAAGGAGGGGTGGGGGGCATCTGATACAACACACACATACCGAGTGCAGTGGCGGGGGGGGGGGGGTGGCAGGGCAGACTTCTGTAAAATTCCAGAGACAAGCCCTTCTTACTGTCACACAGAACAATGAGGCAATCTTCCCATAGAAGCAATTTTCCATTTGCAGGCTAAAAAAAAGACAGCCTAAGAACACACAAGCCTCAGTTTCTGGAAATCTGATTATCTCGGGTTCTGCCTAATTGAATCATGATCTTCCCATTCTGAGGCTTGGTGCTTGGACTCTGGAGTCCCAGAGGGTGTGCTGAAGGCCCTGACCTGGGAGGCAGAGGGCCTGGCCTCTCCTCCTGACTCTGATCTTCCTACCTATGTGACCTGACCAATCCGTCCCAATGGCTGGGCAAGTTTTCTCATCTATATGAAGAGAGGACCGGTCTTGATAACTCCAGACCCAGATGCTGCCTGGTCGCCCCAGGCTAGCGCCTTCCCCCCAAGGCCACCAGGTATCTCCTCTTGTCCCTGGGGGCAGACTTTTTGCTCTTTTCTTTGGATTTCCAGGCTTAACCAAGTGCCTTGGGCAAGGACAAAGTCTTAAATGCTCGAGGACTGATTTCTCAAATCCTTCACTAAAAACACCACCACCTGGGGGGAGGGGGAAAGCTAAGTGCTTTACAAACAGGGTCTTATGTGACCCTCAGAATAACCCTGTGAGGTAGGTGCTGCTATGATCCCCATTTTAAGTTGAAAAAATTGAGGCAAAGGGGATTAAGTGACTTGGCCAGGGTCACACAGCTATTAAGTGTCAGCATTGGAACTCAGGTCTTCTTGACTCCAAGCCCACTGCTCTGTTCACTGAACCTGCCCAAATTAGAGACCAGACAAGTATAAGTTGATTTAGACTTTTGTCCCCTAGTTCAATCTCCCTCCCATTGCAGCCCCTGCTCAAGGTACCATAACTAATACCAGCTGGCTCTGGGAAAGAGGAGCCTCGCTTTATCTGAAGGGCTGTCACAAAGGGCAAGATCTGGAGCTGGCAGGCACATCAGAATCAGAAACCCCTTTGGAGACTCGCTGGCTGGGCGACCCTGGGTTCAACTAACTCTGAGCCTCCATTTTTAGGTCTTTAAAATGAAGGGGCTGGAGGAGATGATGTCCAGGGTCCCTGGCAGCCCGATGTATAACCCCATCATCCCTGTTCAGCTTTGAACTAAGAGATTGGGGAGCCACAGATGGGGGCTGCCAACCTCCCCAATACTCAGGAGCTGTCCAAGGTGGAATGGGCTGCCTCTGGAAGCCGTGGGCAGCTGGGGGGGCGGCATAGTGCATAGAGCGCCAGGCCTGGAGTCAGGAAGACTCATCTTCCTGCATCCTATTACAGCCTCAGACACTTAGTTGTGTGACCTTGGGCAAGTCACTTAACCCTGTTTGCCTCAGTTTCCTCATCTGTAAAATGAGCTGGAGAAGGAAGTGGCAAACCGCTCCCCTGTCTCTGCCAAGAAAAGCCCCAATGGGGCCATGGAGAGTCAGACATGACTGAACAAGGAAACCGTGGACTCCCCTTCCACGGAGGTCTAAACCGAAGGGGATGATGGTGTGGCAGTGCCACAGCCTTAGAATGGAGAGGCCCAGGAGGGACATCTAGGCCACCGCTCTCTTTTTTATAAAGGAGGAAACTGAGGCTCATGGTGGTTGAGTGACGACTGGAAGATTTCTGAGCTCTCCTCCTGGGATTCTGTGATAGTAGGAATAGGGGTGTGGAGCCAAAGGGCACAGATTTGAGTCTATGCTCTGACAGTCCCTTCTCTGGGCAAAAATGCCGAATAAACCTAACCCAAGCCCCCAGAAGGCCCCTCCCAGCTGTCCAGCTAAGACCCCAATGACCTCAGAAGCTACAAGGAAAGGGAGAGCTTTTCCACTCTCCTCTGACACCGTCTGACAGGCTTTCCAGCTGCCAGGATGAAAATCTTCCCCTTCCAGCCCCTGAGAAAGGGTTAAGACCAGCCCATTCCCAGCTTTAATGACTTAATGGAGAGCACCCAGGGGTCTATGAATACCCCTGCTCTTCCTGGGACCCCTGCATTAGCCCGAGTTATTGTGCAGACAGGCTTGCTACTGCTGTGACTGCTGTATGCCCAACTAATTTCTCCTTCTCCAGCTATTACTTCTGAATCTGCACCAGAGGGGCCGTTATGGGGGTAATTACCGATTAGGAACAAAAGGGGAAGAAAATAGACTTTCCCAGTGGAAGGCTTATTTTTTTTTAACTCTCTTTGCATTCTTGGGGTAGGTAGGGGCTCTGATTAAAGTAACTTGTGTGAAGGAACTTCAAAAGGCCTTAAAAATAAAGGGCAGTGTGAGACACCTCCCCCCATTCCAGCCTTGGTTTTTTGAGCCTCTCATTAAAATGTTCAGAAGGCTCCCCACCTCCCCCCCACCAGTCAAGCAAAGGGCTTCATTTAACAAGCAAAGAAGAAGGCAGGATTTGTGTAAGGTAGACAGCCACACTCAAAGAAGACTCACACACAAGACGCCCCCAGCCTGGTCTTGGCACTGAGATCTGTCCTGCTCCCTCCCATTCATCTCCCAAGACAGGATGTTTAGACTCAGTCACTCCTGGGCCTCGAGGATCGGTCTAGACACAGAGCTCAATAGATTCTTGGTCAAGCAGGGGCTGAAGGAGACGGCCATCATGGACTGACCCACTGGAGTCAAGAAGATTAGAGCCCTAAACCGGGAAGGCCATCTAGTCCAACCCCTTCCTTTTACAGAGACCCAGAAGGTGACAGAGGTCAGAACCCAGGTCCTCGGTGCACACCTGCACTTTGCCTTCTCTCCCTCTACCCCCAACAACCCCAATGGTTTGCCCGGTCTTTGTCCTCACCTGCTGCTCTCCAAGCAGACCCCACACACTAGATGAAGGCTCCATCTGCAGCCTATCTTTCATGTGCCCTACCCACCGACACTTCCTTCATGAAGCCTTTTCTGCCTCCCCCTGGGATGTCTGCTTATATATTCTGCACACACCCACAGGCAGACATGTTTTCTACTCACCTTAGAATGTAAGCTTACTGAGGGCAGGCCCTTCTCTCTTTTGTCTTTGTATCCTCGTCCCTAAACACAGTTCTGGGCACACAGGAGGCACTTAATACATGCTTGTAGATTGACTGATGGGCCCTATATCCATTGCACTTTCCCCTATCCCATGATGCCTCTCAGATCGGAGTTCTTTGCCTCAGTTTCCCCATCTGTAAAATGGGGATATTACTCCTTTGTAGAATCTACCTCCATAGAGCTGTTGTGAGCTTTGAATGAAAGAATCCTTAAGGTGTTTTACAAACATACACCTCAGCTATCCCAATGGGGAAATTCTCTCCTCTCTCTGAGGTACGCAGGAATGTGGAAGTCCATCCTATGTCCTACAATGCTTCCTGATGATCAAACCCACAACCAGCTACTCTCTGGTCCCCCAACACCACCCTCATTGAGTTCCTGCTCACTTCTTGGTGCCTTTTGAAAATTCCAAGAGCAAGGACTTCTGGGCTCAATACTGCTGTGACTTATATCTGCCTCTAGGAGAAAATCTCAACTCTTTACCTAGACATTTAGCCTCATCTCAGTCTGGACCTGCTTCCAATTTACTCCAAGCCCATCTGATCAGGCCAAACCAGGCTACTTTCTCTTCCCCCAGCACATGCCCTTTCTCACCACCTTGGTCCAAAATGCTCTCAGAATTCCTAGATTTAAGAGTTGGAAAGGACCTTGATGGTCATCTACTCTAATATTCTCCTTGGAGAGATGAGACCAAGAGAGGGTAAGTGATCTGCCCAAGGTCATGCCCAGAGAAGCAAAGAACTTGAGAGCTGGAGGGACCTGAAAGGCATCCTCTCTGTAAGACACCCACCAAGCACTTGTCCAGGCTCTGCTCAGCCTCTTAGAGTCCTTGGGGACTTCCCTGACCGCCCAGACTCCTTCAAATGATCCCATGACTTCCCTGTTTATTTGCCATGCCCCCCTCGCCCACAGCTGACTATCCATTCCTTGAGGGCAGGGGGGGCTGCCTTTTATCTCTTATCTCAGTTTCTCCAGCTCCTAAGCAGTGCTTGGCACAGGGCAGGGGCTTAAAAAAATGCCTGTTGAATTAAAAAGTCTCATCCCCATTGAATCAAAGCTTATTAAGTGAGGAGTAAAAAGGTCCCAAGTTATTACTAATGCATGGGCAACCAGGAACCTTGGGAACCGGACAGGTCATTGAAGCTATTTATCAGCAACTGCCCAGTGTCAAAAAGACCCTTATGAAAGGCCCTCCCTGGCACATCCTGGAAAGAAGCACCTCGTTAATAGCTTATATTCCCTCATAAATGAAAAATGCCAGCTCTGTCTACACACCCCTGAATGTGCCAGTTCCAAGGTATAGGAAGTGAGTCAGTTCTCTCCGTGTCGGAAAGTCCAGAATACATGGCCCTCTCAGTGTCGGAAGACCAAACACACACAAGGGCTGCCTGTTAAGAAGGTTCTGGGAAGGACCCGGAGTCAGGAAATCCAAAGCACACACCAGCCCTTTGGAAAGAGAAATAGCAAGACCAAGCCCGCGTGGAAAGATTCTACATGAAGCCCCTTAATATGCAACGTGATGGCATTTTTCCTGATGGACAAGTTAGCAAGACTCCTCTGATCATGGCAGCCCAGAATGCCCGAGGCCACCACGCAGATGCCTTTGAAAGGGAAGGAGCCCATCTGTGAGAGACAGCATCCTTCAGTTCCCTGGAGATCAAAGTGAGGGGCCTTCCCCATCACACAAGCTCAGGGTCAGGGGGTGTCAGGGTATCACACGGTCCAATCCATACTTTTAACACACCTTTATACCTTACATGACACATCAAATTCACCTTTATAACATGCCTCCCTGAATGTCCATCTACTAGCCATGGGACCCTGGGCAAGCCAGTTCCTCTTTCTGTTTGTCTCCTCATCTCTAAACCAAGGAGGTTGTACTTGGCGTCCTTCTATGTGCCCATGATTTACACAAAGTCTACAAGAAGAGTATTTCTGGTCATCCCCCACCCTGGGGGCAGGGTCGAAGGTCAGAGGTTGCAGGGAAACAAAACGTGGCTGGATGACAGGGGACAGCCATCTCTTATAACCAGAGCACTCAGGGTAGCACAGGGCCATCCCCTGTCATGGTGGCTTCCCCTAGACTGTAGGGAGGGCTCTGGGCACACCACATACACACCCCCTACAGAGAAAGCCTTGAAAGGCAAAAATGAAACAGTCCTTGCCCTGGAGGGACTTACATTCTATGGACAGGTGTACACACAAGTGTGTATGAAGGACACTCATCTCTGTGGAATTGAGATGCCCAGGGGAACCGTTATGTGGTCCTTCTTTTGTGCTGACATGTAAATCTAGAGAACCGATTACACCCACGATGGAAGTACGTTTGATTTGGTCTGTGTGGGCACTCTCTCACTTAATATGAGTACCCCCGTTTGGGGAAGGCCAATGATAACATGGAAAGTAACCAGGCCTCATGCTCTATGAGGAGGGATGGGGTGAAGGAAAGTACCATCTGTCACTGAAAGAAGGACTGAGCCTGGGGCAAGGGGGTGACTATCACAAAGGGGCGAATCCAGGCTTGGCTGAGGAGGTCCAGGGCTCCCCTTTCCAAGGAAGTCTTTCCAAAAGGCCTGGAGGAACACACTCACAGAAATCCAAATCTGGGTATATGGTGCTATGATCCAGTAAGCTCCAATGAGTGGTGGCCCACTCAGCTTCTGGACCATTCTGTACTAGGCAGCAGCATTCAGTCTTGGTGACTTTCACCCATCCTTGTTCTTGGGGCACTTCCAAAGGGCAGGTATTAGGGGCTCAACAAACAGAGGAAGACAGCTGTCACTTTCTATTCAGGAGACCAAACATTGCCCAGGGCATCCCCTATTAAAGCTGGGAGAGTAGGAAGGAGGGGCAGCCAACTGCCTCGGGGCCATCTTGCTCTTCAGAGGCCCTCCACAAATCCTGCTGGTACATAAAGAAGGATCTAGAGGAGATGCTCTACTAGGAAACAATGTATGAAAAGCTCTGAGAAAGGATAAATCTGGACAACTCTTCAAACAGACCTGCAACACACAGCACAAGGGACTGATCTAACACACCCTACACAATAAACACAAAATGGATGAATAACACCCATTGCCACGATCCTGATGCGCAGCAGGATGGCTGGGCCACCAAGTTCATCTATCACATGGCTCAGGGCTTGGCTTTGAAGAGCCCAGTGAGCCGAGTTCAGAAGGGAAAAAGGAAGAAGGGGACGCACTGAGTCTCTACGGGGGAAGGGTGTGGACCCATAGGTGGCAGGTTTGGGAGGGCTTTCTGAAGATGGGGGAGACCTGGGCATGTCTACAGGTAGTAGACAGTAAGATTCTTGAGGACAGGGACTCCTTCCCTCCGTCCGTCCCTCCCTCCCTCCCTCCCTCCCTCCCTCCTTCCTTCCTTCCTTCCTTCCTTTCTTTCTTTCTTTGTATTCCTAGCACTTCCTTTCCCCATCTTGCACAGGAGGGGAGCAGGTTCTGAGAGGCTAAGACAGCTGCTAAAGGGTGACGCTAGAATTTGAACCCAGATCTCTCCTGACTCCAATCTACCATCCCCCTACTTTAGAGATGAGGAAACAAGAGGCACAGGAGATGAAATGCCTTGTCACCAACTTGTCCAGCACGATGTCCTTCCCCAGTGGGATGATGGGGCAGGTGAAGGTTTGGAAAGAGGGCACCACAGAACACCAGGACCCTTTCACTCTTCCCCAAGACAGAGAGCATTCAGGGAGCTGCGTGACTGGCCATCATGCAGGCACCAGTGATTACCTTTGCACCCCATGCCAAAGAATGCACTCTACAGATGTGTATGTACAACTGTGAAAGGCATTAAGGGGAAAAAGGAAAAAAAAAGCAAATACATAAATCTCCCGCATCCCAGAACCAAGGACACTGACGTCTTGTCCCATAGGCAGACTTTCCTGGAGCGGATCTGCTCAAGACCTCTGAAATGGCCATGCCAAAGACCACGGAAGCACTGAAGACACCCAGCCTTTAGAAGTCCTGCCTGCTGGGCCCAGGCTGCTAGACACCTGGCTGCCGGCCCCAATTAATACATACACAGCGCTTCCATGTGTAGACCACTTTTGATTCCTACTTAGAGAAGGAATAAGGGAGACTATTTTGCACAAAGAAGTCTATTAAGGCAGTCCAAGCAGTCTTCCCCCAGGTCCCCAGGTGTTTTTGGCTGGCAGTGTTAAAAGCAGATTCTCAAACCCTTTTTTAAAGCTGCCTGAGAGGTTATCCACTTAGAACATTCTCATGGAAGCTTTGAGAAGCATTTTTTTTTAATGACACTAATATGCTCCTTGCTGAGAAGTCAGAGAAGATGAAAATTAAACCGGTTAACAATTATAAAATCTCTCTCTTTTACTGATCTGAGTTTTCCCAAAAGATGCTTTTAAAGGGGAAAAAAAAATTCCAATTCAACAAATCTTTATTCAGAGGCAAAATGTGTAAGACACAGTCCTAGCCCCGAATGGGCCATAAAATATAGATTTTAAAAGTGGATCCCAATTAGAAAATGTTGCTAAAATGGGGTCATAGTTATAAAGCACTGCTTTGAAAACCTTAAGGCTCGATATAAATGCTAGCTATTATTATTATCATTATTAATAATATTAATATTAAAGTGTTGGCACTTCATTGTTTATGGTCTCTTAGGGAACCCCAGAGCTGGTCCCCAAAATCAGAGTCTCACAGAACCCCTGGAACATAGATTTAGGAACATAAACATACACCTTCAATGGTGTATCGTTTAACACCTTCATTGTATAGTTAAGAAAACGGACGCTCAGGGGGATGACGTGATTTGGCCCAAGTCACAGAAAGAATCAATGTCAGAACTAGGATGTGAATTCAGGTCTTTTGACTCCTAATCAGGAATTGTGCTATACCACCTCAGCTCAATAACCATGTATTAAGATCCTGGTGTACAAAGAAGACTGTGATGGATGCTGAGGAAGACACAAAAAATCTAGTCCCTGCCTCAAAGGGCTGGCGGTCTACAGTCTATCCTCAAAGGGGGATAAGGTATAAACCCAGATAACCATACTGTGTAATAGGGCAGGAGTGTCCTTAGCTACATTAAAGCGCAATTAGGAAATAATGGACAAAATGAAGGAAAAAACAGAACATAAATAATGTTAACGTGTGGTTTTCTAAGTCAACATGCAGCCTTAGTGGCCCCATTTCTAGTGAGTTAGAGAGACACCAGAAAAGCTCAAAGGTACAGTCCGAGTTAAGGACAAAAGTATGACCAGTCAATGAGATGCAGACGGGCATCATTAAGGAGGTGACAGTAAAGGATGGGCAGCGATTCATAGGTTAAACAGGAAAAAGGAAGGCACTCCAGATACAGGAAATGGCCCAGGTAGGAAACCACAGGAATTACTGAGATGATTGGGGACCCTCCCAGGATGGCCTATTTAGGTCTGAAGGAGAGTTCAAACTCCTTAGTTCACAGATAAGGAGAGGACATCTCTAAGAGGAGTGACCTGCCCAAGCTCACCCATGGGACCTAGCAGGCAGCAAGGCGGGGAATCAAACTCAGCTGCCCTGACCCCAGATCCACTCCTTTCTCCCATACTTCAACCTACTGGAAAAGAAAATGGAGGGGAGAGGAGGGATGACTGGATAGAGCCTTGACTCTAGGTGTTGTCTGTCCCTTTTTCTAACAGGTGAGAAATGTGCTTGAGGAAGATGAGGGCAAGATAGCAGTGGGGAACAGGGACTGGTGGGTGAGAAGAACAGTCAGGAAACAAATAGCAGATACTAAAGGGCTTCAATTATGCTAAGAATGGAGTGGAAGCAGGCAACCAGACAGAGAGAGACAAAGTCAGAGGGAGAAAAACAGAGAGACAGAGTGAGACAGAGAGCAGTCAGGGCTTAAAGCAACATCATGTAAGGCTCAGTGAGCTTAAGGGATTTATCCAAGGTCATGCTGTAGAGTGGAAAGAACTTGGAGTCATGGGACCTGGGTTCAAATCCCAGGTCTGCTATGCACATCTTTATGGCCTTGGACAATTCACTTTAACCTCTCTCTAAGTTTCCTCTCCTATAAAATAACGAGGAGAGATCCTCAAAGGTCCCTTCACCTCACCTTATGATGAATGCCCAGGGTATCCCCAAGCCACCTGCCACAGGTGAAGGGCATAGAGCCTGGACCTGGGAGTCAGGAAGATGAGTTTATTACTTTGAAAATGCTGTCTCCAATGCTGGGCTGTTAGCTCGGGCCACAACCAGTGCTGTCAAATCCTTGCCATCTCCCAAAGCTCAAGGACATTTATTTGCCTCTGAGAAGGCTGGGATTTCATAGTCCACATGGCCCAGCTGCAAACAGGGCACTGCTCCTCACTAGAACACAAGCCCTGTGCCACGGAGACCCTTTGCTAGTTGTGCCCCCCAGCAGAATGGCTGGCCCGAAGGAGGGGCCCCAGCGGTGCTTGGCGATTGGTTATCTTACATGCCCATGTCTTCTATCCCAAGAGAATGTAAGCCCCTCGAGAGCAGGCTGGATTCTATCTCCCAAACCTAGTACAATGCCACAGGCCCTTAATATTCTTCAATGAAGGGGAAGGGAATAAGCATTTATACAGCACCTACCACATGCTAAGAGGCCAAGTGTCTACACTTTGCTAAGCAGTTTACTATTGTCTCATTTGATCCTCACAACAAGCTTGGGAGACAGGTGGTGCTGTTATCCCCATTTTGCAGATGAGGAAACTGAGGTAAACAGCTAGGAAGGGACTTGGCCAGGGTCACACAGTGTCTGAGGCTGGATCTGCACTCAGGTCTTCCTGCCTACAGGCTCAGCACTCATCCCCCTGAGCCACCTGGCAGCCTCCAGTAGCACACTGTCTTTCCACCCCAAGTCTTATGCCCTACAAGCCTGTATCTTTCCCCCTCACCAGCTGCATTTGCCGAGGCTTGCTGCTAAGGCCACCATCATAGCAGAAAGGCAGGGGGGCAGCAGCCACAATCCTCCAAGACCACTGCATACTATGGATTTCTAATCCAGTCCATCAGCAGCTGACAGAATGCCAAGGCAGGAGCCACGGAAGCCTGGGATCCCCAGGTCTTCTCTCTTTCCTCTTCCCAACCCCCAGGATCAGCTTTAATGTTTTTCTTTCCTTAGCTATCTGACTTTCTAGGAAAGCACATCTGCAGTCTTTTGAATGAACTCCATTCACCCAGCGTTCCTGACAGGCCGTACTATGCGCTAGGCACAGAGAAAAAATGACAGCCTACCCTGCCCTCTCAGGGCTTACATTCCACCAAAGCGAAAACCTCAGCCCACTGGAGCCCCAGCTGGCCAGGCTGTGGGAGCCTACCTCTTTCCACAAGTCTTCTTCTAGTTTTTAAATACAATCACTGAATCTTAAGAGTTGGAGGGGTGTCCAGGCTGATCCATGAAGGAAAGGAATCAGAATCATAGCTGGAAGGGACCCTGGAACCCATTCATGTTACATGGAAGAAAACTAAGGTCCAGAGTAGGGAGCGGATGGACTAGAGCACAGAGGGGAGGAGCTTCATCCCTCTAGAACCTCCCACTCCCGACCTGGTCACCAAGGGCTACTATCTTTGTCCCACGGGGCCCACTGAGCCATTCTTCACTCCCTGGAACTGGAAAGAAGAAGCGGCTTTCACTGAGAGGATGAGCAGGGCACATTTCCACTAGAAAAATCATCTTAATCTGTGTGACTTAGTTCTTTAAAACACCTGATTTTACATATGGCGATTTGTTCCAACTGGTAAAGAGTGTGTTTGGCTGGGATCTGTGGGTTAAACTCAGCACAGTAAAAAGTTTATTCAATATTATTTGAAAGAGGAAGGATGGAGGGAAAGGGGGGAGAGAAGACAGAGGAGGAGGGAGAAGAGGGGTGGGGAGGGGGAGAGAGAAGAGGGGGAAGGGGGTAAAGAGAGGAGGAAGGGGGGAAGAGAGAGGAGGAGGAGGGAAGAGAAAGAAGACGGGGTAAGGGGGAACAGAGAAAAGAGGGAGGAGGAAAGGAAAAACAGGCAGAAAGAAGGGAAGAGGGAAGGGAGGGATATAATCCACTCTCCAATTCAGCTGCCCCTCTAATGCCCAGTACTATATACTGTCTTCAGATGTGACTCCCAGGTTTTGCTTAACAGCGAATTATAAGTTCATGAATTAAAAAAAACAAAAGCAACCATCTATTAAATGCTTGCTGTGTGCCAAGCATTGTGCCTCTTTTTGTCTAGTTTTACCCTGAGTGTAAGCTCCCTGAGGGCAGGCACTATGTTTAGGACTGTGTGCCCTGAGACTTGGGCTCAGCCCTGACACACCCTGCTGATTACTGACCGCTCCTGGCACCCTTAGGGTCACAGGTCTAGAAGAGGAGCTCTCTTCTCAGGTACCAAGGCAGTCACTTCTCTGCATCTCAATTTCCTCCTCTGGGAAGTGAGGGGGCTGGGGTGGATAGTGTCTGAAAGCTCCTTTTAGCTCTAAATCTATGGTTCTAAGAACTCCCCCATTTGGGGGATGAGGAAAAAGGGCGAGGAGGGAGCGTGAAAGACAGGGTAAGCCTAAAGATGCAGTGTCAAAACTGGAAGTCAGGTCCTCTGACCCCAAGCTTTCTAGCTCTCAAGGGCCTGCTGTCTCTGGGATTCAGGACCCCAGCAGGCCCCCCAGCTCCTTCCCCTGCTAAGCCTTCAGGATCCTGGGTGACTCGATGACCCCTTGGATGGTCAAGCCAGAAGCATCACTAACACTGCCAGATTTTACACAAGGAGCCCTCTACTTGCAATTCTGGCTTCCTCTGTCCAGTGGAGACAAATAATATGTATTTTTCTTGTTTTCATTTCTCTCCCTCATTTAAAAAGTTTCTAAAATGCCAAATACATCTCCCAAGATATGCTTGCCAGCAGAGGTAAAATATAAACTTTCTGGCGGTTTGATTAAATCATGTTATGAACGGCAACTATTCCTTTGGATCCCCCCCCCCTCTTCAACCTGGGGGTTTGGTGTTTGGCCAGAGGTGTACTTCAGCCAAACAGCAAAATGGGAGTGTGCAAAGTCAACACTGGCGGGGCAGTGGGAGCGCTCCACACTGGGTCACTGTACTAACCCGGGCCATCTCAATGCCTCATTCCCCCCGCCAGCCGGGGAAAAACGCATCCAAAGTGGGAAGGTGAGGCGGAGCCCGCAGGTCCCAGGCGCCCAGAGCCAGGCGGCCCCGCCCCAGCCTCCCCTCCTCCGGCAAGCATCCCTGGGCTCCCACACCAAGCCCCACGGCCCCTTCCTTCCCACTCCAGACTTTTCCTTTTTAGGTTACAAATAATCGCTCCGCTGCTCCGGGACCACATCTGGGTTAGCTCGGTTCCTCCCCTGCTTTTCCCATTATATTTTTCTTGCTAACTGGAACACAGCGCGTCACGGCGTGGGCAGGGTCGGGGCCACCACCCGGCACAAGAAGCATGAGAAACCTCCCCGGGCGCCCCACACCACCAGACCCTCTCATGAACAATAGCCGGCGGACGGGAAGGGTCCCCCCGGACATCAGAGCCCGGACCCCTTCCTTTCGGCTCTAACCCTCAATCCGGGGGCTGCTGCCTCCAGGCGCCAGCCTTCCCCTACTGCAAGTTCCTCCCCACGGCCACCAACGCGCGCGGGCCAAAGTGCAAAACCCACGTGCGCCCTTGGGGAGAGTCCGTGCGGGCCAAGCTGCCGGCGCAGACGCGGCACAGGCGTGGGGGGGCACAGGGCCATGCGTGCGCGCATTCCGGAGCCTCACCCCAGCAGCAGCCGCCCGATCCATGCTCGTCCCAAGCCGGAGCCGGGCTCCGGCGCGCACCCCAGTCGCCGCAGCAGGAGTCGGAGCCGCCGCGCGACGTCCTAGAACGTCCGGCCCGGGCGCGCCCGCTACAAAGTATCAAAGGGACCCGGCCTCTCCGACGTTCGAATGCAGAACGCCGCGCGGCGGGCTGGCTACGGCGCGGGGCGAAGAGCGATCGCACTTATCTCCCGGCCGTGGGGGGGACGGGCCCTAGAGGCCGCCAAACTCTGGACGGCTCCGGCCCAGCCCCGAGCCCCGCGCGTGGCGCCCGGCCTCGCAGCAGTGGGCTTTCACGCTCGTCTTGGCCGGGGGCGCGAGGGAAGGGCCGCGGCCGCGCGCGAGCGGCGACTGGCCGGGCCGAGGTGGAGGCTTCCCCCCCGTAGTGTGGGGCAGCAGTGGAGCGGTCCGATCGGCTCTCTGCGCGGGAGAAGTGCTTGGGGGACGTCCCGCTCTGCCCAGCTGACGGGCCTGCCTGCCTTGGGATTGCAGCTACCTGGGCCAACGGGGCCGGGGCACGGAGGTGACCCCGTGGCCTGCCCTGGGACAATCAGTGCGGTTGACCCCGTAGCCCCTACCCGCCCCGCGCTAGTGTTTCTGGTGGGCTTTGTGGCCTGCTCTGCACTTTCGGTCGGCTTTGCTTAGGAAGGGGCGCGCGTTGAAAGCTGGCTCCCAGTGCAAGCCCATGTGCCCAAGGCTTTGCAGCAAGGACTTAGCTCTAGGATTTGGGCAAAGTACGCTCATGCAAGGCTGCCCTTGCTCGGAGCCTCCACTCTTGCAAAGCATGGCACTTGGAAAAAGCTCAGAATTAATCACGTGGAAATGTGCAACCTCTGTTCTTTCCTGAGTTACAAAGTTGCCACAAACACCCCTGTAACCCTCCAGAGGGAACCCAGGGGCTGCTGGCACTGCGAGCGCCCAGCCCCTGGCTTGAATGGGATTCATTGTTGAAGGAACGAGTGGGAGGACCCAGTTCCCAGTTTAATTTTCCCTCCACTGGTGGATGGGGAAGAAAGCTTCTGAGCAGTTTCAGAACTAAGTCTTGAATTTAGTGACAAGACACCACTTTCATACTTAGTGTGTCCCAGTCCAAAAGGAAGAAAATTCTCATAATGCAATTGAGTCTAGTAGGTAGGTCCTCAGCTGCCATTTTTGGGACAGTGGCTAGAACACCCCTGCAGTCAAAGGAGACCTGAGTGGGAATGACCGCCCCTTAATCTGACACCGATGGGCCAAATTAGGGCCCCATCTGTAAAAGGAGAGGGGCTGGTGAGATGAATTCGTCGTTCTCTGGCACCTTACATTTCTGGAATGCTGAAACGTTTCTCAAGCACTTTCCTCACTTCCTAGTTAATGAAAGTACGTTCCCTCCCCCCCCCCCCCAAGGCATTTTCCAGCCATACAAACGGAGCCCCAAAACTGACAATACCCAGTAAAAGTTAACCAAAAGATATGCCCTTTGAGTCATTAATTCCTGAGTTCAAATGCTGTGTGACCCTGGCCAAGTCATTTAACCTGTCTAACTCAGTAAAACAGGCCTTTAACAAATGTTAATTGAATTGAAGAGGGCTCCTATTTAGGTGCAATGGGTAGAGATTGAACCTGAGAGTCATGAGACCTGAGTTCAAATCCAGCCTTCTACATTTACTAGTAAGGTGACCCTGGCTAGATATTTGTAAGATTTTTTGTAAATCATGAAGTGCCATATAGATGCTAGCTAAAACTATTATTGGCGTTAATCCCATTTTAGTCACATTCCCTGGGAGTATACTTTTAAAAACAAACACAAAAGAGCTATGGATACAAAGATTGTCATAGCAACTTTAGTGGCAATCACACACAATTGTAAACAGGCTAAGGGTGTAATGATAGGGGAGGAGTCAGCTAAACTGGGGTACAAAAGGTAAAAGAATCCTTTGGGTAAGATGGACATGTATAAGGGACACAGCAATTTGGATCCCTTTATAAAATTGTGCAAAATGGGGGTGGGGGGGAGAAGGGAGGCTGACCCTGAAGAATAGGGTTCACACAAAATAAATGCTAGCCCAAAAGTTCCCAAGGAGAAGGAATAGACAACCCAAGAAGGACTTAGGGAGAGACTTTCTGGTACTGGTTCATGAGTTGAAATGATTGAATTTAGATAGAAATAGGTGCTGGTCGATTTTAGAATTGGCTGTATTGATGTATTTTTATTAAAATATTTACATTTATTTTAAAAGAGAAAAAAGCCAGAAACTTCATTGAGTTAGCCAAAGGAACACACTGTTGCTATTTTCTAATGAGGAAAGATTTAGGGCTCCTGCCAAAGTCAGTTCATTTGAAACATTTACTTGCCTTGTAAGTTTCTAGTTGTTAATTACTGACCCTGGCACGTTGCTTTTTAAAACCCAACCTATGTGAGGACACTACCCCAAGGCCCCCTCCCCTGCCCAATCAGTTGTTAAGTCTTCCTAACTGGATTTGGAAAAGAATTTACCTCATTTTCACTGAAACATTTAATGAAGCCATTTTATTTGGCCTTATTAAAAGTTCCATCCTGGCCTTTTTAAGTTTGATTTCAACCGATCCAAACATCACAGCCAATGGGAAACGACCAGAAAAGAAAGTATGACAGTCTGTGTTCCATGGGCACAGGAATCAAAGGGTGGGTGGATGTGGGGCCAGCTTTTTATGAAGATTTAGAAATTTTGTAACCAGAGCATGAAAGATGTTTTTGTCAAGGTATAGATTTTCCCCCCTCAAAATGTGGCCATGCCAGCCACTTGTCGGCGATGTTGTCGTAGGGATTACTGGTCAGGTAGAGACAGACTTGATGGCCACTGAAATACCTTCCCTTTCTGAGGTTTTAATATTTAAAAAGAAGAATGAAGCCTTTAAGTTTGCTTGAAATGAAATTTAAAAACAGCAGCGAAATGCACAAATCCCCAGGCTTTACCTTATAGTTGTCACTGATTTTATAAAGATTTTTAGGATCATGGGTCAAGAGCTGGAAGGGGGCATTAGTGACCAGTTAGTCTGACTCTCTCTTGTATTAATATTACCGATGATGATCATTAATGGTTAGCATTTACATTGCACTTTATGACTTTCAAAGGACTGTACATGTTATCTCAGTTGAGGCCAAGGGTGACCAAAGTGGCAGTGTCAGGATTCAAACCCAGGGCCTCTGACACTAGGCCACTGCACTATCTATTCTCCACTGCCTTGAGCCTGGCTACAGCCAGAAAACTCACCCCTCCTGAGCCAATCTTCTACCAAGCCTCTCCAAACGTTACTAGGCTGCTGCTTAGGAGGTGGCCACCCAGTTGGTCCCCAGGGCTTGTACTCAAAGGCAGAAAGCTGCAGAAAATCCACATGTTGTGGGAATAAGAAGAGACACCTGTCATCCCTGTTGTCCTGTCTTCTGCTGTAGGTGAGCAGAGAACACTTGGAATAAACCTACAGAGAATGAGCTGACCACAGGCTTATTCAACCGCAAACGGAAGCTATCCATCTGTGCGGTCATTCTTGAAACATTAAACATCAAAGAATAATAGCAGGAGAGAGGCTTGTCTCAGGACGGTTATTATCTCAATCCCACTGGAAAAAGACGAGGAAATGAGAAGTTGGGGTGGGGAGAAGAAGAGGAGGAGGAGATGAAGAAATAATGATAGGCAAATAGATGGGTATAGTGCCGAGAGTGCTGGACCTGGAGTCAGGAAGACCTGAGCTCAAATCCAGCCTGAGACACCTGCTGTCTGCCTTAGTTTCCCCATCTGTTAGATGAGGCTATTAATAGCACCCACCTCCCAGGCCTCTTGGGAGAATAAAAGGAGATAATATTTGTAAAATTCTTTGTAAACCGTCAGGCAATAAGCATTTACTGCATACAGTCTAAGGGATGTGCCCAATGGTATCCAGCTAGGACACTGCAGGAACAGGATTCCTCCCAAAGGCAGCACCGTGGACTGTGTGTTTCCTTAGCCTCCGAAGGGATTTTAAAGTTAACCAATATGCTCACGAGACACAAGCTGTCCCTAAATACTGGATGTCGAAGAGGGACTTGACCTATTTGGCTTGGCCCCGAGAGCCAGAGCTGGAAGACATGAGAGGAGGCTCTAAAGAGGGCAAGTGAGGCTGGATAACCCAGACAGACTGCCTTGGGAAGGAGTGAGCTCCCCGTAATTGGAGGGCTGCAGGTAAAGACCAGATGGATGCATGTCCAGTAGACATCTTGAACTCAACACATCCAAAACAAAAGTCATGCTCCTTCCCCCAAACCCTACCCTGCCCTCCTACCTTCACTATTACTATACAGGGCATCAGCCACCGTCCTCCCAGTCTGTCAGGCTCCCAACCTGGGGGCCACCCTGGATTCCACACGCTCCTCATCCTCAGATCCAACATGGCGCCAAGGTCTGCCCATCTTACCTTTGCAGCATCTCTCAAATACTCCTCTTTCTCTGCTCTGATGCGGCCCCCACCCTGGGCAGACCCTAATTGCCTCCAGCCCCTCTTAATTCCAGTGCTTTTTGTCTCCGAATCATCTTGTTTGCACATATTTGTTTGCTTGTGGTCTCATCTCTTAGAATGGAAGCTCCTTGAGGGCGGAGAATATCTTGCCTCTGTTTGTATCCCCAGCACTTGAGCACAGTTCTGGGCACAAAACAGGCTTTTAACAAGTATTAACTGAATTGAAGAGGGCTCCTATTCAGGTGCAATGGATAGAGATGGAGCCTGGAGTCATGAAGACCTGAGTTCAAATCCAGCCTTAGACATTTACTAGCTGTGTGACCCTGGCCAAGCAACTTAACTTCTGTCTGCCTCAGTTTTCTCATTTATAAAATGGGGATAATAATGGCATCTACCTCCTGGGGTCATTATAAGGATCACATGAGACACTGATTGTAAAGGTCTTTGCAGCCTTTCAATGCCATATAAATACTGGTCCTCACCATCATCATCACCATGAGGATTTATCCCATCTTTCCTACTAAAACAGAAGCTCCAGGAGAGCAGAACTCTCTTAGATTTGTGTCCCCTGCAGATCTTGCCCAGAGTTGACTTTGACAAATAAAATTTTAGTCTTTTTAGAGGGGGAAAGCAGGGCAATTGGGGTTAAGTGACTTGCCCAAGGTCACACAGCCAGTACATGTTAAGTGTCTAAGGCCGGATTTGAACTCAGGTCCTCCTGACTCCAAGGCTGGTGCTCTATTTACTGCACCACCTAAATGCCCCAAAGGAAATTTTCAAATGCCCTTTTTTTTTTCTAGAGCTAGGGAGTGCTTCTTGAGAATGTTCCCATCACCTCAGTCCCTGACAGCATGGAGAGAAAGAGTCCAGAAGAGCTACAACCACAACCCGTTCCCAGCTTTGTTTTCCACCCGATGTCTCCACAGGAGATCTCTGAGAGAGAAGGTGACCCGACTCCATCCTGGAGGCTGCGGAGAAATTAGAGCAACTGGCGAGACTGAGGACAAAGAAAACAGGCGTGAGGAAGGTCAAAGGAACGGGGTTATTTAGTCTGAAGAAGGCTCAGGCGCAACTTAATAACTGTCTTTAATTAAATGAAGGGTTCTTAAAAGGAAATTACTGGCCAGCTGTGGCTTAAAAAAAAATTCACTAGGGACAGAACAAAAGCAAGAATTTCATGAGAAGCAGGAGAAATTTAGTTTAAACATGAGGAAAAACTTGCCAACAGACTGACAAAGTAAAGAAGGTTACACCATCTCCTTCCCTGGAGACTGTTTTAGGAACAGTTTTGGATGATTTAAATACAGCCTGTCTGTAAGGAAGGCCCTGGTCGGCTCTAGGTGACTCCTCTGGTGTTTAATTCATCAAAGGCCAAAGGATAATGTCTATTACACATCTTTTATGCCTTTATAGGAATAACTTATTTACATGAATTTACACACGAGGCACTTTTGTCCATAACTGAGTCTCAATCAATAAGTACTCAATACTTCCTGTTATTGCTGACTGACTGATATTACTGAATTTGAGTCTCAACATCCCTGTGTGGTAGGTGGTACAGTTACACTCGGTATTCCCATTTTACAGATGAAGAAAAGGAAGCTTATAAAAGTTAAGAGGTTTGCCTCTGTTCTTTCAGTTTATATCCAAGGCAGGAATCCAACTCAGGTCTAAAGCGACCCCAGCTTCAGCACACCTTCCAAGCTGCCCAAGTCTGTTTCATATGATCGTTTTTGTGTACACATCGGAGCTCTCCTGCTAGGTTGTAAGCTGACTGAGGGCAGGAGCTATACAGTTGTCATGGCAATGGGATTTGAAGATCTTGCATGCGCCTTGTATTGGCAAGCAAACGGGTACTTAGCATCTTGTTTCAAGTTCATGATTGTGTCAAGTATTAAGATCCAGGACTTGTGAATCCCACAGTGGGATGAACTTGCTGATATAATAGGAAGGGGCGGAACAGGGAGGAGGTAATACCAAATATAAGGAAAAGCCCGAGCTAGAGAGCCAGAACTTCTTCTGAGAGAGAGCCAGTCAGAACTGTCAGGAATGAGAACTGCTGGGAGTCAGCAGCATGGAGGCTGAGGAACTACCATGAGGAGAGGAAGGTCCTTGCTTGAGGAAGCCTGTTTTGTGTTGAAGACTTGGGAATGTGGGTGTTTGCTGCATTGGCTATGTGTACCAACTTCGTGGTTACTGTAATGACTTTGACTTTCTGGTTTGGGGACTCGGGTTCCTGGTATTTGGATAAATGTTTTGGTTCTGTCCTCCATGTGGAGAGCTTGTTACATTTTGAGTCTAATGACTACACCAGCCTATTCATAGCTGCTGTGGGCACTGTGAATATCGCATTGCTACTACTGTGGTTCATCACATCTTTGTATCCCCGGTACATACAGTAGGAGCTTAATAAGGGTGGAGGAGTACAGAAAACTTTTTGGTGTGATGGTGTGATAGAAAAGACCATGTATGACTGTGCATGGTGGCAGGCTGGTCACACAGTAGGGACAACAGGGAGCCTGCAGGCCACACTGAATCCACAGAATAATAATGACCTAGGGCAGGGGTGGGCCAGGTTCCCCACCCCTGACCTAGAGAAAGGCCCCCAGCTCAATGGGCAGCTCAGGTGGAAAACTGAGGGAGGGTCACAGACAAGTAGTATGGAGGCAGAATAATCAGGTTCTGCTCTGTTACATCAAAGCTGTAGTAAGAGCCAGAGTCACTTAAAGTGGTTCTGGGGTCAGGAAGATCAGAGTTAAAATCCTGCCGCAGACACTGTGTGACCCTGGGCAAGTCCCTTAACTTTACTCGACTTCTTCATCTGTAAAATGAGGATTATAATAGTCCCTACCTCACAGAGCTATCGTGGGAACCAAATGAGGTCATTCATGCCCATGGCAAACCGCTAAAGACATGTTAGTCTACTACTGGTATCTCAGTTTTGTTGGTATCTGTGTGACTTTGGTCAAGTCATCTTACCTTAATGGTTGGACTGCTTGCAATTCAAGAAGCATTTATTTATTAAGTACCCACCATAGCTGAGCATGGTGCTAGTTGAGGTACACACAGAAACAAAAGTGAGGCAGTCTCTATCCTCAAGGACCTTACTTTTTTTTTTTTTGCTTTTTTTTGTAGGGGGAAAGGCAGGGCAATTGGGGTTAAGTGACTTGCCAAAGGTCACACGGCTAGTAAGTGATAAGTGTCTGAGACCGGATTTGAACTCGGGTCCTCCTGACTCCAGGGCCCGTGCTCTATTCACTGTGCCACCTAGCCTCCCTTAGGACCTTACTTTCTAATTAGGAAGAATGGTAAAGGCAAGTGGTGGCGAGAGAAGGGAGCTTTGGACTGGGGAGTCCCGATGTTATAAACCAGTGGTTGTCACACTCTTGCCCTGTTGACTGATTCCTGTTATCAGAGCAAAGGGTGAGGGTGGAAGCTGGGAAAAGGACCAGTGTTCTGAAGAGAAAGCAGTGAAAAGGTCCAGGGGAAGAAAGAGGTCTTAATGTCGGGTCATTGAAGTCAAATTTGTTTCCAGAGCCTGTCGAGTCTAAGTAGGTCCTGGTGGTCATAATTAGGATAAGAGATATGGCATTTGAAGGGTCCTCATAGGTCATGCCATTCAACCCCCTCATTTCACAGATGAGGAAACATCAGAGCAGTGAAGCTACTTACCCAGAACACACAGGGGGTAGGTAGCAGAGCCAGGATTTGAACCTCTGACTCCAAGTACACCACACTTCACACCTGCCCTGCCTCTCTGTGCACCTGGTATGCATTTCCTCATCTACAAATTGGATGCTGTGTTCTCCTTTTTCTCTTCCTTCTAGGGGGGAGATCGAAGGGGATTTGGGAAGAGTTCAGGGAACCACCCCATGTGGATATAACTCAGGAACCCCAGAAAGGTCACTTCATCTGTCTCCTAGTTTCTCTGACAGTCAAATACCATTTGTCATGAGCAAGGTGTTGTGAGATCAATGCAGCCATGTGATAAAGCATTTGGCCTGCCTTCACTGGAAGAAGTTGTAGATTTACAAAGATGATTAATTCAGCCATACCTTATATGCCTGTACAAAATGCATAGTAAGTTGTTAATAATCAGGTCAGGGAGCATAAAAAATGATTTTTTTCCAAGCTCTGGAAATAGACAGAAATGAAAATGGATGAAATCAATAACCGCACCTTTCTAAGAACTTATATATTGTAAAAGAAAAGGGTGATCTATTTCTAATTAGATACCAGCGTAAGAACCTACAATGCACTCAGATAGTCACTTACAAGGACCAGCATGGAGGGGGGTTATCATTGGAATCATGGTTGACATTTGTGTGGTGTTCTAAGACCTTAAGTCATCCTACCAGAGAGCAACTCTGAGAGTATTATAGGCTTGATAATTCCTATTTTAAAGATGAGGAAAACGAGTCTAGAAAGGCTAAATTCCAGGTCATACCCCCACAGCCTTCTCCTTATAGTTTCAATGCCTCTGGTCTTTATATATAGACTATTCAAACTCCCCAACATGTCCCACAAGGCACCTAAGCCTTAAGACAAAGGGAAAATCAGCTCAGACCCCATGAATCATTTGATTTCCCATGGCGTACTGGAGTACTCACAGAAGACCCCCTGAAGCCATGACAGAATGACATTGAGCTGACTAGGGAGCAGAGAAGGGAGGGAGAAGCACCTTCCTGGAGGTGGTGGCAGGACTTCTCTGAAGTTCCCACTTGTTCCTCCCCTCTCTATTTTTTTTTAAGTTACTGATAAGGTTTTGGTTTTATATCATTTTAATTTCCTAACATATTCCTCCCTCATCCCCTCCCAGAGGGGCAATCTCTTATAATAAAAACAAATTAAAAGCCATTCAGCAAGTGTAAAGCCACACATAAGCAGCTTTCCAGAGGACTGCTGCTGTGAACAGCTTTCAAGGTTCAGATTACATAGTATAGTGAGCTCTCTATTTATTCAATAATAAATAAGAGCAAAGCATCCATAGAAAATCAAAATACCGCATTCACAATGTTAGTCACCATTTGACAACTTATCACTAAAATGGCAGTCACATAGTTTTCAACAAAGCACAATCGTTTAGTAACTCAATCATTCAATCATCCTTAAGGAGGCTTGCCTCCTTGAGGGTCACAAAGTACAAAAGTCAAAGTTCTCCACCCAGAGGGTACAATTAAGTTACAACTTCAACAGTCACTACTCAGTACCCTCTTAAGAGGTAGTAGAAAGTACAAAAGCCATCCATGCCGAGGTCACAAGTAAATTATAATTTCATCAGTCACTAGTCAGACAATTTCATCAGTCACTATTCAGTACCCATGGAGAGGTCTTTTCATTTTGACTCAGGGCAGGCTTTCAGCTTCCATGGTTCCTCTTCCATGATCCCAGCTCCTGACCAAATCTAACCAACTGCCACCTGAGTTCAAAGACAGACAGCTCCCAGTTCCTTGTCCAGCTCTCCTTGCAGTTCCTGCTCCACACTGAAGCTCACAGCGTCCAGTCCATCCCAAATCCTTTACAGCCTCTGTTCCTGGAAAGACAAAGCTTAACAAAGCCACAAGAACATTCATCCACATTAACAAAATCACAACAACGTTTGTACAAAGTACCGGCACCGCAGTCATGCTTCCTCAGTCTTTGGAAGCTCCAGCTGGCCCTTGGAAGTCCTCAGGAGCTCTGGCTTGCCTTCAGAAATCCTCAGCAGCTCTGGCTGGCCCTTGGAAGTCCTCAGCACCATAAGCTCCGTTCTCAAAGTTAAAATCACTTTATCCAGCCCTCATGGGGCTTGTTTCAAGAAATTGTCTCAGTTCCCAATTCTCATTCCTCTTCTCAGTTCTTCTCAATTCTCAGTTCAGTCTTCAGTCCAGCAGCAGCTGCCCTGCCTCCGTGATGCTTACCTCAGGAAATTCTCTGTCCAGCTTGTCCTCTTCCTTATATACCGTATAGCTCCTCCCTGTTCAGCCCCTTCCTGTTACATCAACAACATGGGTTCATATCTTTTTTCTTTACAGAGGCTTAGTTTGAAATTAGGTGCTAAGTACCTGTTAGCTTAGCGATACAAAGGGATCTTCAAATTTTATTACTATTACAGCAAGCATTATTACTAATGCATCAGGGAAGCCTACTTTGTATGTAGCATGGCACACCCATAGTCACCCACCTCTGCAGAGAAGGGAGGAAAGTACCTCTTCTGTCTTTTCTTCGAGGTCAAGCTGGGTCACATAACAGGATCACATTCAGTTTGATCATTTGAGGATTTGGTTGACAACCTGCTTGGCTATAACTCGGCAAAGTCCAAAGATCCACTACACGGATCGACTGTTCTCTCATGAAATTCTCTCAACTCAGGTTGTAATGGTTGGACTCCACAGCCTGTGAGGACCCTCCTAACTCTAGATCTGAGGTCCTCTTTATTAACATGAAGACTTAGTTAGACTGGACAGAATCAAACTGGGAGAAAAAGAAACAAGGCCCAGGAAAAACTAAGGAGAGTGAGTTGGTTATTCCTGGGTCAGGGAACCTGCAGGGTGTTCCCATTAGGCAGTAAGTTCTTCTAGACCTTGAAGAAGATAACCAGCTGCTTTATAACAAATTCTGGTGTTGACAGCTAGCTTTAGTAGCGAAGAAAGAGATATTGGTCAGGCTGAGTGGGACTGGAAAGAGATATAAGGCAAGGGCAAGGAGACCTTCTAAAGCATCTGTGTGTGCTGTGGGAGAGCCAGGCATCACATCACTAAAGAGAGAGGAGGCTTGTGGGCTGTTGTGTTGGCTTGCATTTTGTTTTGTTCATTCTTCTGCCTTGGAGCTTAGGTAGCTTTGCTTTGGTTCTTTCCAGGAAGGTCTTCTTACATGAGGCATTAGACTTAGATTGCTCTGCCAGTGTATCTTGGAGGAGGTATTATCATCTCTGCCTCTGTCTCTATGTCTTTCTCCTTGTCTCTCTCTCTCCTGCGGGTCTGGTTCTGGTGTTCTCTTTCTGTCTCTCTCTCTCCCTCCCATTTCTCCCTCTTTTTTTCTCTCTCCATCTGCCTCTCTTCTCTGTCTCTCTCCCTCCCTCTTGTCATCATTCCTTTCTTTCTCCTATGATTCTGCCTCTGTTTGTATCTATCTCTTTTCTCTCTGTCTCTCCCTATCTTTCACCCTTCTCTCTCTTTCTTATCCTCTTTCTTCCTCTCTTTCTTTCTCTTCTTTCCCATTTAACAGCAATGAGGAGGGATTCTGCCTTCTCGAGCTCCAGCTGAAGCATCTACTTTACAAGGAGTCTTTTTAAAAGGTGCTCCTGCTTTTTTGCCAAGATTTTTGCTCTTCTCTTCCCACAAATTCTTCACCAAGCTCAGCTTTTTCTGTCACTGCCTTTCCTTTAGGTATTTACCAGCATCTCCAAACTGATATACTTCCCATGGCTACATAAAAGCCAAGCCTTGCAGCTCCGCATTATTTATTCCCCATAGACCTCTTTAGAGCCCTGGAGTTCCCAATAGCCCCTGACCTTGCACACTGCTCCGTATAGCACCACAGAATTTCTGAGGGTATAAAATTCAAGGTCTAGTAAATGAAACTATGTAATGAAACTGATAGCCATAAATTCTGCACGGGACTTGGAAGGCTGGGAATCTTAGGCCCGAGACATTTCTGAAACATCCTTCTATATTGGAAAGAAATCATCTGCTGTGGAAGTGTATATAGAATGTCTTCATGTGGGCACAGCCTTCAGCCTTGCCAGGCTGGCCTTTAAATGGGAGAGTGTGATTTCATTGTGACTTCCCCTGGATAAATTAAAACACCGAGACAGGAGATCTCAAGGCTATCTTTGAAGAAAACAGAAAACTCATCTTTGCTCCACTCCTCTGTTCAGTTCCTTCCCCCATATTACAGAGGAAGCTTCCTTCCCCATCTCCTTCCAACAACACCTCTCCAGAACTGTCCAGTATTTCATCTCCATTAGCCCTCATGCTCCCACCCTTCTCAGGAGATGCCAACTCACGGTAGATTTCTTTACCCAAGGAAAGATTGAAATCACCTCCTCCTTATTTTACAAATCCTCTGAGGATTTAGGAAATGGGAGGCTCACAATGATTTCTTTATACTGTCAAAGATCTTTCCTCTAAGTAGAAAAAGCAAAATTGAAGAAACCAGGGTTTTCTTCCCAGGGTTCCCTTCTACTAAATGTTCCAAGTGTTCGTGGGCCAGCCCTTTTACTGAGAGCAAGTCTCCCTTGGTATATAAACTGTTCTAGACATCCCCCCCAAAACAAAAGTTACCATTTTGGAATTATAATGTCTAAACTTAGCCCTAGATAATAAAATGCAGTTTCCTACCTTCTCCAAAGAGGTGGGGGACAATGGGCAGGAAACACTGAGGGTGATGTCACAATTGGTTGATATGTTAGGCAGAGAGGTGGGGAACTGGACAGGGCATTGTATCTATAGATCAGGAAGACCTAGGTTCAGATCTGACCTCAGACACTATATTATGATCCTGGGCAAGTCACTTAGATCTGTCTGCCTCAGTTTCCTCATGTACAAAATGAACTGAAGAAGGAGAAAACGTCAAATGGGGTCATGAAGAGTCGGATATGGCTGAACAACATTGTGTGTTGAGGAGGGGGAGGGGGGGGGAGCTGGGCATTAGTCTCAGACAGTAGACTGGTTGACCTAATTTGGGGCTGGTTCTCACCTGTAACCACTACTCCCATCATTTGACCAATTCAGGTAAATTTTTTTCCTACTCTATAGAGGTCTCTGCTTTCACAAGAACCGGATGCACCTTTTTTGTGCCTGTTTTGAATGGAACATCCTCAAAATAGATAACATATAACAGGCTAATTCTAGGTGGGCTCCCAGATACAATGATGGGTTCCCTTGAACCATGAGATGTGAGTATCCTGCTGGTAAACAGCAGGATATTCTAGGACAAGGTTCTCACTCTGCAAGAAACTCTGACCCCATGAAGCAGGCACAGACACACACTGATCACCAGCACAGAAGAGTCCCAGATGCTGGCTTCCTATAGACCCCATTGTGCTGTACACCCTTGTGGACCTACCACGTCCAGAGTTTTGTGGTTACTTCTGGGCACCACGTTTAGGAAGGGCATTGATAAGGTAGAACCCTTCCTAAGGAGAGTGGACAGGCTGGCAAAGGGCCTCAAGACCACATCATGTGAGAATGGGTTGAAGGAACTGAGCTATTTACCTAAAGTAGACTCAGGGGAGGGGGCATATGATACCTGTCTTTAGGAATCTGAAAGATTGTCATGTGGAAGGGAAAATAGACTTGATTGGCTTCAGAGGGCACAACAGAGTCAGATTTCAGAAATCCAGAAAGCAGAGGCTGAATGTACGTCTGTCAGGGATTTCAGGGAAGCATTCCTGTTTAAGAACTGACTGGATGGGGCACTTCTGAAGTCCCTTTCACTTCAGAGATCCTGGAATTTGACATAACCGTGAACTCTGTGGCTTGAAGCCAAGGGTCCAGGACATTCCAGAACATTGCAGAACATAGGTATATTACAGGGAGGCAAACATTCCCTATGAAAAAGATCGAGGTTTCATGGAGCACTTTGTACAGTCCTCAGCTTTTCCAGACTGATGTGAACATTGGCCACTTTGACACTCTTCATCCTTGAGCATGCTACTCTGTGTACTTGGGGCCATACGTGGGATGGCCACTAGGGCTTAGTCTTACATATCCTAACAAAGTCTCCTTTGACCAACTGAGTGTTAGAATTGAACTATCGTATACTGTTTATTTTTGAGCACAAGTAACTGTATCTCCAGGGTAACAGCTGGATGGAGGGATGGAGCAGAGGGAGAAACATTCTGCTAAGCATCTAGAAAATTCCGAGATTAAACTCAGCCATCACCCAGCTGTGACCAGAAGGTGTCTACAGAGGAGAAGGCGGGTTGGCTGTCTTCCCATTCTCTCCCTATTGGTAAGGAAAGAGTGAGGAACGAAGTCCTCCCAGCACATGCCTGTTTCCTCCCATAGGACCCCTTCAGAGGCAGGACTTTCTGCTGCTCCAGGCAGTGAGGGTGGCATCTTTGCTAAGGGGGCCCCAGGGCCAGCCTACTCCCTGGAGTTTGGGGACTTTAGCAGCCACACCCGATCCCAACAATAGGGTCATTTTTCCTAGAGGTAAACAGCAGCCCCAGATCCAGGTTAAAGTTCTTCCCAAGGGAAGTTTACAGGAGTTTAGAAATAGGAAATGATAGCTTACATTCCCCAGGTGGCACCTGGTCACCAAGCTGGGAAGGAAACTTTCCAGCAAGTTCGATTCTGTGTAGCTCAGTAGAGAAAGGCTTCTCCATTTGCACTCTGGACATGATGAAAGAAATGCAGACAAAAGTCACTAACAGATCTTTTCTTTGTCTAGGAAAGCCAGAATTAAAGTACTGTTGAAAAAGTAAGGAACAACTGGAAATCAGAGAAGGAGCTTTGGATTTAAATGTCCTTTCAGACAACAGAGAGGAGAAAACAGAGGGAGAAGGTGTAATGGGAATGCAAATTTGGAAGATCTTCCCTGCCCCTAGGCTAAAGTGCACCTGAAGCCTGGGGTGGGAGGCTTGTTTTTCAGTAGATACTTCTTAATTGGTCAGTGAGTCAATAAGGTTGTTACATTCTCTGAGCCAGGAGAAGGCTATATAAGCCCTGATGTGTACCTTTGTTTTGGGGGCTCACTTTGAGAAGTGTTCTGTGATTTGATCTGAATTCTGGGAAGCCGTTGTCCAGGGCCCCCCCGGCTTTGAAAAACCCAGATGTTGACTGGGTATGGATGTAA
>NW_027185797.1:32420224-32454137 GCF_028583685.1 Petaurus breviceps papuanus | reverse complement strand
TTGGGGGCTCACTTTGAGAAGTGTTCTGTGATTTGATCTGTATTCTGGGAAGCCGTTGTCCAGGGCCCCCCCGGCTTTGAAAAACCCAGATGTTGACTGGGTATGGATGTAATGGTTGGACAGTTTGGAAATCTGTCTACTTGATCTGTTTCTGTCTTGATAATTCTGCCTGTATACTTTGAAGTTCGGGGTCCTGACCTTTTCCCCTGAACAAGGTAAACGATATATGTCTGACTGATTAAAGTAAGCTTGTTAACCCATTTTGAGTTGCTTTCCTTTAACAAAGCAGATCCAAGAACCTGTGTGAGCAGGCACCCTGGGGACACTGGGGTGCTTGCCGCTATAGAAGGGAGTGTGGAAAGGGAGCAGGTGCTACAGCCCCTGCCCAGCTGGGAGCCAGGGGAAGCCCCCTCCCTTTAGGCATATCTCCCATTCTAGGCTACTCCTGGAGAACACTGACACTGGCCACGCTAGAGGATCTTGGGCCCACTCAGCACCGTTCTTCCCTCTCTACCATCCACCCATCCATGTGTGTCCCCAAATCTCTATCATTTATTTATCACTTGTAAACTTACTGAGTTTGCAAAACCCTGCCCTGCTATCTAAGCTGCATGAAAGTCCCTTCTCTGCCCAGGACATTTGTCAGCCTTCCAGCTGGTCCCCGGAGATCCACTCTGCTCTCAGAGATCTGTCTTGAATGGGCCTACGTAAGAAGTAAATAACCTTGGCCCAGCTCTTCTGAGATGTATCTCTCTTCCATGTGAACTGAGGCAGGATAATGATACCCTTCCTCAAAATCAGTTGTGAAAGGGAAGAGGTTAGGAAGGAGATCGTACAATATATAGCACCATGGAAGGAATCGGAGGACCTGATTCCAAAGCCTGGCTCTGTCGTAGCTATGTGACCTTGGTAAAGTTACCTCCCCACTATGGGTCTTAGAAATGAGTGGGCGGGATCCTTTCCAGCACCAGTCTATGACCCTTCCATTGAGGGAAGACCCAGGTCTAGTGGTTATGGGACAATGAGCCCCTTTGGAAATCTGTGACAGTCTTTAAGATGCAGTTTTTCTTCAATGAAAGAGAGAAAGAAGCAACCTAGGCAGTGTGTGTGTGTGCATGCGTGTGTGTGAGTGTGCATGTGTATGTACATGTGTGTGAGTGTGCATGTGTGCGCGCACACATGTGTACTTTTACCTCTGCAGTGAATTAGCGGCACAGAAATTGTTAGACCAATTACAGTTGTTAACAGTCAGTTACATTGTAAGCTCCTTGACAACGGAGCCTGTCTTCCTGTCTTTTTGTTCCCCTAGAGTTTAGCACAGTGCCTGGTGCATAGTGGGTGCTGCTTAAACATTGATTAACCATAAAACAACTTCACGATTTTCTAACCCTGTAATCCCAGGGAGTTTTGCCGACTGAGTGGTGCTGTGCATGAGCAACGTTCCCATTTCTAATGCCCCTCAGTAAGCTCAGGGCTCCAGGCCTCAGATTTCTTTACTAGGAGCAGGACGGTCTGACCTTCCTCAGCATTTAAGCAACAACAATGGGCCCTTTCAGGAGATAATCTCATGCCATATTTCTGTATGTGGTGGGAACTACAGTGATTATTCTTCCAGGCTTATAGATAAGGACACTGAGGCTCAGGGTCAAGACTTGCCCCATGGATGCAGAGCTGGGATTTGATCACAACTTCTCCTGGCTCCACGTTCAGCCCTCTTGCTGCCTCTGTGTTATCTGTACAAACCCCACGGTAGTGACTTGTCTTCATTCTGGAAGTTAAAATGTGTTCTCCACATCCACCATAATAGACTTGCAGAACAGAACTTATTCAAACTTCCAAAAACGTTTTCCCTTGGGCTGAGAGCAGACCAATGAAATGCTTTTCTTGCTTCAGATTTCAGGCAAATACAGAGTGTGGATGATGTGTTCATCTAGTCCAAATCTGCGTGAGTTAAAGGAAAAATCCACCTCTTGCCCTCCCTCTCCCCACTGCCGATTTCTCCTGTTCCAATCTATCAACACTCCCTCCCTGGATGAGGGTGAGTGATTACAGACCCAGGTCCTGCCTTCCTATCACCCAAAAACCAGCGTCACAGGCTTCTGAAGAGACTCTGAGCCGGCCCCCTGAAGGACCCTGAGAAAGCACCTTTGATGGAACGATGGCGTCCATGAGCCCCGTTCGCCCCATGCCGACGGATTCATGTGGTGAATTAGATTCAAGACTTTCACAAACATAAAAACCTCATCCTCATTTTACCTCTCGGGTATGTTGATTTGCACACACTCCATACTCCCTCAGACACAAATGGTACAAGACATGAACGCTTCACTCACTACCATCCTGAGCCCCCACTCTGGCCTGGCTGGGGACCCGAAGTGATACTCATGCACAGCCAAAGTCCAGGCCACTCGTCCCATCTCTAATATTTTTGAGGAGTGTGACCCTGGGGATGTCATTAACCTCCAAGAGCCTCCATTTCCTCATCTGTAAAACCAGAAAATAATAGCGATATCTCATATGTTAAACCTGAAAGCCCTATGTAAATGTCACTGTCATCAAGCACTCGATCGCAGGCTTTGGTGAGCATTTCTTGCTCATCCTTCCCTTTCAAAGGGGTCAGTGGCATCCTAGGTACTGTCTTGACTCACACATGGATTGGACTTAAATGAGGCAGAGGCCCAGGTCATAAGGGTCCAGTGGCAAGGTGAAAGTCAGGACTGTCGATGGCCTGGGATTCATGATGACCTTGACATCCTCAGTGTCTGACCAAGCTCTAAGCATCCCACTGCACCTGCTTCAGCTGCCTCTATGGCCCTCAGAACAAACTGTTCTCATTCTGCCGGGAACGTCTTCCCATGCATGAGGTAGACCTCCCCCTCACTCGACACCAGGTTGGAGATCCCTCGGTTACCCTCAACCTGGCTTAGCCTGTCTACTGAGACAGTTTTATCGGGCGTGGCCATTGCATATGCCACACCTTCTTGGAGCCACAGATGAGAGTTGAGGAACAGACAGACACCAAAGGTGGATAAGCCGCCCTGAAAAGAGACCGTCGTCCTCCCGCCAGAGGCGCTAGCCCTCCCTGAACACCCCATACACCCCCAAATGTGCAAGACACTAGGTACATGAAAACAGAAGTTACAAGTCCCAATCAGCGGCATCACCAGGCTGCCAAAGTGGCCTGTAGATGTTAGAGGCTCTGGGCTTGTACATGTATGTAGAGAAAGGGAGACACAAAGGGAGCCTCTAGGTTAGGGCAGATAAACCCCAGCCATCATTGATTAACAGCAGTCACACAGAGACCGGAAAAAGCTTCCCACAAGGGCTGTGGAATCCCAGCGCTTCTTTTTGTGAATATTCCTCCCTCCTCCACACTCTCTCCTTTAGCATCTCCCTTCTCTTCCCCTGGGGAAGAGCCCAGATCTAAGCATCTGGACCAGTCATTTCTTTCCTTCTCATGAGGCAACAACAAAGAGGAGTGAGAAGAGAACCAGACTGCGGTGGGAAGGCCTGGCTTCACCTCCTGACTCTGCCATTTATCACACGGGTGACACCTTGGGCAAGTGACTGGGTCACTCTGGGCTTCAGTTTCTCCATATGAGAAATTAATGGATTGATCTAGATGTCAATAGTAAGCAAACATTTATTAAATGCCTACTGTGTGCCAGGCACTGCACTAAGCACTGGGGATATGAACGCTCCTGCCCTTGGGCGGAGGTGGGGAGGTTTCTGATGTGGGGCCACAGCCATACTGCTAGTCAGAAAAGGAAGCTGTCCTTCTGGGTACCTTCCTGCTTTATGAACTTCTGATCCTTTGACCACTAGCCCTGCCCTTAACAAAAGAGCCTGTCTGCATGGAGGCATCCATCCTCAAGCATACCAAATGCCTTTAAAAACAGCATCACTGTGTTTGTCTTTCTTTGTATCACTAGCACTCAGTACAATACCTGAATATCGTACTCAGGGAATACCAGATCTGCATTGGATTGACCATCCAACTAGTCCAACTCAGTTCTGAAAAAAAGTATATTTGTGCTTAATGAGGACAATTGAAAATAGCATTCGCTTCTGATGCCTGCACCCCTTTTCTCACTCCTGGAAAATCTGCAATGTTCCCTGTGTCTTCGAATGTCCTCCCTCTGCCTGTGCTAAGTCAAGGGAGTGGGGCAGTGGGGAGGAGATAAAGATCAAGGAATGAGACACAGAGAGGCTTAGCCACAACATAGATTATCCAAAGCTGTGTAATGCACATTGGAGAGGCCGGCTTCAGCTAGACCACGTAAAGCCTTCAGCCATGAGCTAAGCAGTTTACATTTGATGTCGGCAGCAGCAGAGAGCCTCCGAAGATTCCTGGGCAGGAGTGGAACCCAGCACTTGAGGAGGATCATTGTGGAAGCAGATAAACGGTCTAAGACCTTTTTTTTGGGGGGGGAGGAGGGGTTCCTGACACTGTTTACAAACAAAGGGCTTTTATGCCGTAGGATTTTTTGTTTGTTTTTGATAAACCGGAGAACAAGAAAGCTTGTACACTAAGCATCACTGGATGTGATTACAACCCATTCTTTGTGTGTTTGGCTATGTGTTTTCTGTTTGCTGAACTGAATTGGAAACCAAGAGCCTGCTCTGTCCAAGGCTAGAATCCAAAGGAAAAACCAACCAGTTAACCACAGGTCCTGCCCTCCAGAAGCTGACATTCCATTTGCTTCCCCTCCCACGTGAGAATCATAGATTTGTAGAGTTAGAAAGGAGCCGAGAGGTCATTTCATCCAAGCCCTTCATTTTGCACATGAGGTCATGGAAGTCCAAGGGATCACGTGTATGCCCACTCACACTGCTGATTAGTGGCCACATTAGAACTAGACTCCAAGTGCCCCCAAGCCAATGTAGTGTCCTGCCATGGACACTATCATGAACCAAAATCACACCACCTCCCAAAATCAAGAACATGGCTGAATTAAGACCAATCTTTTACATTCTGTAGCAATAACCCCTTCACAATCACAGTATCGTGGAATCAGAGAATTTCAGATTTCAATTGGATTAGCCATTCGTCCAACCAAATACTGAAAAAGAGTCCTCTCTACCAATCAAGGAACACATATTAAGTACCTGGCATTGGGTTAAAAGCCTACAAGATCCCTGACAAGTGGGTATCTACCATTTCCAGCAGCAGCAACCCACCGCCTCCTCCAGTGTCCTCTGGATGGTTCGAATTGTTAGAAAGTTCTTTCCTGATGCTCAGACCCCAATTGGACTCCACAGGGATGTTGGGGCAGCAGATATTAGCCCTTCTTAACCTACCCTTTCCAAGAGACTATCCATCAACAGCCAGAAATAACCATATGGTGCCCTCCTTTTTGATTAATGCAGCTGGTAGAGTTTAGAGTCCTTTACAACCCTTTACCTTTTGTGTTCAAGTGAAGATCATAAAAGGAAGCATTTTTACCTGATCCCTAGAAGCATTCCCCAGTTTGCCACAAGCAGTCCCTCCAAACAAGGATGGCTATGTCACTCCTTGGGATTACATCCTAATACTCAACTCTCTGTCTTCAACTTCTGTCCCAGGGGCAGAAGCTGGGTCATTTTTTTTCCAGAGTGTTTTTTTTGTTTTGTTTTGTGTTTTTTTCTTTTCTTTTTTTTTTTTATGCTGAGCTCATTAACTTGTGCTCAGCAACCAGGCCTGTAAAATCCTCTCATTTAATCTGCCTTCTCAACTGCCCCCAAAGAAAATAATGGGTTCTCTTTGCCGGATCCCTACTTCACAAAGGGCTGGTCTGTGCTTTGAGAATAAGAGAAGTGAGTGAAAAAAATGAAGAATACCATTAAGCAAATATTCTTGTTAACGGTGCTCTCCATGAGGCCCTGAACCGCTCGAGAGGAGGAATGGACCTAATAAGGCACACAATTTGTCCCCCAGGGATCCTCTTGTTCCATTTCATCCCCTTACTGCTAGTTACACCCTAGGGTCCTTTTAAAAATCTCTTTCCCTTCCTGGGTTTGACAGCTTTCAAATACTCGTGGCCAACGATCACATTGACCCACAAAGGAGCTTTGGAAATCCATATTCTTTCCTCCGGTATCAGCACCTCTGTCCCTCTGTTCTCACTCTCCTAAGATTGGTCCTGTCAAGAGGCCTTTTGTGAAAGGTGGTAGTTGGGGCACATCCAGACTCTCTGTTATGCTTTACCAACCATTGTAAAAGCCCCTAAGTTTAGTTTTTTCTTAGAGTTGGACTTGGACAGACCCAGAAAATCAGAACATTGCCCTAATCCCATTACTGCATGCATGGATCATTTAAGCAACTGAGGAATGAAACACTCACACATTTTCACAGTATACAGGCTCCATCTCTAAGGTTTACATGTACAATAATAAAGGAAGGTTGCGGGATCATAGATTTTGAGCTAAAAGGGCCTATAAAAGTCCATCCAGTCCAACTCCCTCTTTTTTTCAACCCCCTCTTTTTACAGTTGAAGAAATGAGGCCCAGAGAGGGCAAGTGATTTACCCCAAGTCACACTGGTGGTGTCAGGGGTATAATCTGAAGCCAGGTCCTCTGACTACAAAGCTCGCCTTCTTTGTGTACTGCATCCTGGGCCATCCCCAGTTATTCTGATCAATATCTGGCCACTGGATCCAGAGGAGAAAGTGAGGCTGGTGACCTTGCACAGCCCAGTCAGTTGCAAGTCATGTCGTCATCTCCCCGATGTCATGGTTCTCTTCAAGAATGAAGGGCAACCCACACTTCCACCACAGTACACTGATGTCATGCAGTCATTTGTAACTCTAAGATTCTGGAACACTTTGATCCGATATGTGGCCCCAAATTCGTCCATCCATCCCTTAATTAAGTGTTAACGTGATAAAGATAGATGGGAAAAACCAAATTTACTAAGTGTTTATTTTATTCCACGCACTACGGAAACAGAAACAAGATGATCCCTACTCTCAGGGAACTTACCTTCTAAAAAGCGAAGACAAGACATAAAGGGGAGCTGGAGAATGGGGCAAGGGAAGTAAGGAGGGAAGGAGGGTCTGTGCTTGAGGGGCCAGGAAGCTGATGTGGGGGGAGCCAGATGTGAAATGAGCATCATGGCTGGCCCTTCTCATGACATGGCCCTTCTAGGCAGGGACTCCCCAATTAATCAGGGACTATATCAGGAGCTGGCAAGACAGACAGACACAAGCAAAAGTCCCTTCTCACAGGGAGCTTACATTCTATTGGGGAAATAAGCATGTACCCACAGAAATACCAAATATAGTCAAAGGAAATGCTACCTAAAAAGCGATTTAGGGGTGGTGGTAGCAGAAACAGTAGTAGCAATTGGAGGCATTTCATCTAGTGCTTTATTTAAAATAGGTGTATTATGTCTTCATTACACAACAATAATTCAAAAATTTTATTTTGGTATTTCAAGGATTTGTAATTTTTCCAGTGTGGGCACTCCCTCCATCAAAGCAGATTTCAATCCTTTTATGCCTTAATTTACCATGACTGAGAAATGTGTCACTCTCAAGCCTTCCTGGTGAAGAGCATCTTTAGAATTCTCTTGCCTGGTCCCAGTCATACACACGCTCACAGATTCTGTGCTCAGCTGGTCACACCTATACAACCTTTACAACTCCCCCCCGCCCCCCCCCCCCCCCCCCGCCTTCCCTTTATCCCTTTCTTCTTTTTTTCTCCCTTTCTCTCCCCACCTCAAACCATAATGGACCACACCACAATGAGGCATCAAGAGAGGGCTTTTTGAATAATTACTTGTAAAACTTTCCATGTGGCATTGCTACTTTTTCAGGGTTAGTGTGCTAGCTCTCTCTCTCTCTCTCTCTCTCTCTCTCTCTCTCTCTCTCTTTCTGTCTCTCTGTCTCTCTGTGTGTGTCTCTCTCTCATCTTTATGTTTTCAAAGATTATTTCTCAATGAAGAGATTTTTCCAAAGAGAATCATATTGTTTTCCTTCTATCCTAGAATCCAGCAACCCTCAGGCTCTAAATCAATGGTCCTTTCAGCATCTGAACAATTCAACCAATATTTATTAAGCACCTACTATGTGTACGGTACACTTCTAGCCACTGGGGACACAAAGACAAAAATGAATCATGCAAGCCTTCTAGGAGTTTACATTCTACTGGGGAGATAAAACCTGTGTACAAATAAATGATCCATCAACCAGTCAACAAGCATTTACTGAGACTACAGTGCCCCAGGTGCTATGTGAGAAAGACAAAGGAGAAACAGCCTCTACCCTCAAGAAGTTCACAGTTTGGCCAGGGGAGACGATATGGACATATACAGGCATGTACAAAAAATGCAAAATAATTTGCCGGCGAAGGCACCAGAAACTGGGAGAACTAGGAAAGGCTTCATGTAGACTATTACTATGACTATTCTAATAGACTGCCAGAGGGGCAGTGATCAAGAACAGTCCCAAACAGGAGGAGGCAGCACCCAAGCTACGCTTTGAAGGAAGCCAAGGATTCTGACAGAGAGGTGAGGAGGGAGTGCATGTTTGGTGTGGGGACAGCCTGTGCAAAAGCATGGAGGTGGATCCATAGATGGAAGACAGACAGAAGGCATGGAAGAGAGGTTCTGTCCAACCTGGGGTTTTGATACTGATACTTCAAGTCTGGTGACTGGCTTTCATTTACTGTGTTTCCTGACTAGCCTTTTAGACTTTGTTTGAGGCTTCCCAGTAAGTGGATTGGCCTTAAAGAGAAACTGTACTGTCACCCATCAGCTGGGTCTGCACCAGCAAGCACCACGCTGCCCCTGTAAGAATGTCCTTATGGCCCCAGCGGGAGCCCCTTCCTCTAATCCAGGCTCTATGGACAGTGCAAACCTACTTAGGAACTTGCCGCTGCTCAAGGGCAGGCGCCCATTTGGCTTTTTCTCTGTAGCAATCACTAGCACTTGGCACGGTGGTATGTAGTAATTGTCTAACAAATGCTTGTTGATTTATTGTCAACGAATCTGTAGCATGGTCAGAAGTGACTTAGAGATATTCCCAGGAAGCACTGCTGAGAACATCATCCAGGATCAGTGAGGGTCCCCAGCTTGCATCAAACCAAATCAAACCTCCAGCAATTTCCAGGGTCAGACACTTTTGCCTAGTGCTCAGCTTCTATAACTGTTGAGGCTCAAGAGTATATCTCTTCCTAAGAAAAGCAGGTGCTGAGAGAAACTGGGAAAAAGAGGAGAGAGATGGAGAAATAGAGAAGCAGAGGGATGGGGACACAGAGAGAGAGGGACATCTAGACAGAGAGGCAGTAAGAGGTCAGGACACAGGAAATAGCCTCTGGTCAGGAAGCCCAGATCTCACATTAGTTCCCCACGACAAATATCTCCTCATTATGTCTACTAGTTAACAGCATAGAATTGAAAGTATTGGTTATTCAGCAATCAATGAATGGTTATGCATTTATTGCTCTGAATTAATACAATTACTCACATCCTATTTAATCAATGCCAAGAAAATTAAGTCAATGCCTCAAGGATTTTGGCCAATATCACTAGCTTCTCCTTTCAATCTGCAATATTAACAGAGTAAGGCCATTTACAATTTATAGTGATTCGTTTATGCCAGTTTCACTGATTCTAAAAGCCCCCTATTTTGAATTTTCACATCAATTCTACAGAGAATTCAAGTTTATCCTTCTAGTAAACCCCTGACACTACATTCAAGTCCCCCCACCGTGATAATGTAAACAATGCCAACAATAACAGAAATCTGCGTAGCACGTTATAGTTTCCATAATACAATCAGATGCCAGATTGGACAACATTCTCCTGTATACCGCAAATAACCAATGAACTGGCGCATCTTGTCATTTCTCCCTCCACATTTCCTGAATCTGCCCCCTTCTCTCCACTCAGCCTGCTGATTTGTCATTACCTCTCACCTGGCATGCTGTAAGGGCCTCCTCCTTGGGCTCCCGGCCTCAAGGCTCTACCTTTATTCTTCACAAAGATGCCAGAACCAGAGTCCGGAAGATCCCATCTGACCATGACACTCTCCTGCTCTAAAAGCTCTGATTCCCTATTACTTCAAGGATCCAGTAGGACCTCTTCTGTTTGCTGTTGAAAACCCTTTATAACCCAGTTCTAGCCTATTTTTTCTGATAATTATTATTCATTATTCCCTGGTCCAAAGTGGCCTTCCTTCCAGCTGGTGGTGCCTTCCTTCCAAATAATAATAATAAAATGAAAGTCCGTGTGATTTGGGGGCGGGGTGGGACACAGTCTCCCATATCTGGAGTCCAGGGGTAACAAAGGGGTAACTCACCAGGCATCTGTCTCCCTTCCCTGGGGTACTCCTAGAGCAGCTTTTCAGCCAGACTGTAGGGCCCGAGCCTGAGTCCAGCCAGTCTAAGTGCTGGGGCTTCTGGCCGATGCCAGGGTGTCGGGGGAAAGATGGAAAGCATTCTGGGCCTCTGACGTTCACGAGGTCTTCAGTCAAGGAGAGGTAGGAGACTGAGAATCAGACAAAGGCCCAGGGCTCTGCTCTCCTCCCCTCCCCACAAGCCAAGCCCTTCTCCTGGGTGGGCTGAGCTCTCTCCCCTCTGCTGGCTCAAATCTTGTAGCTGACATTGTTCTGCTCACTATTTTATGGAAGCCCTACAGGGCGTGACCAGATGTTTCAGCCAATTTGGACACACTTTCTGTCAACATCAGTTCATCCAGGATCTTCCTGAATTTAGACTAAAGCCTTTGATGGATTGTGTGGGTCTTGGTCACACCTCCGATTTGCTTGATTCCATAAAGATGGGCCTTCACCCGATGTGTGTGTGTGTGAGAAAGACCCCAGCCTTACACTTAGAGAGTTTCCTCAGCTAGGAATTCACAGGCCCAGGGAAATGAGCTGTAATCACAGGCTGAGCCCTTCTATGTGTGACCCCCTTTGCGTTTCCGTAGGAACCTAGGCCAGAGAGGGAGCTCAGAGGTCAGACAGGCAAATCTCATTTAACAGGAGAATCGTGGGAAGAAATCCACATTTCCTGAGGCCAGGGGCTGAATTAGCCTCATATGTATACTCGTGGCCCACCCACTGTAGCCCTGGTACACAGCTGGTGCTAAATAAATTCCTACTGACTGGCTGATTGTGTAACTTCGGATGAGTCATGTCAGCCTCCCTGGAGCTCAGTAATCATCAGCCAAGTGAACAAGTTGGACCAGATGACTTCTAACATTCTGCCAGCTCTAAAGTTATGAGCCTGTAAACCCCAAGACAGGCAACGAGGTTCTGAGAGTCAGGAAGACCTGAGTTCAAACCCAGCCTCAGCCATGTTCTAGTTGTGTGACCCTGGGCAAGTCACTTAACCCTGTTTGCCTCCGTTTCCTTAGCAGTAAAATGAGCTGGAGAAGGAAACGACAAATGAGTATCTTTGCCAAGAAAACCCCAAACTAACATCAACAACCCCTACCCAGAGGAGGATAGAGCCTCAGCAAGGTGAGGATTTGCCCTGAGTGCTGTTCAGCTGACAGTAAGGGCAGCTTTCCTGGAGGAGTTAGATGGGGGTCCGGGCCCAGATCGGAGCAAGGATAATCTGACAGACTGGGAAAAGCGAAGAGGAGGCAATTCAGATGGGCATGAGGTCATAGGACCAGAGTTGGAGGGGCCTTAGAAATCATTGAAGCTGTCCCCATTTTACAGAAAAGGAAGCTGAAGCACAGAGGAGTGAAGGGGCTTGTCCAAAGTCACAGAATTTGAGCCTGGATGCTTTGGCTGCAAAACCAGACTAGCCATTCCCCATTGGAGGTGTTAGCACCCAGCCCATCAACTCAGACTGGCCAGCGATGTTGGTGAGGAAGCCCCCGGGCTTATCTTTAGAGTTTTAAGAGGCCTTTGATTTTAAAAGATATTTTATTGATTTATGAAAGATGGGGACTAGAGCTATGGACCACCATACATAATGACGGACTTGGTTAACATGTTGATTAGTTTTGGGGTACGGGTTTTTTTCCTATTTTTTTTCTTGTTATTGAAAGGGATTATTTCTGAGAGTGGAGAGAGAAAAATGTACTGGGACATGAAGGAGATACAAAGCCAGGAGATCTTAATTAGAATTTAAGGGAAAATGACTTCCAAGTTCAGCCCCAAATCTGACTGTAACTGCTCCCCAGTTGTCAGATATCCGTGCTGTTCTCTGGTCACTCAGTCTCCAGCTGTGCAGAGACACCATCCAGTCCAGAGATGAGGGCTCTGGGCACTGAAGGTTCTCTCTCTGAGGGCTGCTTAACTTTCTGAGGCTGATTCCTCCAGGCTGTGCCAGCAGAGAGTGAGATCTGACAGACCTTACCAAGCTGGGCAGGGTTTGGCAAGCGTCACAGGCTGCCTACCTCTCACCTAAGGGTCAGCTCTGAGAGACTTCTCCTCACAATGGTGGCTCAAGGTGATGAATGCTCCCAGCCATAGCAGCTCAGAAAGTCCACCTCCTTAGCCTCCTGCCTTCCCCAGGGCCTTGCTTCCCCCTCATTCCTGTCCTATGGACCATTTATCTGCTGTCCCTGCACTCCTCACCAAATCACATCTTCTCTAGCAGAAAAAAGACTCTTCCCTGACCAGGCAAGCTTTCTGAGTCCCAGCTGGCTTTCACCACCAACCCGCTGGAAGAAGGGAATTATTGTGCCCCCTTCTTTACCAAGAACTCCTCTCTTTGCCCCCATAATTAGGCTTCCTTACATGTCTTCTGCTGAAATTTCACTTTCCAAGGTTACCAGCTGTCCCAAACAAACTAGGGCTCAACCGATGACCTGTCTGTATCTCTTGCTGCTTTTCTAGGGAGATGTGATCTCAGCTTTTCCTAACTCGGGGTGTGGCAATCTATTCACAACACTAAGTAGCTATTTTATGAAGCCTAAGGAATCTGGAATGAACTCGAGGTTACACCCTGTACTCATTGCTAAAAAACAAACACACAAAACTCCTGCAGCTTGTAGGAGAAAAAGAAATGAGCCGGTTAGCTTTGCTTTTGGATTTGGGGGAGATGATCATCTTCGGACACTGTCTTTTTGTGCCCCTGTCAGAATGCCACTCCATATCAGTGTTCTAAAAGATGAGGGACCACAGAAGGAATGCCAGGCACCTGTCTCTGTTGACAGATGAATGGGAAAAATACAGTGTTGTGCGACTAGAAAGATAGTAGGTAGAGATGGACTAATAAAGTACAGAGGAAGAAAATATGTAAATTAATGAATAAAAAAAAGCATTTATGAATGTCTTCTGTGTGCCAGGCACTGTGCTAAGCCTTGAGGATACAGATAGAAAAATTAGATAGTCCTTGTTCTAAGGCAGCTTACATTCTACATAGGGGGAGCCAGCACATGGAGGAGGGAGGAGGAGGAGGGGGAGTGTGAGCAGCAGTAGCAGTGGCAGTGGTGGTAGTAGTAGTAGTAGCAGCAGCAGCAGCAGTAAACATTTATTAAATGTTGACTATGTGCCAGGCACTGTGCTGAGTGCTGGGGAATTTAAAAACAGAAAAGGCAGTTCTCACCCTTCAGGAGCTCCCCATCTAATGGAGGAGATGGCAAGCAAACAGAGTTATAAACAAGCTATATCCAGTACAAATAGATGATTAAGAGAGTTAGGCCCTGGAATGAAGAGGGGTTAGGGAAGGCTTCCTGTAGAAGGTGGGGTTTTAGTTTGGGGGAGTCAAGAGGCAGAGATGAGAAGGGACGGCATTCCAGGCCTGGGGCACAGCCAGAGAAAATACCTGGTGTCTGGAAATAGAGTCTCCAGTTCAAGGACCAGGAAGGAGGCCAGTGTCTCAGGATGACAGAGTACTTAGTGGGGAACAAGGTGTCTGACTACCAGAAAGAGAATCGGAGCCAGGCTACAAAGGGCTTTGAGGCCAGACCTAGCATTCTGGGTCTGCTCCTGGAACTTCTCACCCAAATCATCTCTCCTTGCCTGTTTCTGTTAATAGCACTGTTTTCCTTCAGTCTTCGAGGCTCAAAATCTCCAACACTTAATCAAAGAAAAAGTAACTGAGCGTTTTATAGAAAAATCAAAAGAACAAAATGGGACTATTTGTGGCAAGGCAATTTGATGCTTCCTCCCTCTTCTCCATCCATCAGTCCTTCAGATCTACAAATTCCCATAAACTTTCACTATTCCTCATCCTCGGGGAATGGCACCCTCATTTTGGTATTGAGATAATCCACCCCAGCTCCCCTTTTCATCTCTTCTCCCTCACATCTACCTTACATGGTGGTGGCAGCCTGACTCTGACAGTGCTCAAAACTGTCAATGGCTCCCTAGTGCCTAGTCCCTAGGCTGGCATCCAAGCCCCCTCCCCATTGGGCTGAACCCACTTGTACATCTCTTCTTTGCACTAGCACGTATCCTGAGTGCTTAGTGTGCCCTGTGCCCCAGGCAGACTGTTCAAGTGCTTTGTGCCCCGCACTCTCCCATCTGGTGACCCCAGCCTCCCTCTCTCAGCTCTGGGCATTCCTTCCAGCTACACCCCTAGGCCTGGAATGCTCTCCCTTCTTCACTCTTCCTGCTGAGCTCCCTGGCTTCCTTGAAGTCCCAACTAACATCCCACCTTCTACAGAAAGCCTTCCCAACCCCTCTTAATTCCAGGACCTTCCCTCGGTTTACTATTTCCTATTTAGATAGCTTGTTTTGTATATATTAGATTGTAAGCTCCTTGAGGGCAGGGACTTTTTTGTGTCTCCTGTGCTTAGGACAGTGCCGAGCACACAGCAGGCACTTAATAAAATGTATTGATTGGTCCAAATGCTGTGTGGCTGTAAGCAAGCCACTTGAACCTCTCTGGTTCCTCATCTATCAAAGGACAGGATTGGACTGGGTGATCTCAGTGGTCCCTTCCAGTCCTTGATCTTTGAACCCACGATTCATATGGGGCAGAGAATCACACCCCTTGGAAACAGGAATAAGACAAGCCCACTCCTTGTTGCTATGCCCTTTTTAATACAATGCTTGAAATCTTGGCAAGAAATCACTGCAAAGAATAAATAAAAGGCATAAATATGGGAAAAGATATAAAAATCTCCATTTTGGCAGGTGACATAATTGTATACTTAGAAGTTCTAAGAAAATCAACCAGACAAAATTTACTAGCAGCAATCAATGAAGTCAGCAAAGTTGCTGCTGGGAGAGAAATCGATGGCATTGTTGGGTGCTGGTGACACCCGGCAAAAAGAAAGAAAGAAACAATATCCCAGGCAAATTAGCAACAAAAACATCCAGTGCTTGGGTATTAATTTAATCCAGGGCACAAGAGATGTATTCAAAGGAAATAGTAAAGCCCTAATGAGAAAAATAAAGTCAGCCATGGATAAATGGAGAGATAGACCTCATCTTGGCCAGGAAAACTAAATATAGTCAAGATTTTCTCCCTAAGTTTACACAGAGAGGTTTAATGTCGTTCCAGTTAAAGTTCTCCATCAGATATTTCATAGACCTTTACAGGATGATGGGGAAACTTCTCCGGAAGAATAAGATAGCTAAGACACTCAAGAAAATCCTCTTCTTAAAAGGTGAATATTTCAAAGATCTCTAATTTCATCAGTGTGAGAACTCCCTCTGCCAGCACAGCTGGCAAGCCTTCTGCTGCGGAGCAGACGCTCCTCTAGGAGCTGCTGAGGCCAAAATATGCGTCACTGCAGCCAAACTGGGGATGAGGATCAAGCATAAAGGAAAAGGGCATCAGCTCTGCCATCAGAGGATCTGCAGGAGGAGGTGGGTCCCAATGCCACCTTGAAGCTCCTTCCTCATATGACCTAGGGCAAGAAGATCAGGTAGCCACTCTGGGCCTCGGCTTCCTCCTCTGTAAAATGAGGGTGTTGGGCTAGAGGGTCCCTGCATGCTCTAGAGCGGAGATCCCAGGGTTTTATTCCTTTGCTGGCTCTGCTTTTGACGTTCTAGACTTGGCCACCATGCTGCCTCAACTGCCCTCAGTGCCTGGAACCGCCTCCTTGTGGGACATCCAAGCAGCTTGACAGCCTTTTCCCTCGGGAACATCCCTTCACTATGACTCCCTTCTTTCAAAGGTGAGTTCCTCCCAGGGAGTTCTTCCATTTGGGGGAGGGGGCCTAGGCTGACCAACATTCAATTCCCTCCTGGCTCTGTTGTTGACATAGTAAATGATTAATAAATGTCTTGCCTTGGAGACTCTTGGAACTTAACTAGGCTGGCCCATGGACAACAGGCCTGGGATCTGCTTTTGTAGCCTTTTAGGCTTAGAAGTGAACATGTGTTTGTTTCACCAGCAAAACCTCAAAGAATTCAGCATCCTCTCCAGGCCACAAAGGCAGCAATGAAGTTTTAAAAAACCTCAGTGGACTCATAAACATATTATAAACAACAAGATTAAAATCACATAACAGATTAAAAGCAGAAAAAAAAGAAAAACGTGTCATAATAGAAAAAAGTCAAGCATCTATGAAGACATAAGACATGACAGTTGGAGGTAAGATCGTCGGGAAGGAAGGAATGCCACTGGGCCAGCTTGGCCTCAGAGTAGACAAGCAGCCTAAAAACGATGCAAAGTCGAGAAGAAATGGTGAAAACAGAAGCAGCTATGATCGTGATTCCTAAAAGGAAGGGTGTGACTGCACAGGGTGTTCCTAGAGCACTTTGGATTTTTTTTAAGGCATCCATGGGTGATGAAATCAAGTAGCAGCTGGATGAGGTTCATAGAAGAAGAGCTTTGGGAGGCCCAAAGCCCACAATGCCAGGAGGTAAAGGCTGATGGCCACAGAGAGCTAAAACAATAGGTTTAGTTGGCTCTTAGCTAAGTGAAAGACAAAAAGATGGAGGATGAGAAGGCTGAGCTCCTAAAACCTGGGCTGTTTCTGTTTTTTCTTCCAAGAAGAAGGTGGTCTTTGGATTGTGAGGAAGATAAAACAATGGTTATTTCAGCCTGGAAACCCCCAACACGTGGGAGCTGTTCAGATAGTATCTAGTTGCCCTCAAAGGCTTCAAGTCACTGACTGGAAAAAGTACACATCCTACTCTACTGAAGGAACTGGCAGACTTAATTTTTAAACACTGAAAAATCATGGAGAATAGGAGAGATTCATCGCAACAAGAGAAACAAAGATTTTGTCTCAAACTTGAGAAGACTTTACAGACTTCGAAGGAGAGGACAGTGAACTTGCTTTTAAATACTGGCAGAATTCAAGGGGAGGTTTGTGAGCGTTTAGAAAGGGCAGCAGCCATCACTCGGAGCCATCGTGGATTTGCCAAGTGCTGTTCATGTCAAACTAACTTCCTTGACTTTTTTTGACAAGGTCATTAGTTATGGAAACACTAGAGATTTGGGGGCTTTTTTTAGTACAAATTTTCAAGGAAACATTTGACAAAATCTCTCAAGCCATTCTTGTAAACAAAGATGTGAGATAGACAAGATTCCCTTTGGATAGAATTTGGAAAGGGTTGAATGATTGGATCCAGAGAGCAGTCATTAATTCATCTGCTTCAATTTGGAGGGAAGTTTCTAATGCAGTGCCATAGGGAGCCTGTCCTCAGCCTCCAGGCAGCTCTACTTAGATGAAGACTTAGGGAGTGTGGGCATTTGGCTGGCACATAACATGAAGCTCAGAGGGACAGAGCACACATTGAATGACAAGTCAACCTTCAGAAAACTCTCAGCAGGCTGGACTGAGGAGAAACTGAACAGTAATTAGCTTCACAAATATAGGGAGAGAATTCCGGTGAAAGGCCAATTTGTGAATTGAGCTCATTTTTTCTCTTTCCCTCTAAATCTTTCCTCCCCTATTACTATGGAGGATAGCACCGAACCAGAGGGGTTTTTAGGACAGCAGACTCCTCGCATTGCTCTAAGAGAATATAGTGCCCAGCATGGGAGGTGTTGGCCCAGGTCCTCTGTCCTGGTCACACCACGTCTGAAGTATCATCCTCAGGGCCAAATTGTAGGGAGAAAATCAATGAGCTGTATCCAGGATAACAGCAGCTAACATTTAGATGATGTTTTAAGATCTACAGAGGGCTTGTCATCTCATTTAATCTTCACACCCACTCCGTAAGATAGGTGCTATGTCTTCATTTTATAAATTGAGGTAGACAGGTTAAATGACTTGCCCAGGCTAGTGTTGGAGCAGAATTTGAACTCAGCTCTCCCTGACCCCAAGTCTAACACTGTATGCTCTGCACCACCCAGCTGCCTGACAGAAACAAGACTGTTCAACTCGGAGAAGGGGACTTTGTGGAGACATGAAGGCTATCTTCAAGGATTTGATGGACTGCCATGTGGAAGATGAGTTTTGATTAATTCTGGTTGGCCCCCAGAGGGCAGAACCAGAAAGACTGGATGGAAATTGCAGAGACAGAATTAGGTTGGATAGAAAGAAAAAAACTTCCTAGTAACTAGAGCAGCCTAGAAATATTCTTGGTTGTTTTGTAAAGTAGTGAGCCTCCCATGCCTGGAGGTATTCATGTGGAGTCTGGACGGCCACTGTAGAAGGGATTCTTGTGCAGATAGGACCAGGAGTCTCCAGGGGCTCCTTCCATCTCTGAGACTCACAGCTGAAGAGGCCTTCTGGGGCTGGCCAGTCCGACTCCTTTTATGGATGAGAAGTAGAAGCACCAAGGAAACAAAGTGGTCAGCATTCGAACCCAGGCCTTTGGACTCCAAATCCAGTGAGTCACACTATTCATCTGGCCTAAATCTTCACCAACTGGCCTGAAAAGACGATCTCCTCTCAGGTGCGCAGGCCTTTGGACATTCTGTCCATCCTCGGGCTTTAGACTGGAGGGATTTTCATCTCTTTCCCCCCAAACCCTTCTGACATATGGAAGAGCGGTGTTTATATTGCAATAGTCCCACCTAGTGGAAAATCTCAGAATTACCTGGTGCTCAACACGAGAGCTTGGCCAGAGCCCCAACAATCTGATGTGTTGGGTTTCTGTGGCTTTGAGATGAACCCTTATCTCTGCTACGCTCCATGCACAGACTTTGCACAGAAAAATCCTTGACTATGTTTTTCATTAAAAAAAGGATTTCCGAAAGGCGAACACCCACACTTGGCAGTGGGCCTCTGATGGAATAAAACCAGAATATTTAAGCACCTCCAGCAAAACCTCATGACCACCTGCAACAGCTCTTAATCTCTTTCAAGCCAGACCAAGTCACTTCAACCCTCTGGACCTCAGTTTCCCCATCTGTAAGATGAGGGGGAGAATGAAAAGGCCCCCAAGGTTCCTCTCAGGTTTCAGTCCCAAGGTCCTGGGCATAGAAGTAATTTTCTTTAATCATGTAGAAGTTGGCTCTGCTGACCACTGGAAGGGGAAAGTCCCATGGGTCAGTCAGGATAGGCAATTCTCCATCTCCAGGCTTCTGTTGCATGGACACTTCAATTGCTGTAGACTCAGGACCTGGGCTTCCTCCATTGCCTTCCCACTCACTGGAAGGAATTTGCAGTGGGAGCCCCAAAATCCCAGACGCTTAGGTTAGAGATGGAAGGGGCCCAGACATCCCCGATGACGCTAGGAGGCATCAGCTTCCAGGTGGGGGGGGGTCCTACCCTTTCTGCTCGTTAGGCTGGTGAAGTCCGGGCACGCCTTCTCAGAAAAATATGCTTTTAAATAAATGCATAAAATAAAACCCAGGATGACCAAGGCGATCAGTTGTATTACAGTTACAAAACTTTGTAAAAGTTTACTTAAAGCTAGGCCAAGAACCTTTGTTCTAGTCCTCATCTAGGCATCTAAGGCCTGGGGGAGTTGACTTCTCAGGGCGCTAAATGATGAACAGCAGAGCTGGGAGCCAGACCCAGGAGTCCCAAGTGCCAAGCTCTGTGCTCAGCACCCGCTGTGGAACCCCTGTGTGTCCTGTCTTGAAATGTTGCTTGGCAGTGACTTGTGGGGTGAGAGGTGAGGTGGGGAGCCTCCAAATGATGCTGAAACCCCTCAGTGGGTGGGCCCTGTCTCATCCAGTCAACCCAGAGACACTCTCCACTATCACTATGGCAGAGAGGACGATGATTTGTCCATCCCTGGCCCCTCACGGTGTGACTGCTCTTCCTCCTCCAGGCTGCCCCTGATGTTGGGAAAGAAGCAGGAGGGAGAAGGTCAAGGAAAAGGTGATGAGGGAGACCAGGCTCCAGTTCCTTCTGTTCTCCCATCTCCCCTCTCCTCCTGTCAATGTCCCTGCCAACACCTGCAGACTTGTAGCTGTTGCAATTGGCATTCTCTCTTTTTCTTAAGAGGAAGATTCTGACCTTGGAGGGCACCAGCAATGCCAGCAGAAATTGCTCCCAAATGTCTGTGGGCTGCCAGGGAGTTTATCTGGACTAGCTCACACTCCCTCATGCAGCTTTCAGAAAGAGATCTGGGCTGTCTGAATCACTCCACCTCCTAAATTCTAAAGCATCAAGGAAAATCGTTGCTGTTTATTTCATTGTTTAGTGATTATCATATTTATTTTAGCTTAAACATACGGCTGAAGTGTCCAGTGTTTTTTGGTACACATTAAAAGTCGGAAGATCCATGTTCAAATTCTGTAGGTGCTGTTTGACCAAGTCGTCCAGAGCTCTGGGCCTCAGCTGAGGCCCCTTCTGACTCCGACTACTGGATTCCAGAGGTCCTCAATAATCTCAAAGTTAGTTGCTTTCAAGGTCGATCATTTATAATTCACTGCCTGCAATCGAAGCCTTTACTCCTCAGAGCACCTGTCAAGATTAGTTTGCTGGGTGCCCTTGGATAAGCTGATGAGCCAATTAAGACCTCAGTTTGCCCATCTGTAAGGTGGGGCACATAAAGCACTTTGAGTATGTCATTGATCAGTCCCACAGAGAATGAGATACTCCCGTGTTATAAACAGTGCATGAAAATAACACTATTGGAAATGTGACAGGAATAGGGAAAGGTGGGGGAGTAGATAGAGCACCAGCCCTGGAGCTGGGAAGATCTGAGTTCAGATCCAGACACTTACTTGCTGTGTGACCCTGGGCAAGTCACTTCATTTGTCTTCTCCTCTGTAAAGTGAGCTGGAGAAGGAAATGGCAAGCCACTCCAGTATCTCTGCGAAGAAAACCCTGAAAGGAGTCACCAAGAGTCAGACATGATTGAGAACGAGTCAACAACAACAGAATGTTTCTGTTTGCCTGGCACAATGCTTGGTTCACTTTGATTTAGGAAACACTTACTAAGCGCCTAACTGTATGCAGGGCACCATCCTGATTACTGGGCATACAAAGACAAGAGACTTTCTCCTGCCTTCCAGGAGCTTCATCACCAACTCGGGAAAACACACTGAGTTTGCTGCACAGAAGAAGTGAATCCGAGCTGGGTGCTCTGGGACATTCCACTGTGGATTCCGTCTCGCATTTATCCGCTGCATTCGTTTTGTGACCTTTCATTCAGAGGCAGTGTGGTATGGTGGATGACCACAGCCCTGCCTCCAGAGTTAGGGTAGGCACGTCGGGTTTGAATTTTTGCTCTGATACATGCTAGCAGTGTGACCCTGGGCAAGTCACCTAACTGCTGCCTGCCTCAGTCTCCTTGATGGTAAACTGGGGACAATAACACATCTCCCAGGGCTGCTGTGAGGATTAAACGAGATAACATTTGTAAAAGGCACTTAGCACAGTCTTTGGTACACAACAGGTAATATATGAATGCTCATTACAAAAGTGATGTGACCCTGGGTTAATTATAGCTGGCACGTATGAACTTAAACTAGCACTTAAGCTTTCAGGTCTGCAAAACACTTTACAATGACTATTTCACTTGTTCCTGGCAATAATCCTGGGAGGGAGCTGCTGCTGTTATCCCCATTTTACAGCTGAGGAAACTGAGGCAGATGGCAGTTAAGTGACTGGCCCAGGGTCACAGAGTTAGGAAGTGTCTGGGGAGAATTGGGAATCTGGGGCTTCCAGGCCCAGCACTCTGCCCACTGTGCCACCTCCTAATGACTAACCTAGGACTTGTCAGGCCATTCACTTCTTTTGGGATTTGTGGTACTAGGCTGAACTTCACTGATGATATGCATTGTTGATGGAACGATGAATGGACATGAGTATTCTGGAATGCAAATTGAAATTATGGCTGAAAAAAAGACATGACAGGGGCGGCCAGGTGGCACAGTGAGTAAGAGCACCGGCCCCAGAGTTGGGAGACCTGGAATCGGTTCCAGCCTCAGATACTCCACCCACACAAAATAACTGGTCGTGTAACCTTGAGCAAGTTACTTAACCCCAATTGCTTTATAAAAAAAAAAAAAACGACTATAATGAAACTCTGCTGCTATGAATATCTTCTAAGGAGGCTAAAAACAAAAAGAGGGGCCCCATCTCCACTAAAACATCCCTAGTGGCACTTTTCTTGTAACAAACACTTGGAAACAAAGCAGATACTAATTGACTAGGGGCTGGCTACACCAGGTGGGGTCTGTGAATGGGTGTTTAACAAATGTGCTATCGTGTGCTATCAGAAACAATGAACAGGATGAATGGAGAGAATCATGAAAAGACATATATGGATGGGTGCAGAATCAGAAAATCCCTGGATACAATGACTCCAAGGACAGAAGAAGGAACAAAACCCTACCCAATATGAATGTTGTTTGGTTACAAGGATTCAGCTTGACCCTGGAGAAAGTTCCGGGGCTGGGCACTGTTGCTAAGGCTCAGCTAATTTTATTGAGCTGCCTTTTTTTCCTCTCGCTTCCTATCCTTTCTCACAAGGGATGGCTTACTGGGCAGGGATATATTCGAAAATGAAAATTACAGAAAAACAAAAGGTTATCAGTAAAAACTTGAAAAAAAAATTAAAACTTCATTGGTACAAGTCTTGGAGAGGAAGAGTTGAATTTCTTGAAAAGATCATAGGGTCACAGTTGTCGTTAAATGCCATCTATTTTGATCTCCCGTCCAAGGTCAGAGGCAGGAAGAATGCTGCCAGCAGATTCTGTAAGCCTCCCCACTGGAGAAAGATGGAAAAGCGTCTTTCTCCTTCCAGAAGCCATGCCCTGGGAAAGCTGGAGGTAAGCGTATGGGTGGAGAAGAGAGGGGATTACTTTAGCTCTGAGGACATGGAAACACATTTTAGTTCTCATTTTAACCGTGTGGGTCAAACAATACGCATTGATCAGAGAAAGCGAACCTATATTCAAAAACCAGGACACAAGCAGCCCAGGGAGTGAAGGTCTATTAGGGAATAGCTCCCTTCCCCCCAAGCAAAGCAGGGAATCTATTTTTTTTGAGAAAAATCCTAAAGTGCAAGCTTAGCGAGCAGGCCCAGGGCTTTGTGCGCCTTTCAACGCCTCGGCTCTCTGCTGGGGGCCGTGCCTGTTTGCCCCTGAGGAGCGATTACGGCAAATGTGCATGATTTTCCCCACAATATACAGTATCGTGTGAAGCCGGCCTTTATTGCCTCCACACTTTTCTTTCTTATAATTTATTTGAATACATTGAGAATTATTATCCCCAACATTAGCCGGCTGGCCCGCTGGGGTCGCCTTTGCCGGATTCCGGGGTGTCCCCCTTTCTAATCCTCTCTTCGTGGCTAATCCAGGCTAATGCTTCTTGGCTGTCGAGGGCCCCGGCTTATTACTACCTGATGGTAAGAAATTCACTCTGTCCTGTGTAGGTGGCACTAATCGGGCGGTAATGAACACCTTATTTGAAGCCGCTTAGGTCAGAAAGCTATTCAGGGGCTTTTCTTTTCTCCTTTTCCAATTTCTGGACGCTCACTTGTCTTTTCAATCTCTTTCCCCCAAAGCTGCAATTCAGTTTGTCTTTGAAAGCGGCCCTCCCCCTTCCCTCCTCTGCACACCTCCCTCCCGCCCTCTCCCCCCCACTTTTCTCAATTGTTTTCTAACGGGATCCGATGCAGAAAAGGTTTTCATTGTGTGCCGCGGCCATTGAGCTGCCCCGCTCATTTCAGGTGGAGCACACTTGTCAGCCTAGAATCCCAGACTGGCAGAGCGACCCCCAGCCCCAGGCTTTGGAGCCCACAGAGCTGGGGACGATCCCCTTCCAGTAGCTTTCCTCCCCCCTGAAATCCCAGGGACGTAGAGCAGCTGTGTGACCTTGGGCACCTCACCCTGCCCAGCCTTGACTTCCTCATCTGAAAAATAATAGGGTGGGACCAGAAGACCACCACAGTCCTCTAGCTCTCTTGAGCTCACTGCAGAGGAAAGTGCCCTGGCCCAGTAGAGTTTGTGGAGAGCTGTGAGCTTGGGAAAGCACTTTATGGACATAATTTCTGTCTTTAGAACAAGGGTAGCCCCTTGGTTGTCTCTCTGGAGAAGAGGTCATGCAGGTGCAATGGGGACCATCCTGACCCTAACCATCTGCCCATGTGCTCTGGACAGAGTACAGCTCAGGAGACATTTCTCAGTTTACATGGCACCACCCTCCCAAGAGAAGGGACCAAAGTCCACAGGGAGAAAGTGGTTCAAACTCCAGCAGAGGAGGGTCCCTTAAGTGGAAGAGTCAGGATTAGAACCCAGCTCTCCTGATTCCAAGTCAGCTCTGTCTGGAGCAGCAAACAGCCTGTGGGTATGTTTAGCAGGCTGGGAATGGGGCATGGAGGAAATGGGATTGTGTTTGATAGAATGGAGCCTGTCACGCACAGCTTGGGTTAAAAGTCAGCTCAAGGCCTAACTTTACCATGATGGGCTCAGTGAAAAGGCCATGGGGATGGACTCATTTTCCTAGCTGTTCTTTCCCATCAGCCTTCAGTTTCTTCATTTTGTTTTTTGTATTATATGTAAAAATATGTTAGGTACCTTGATAATATAAGGGGCGGCGTGGGATAGTACCAGAGAGTGGGCCTTGGAGTCAAGGAGGCCTGGGCTCAGATTTCACTCTGAAACATACTGTGTGACCTTGGGCCAGTCATTTTACTCATCAGTGTCCCAGGCAACTCCTGAAGACTGCAAGTTCAAATGAGTTGCAGATCTCTGGGAGTTCCCCTTATTGATAAAATCACAGATTTAGACAAATGAAAAACACAAAAAACCAAAACCAAACTGCAGCATTGACATTTGGCTGCTGTCTCCCCCTCTGTGTCTCTTCTCTCTCTCTCCCTTCCTCCCTCCCTCCCTCCATGAAGGCAGAGACCATTCTTTATGAGGGTCGGTGGAATGATGATCCTGGAAATACCTTCCAACAATGAAATTCTGTGAGAACCAGGAGAGTGTGACCATGTGTGGAATGATGGGCAAGAGATGCCCCATTGGGAAAATAGTAGCCAGCATTGATAAGAATTCTTTTACATTTGCATTTCCCTTGACTTTCATGATCTCATTTAAAAATCACAATCACCTAAACATCTAATTCTGTAGATGCTTTTACAAACCCAGTTTACAGATGAGAAGGCTGAGCCTCCCTGACATGAGTACTTCACTTCCCTCCTCCCCCACCCCCAATTCTTCTGCCTCCCCCAGAAGAAAGGAAGCCTGGCAGGCAGTTCCTCCAGACTTGAACTTGGCGGGGTGAACCTCCTTACATACAGAAAGTGTCAAGCAATGCCTGCCACACTAGAATGACAGGATAACCAAGGATTGGATTGGATCTTCAGCACAGAGCCGAGTCAGAAATCGTCTCCATGCAAACCTCCCTCACTGAGGGGATTCCTTCGGTAAGGAGACACCCACACATCTCTGCCGACCTGGTTTGCAAGCAGCTTGCTTGTCATGTGGCTTTTTGCGCCTCCCTGGGCAGTGGGAATGCTCAGGGCAGTCAGTGCCCACTGACATGAGCTCGGGCCAGGCCATGGGTGTCTGCAGCTCAGGCGGGCGGATGTGCAGCCAAGCTCTAAACTTAAGCAGGTGGTTTCCTGTGCCACAGGTGGAGTGTTAGGCGGCTTCCTTTCCCTGCGGCTTGGGAGGTGGGCACTTGGTGACCGGGTAATAGTTAGGTTTGTTTTCTTTCTTTTCTTCTCCACAGAGTCTAATTGTGATGATGATTCTCCCCTCTGCCAACCTGTGTGGCCTTGGGTCATCGCACTTTTAGAAAGAGCCAGATTCCTCATCAGGGTTTATTGTCCAAACCGTCTTCCCCTTGATGTGGAAGTCAACAGCACAACCCCCTTCATACACACCACACAAAAGATGCTGCCAGTGAGTGCCCCTTCCCTTCTCCTCCCTCATCCTCTTCCAGGTAGGCATGCAAGCACCTTCCCACCACATGAGCCTTGCCCATTCTTAGGGCCTGGAGGGGTAGCATCAGGGACCGAAGGTGAGGTGCCGAAACTGGGGCTTCACTGTGGCTTGTACCAATGTTGGGGTCAGTCAGCAGCTCCCCTCCAGACCAGCAGCGCTCCACCCCCACCCCCCACATTTAAACGGCTGTCTCAGGTCTACGATGGCTGTTCTGGCGAACAACCCCTGGGAAGTGGTTAGTGTAACTATTGTTACCCTTATTTTACCTGTGAGGAAACTGAGGTTCAGAGGGGTCAATAGGGACCTAGAAATTTCCACCGCTGGAAAATGTTGAAGCCAGGACTTGGACCCAGGTCAGAAGGATATCGATCCAGAGCTGGAAGGGGCCTTAGTGGCCATGTAGTCCTCCAAAATAAGGACTCATTTTATATTTGGAGAAACTGAGGCCCAGAGGAAGGCAGTGATTTGCCTAAGTTTCATAAGTAAGAAGGAATAGCACTGAGATTCTATCAAACATTCTCCTTTTCTTCGAATGGTACCATGATGCCTTTCAATTAACTTCTGGGGCCCTTGACTTCCTCTTCCTCCTCCTGCTCCCGGGTCTTGGAGATGCCGCATTAGTTGGCAAAAGGTCTTTCCCACAGTAATAAATGACTACAGTAATCTACTGTTTGAGAAACCCAAAGACCTCAACTTCTGGGATAAGAACTCACTATTTGACAAAAACTCCTGGGGAAACTGGAAACCAGTGTGGTAGAAATTAGGTATAGACCAACATCTTTCACTGAATACCAGAATAAAGTCCAAATGGGTACACGATTTAGATATAAAGGCTGATACTATAAGCAAACTAGGAGTGCAAGGAGCAGTTCACCTGTCAGGTTTATGGAGAATGAAAGAATTTATGACCAAACAAGAGATAGAGAACATTATGAAATGCAAAGTGGATAATTTTGATTTTACATTAAATTAAAACATTTTTGCACAAACAAAACCGATGCAGTCAAGATTAGAAGGAAAGCAGAAAGCTGGGGAACAATTTTTACAGCCAAGGTCTCTGACAAAGGCCCCATTTCTAAAACATATAGAGAACTGAATTTGTAAGAATATATTCCGTTTCCCAGTTGATAAATGGTCAAAGAATATGAATGGGAAGTTTTCAGATAAAGAAATGAAAGCTATCTATAATCATATGAAAAAAATACTAAATCAATATTGATTAGAGAAATGTAAATTGAGACTCTGAGGTACCACCTCATACCCATCAGATTGACTAATATGACAGAAAAAAAAAATGATAAATGTTGGAGAAGATGTGGGAAAATTGGATCACTAATGCATTGTTGGTGGAGTTGGGAACTGCTTCAGCCATTCTAGAGAGCAGTTTGGAACTACGCCCAAAGAACAACTAAACTGTGCATACCCTTTGATCCAGCAATGGATCAAACTACTAGGTCTGTATCCCAAAGAGATCATAAAAATGGGAAAAGGACCCACGTGGACAAAAATATAGCAGCTCTTTTTGTGGTGGCAAAGAAGTGGAAATTGAGGGGATGCTCGTCAATTGGGGAATGGCTAAACCACCCGTGAATATGAACATAATGGAATACTATTGTTCTATAACAAATGATGAGCAGGCAGACTTCAGAAAAAAAAAAAGACTTACATGAACCGATGCAGAATGAAATGAGCAGAACCAGGAGAATGTAGCACACAGTAACAGCAACATTGTATGATGATTAACTATGATAGATTTAGTTCTTCTCAGCTATACAACGATCCAAGACAATTCCAGAAGACTTGTGCTACTGTGCACATCTGGAGTAAGAACCCTGGAGTCTGAATCTAGACTCAAGCAGACTGTTTTCACTTTTCTTGTTGTCTTTTCTTTTTTCTTTTTTGTTTTTTCCCTTTTGTTTTGATTCTTCTTTCACAATATGACTAGTGTGGAAATGTGTTTAACATGTATACATGTTGTACATGTATAACCTGTATCAGATTGTTTGCTGTCTTAGGGAGGGGAGAGGGAAGAAGAAGAGGGAGAAAACTTTGGAACTCAAATTTTACAAAAATGAATGTTGAAAACTATCATTACATGCAATTCAAAAAAATAAAATACTATCAAGAAAAAAAAGAGGTCTTCCCTTTAAAAGTCATGCAGAAAGCTAAGAAGTAGAGGAATTTCTGCATAAAATGTAGGAAGGGAAGGGGAGAGAATAGTCATTTATATAACACTTACTATGTGTCAGGCATTGTGTGAAATTTGGGGGGGGGGGTTAAAGGTAAAATCTGGCTATTTTAAAAGGTAGAATCTGGATTTTTTTTTAAAGGTAGGATCTGCATGTTTTTTTATTTTATTTTATTTTAAGCAATCGGGGTTAAGTAACTTGCTCAAGGTTACACGACCAGTTATTTCTGGGTGTGGTGCTGAGTGTCCGAGCCTGGGATTTGATCTCCAGGTCGTCCCAACACTGGAGCCGGTGCTCTTACTTGCTGTGCTACCTGGCCGCCCCAGGATCTTCATGTTTTAAAGGACCATGACTAAATTCACCATCTTTTGAACAAACAAAAGCAGACTTTTTTCTGTCTGGGTTTGGGAACTTGCTGGAGTTATTAAATTTCTCAGAATCTTAGAATTGGGAGAACTTCAGAGGCCATGAGTCTAAGCTAAAATCAAAAAAGAGTCCCGCCCCTCAACACACCAGACCAGCAGGGTTCCAGTCTTTGCCTAAAGACCTCAGGGAGGCAGAACCCGCTAGGTCTGCAGGAAGCCCCTTCCTGGCTGGGACGGCTCTCACTGCTAGGACATCTTCCAGACTTTGGCTTGAGTTTGTCTCTCTGCAACTTCTGCCTGCTGCCAGTCAGTCAACAGGCATTTATTAAGCACCTACAACGTGCCAGATATGGTGCTAAGTGCTTAGGATGCAAAGAAAGGCAAAAATAATCCCTGTCCTCAGGGAGCTTACATTGTAATTTTTTTTGAGGAGGCAAAGTCAGACAATTGGGGTTAAGTGACTTACCCAAGGTCACACAGCTAGTTAAGTGTCAAGTGTCTGGGGTCAGATTTGAACTCAGGTCCTCCCGACTCCAGGGCCAGTGTTATATTTACTGTACCACCTAGCTGCCCGGGGGAGTTTATATTTATGTGTGTAACACACAATAATATAAATTATATCATATTAGCATAAGAATATACAAATATATTATATTGTATAATTATTAATATATACCATAATAATTTATTACATGTTATAATATTATATGATACTACATATAAATAATATATAAATTATATCATATTAAACTCCTGCCAAGCTCTTTTCTGTTTTATCTCAGCATAGGGTAACATACCGATGATGTTCACACACAATCAGCCCTGGGATCCCTTTGAGGCAGGAGTTCTCCTTCAAGGATGCCCTCAGTTATCCTCTACTTGACCAAGGACTAAGGGGAATATCCTAAGTGATGGGTTGAACATCCTGTGATGGGAAGAGAGAGAGGCATCCCTGGCAAGACAATCCCTTAGGAGGTGCCCTGAACTCAAAGAGGGTTACTCTTGGTGGTTGGGCACTGCTGGCATGGGCGAGGGCTGGGCTTAGATGTGCCAGGTGGTCATTGCATGGGGCTCTGGCACCGTGTAAAGTAAGAGCAATCGTTGGCATTGCTATCGTCTGTGCTTAAACGTTTGCAAAGCATTTTGCTTAGAGTCCCTCATTCTAACCTTATAATAATCTTGTGAGAATGGGAGTGCATGTATTCTCCTCTGGTTCCCTCTGGTTATGTGACCTTGGGCAACTCCCACTATCTTAAACTGTAAAATGAGGTTAAGAAGATTCATGTCCCTTGGTGCTCAGGATGAAAATGCTTTGTCAGTTTTAAATACTTTTGAGATAAACTAATCGTTATTGGTGGGAATTTCATGGCATTGAGGATTAATTCAAGGACAGTGGCAGCTTCTGCATATGGCAGACATGTTGGAAGAAACCAAAACTGGTCTGTGTGCCATTAGCTTTGGGGAAATGCATCGCTTTTTGTCGAGTGCCAGGATCTCTATGTTTCAGAAAAGATGCCGAGCTCAAAGATTGTATCTCTCATTGTGGCCACCTTGGTCACTGCCCTCACTCTGGCCTAAGTGAGCATCATGGCACCGTATGACGGGATGGGCAATGCTGGGCACTTATTGACACTAAGAAGCTCACGCCAAGGAAAAACATTGGTAGCCTCCTCTTCTGGGGAAAAAAGGATGGAATTGGATGATTCTATCTAATTGGAGCCCAGTGAGGTCATAATCCATGAGATCTCAGGTAGTTCCTGCTCAAACCTGTTGGAGAACTGCCTTCGGTCAGAAGACACCCATCTTTGTGTATTGTCAAAGAATATTCACATTCAGAATGAATTGAATGAATGAGGATTTCTGATATCTTAATGCCTCACTGGGCAGCCTTCCTATGGAAATGGGACTTGTGATGGGGAGAAAGGAAAAAGTAACTGCGATCATGGGGCAAGCTTGGGTAGGGTTCCCAGCGGGGAGTGGGGCAGCTTGGAAAACATTGGTATATTGGAGAAGTGGGAGGAGAAGGAGGTATTAGGCGATGGGAGAGTGGAAAAGAGTAATATTAGCCAGACCCAGCTTCAGTCAGTGAGAAAACAGAAGCATCTGATGCATAAGTTTCATTAAAGGTGTTCTGCTCAGGTCTGGATTGGCCTAATTGGCCTGTGAGGTCCCTCTCAAGTGAGATTTTGCATTTCTCTTCCACTTATTAGAGAAAGGAAAGGAATAAAAAAGGAGAGATTGGGGAAAGATGGATCAAGCAAAGATTTTTTTTTCTCCAACATGGAGGGGATGACTTCATAATTGAGAGTAGAGGGCGAGAGATTAGGAAGGAGGGACAGAATGACGCTCCTCAAGAGGGATGAGATCCCTCCAACATTCAGAAGAGCAGACGGGTTTTGGCACTTGGGACAAAAGAAGCTGATCTGAAATGTACCTGGAGAAAGGCAGGGATGGTCCTGTTAGTGCCCTCTGCATTTCATCACCCTGTGTCACAGTCCCCATTGTCCTACCCTAGTTATGGCTTTGCAAAAGAAATGAGATCTAAAGCACAGGGCAAATATGAGTTTAAGAGAAGCAAAGGGTCCCTTATTCCTCTGAAACTGGAGGAAAGAAAGAGAGGATGAGGGCAGAGACAAAGAGAGCTAAAGAGGGAACAAGGTGGTTTTGATCTTCCCAGTCAGTGACCTAGCCTTATTGTACCCTGCCCTGGTCAGGTCACCCACGGAATACGGCATTCCATTTGGGGCACACCTTTTAGCAAGAACACTGATTAGCCAGGGAAGATCCAGAGGAGGACTGAGTCCATGTCATGGGAATCAGCTGGAAGAACTGTGGATGTTTAGCATGAAGAGTGGAAGGGTGGAGGGACATAATCACTGTCCTCAAGTACTTCAAAGGCAGATACACACACACAGGGAGGGAGGGAGAGGGAAAGGGGGAGGAGGAGGGAGGGAGAGAGACAGAGAGACAGAGAGAGATAGAGAGAGGGAGGGAGGGAGAGAGACAGAGAGACAGAGGGAGAGAGGTAGGGAGAGAGACAGAGAGAGAGAGAGAGAGAGGGAGGGAGAGAGGGAGGAAGGGAGAGGAGAGGAAGAGAGAGAGAACTAAAACATGAGAATGAGAACAAGAACTCAGAGATTAGGCTTTTTTTTTGTTGGGTCCCAGAGAGAACAAGGAGCTAGGGGGTGGGAGTTTTAAATTCTTTAAATTCTTAAATAGAATTTAAAATTTAGGCTAGACTATCAAAAAGCAATGAGACCATCTAACCCTGCTTCCAGTGCCCCTGCATCAGGAAGGCTAGGTGGTCAACATCCCAAGCCAAGAAAAGAAAGCTGCAAACCTGTGGTGACAAACAGCAGGTCCTAGGAGAAGGCTTCCCCAGCCCCAGGATACGTCACACTCTCCTGGGCTCCTTGGAGCAGTGGAATTTCCTCGCCATTAGCCAGGAAACTCTCTAAATTTGAAGGGAGAATGGAAAGGAGAAGCCACATTTGCAGTTGAGCAGAGGCCCAATGGAGCTTTTCAATAGCAAGGCCTATTTCTAGTAACAAAGACGGGCTGCATATGAATCCATTCAGCCGCACTATTGTCTGTAATTCTTGCTTACAGCTGCCGTCATGCTGCAGAGTTAAAATTTACACCCTTTTTTGGACGCAAGAAGATATTTTTATTTATACTTCTTTGTTCACTGTTTCCTTCACAATAATTAATCCAACCACCGAAGTTGGATCTGCTTGGGGTGACGCCATGTTTGCGTGAGGAGTTATGCTAACAAGGCTTCTCTGCTCCACTGGGGAGCCGCTGGGCTATCGCCGGGCCCGCTTATGACAAGTTGCAATTTTCTCGTAGGGCTGAACGGAGGTTGTCTCAATAATTATGCTAAATTAAGCTGTCCTGTACATTATAGAAATGCATGTTGCAATGCATCCAGTGAGCACATTTGGACTGAATTCTACAACATAGATATGCAGATGAAAAATGTGCCCATCTGAAATTTGGTCTTTGGACCTGGTTCTTCAAACATCATGCAGATCTAGTCTGGCTGGGCTATGGCTGTGTCTTTCCCTTGGCCCTGGGACTGATGTTAGGAAATTTTGTACCTAGGGAAAGGTGGGGTGCAGAAGGGTGAGCAGTGGGTGAGGTGCTCAATCAGAAAAGCACTGCTCCTTGGGGGAGGAAAGGCTCCCCTGGACACTGCCAGGTTTCAACACTGCTAAAGAAATGTTTGGGGTGAGGGCATGAGATCCGGGGTGAGGGCATGAGATCCAGGGAGAGGACGGACCCCTGCCTGATGCTACTGGCACCTTCTAAATGTCAGCAGACATAGTTCTGGGTGCCCCACCCTACACACTACAATTAGATTTGCGTGTCATTAACATTTTCACAAGGTGTAAGTCCAAACTCTCTCTTCTTTGGACTTTCTTTTTCCAGGAGGGCCACCATGTCTTTGGTCACATTTCACTCACTCACACTTTTTTTTGGAAGGGGTTAGGCAAGGAAATTGGGGTTGTGACTGGCTCAAGGTCACACTAAGTATCAGGTGTCTGAGGCCGGATTTGAACTCCTGACTCCAGGGCTGGTGCTCTATTCACTGTACCATCTAGCCATCCCATTGTCCAAATACAAGTATCTGACTCAATATCCCATGAGCACAGAAAATGGTTTCAAACCTCAAGCTATTATTTCCACCTGCATTTGCTGCATTTAAAGTTCTAAGCATCTCTCACATCTTTCTTGGTACATTTCAAGCAATCTTTTCAGCACCAACAAGGTTCCGAGTTGTAACGGTGATGTGTGCTTAGGGAAAAAGGGATTTCTGGTGTCTTTTTAGCTTTGGAAAGTCCCAAACTGAGCAGGAGCCATAGGCTGGAAGGCAGCTACAGCTGGAAGGTAGGCTTTGTTGCCTACCAAGTCAGTTCAAGCCCATGAACATTTTAAAGCAATTATTGTTCGGAAGGCATTGTGTAAGCCATAGGGAATACAAAGGCAAAAATGATCTCCCCCTTCATCCTCCCGCAAAAAGGAACCAGTTCCCGTCCTCAGAGATCGTATATTCTACTAGGAAATAACCATTTGCACAGATAAGAAAACAGAAAATATGAGAGAGACAGAGAGGGGGGGAGAGAGAGAGACAGAGAGAGACAGAGAGACAGACAGAGAGAGAGAGAGAGAGAGAGAGAGAGAGAGAGAGAGAGAGAGAGAGAGAGAGAGAGAGAGAGAGAGAGAGAGAGGGAGAGAGAGAGAGAGAGAGAGAGAGAGAGAGAG
>NW_027185797.1:32404287-32420124 GCF_028583685.1 Petaurus breviceps papuanus | reverse complement strand
AGAGAGAGAGAGAGAGAGAGAGAGAGAGAGAGAGAGAGGGAGACAGAGAGAGACAGAGACAGAGACAGAGACAGAGAGACAGAGACAGAGACAGAGACAGACAGAGACAGAGAGAGATAGAGACAGAGAGAGACAGAGAGAGACAGAGAGACAAAGAGAGAGAGAGAGACAGAGAAGAGAAGAGACAGACAGACAGAGACCGAGACAGAGAGAGACAGAGAGGGAGGGAGGGGGAGAGAGAGAGAGAAACAGAGAGACAGAAAGAGACAGAGACATAGAGAGAGAGACAGAGAGAGAAGAGAGAGACAGAGAGAGAGATGGAGAGCATGCACATGCATTGATGATTGGGAGGATCTTCCCTTGGGCTAGGAGGTAGCCATGGATCTATGCTCTGAAGGAAGCTGGGGATTCTCTGAAGCAGAAGGCAGAAGAAAATGCATTCTAGATGTTGGGAGGGAAACAGCTTATGTAAGGGCATGGGGATGGTAGATGGTATGTTAAATACCTGGAAAAGCTAGGAGACCAGTTTGATTAAACAAAAAGCATTAAGGGGAGGGAGAGGAGAAGAGTTAGTGAAGGACATACTGTGGCAAGTTTTCACAAAGCCAGGATTCTGAGAATAGGTATCAGGCCCCTGACTAGGCTGTCATTCAAGGTCTTTTCAGATTGTCAGAGCTGGCACATGATAGACAGTAGGGTCACCTGCAGACCATAAAGAGGCCCTGGAAGCCAGGTCTTGGCAGAGAAGCCAGTGGGGATAGAATGAATCAGGGCCCTGATGTTGGGAGTTATGGATAAGATGGTGAGAAAAAGAGAGAACAGGCTCAGCCTTCTGGCACATGGCAAGAACTAAGACCAAAGGGAGAATTCTGTGAGTTGCCAAGGAAAGAACGAAAGCACAAGGCGCCGGGACACAGATGACATTAGGAGGTGATGGTGGTCAGCCGGTCTTCCTTCTTCTCTCTCTGATCTTTTCCATCAATAAAAACCTTCAGATTTTCAAAATGATTTATCTTTTCATTCTCAGTACTGAGATTATGGGGCCATTCCTTGGGACTCTCCACAAATGCAGCTTTTCCTGCTCACCTCCCAGCCCCACTCTCCTGTAACCGGGGGAGGCAGACCTGCCAAGAGGCCATTTCTGTGGCTTCTTGGGCCTGTCCAAGCCATGCCTTCTGCCACGCCAAGTCCAGTGGCTTAGGATTTGTTACCTTGATTTGAAATGTTGCTGCCCTTTAAGAAGACAAACCTGGCTTGAATAATTTTAGATAACCTAGGGTTTTAAGGACAGGGCAAATGTTCCACCAGCTGGGTTTTTGTTATTGGTGTTGTGACTTTTGTCTGGAGGGAATGGGAAGCTCAGATGTTGCCATTATTTCTTCGAAACCTCCACTAGCATAAGGTTGGCATTTGGCTGGAATGACCATTAGAGCTGGGAGTGGGAGGCAGATTATAGGACAGAAGATGGAGAGCAAGAAGGGACCTCAGAGGTCATCGGACCCAGAGGGAGCCCTGGTGGACAATGGATAGAGCGCTGAGCCTGGAATCAAGAAGACCCGAGTTCAGATCTGGACTCAGACACTTCCTAGGCTTATGACCTTGGGCAAGTCATTGCACCTCTGCCGCAGTTTCCTTACCTGTAAAATGGGAATCTTAGTAGTGCCTACCTCCCAGGTTTGTTGTGAGTGTTCTAAAGTGCTTAGCCCAATGCCTGCACATAATAGATGCACACAATAGATACATACAATGCACACATATGTATGTCTGCATGCTATGTAACATACGTGTGTGCCTTATGCAACATTCATGTAGATATATTTTAAAAACACACCACCGTTCTAACAAGAACGCCTCGTCCTGTTGGCTCCTTCCATCACTCAGTGTTTCCCAATCCCCTCCAGGTGGCTACACCTTCCATCCCCACCCAGGGCTGATGTTTGCTTCTTAGTTTAGGGAAGGAAAGTGACAAAACCCTCTTTCCCCCCCTGTTTCTCATTTCATTTAATAACATTTTCTAGACTCCTGCTTTCTCCAAGGCAACCAGCCTGGGTCCTGGGTACATCGAGATAAAAAGGAAAAATAAATCCCCCCTTCAGGGGGCTTATGCTTCACGGAGGCAGGTAGAACAACAGGTCCACAGAGAAGTAAACAGAAGGCAGTGTGAGGCAGACTGACCACGAAGCAGGGTGGGGAGGGCAAGGAGGGCTTCCTGGAAGAGACAGCGTTTGAACCTTGAAGGAAGCTAGAGATTCTAAGAAACAGGCATGAGGGGAGGGGGAAGGTGCTCTAGGCAGATTGCTTTTTTGGTGACTTATAAAAGTTTCTCTTAAGTGTTTTTTTGTTTGTTTTAGAAAGTCATTCTTGAGAAGGAAGGAGCAAAGTGTTGAAAGGTATAAAGGAAGGAAACAAGCATTTCTTTTTTTAATATTTTACTTTTTTGCTTTTTGGAGGGGGAGGACAGGGCAACTGGGACTAAGTGACTTGCCCAAGGTAACACAGCTAGTTGTGTTAAGTGTCTGAGGCTGGATTTGAACTCAGGTCCTCCTGACTGCAGGGCCGGTGCTTTATTCACAGTGCCACCTAGCTGCCCCAACAAGCATTTCTTTAACATTTAGTATCTGCTGAGACTCCAAGTCAAGAACTCCTGATTATTTTATACTTAAGGGAACTGAGGCTCAGAGAGGAAAGAAGGAGAGAGGAAAAGAAATATTTGTTAGGCACTTACTATGAGCTAGGCACTATTATCATCCCCATTTTATAGACGAGGAAACTGGGGCAAAGGTTAAATGACTTACCCAGGGTCACACCTAGCTAGAAAGTGTCTGAGGCCAGATCTATGTCACTATCTAACATTTTTTAGAATCTGAGTTATTTCCATAGATATGAGTGAAGTCAGAAGAGCTGCTCCCACTGGGGCTCAAGAGACCCGATGCCTGCACATAATAGATGCACACAATAGACACATACAATGCAATGCATGTATGCCTACATGCTATGTAACATACACATATGCCTTATACAATACACATGTTGATTGATATATATATATATCTGTTATTGTTAGAACTGTGGTGTTTTATATATAAAACACCACAGTTCTAACAATAACAGAAAGTCAAGGGCAGATCGATTGGGGGATGAACACATTGTGGTATATGATTGTGATGGAATATCATTGAGGTGAAAGAAATGATGATCAGGAGACTTTCAGAAAAACCTGGGAAGACTTACATAAACCGATGCAAAGTAAAGTGAGCAGAACCAGGAGAACATTGTGGGCAGTAAAAGCAACATTGTAATAAAGCTCAATTGTGAAATAACTTGGCTACTGGGAGCAAGACAATGGTCCAAAACAATTCCAAAGGGTTCATGATGAAAAATGCTGTCCACCTTAGATGGCTCTGAATGCAGATGGAAGCGACTTTTTTCACTTTGTTTTTCTTGTTTTGTGTATATATGTGTGTGTATTTTCTTTTGCAACATGGCTATTATGAAAATATGTTTTGTATGACTTCACATGTATGATTATCACATCACTTGCCTTTTTAAGAGGTACAGAAGGGATGGAGAGAATGTGGAGCTCAAATTAAAAAAAATGAATGTTAAAAAATTTTTAAATGGAATTGGGAAATATTTAATGAAATAAATAAAAATATAAAAAGAAAGGCAAAGGCAAATTATAATGAGGACGGAATCATCAGGTCTTTGACCCAGGGCAACAATATTTAGAGGGTGCTGCCTATACCTGTCAGCACTGAAATAACTAAGTTTATTACCTAATTACAGAGAATAATTAATTAACATGGGAAGGGGGGGAGGAAGAGAATTTGGAACTCAAAACTTTAAATAAAAATGTTACCAAAGGCAAGCCAGCGGGTATCGGCTTCCTCTATCCCTCCCGCCAGTAGTCCAGATCTCCTCTGCAGCCCACCGGACCACCCACTCTCCCCTTGGGCTCTTGCAGCAACATTTCAAAGCAAATTCACCATCTTTATTGTGAGTAAATCTTGGGTTGCCTGCTCTGGCTCAGAAATGGTTGGTCCTGGCTCTGGGCAAGGACTGGGCCTGTACCAGCCATGATGATTTGGGGAAAATAAACTTCCCATGCCTTATTGAAGATGAATGATGGAGTGGACTCTCTTTACAACGATACCTGGCAATTGTGTGGTGTTTGGGACCCCACAGCACGCTTGTTGTCGTACCTGGCTGTGACTGGGACATTCCCCCTTCAAATGAAAGCTCCTTGAGGGCAGATGCCTTTTCTTTGTTTTCTGAGCATTTTACGCAGGGCCTGGTACACAGCAAGTGCTCACTACGTGCTTGTTGACCGATTGATCTCACTACAACCCAATAAAAATTTCAGTTAGACATTAGTAAAAATACATAGATGTGATTTTCTCCCATCCAAGTTCAGAGAACCCCTAAAACCTTCCTGTAGACTTCCTACCAAAGGATTCTTTGTTTTATTCTACCTTCGATTGAACAAGTCTGTTTCCTGCGGGGCAAGAAGGCAACTAGAACTCCATCCATCCAACCATCCATCTGTCCATCCGTCCGTCCATCCGTCCAGCATTTATTCAGTGCCTGGTAGGTATCAGATCCTGAGCCATTTGAGAGGGACACAGAGAAGCATGAGAAGTGCTTGATCTCACTCCTTACATGCTGCTGGGGGACACACAGCATCATAGATAATTCCCCTCGGTAAACATGCCCCACTTTCTCCTGCCACCCACTGATCCCCTGGGCGAGGAGAAGAGACAGAGGCAGCACATCTCTTGCCCACTTCTAGCCCCACCATGGGGGCCCCCAGGTTGCTCCCTCTTTGAGATCTCTCGGCCCAGCTGCATTTCTCCCTAGCCAGCTTCCAGGTGTTCTCTGCTGAAGGACTCTAGGTCCTTCCCAAGCCACTGCCTGGCCCACAGACTTCTTGTTCTGCACCTCACATCCCCATCCCCTTCACTTTTTCATTCCTTAACCTCCTCAGCTCCCACAGTCAAAACCTCCACTTGTCCTTGGCCACAGCCAGGGATGGGCACGCTCTTGCCCCTCTTGCAGAAACCATGTGCCCATTGTGGTCGTGGGGTCCTGGGAGAAGCAGCCTCAGGAACTCAGTGTCCTTGGCCTTCCGCCTTGGGCCATCTCCCCCAAACTGTGCAGGTGTGCTCCCCCAGCACAGGACAGGATGGGGATCTTTGGGGTGTCTTATCCTTGCTGAATCGTGGTAGAAGGGAAGGGTCTGAATCCCTCCTCCAACTCTTGGGAACTGTGGGAGGCTGAGCATTCAGAATGGTGACTTGAAAACCCAGAGGCCCACATGGATGAGATCACAGCTTCATCTTCCAGGGGAAACGCCTCCGTTACAGCAAGTATGAAGTCCCTTGTAGACTTAAAGTGCGCCATGAGTGACCCTTACTGTTAGCACCTGCCCACACCATCCAGGCCCGGCTGGGGGCCCTGCCTCCATTGACTGGACAACCCAGGAGACACTTTCAGCTCTCCTTTTCTAGGTCTGCTTGGAAGGCTCCTTAAAGCCTCCCTGCCTCAGTGTCCTCACCAGAGAAATGGGCATAATAATAGCTGTTGGTGTCCCCTCACAGAGTGGCTTATGGATGGAAGGGACAGTGAGGGACAGCAGGAAACCCCATCGGACTTGTTGGTGATGAGCAGGATTCGAACCCCAGGTCTGCTACTCATCACCCGTGCCACCTTGGGCCTTGGCTTTTTGTCTGTAAAACGTGGGGTTGGGTCAGATGCCCTTGTAACAAGTGCCCAGCAGCTCAGGGGCTTCCTAACTAGCGTGCTCCATGAACAGTGATTTAAACAAGATCAGGCGATCCCATCAGGGCCTGAGTTTGGAGTTTATTTTCTGCCTTGAGGTCTGGGCCCAAACCGTTGATAAGGTGATTGATTTTGACTTTGGAGTCTATTTGGAGAGGGAGAATTTCCAGTAGCTGTGCAGTGCAGGCTTTGAGGGAGATAACTGGACCCTGGTTGTGTTAAGAAGCCACAGCTGAGAAGATTTAGTATGATTTAACTCCATTTCCTGTAAAGCTTTCTCCTTCGGGGATGAGTCAGAGCTGCATAAATCCCCAGCAGGGGGGACCAAACTTGGGGACAATTAGCCTGAATCATGTGCCTTCCTCAAACAATTTACTCTGTGGGAAAATCCCGGGCTTGGGCCGATGGTTCTTATATAGAGCTTGATTTTCTATTCTTTGCCACAGTAGGAGAGATAAGGGGGGGGGGGGAGGGGGAACAGAAAAAGCTAGAAAAACACATTTTGAAAAGCATCCTTAGACAGATGCTGGGGTTTGGGGGTGGATCGGCTGGGGGTTGTTCTGGCCCTCAAAAAACCAAGGACCACATGGGGTGTGTGTAGGGATACAGAGGTGTAAGCAGGAAATTGCCAAGGGAGGAACAAACCTGGGGGTTGGCTGGTGTGGTAGGAGTGAGCAGAGAGCCTTCTTCCTGAGGTCATCATTGGGGGCACAGGGGAGGAGGATGGGCAGCTGATGGGTGGGAAATCTTGGCTATCAGAGCATTCTTTCCAGATTTCCTTCAGGCCACACTCGAGCATGCTGGAGAGCCAGCATCATTTAGCTGGGCTAATGTCTTGACAGTTACCCCATGGCTCTGTGTTGCCAAAGATGCCCTGGCTGAGTCTTCTGGAGGGGGGCGGGGATGGGGATGGGGAGGTAGAAAACTGCATGCCACATTTCCCATCTCATGCCCTTCCCCCAATTATTAATTGGCTCCTGGGGAGGCTTCATTTAATTATCATTCTGGCAGCCACTGCCAACCCTGCCCGTAAGGGATGTCAACAGTATGTTTGCATCACAGCTAGGGATCCCTCTGATGGAAACAACAAAATGCTTCCCAGACATGATTCTGGGGACCCCTGAAGGCTCAGGAGGAGAATGTGAGCAGGGAACAGGAGGGTTGGCTGATGTTGCTGGTTCTAGAAGGGACCGACATTCCAGGCTCATTCACAAGACCACAGTTCTAGAGCGGGATGGGACCCCAGAGGTCAAGTGGTCCAAACCCCTCATTTTTAGAGATGAAGAAATGGAGGCCTGGAGAAATGGTCACCCTGGGGGGAGCACATCCAGGACTTATATGAAGGCCCTCTGGCCATGAAAATAAATTTAAAAAATTATTGATGCATTTTGTTATGAAATAAGCTATTTACCAAATAGCATTCAAATCAGACCCCTTCACCAAGCACATTCACTGAGAAAGCAGATTATTAAGTTACAGAAAGGATTGTCTTTTAACTCTGATGGTTTCTAGCACTTATAAGCAATTGGTTTTGTTGGCTTTCAATGCTCCAAAGGACTCTGTGAGGTGACACTCCCTCCAATGATGATGATTGCAGCCCATTCCCATGCCTACCCACCCTCACCTTATTACCCTGATGCAGTCATTGGATAAGACACACTTAATGCGATTCAACAAACATTCATTAAATTCCTATTCATAGTGATGATGACTGGCATTTCTAGGGGTACTTTAAAATGGGCAAGGCACCTGACTAATATTCTCTCATTTGCACAGAGGATCCCATCATTTAACGCAAGACTAATTCTTCCCATCATCTCATCCTGTAGGGGTCTTATCCAAACACTTCAGAATCAGAATCACAGAATGTCAGAGCTGGGGGGACCTTGTACGCTAAGCTCTTCATCTTTACAGGGGAGGAAACTGAGGCCTGCACAGGGGAAGTCTCCTGACTCAAGTCATACAGTGGGTCAGGAGCTGAAGTGGGATTAAAGCAGCAAAGATGACCAGGGGATGGAAGGCTGGGCCTATAGTCAGGAAGACCTGAGTTTGAATCCTGTGGTGTGACCTTGGACAAGTCACTTAACTTCTGTTTGCCTCAATTCCCCTAACCATAAAATGGGGATAATAAAAGCTCCTACCTCCCAATGACATCATGAAGACTAAATGAGATAAAGCATGATGGCTGGCACAAACGGTGCTTTGTAGACCCTTCCTCCTCCCATGATTACTTTTATTATTATATCCAGTCTTCTGATTCCATGTTCAGAGATCTTTCCCCCTCACCGTACACTGTCTTTCTGTCACTTCATGCACATAAAGGAAGTCATTGTTGGCTCCATATTCCAATCTGATCATGGCTATGTGACTGTCCATTGCCCTGTGGGCCACTGGTCACCAGGAAGGGCCAGGGACCACACTTCATAGACTTTCCAGGCTGAGAACATTTGGGATGTTTAAGAAATTCAGTTTCACATGGATGTTAATGTTCATTTCAAACAACCATTTGATCTTTATTCTTTATCCAGTTTTTCATACAAGTTTTATTTCTATTATATAATATCATGTCTATGAAATTCTGTATTTCTATAGAAATGACCCACTAGCCATTCAAGACTCCTTCCACTCCTGTTCCTAGTGTACATTCTCAGGTTTCTATTTTCCCCACCCAATTCTCTGGGATTTGTTTCATTTACATTATCTCCAGTGTACTCCAGTGTAAATGTAATGTACTCCAGTGGGGAGCACACGGACCTATCAAATGTTGAATTAGGGAATGTTGGTATCATAAGCATATAAATTATGTTGTGTTTGTGCATGTACATATGTGTAGGGGGTATATCTATGTCTGAGTGTGCTGTGCTGTGCTGTGTGATGTGTGTGTATATATATAAATTGTGTGGTGTGTATGAGTGTGTGTATGTGGTGTGTGTGAGGGGTGTGTGCATGGTATATTCCCATGTGTGTACAGTGTGTGTGTATGTTTGTGGTATGTGTGTGTGTGAGGGTGTATGGTATATGTACATGTGTATGTGGGAGGGTGTGTGTGTGTGTGTGTGTATGTGTGTGTGTGTGTTCCTTTTGTCGTGGCCCCTATGATACAAAAGCCAATAGGGGGTTTTCCTCTGCTTTCTTGCTTGCTCCTAATTAGTCTCACCCAGAATTCTGGGGAAATCTCTGGACAGCACCGCCTGACCGTGACCTTAGAAGCTGATCTCTGAGACAGGACAGCTACCAGTGGTTTCCCATGCCTCCCCCCCTGCCCAGTTTCCTGACTGGTCCCCGTGGGCACTGTGGAGAGGCCCTCTCACATCCCGAACTGCCCCAGTCTCTGACAGCTACTAGCTTTGGGGGCTGGGGGTCTCTGGTGCACTGGCATCAAAGGCTTTAAGATGCAGAGGAAAGTGCCAACCTCTCTTGGTGGCAGGAGCCCCCTCTGTCAATGAAATCTCAGTCCCTATCCCTATGGAATGAGATGCGGAGCTTCACATATAAACCCTTTTTCTGTTCTTTGGAGAAGGAAATGTTTATGTTTGCTGGTGATTGTTCAAAATAACAACACATTAAATGGAAACAAAAACAAAGATGGCAACAACTAATTTTAGAGACCTGGGACAAAACCCCAGTCACCATACCCTAGTTTTGCCTGCCCTGGTTACAGCTGAATCTCCTGGAATTCTGGGCACAATGAAGCTGCTTGTTCACTGCCCCCAGCCCACTCTATGGCTGCTGCTGTGCCTTAGATTCTTTCCCTACTTTGGCAGAATGGACCATAGATTTAATGACAAAGGGGATCTTCAAGGTCCTTCCTTTAACACCCAGACAGGTGAGGTGATGTAAGGTCACAGGTAACAAGTAGTAGAGGGAAGATTTGAACCCAGGTCCTTTGACTTCAAATCCAACCCCACTTTTCTTTCCTCCGTCTACCTTTCCATTGGTGGGTGGCTATGCTTGACTCTCACAATCCCAAATTCAAACTTCTTACCCGATTAATTCCTTGAAATAAATCATAACCAAAATATGTAACATGGAGAGACCCCCTACCACATCTCTAGCTCACATGGCTGGAGGGAGAATGGCTCTTCTCTATCATTTTCAAAGACTTTTTTTTTCTGTCAGTGTCTCCTGACTTTAATCAACATTAAATGCGTTTCTTCTGAAAACATTTGGGTTTCAGATGCATTAAGTTTTAGCATTTTTCTCATATTTCTCCAAATTTAGCCAGTGGATTAGCTATTGGAGGGAGCTTCAGCCCCATTAAGCCTCCACACTGAAGAAGTGCAGGTGTAATGTGGCATGAGGCGTGAAGCCTAGGAAATTTTGACTGGCACAGTTTAATTGCAATTTAGGTTCTCCAGTGAACAAATGACTTTCTAAATATATGTATGTTTTAGGGAAATGCAACAATTATAAACCCAAGTGGAGGGGAGGAGCCAAGATGGCGGAGAACAGAAAGCATTCAGTTGAGCCCTCTCAACATTCCCTACAAACTACTTTAAAATAATGTCTCAAATCAAATTCTGGAACAGCAGAGCCAACAGAAGGTCAGAGTGAGACTTTCTTCCAGTCTGAGACACTCTAGGAGGTTGGAAAGAGAGACCTGTGTGGCCTGAAAGTGGAGACTGGCCCAGAGTCTGTGTAAGTGAAATAGTGGTGGTGAGACGAGGTTGTGGCCACGAAAGCAGCAGTAGCTTTCCAAGCCAGAGAGGATATAGGGACCTGGCAACTGGTCACATTGAGAGTACAAGTGACCCCTGTGCTAGCCCTGGATAAAGGACTAGATGCTGTTTGGTAACTCTATTGCCAATACCTACTTCTGGGTCATAGTTCAAAGGCAGGGAGGAGCACTCTCATTCAGGAGAGAGAGCCCAGAGGGCTAGTATCACTTCTCATTGGAAGGGATCAGGGACCCCAAGGAGCAGCTCAATTGCAATTGCACCTGCAAAAGATCAGGTGCCTTTCTTGGGAAAGTACCAGAGTGTAGACCAGGAGATCAGTGACCACACCTCTCTCCAAATCACACAACTTAAAAGCATCAAAAACTTCCAAATGAGGACTGTTGGGGAGGCTAGATGGTTCAGTGAATAGAGCACTGGCCCTGGAGTCAGGAGGACCTGAGTTCAAATTCAGCCTCAGACACTTAACAAAAAAACTAGCCATGTGACCTTGGGCAAGTCACTTAACCCCAACTGCACTCCAAAAAGCAAACAAACAAACAAAAACAACTTCCAAATGCCCAGAACTAGATCTGAAAACAGTATTGCAGAAAAACTGGAAACTTGAGACACCCACCATGCCAAGACACGAACTCAGAAGACATTGAAGTCAAAACAGCTACAAGCAAAGCCTCAAAGAAAAAAAAATGTGAATTGGACAATAAGAATTCCTGGAAGAGCTAAAAATTATTTTCAAAATCAAATAAGAGTAGTGGAAGAAGCACTAGTCCAAAAAAAATGGAAGCAAAGAAAGAAAATTATGGAAAGATAATTAGCAGCTTGGTAAATGAGGCACAAGAAATATTGGAAGAAAATAACACCTTAAAAACTGAGTTGGTCAAATTAAAAAAGAGGTACACAAATTCATCGATGAAAATAACTCCATAGAAAGCAGAATAAGTCAAATGGGAAAAGTAGCACAAAAGCTCGCTGAAGAAATAAGTCCTTAAAAGTTAAAATTGAACCATTAGAAGCTAATGACTCCACAAGACATGAAGAAGCAATTTAAAAAGTGAAAAGAATGAAAAGAATAGAGGAAAGGGGAAAATATAAGAAAAACAACTGATCTGGAAAAAAAGATTGAGGAGAGATAATTTAAGGATTGTTGGAATTCCTGAAAGAAAAACATTGCATTTCAAGAAATTGTCAAGGAAAATTGACCACATATTCTCAAACCAGAGGGCTAAGTAGAAGTGGAAAGAATCTACCAATCACCACTTGAAAGAGATCCCAAAATGAGAACCCTCAGAAATGTTATAGCCAAATTCTAAAGCTCCCAAGTCAAAGAGAAAATATTTCAAGCTGCCAGAAGGAAACCAGTGAAATGTTGTGGAGCCACAGTCAGGACCACACAAGATTTAGCACCTACCACATTAAAGGAGTAGAGGGCTTGAAATACGAGATTCTGGAAGGAAAAGGAGCTGGGATTACAGGGATGAATAACCTACCCAGCAAAATTAAGTATTAAATGAATAGTTAATGAAATAGAGGACTTTCAAGCATTCCTGATGAGACCAGATTTGAATAGAAATTTTGACTTTCAAATACAAGATTCAAGAGAAGAATAAAAAGGTAATCATGAAAGAGAAATCATAAGGTACTCAAAGTTAAACTATTACCTATGTCGGAAAATGATAATGTATCATCTAAGAAATATATCATTCTTAGAGCAGTTAGGATTTAACATAGAAAGATAGTGTGGATGTGAATTAATTATGTTGAGATGATGTAAAAAAAAAAACAATGGCTAGGTGAGAAAGAAGAATCCCTTAGGAGAAAGGGAGAAGAAGAATGAGGTAAATTATCTCATATTAAAGTATGCAAGGGGCAGCCAGGTAGCATAGTGAGTAAGAGCACCGGCTCCAGTGTCAGGACGACCTGGAGATCGAATCCCAGGCTCAGACACTTAGCACCCACCCAGAAGCACCTGTCCGTGTAACCTTGAGCAAGTTACTTAACCCCAATTGCTTTAAAAAAATAATAAAGTATGCAAGAAATAGCTTTTTCAGTGGAGGAGAAAATGATATGTGTGGGGGTCGGCAATGCTTAAACCTTACTCACACCTAAATTGGTTCAAAGAGAGAAATTATATGTCCATACTCAATTGGTAATAGAAATCTACCTTTCCCAATGGGGCAAAAGAAGGGGAAAGGGATAAGATAAAAAAAAGATGTGATAAAAGGAAGGTTAGATAAAAGGAGGCAGTGATCAGAAACAAAACAGACTTTAGAGGAGGGATAGGGTAAAAAGAGAAAAGGAAGGATAAACAGAAGAAAATCGGAGAAAAGGAAATGCTCGGGTATAATGAAGTAATGACTACTATTGATGTGAATGGAATGAACTCACACATAGAACAGAAGTAGATAGCTGAATGGAATAGAAACCAGAATCCAACAATATGTTGTTTATAAGAAACACGGTTGAAAGAGAGAGACACGCCGAGTTAAAAACGCAGGGATACCGTGTGACCTTGGGCAAGTTACTTAACCCCAATTGCCCTCCAAAACGAAAAAAAAAAAAGGCAGGGATAGCAATCATGATCTCAGATAAAGCAAAAGCAAAAAAGAGACTTAATTAAAAGGAATAAGCAGGAAAATGACTTCCAAAAGGAGGTGATATCCAGACTAACCATATATGCACCAAATAACAGAATCCAAATTCTTTGGGTTTTTTTTTTTCCTTTTTTTTTGACACAAATACAATATTGATATCTAAACTATGGAGAGCAAAAACGGAGAAAGAAAACTATAGACCAATTTCTTTAATGAATATTGATGCAAGAATACTAAATTGAGTACTAGCAAGGAGTTTACAGCAAGAAATCACAAGAATCGCAGACTATGAAGTAGCGGGGCTCATGCCGGGAATGCAGGGCTGGCTCAATATTAGGAAGACTGTCAGCGTGACGGACCAATTCAAAAACCATAACAAAAACAACAAAGATTTGATGATTATATCAATAGGAGCTGAAAAAACCTTTGACAAAAGACAGCAACCATCTCTGTTAAAAACACTAGAAAGCAAGAGAATCGATGGAACCCTTCTTAAACTGATAACTAGGATCTATCTAAAACGAAGAGCAATCATTACCTAAATGGGGAGTACGCTAGATGCCTTCCCTCTGAGATGACGAGTGAAACAAGGATGCCCACTGTCACCACTATTCGGTGCTGTATGCCAATTACTAGCTGTAGCGAGAAGGCAAGAAAAAGAAACTGAAGGAATAAAAACAGGCAAAGAGGAAACAAAACTATCACTCTTTGCAGATGAGAAAAGCAACTAAAAACCCTCGAGAATCAACTGAAAAACCAGTTAAAACAAATAATAACTCCAGAATGTTACGGGATATAAAATAAACCCCCATAAATCATCAGCATTCCTATACACTACCAACAAGCCCTAGCAGCAAGAGATAGAAAAAGAAAAACCATCTAAAATAACTGCAGGAAATTTAAAATACTTAGGAGTCTACTTGCCAAGACACACCCAGGGATTATTTGAACACAATTAAAAAACACTTTTCACACAAATAAAGACAGATCTAAACAACTGGAAAACTCCTAATTACTCATGGGTAGGTCAAGCCAATATAACAAAAAAAGACAATTTTACCTAAGTTAATTTACCAGTGTCATACCAAACTATCAAAGAAGTATTTTATAGAACTAGGAAAAATAGTAACAAAATTCATCTGGAATAACAAAATGTCAAGAATATCAAGGGAATCAAGGAGAAAAGCAACTGTTAAGGAAGGGGGACTAGCAGTTGCAGATTTTAAACTGTATTACAAAGTGGTAATCACCAAATCAGTCTGTTGCTGGTTAAGAAATAGAGTGGTGAGTCAGTGGAATAGATCAGGTATGTAATATACAGTAGTGAATGACCAAAGTAACTTTGGGGTAAGAACTCATGATGTGACAAAAAAAAATGCTGGGAAAATTGGAAAACAACATGCCAGAAATGAGGCACAAATCAGTATCTCACACCACATACTGAGATAAAGTCAAAATGAATAATAGACATAAGTCATAAAGGGTGATGTCATAAGTAAATTAGGGGAGCACGGGAAAATGTACTTGTCAGATTCATATGAATAAGGGAGGAGATTATGACCAAGTAACAGATAGAAGGGGTTACAGGAAGTGAAAGAGATATTTTTGATTGTATGAAATTAAAGGACTTTTATTCAAATAATACAGCCAAAATTAGAAAGAAAACAGAAACTGGGGGAAAAATTTTACAGCAAGTTTTTCTGATAAAGGCCTAATTTGTCAAATATATAGGGAACTGAGCCAAATTTATAAAAACAAGAGCCACAATAGTCACATAAAAATGCTCTAAGTCACTACATGCAAATTAAAACAACTTTGAAATACCATCTCATACAGATTGGCTAACATGACGCAAAAGGACAATGACAAATTCTGGAAGGAATGTGGGAAAATTGGGACACGAATGCAACCTTGGTGGAATTGGGAACTGATCCCGCCATTCTAGAGAACAGTTTGGAGCTATGCCCAAAGGACTATAAAACCATGCTCACCCTTTGACCCAACAACATTACTAGGCCTGTATTACAAAGAGATTTTTTTTAAGAAAAAGGAAAAGAACCCTTATGCACAAAAATATTTCTAGCATCTCTTTTTGTGGAAGTAAAGAACTGGAAATTTGGGGGGCATGACTGAATAAGTTTTAGTAGATGATTACTGTGGAATATTATTGTGCTATAAGAAATGACAAGCAGAATGATTTCAGAAAAACCTGGAAAGACTTAGATGAACTGAGGCAAAGTGACAAGGACAGAAGTAGAACATTGTACACAGTAACAGCAATGTTGTTCAGTGAAGGCTGTAAATGACTTAGCTCTTCTCAGCAATATAATGATCCAAGACAATCCCAAAGGACTAATGATGAGGCATGCTATCTGCCTCCAGAGAAAGAACTGGTATTGTCTGACTATAGACTGAAGCATGCTACTTTTTACTTTCTCATTTTTTCCTTTTATTTGAGTCATGTACAAAATGACTAAAATGGAAATGTTTTACGTAATTGCATACATATAACCTCTATCTGATAGCTTACTGCCTCAGCCAGAGGGGAGGAGAGGGATGGAATTTGGAGCTCAAAACTTTAAATGAGAATGTTTTTAAAAAATGGGGAAGAATAGTTACGGGCTACCTGAAAGGCATGATTAAGGAAAAAAAGGAGGGATTGTGTGGTCCTTGGGATCCTTATCTGTAAAAAGACAAGAGGGTAGCCGAGGTGATGGTGAGGGTCCCTCTCAGTTTGGATATCTGTCTGGGTTTTCGACAGTAATTATCCAGCCAGGGTCATTAGGACTAAG
>NW_027185797.1:32394287-32399287 GCF_028583685.1 Petaurus breviceps papuanus | reverse complement strand
GCTGGCTGGAATCTCAGGGGTCATCCAGTTCAGAGCTCAGAGAGGGAAGTGACTGTCCAGGGTATCACAGGCCCTCTGCAAGTCACCCAGTCTTCCAAGTACAAGTCCCATGGAGCTATTATAGAGCATTGGTGTTGGGTCACTAAAACTATCCTGACTGTCATCTAGGAAATGGGTTCTGGGGAACAATTCCTAGGAAATTCATAAAGAAGTTATTCTACAGATCAGACATATCTTGACTGAAATAGGTGAGCCATGGGTCATGGAAAGGTTGGCTTCAAGACCAAAAATTATGTGAATGCACAAAGATATGACCATCTTTATCTAAAACCAAGCTGAATACAACCTGGAAACAAAACACAGAAAGATCGTAACATATGTGTCTCCCAGGACTCGTGTAAATGAGGAAAAGGAGAATTCAACCCAATTCAATAATCCAATCAACCGCCACGAGCTGGGGTGTTAAAGGTACAGTCAGAAGTGAAACACCTTTGACCCCAAGGTGTTCATTCCCTGGGGCCGTCAGAACTGGTTCCTAGCTAAGAAAACACAGAGTGTGTCTACCCACATACACACAGGATGCTGCAGTGACCTTGAGAGGCTGTTGGGAGGGCCTGGCCCAGAGCTGGAAATTAATCCGTGTTCCTGAAACTGACCTGAACCCTCAGTGTCCGGCAGGGCCCTTTTCCCCTTTGGCACTGTTGGTGTCCTTGGGAGACAATGAAAATTCCCTTCTTTAACTAACGAATGTTAGTTGCTTGGATTTCCAGTTTCAAAACTGAATTCTGAAGATGGACTTTTCGGGTGTCTGTCTACCTGCCTTCTGTTAGAAAAAATAATTATACATGATATCTATGTAGTGCTTTTAGCTTGGCAACAGACTTTATGCACATGACCCCATGTGAGCTTCATAACAATCCTGGGAGGCAGGCCCAAGAGTGTTCGTGAAAACGCAATTTATTAACAAGGAAACCGGCTTAAAGAGATGTGTTCCTGGTCTCTAGCAAGTGTCAGAGGTAGGATTTGAATTCAGGTCTTTCTGATTCTAAGTTCATGGGCAAATCATTTCACATTGACTGTGTGACTCTGGCCAGATCACTTAATCTCTCAATGCTTTAGGCCACTCCCTAAGGCTGTAGTTTGCACACTAGTTATAGACCTGCATTATTGGGGAGAGTTTTCTCACCTGGGAATTCCCTATACTGACAGAATGAGTTTCTATCTCTAACCCCATTTAATAAAAATGACATGAGTCATGTGAGAATTTTGTGGGGACTCACACAAGCTGGAAAGGACCTCAAAGGCCACCTCATTCCACCCCTCCATTACAGAAAGGAGCTTGAGACCCGGGGAGATGGAGTGCTTTGTCTAACCTTTGGACTTCTGAAGGAAGCATCGGTGGTCTTTCCGATCTGGAGGGGTCTCTCTTGGGTCTTGACTGAAGGAATCTGCCTCCCCCTCTGCCATCTAAGCTGCAGGTTGCAAAGGAGGGGCTGGGTGGTGGGGAGAGAGAATCAGGGCGTGTGCATAGTGGTGGCGGTGGGGGGGATCCAATGAGTAAAACAAAATGGATTATGAATTTGAAAATTGCCAATTATGCTGTATCACACAGCTCAGAGCGTTGGCACAAAGATAGGGCACAATCCAGATTTTTCAGCTTAAATGGCTTTACATTCAAGCAAGCAAATTAACCATAAAATAGAGGGGGGGGGACACACAAAATATCCCAAGGAAGAATAAACTGCAGATAATGAGCACCAATCTGGTGTTGAATGCAGCCCAAGACACCAATTGTTTTAAGTCACGACAAAGACAGCTGAATGCTCGTCTTGCGGCTGCCGAGCACGGATGATTGCCTGCCATGAGGATCTTCCCTCACAAATAACAGTTTTTTCGCTCTTAATTTTCTGCTAAATTGGCCGCTAACTGCTCCGCACATTGTCATCCGAACACCTGCAGCTGCAGTGGATTTCCGCACCCCAGTTCTTGGAGGTAGAACAGCTTCCTTGCTCGTCATTACGGGGCTGTCTGCCTTTCATTGCGCCCCGGCGCTAATGATTCAGGCAGGCTGGTCAGTCATTAAGTGGCAGGCAAATGATAGCGTGTGCGCCGGGTGACTAATGGGCCCGCACACGCGAAATCACAGAGGCGCCGTGCCCATCACTCACTTCCCAAACAGCCCCGGGGTGGCGCGCCGCGGGGAGTCCGGTTAAACCCAGCCTTGTAAAACACATTTCCGGCTTGATGCTCCGGAGGCACCGCGGAGTCTGTGCCCAGAGAATGAGAGCAGGGCTGGTGGAGGGACAGGGGACGACGGGGAGGGGGAGCCCGGCCGGCTTGGCTCGGCGGAGCCGGCACGGGGCGCACGGCGGCCAGGCTTGGAGACGCGGGGGGCTCCGGCCTCTCGTGGATAGAGCCAGGTCGGCAGAGGGCATCACCGGGCGGGGAGGGCCCGGAGCGAGCTCCCCAAAGCTCTGCTTAACATGGGGAGGTCAGAAGCCATCGTCCAGCCTGCCACAGGCCGGACTGCTGGGGGGGGGGGGGGGGGGACTCAGCAGGAGCGTTAGCCGGGGAGAACGGGCACGCTGGAGCCCACGGTACTGGGGAGACAGGGAGGCCCAGGTTCAAGTTCACCTTTGACATGTACTGACCACAGGGTCCTGAACAGGTCACTTATCACCTACATGTCACAGAGAAGATGCTGGTCACACTGGAAGAGGAAATTCCTCACCAGGAGCTCCCCGACCCCTGGAACCACGGCGCCCACCCTCACTCAGGCCGACCCCAGGCTAGACAATCGAGGCACAGTGACCCACCAACCCTGCTGTCAAGAAGTCCATCTACCCGCTCAGCTCATTCAAGCAACGGGGCAACAGGCATTTACTATGAACCAGGGGCCAGGCCCTGGGCTGAGTGCTGGGGGTCTAGAGAAAATGCAAGGCCGGGTCCTGTCCTCAGGGAGCTTACATTCTAATGGAGGAACAGGTACATACGCAGAGTAGGCAGATGGTACCCTTCCAAGAGAAGGATCTAGCAGGGGGGAGACCAGGAGAGGCCCCCTATTGGTGGCTTTTGAGAGGAAACTTGAAAGAAGCTAGAGATTCTAAAGGTCAGGGGGAAGAGGGAGGGCACGCCAGGCACAAAGGGCAGGCGATAGGAAGGTGTGGAGGTGGGAGATGGAACTGCAAGCCGTGAAGCCAGTACAGCTGGACCACAGAATGTGCAGAGGAAGGAGGCCAGGCAGGGTCCAATTTGTGAAGTTCTCTAAATGTCAGAGGAGTCGGTATCTGACCCCAAAGTAAGAGGGGACCAATGGGGTTTTTGAGAGGGTGAAGGATAGCTTAGGAAGAACTCCACGTGTGCAATGACTACTGCATTCAAAGACAAATGATTTTCATTCAGACACCAAAAAGGCCCGGGTTGGCCTGAGGAGGTATAAAAGAGGTGATGAAAACCCTTTTCTGATCCCAAGCCTTATCATGAGCCCTGAGCCTAAATCTGTACAGGCCAGCAGCACCCACGATGGTGGCCAGTGGGGAGTGCATGAGCCAACAAGCCCCCACCTCCTCAGCCTCGGCTCAGAGACTGCAACGTGAGGCGGCTGGTGGATGGCCCGATTCCTCAGGTGCCAGACCCATGAGCTCAGGGATCATTGGCAGCTCCCCCACTACCCACACCCAGCACTAGAGCTGAACAGGATCCCCGGCCTGGCACCTCTTTTCTTCTTCAGCTTACTAATGCCCATTCTGGATTCCTACCTGCTGACAGTCAGTTGTCCCTCATTCTCTTGGTCGGTGCTGTCATGAGTAGGGCATTCGGATCTCAAGCAGGGGTTCTGTGAGGCCTGGGTCCAGGGATTTCTGCAATAACAAGTATTGCAGAATGCTCTATTCTTGGGCTAAGGTAGTGGTGATCTCATCAGTGTGTGTACCCCCTCCAATTAAACGGATCACAGCCCATCCATGCCCACTCACCCTGTGTCTCTCCTGTCCATGTTTTCCCATGAGTTCCCTGTGGGGCCCAGCTGGGAGGGGGGGGCTCCCTCAATTTCTCATGACTTCATGCTCTCCATTAATCCTCCCTTGTCCTGGTCATGGCCCAGCACCTCATTTTCTCTTTCCTGTCTGTTTCCGAGGACTTGCCTTCATTCCCTCCTTTGCAGTTCCTCATTTTTAAGTGACCCCAGGCTACTCACGGCCCCTGGGCCTTTAGGAGGCCCTCTGGGGGACAAAGAATACTGGTGACCACAGAAGGGACTTCCCTGCCAATCGTCTCCAGCCTGTCCATCCACCCTTGTGGGCGTGTGTCTGCCCCATCAGACATGAGCTCCTTGAGGCCAGAGACTGGCTTTCTGCCTATCTGTGTCCCTCCAGCCCCTGGCATGGAGTAGGTACTTAGTAAATATTTGACTTCAGAGGAGTATAAAAAGCATGGCATATTCTCTGCCCCTGGGAGGGACAATGAGAGAGACATTCACACACCAATACCTGTGAACCATGGTGATGGACTGGTGGTCCGAATGGGTTATCCGGGATGTGGATCTTCCTCCCCCCAAACGTCAACATTTAGACTCCTTGCCCACGTACAGGATCACTGACTTAACCTAGTCCAAATCACTCATTTGGAAGCCAGGAATATCAGAGCCTCAGACCTGGGGCCTCTGACTCCAAACCCTGCCTTTTCCTTGCTGGGATGCTGCTCTCTTAGCCACTCCCCTGCCCCACCCCCATCCCTGTGAAAACATACAAATGACAGCAATTGAACATAAAACAATATGTTGGGCTAATTATTGAGAGAAGCCATTTCTGCTAAATGTCTCCTGGGCATGGGGCTGGCATCATTGGAAGGTATGAGATGAGGACGCTGTTTGGAGGCCCATGACCTCAGCTGGAAGGGGCCTCTGACCCCGAGCCACGGACCCTTGTTCTGTTCAGACTGGTGTCTCCTTCAGAGCCTATCGTGTGTGTGTGTGTGTGTGTGTGTGTGTGTGTGTGTGTGTG
>NW_027185797.1:32384616-32394277 GCF_028583685.1 Petaurus breviceps papuanus | reverse complement strand
GTGTGTGTGTGTGTGTGTGTGTGTGTGTGTGTGTGTGTGTGAGCCCTCTGGTCTGAACACAGTGGGCTCAAAGGGCATGACCCCAAAGCGCCAGTTGGCCCAGCTGAGCAGGAGAATCAGAGCCAGACTGGAGCAGAGAGGAGGGGCGTGGTGGGTGGCAGCCCCACTGCAGGAGCACAGCTCTGCCTTCCGCTTCCTAATGTCTGGGAGCCCTTGAAAGCAGCAGGCCCTCCATCCATCAGGCAATGAGCTTAATGGTAGCAGCCCCGGGTGTCTATGAATTGGACAGTGGCCCTGGCAAAGCTGTGACCGCCTCTCACTCAGCCAGCTTAGAGAATGACTCGCTAACATTTTTTAAATGCTTTAAAGGATCATAACTCAAGTTTGAAACGTTGAAAATAATCATGTGAATCCTGCAAATATTCACTCAACAAATTTTTTTTTTTGCAGAAAGTAGACTGCCTCTTTTCTAGTATCAAATACCCAATAACATCAAGATAACAATACAATAACACTTTAAAAAGAGATTGATTCTAGAACTAAAGAAAGTGGTTACTTCAAAGAAAATCCTTCACATTCCTTTTAGTCTTTTGTTCTTTAAGAATATTAATCTGTCCTTCCCACGACCCTTCACCTTATCCCTCCTCATCAAGCTAGGAAAAATGAGTAGCTGAAAGCAAAATGAATGCCCACACTGGCCATGCCCACAAATATGTCTCTTTCTGCATTTTAAGCCCATCATCTCTCTGTCAAGAGGTGAGGGGTGCAGGGTGTAGGGGTGCAGGCCACCTCCCTTCTTTTCTGTCAGTCATTCATCACCGCATTGACGGAGTTCTGAAGTCTGTCAGACTTCTTATGGAGATGGGAAGTATTCATACAGGTCTGCTCTGTACCAGACGCCACAGTGAGCTCTTTACAAGCGTGGTCTCATGCATGATCCTTATGACAACCTCACTTGGGTGCTTTTATCAAACCCTTTTATACTTGCAGCAAATGAGGCAAGCAGGTTAAGTGACTTGCTCTGGGTCACACAGCAAGGGAATGTCTGAGGTCAGATTTGAACTCAGGTTTTCATGTCTGCACTGTTTTTATAATATCCTTATATAAAATGCTGTCATTCTGCAACCAATGTACAAGTGAAAACCATTCATTTCATCATTTCTTATGGTGTATTATAGTACACTTCATTGATATACCACAGTCTGTTTAGTTATTCCTAATGGGAAACACCCTTTAATTCCCAACGCTGGGCCATCATGAAAAGAGTTTCTGTAGATATTTTTGTACAAATAGGTTTCTTCCTTCTTTCCTTGATTTTTTCGGCCTAGCAGAGGCAGAGCTGGGTCAAAGGCTGCGTCCAGCTTAGCAGCTTTGGGGCATGGTTCCAAGTGGCTCTCTAGAATGGCAGGCCCAGGACCTGTCCCCCACGGCCCCTCCAGCTCTTGCCATCTTTGCAGTCTGCTAGGTGTGAGGGGCAACCTCAAAGTTGCTCTGATCTGCATTTCTCTAATCAGTCATTTTCCCTTGGCTGCTGATAGCTTGGATTTCTCCCTTTGAGAATTGTCTGTTTATATCCTTTGACATTTATCTCTTGGGGGATGGCTCTTCGTCTTATGAAGTCGAATCCATCAATGAGCATTTTTAAGCGCTCACTGTGAGCTTAGTATTGTGCACAGACAACAGTTTAGGTCCTGCTCCCAGGAAGCTTACATTCTTTCACATACACATCTAAGTAGGTATGTGTTTTATGTCTGCCTTTTGGACTTCCTCTAATGGAAGCATGGTGTCCTGGAGATTGGTCTGGGGCAGTGGCAGGTTAAGTGATTGCCCAGGATGAGACCTGAACCCAGGGGATCCCGACTCCAAGGCCGGCTCTCCAGAATAGGACTCTCATGTCGGTGTTGTTGAGTTGTAACAGTTCTTGGGCCCCTCTTGGCAGACATAGTGGAGCAGTTTCCCATTTCCTTCTCCAGCTCATTCCACAGTTGAGGAAACTGAGGCCAGCAGGGTTAAGCGACTTGCCCAGGGTCACACAGCTAGGAAGCGTCTGAAGCCAGATTTGAGCTCATGAGGATGAATCTTCCTGACTCCAAGCCCAGTGTTGTGTGCATCATGGTGCCACTTAGCTCCCCCACACAAGAAAAATTCAAGGTAATTTTTTCTTGGGGGTGGGGCAGGGGAGTGGGAGGAAGCGCCGATACCAGCAGCGAGACAGATTAGGATTTTTGCTGCATCTCTTGAAGCATTTGATAGAGTCATAGAATTAGTGCTGGAAGGGAACTTAGAGGCCATCCAGGCCAAACCCTTCATTTTGCAGATGGGGAAACTGAGGCAAAGATGGACCCTCAACTTATCCAGAGTAACCCATCCAGAGAGCAGCTGAGATAGGAGTTAACCTTAGGTCTTCCTGATGCCTCAAGCTTCTCTCTAACTTTGGGACAGCCAGATCTACCCCAGACTGGCACAGGCTCCTTCCCCTGGAAATGCCACCATCTTCCCTGAAGGTCTTCAAACAGAGCCTGGAAGGGCACTTACCTGGCAGAGTTCCTGCAGGGCAATGAGACTAGCTCTGGGGCCTTCTTGCTCACTCAGGCTGGCCTTGGATGCCTCTGAAGACACAAGAGAGGCTGTGAATTAAACAGGTGATTAGGAATCTTTCTCAAGAGTAAATCTGGAGCCCACAATGCCATGGAACACAGTTGTCTGCTCTAGGAGAATGTTGTCCCCTGTATCACAAGGAAGGACATTTCCCAAGATACAAACCCTCCCCTCCTCCCTCCCCCCCACCACTCACCCTAGCCCTAAACCTCCTGCATGTGCATCTTGCATTTTTTTGGAGACACAGTCAACTGGGCATATTGTTATGAAAAGTGAGTTAATGGCACTTTTGGGATAGATGCCAGGGTTGAGCTGGGCATCGCCTTGTTCCAAGGATCGTGTTAACCCAAGATGCTGTTTTTCTGCTACCCTGAGTGCTGTAAAAGGCAGGACCACCTCCAACATGCTAATTTGCTCCCTGGCACTCAGTGACATGATGCCCATTTGGTTTCTGTATTTGTAGATGGGATTTTTTCCCCTGGCAGAGACACTCAGCTGGGATACTGGCCACCAAGGCACTGCCAAGAAGGAACCTGGGACTTCTCTATTTGGTCTCTATTTATTTTCTAAATCTACTCCAAGGACACGAAGGTTGATTTGTCTGGATCGCGAAGGTAGGACTGAGATTTACAGATTATCCCGGAGGGAGAGTGAGCAGGGGGCATGAGGAAGCTTCAGGCAGATCCTAGGGCTGTGGCTGGGGAGGATACAGTGAAGAGAGAAGGGAAGTCACTGGCATGGGCTTGGTAGCCTGGTCTTATCACATCTGACCCACCATAGTTTAGATCTAACTTCAGCCCTCTAGGCTTAGTCCATGAAGGTCACCAGCTGCCCCCTGCTCCTAATGAGAGACCAAGACCATGGCAGAGAAATGTGCCCTGGGGGAAATCCTTCCCTTACATAGAGATGAGGAAACTCAGGCCCAGAGAGTGAAGTGACTGATCCTGGGTCACACAGGTAGAACAGAGATTTGAACCCAGTACATGGGGCCTCTCAGCAGCTCTATCTCCCCATCTGTCCTCCCTCACCAACTTAGAATCTTCTGCCCAATTTTCCCAGAGTTCTTTGGCTCTTCCCTGCCTGTGTGACTGTTCCCTGGGCCTCAGTTGCCCTTCTGGAAAATAAGGGGGTGGCACTGGATGGCCTTTACGGGTCCTTCTGCCTTGACACTCTCCTAACTTTTATTTCACCTTTTACTCTCTGGCTCTCGACTCTTTGCCCATTTCTCCATGTGAGGAATTCCTGGCGTGGGGACTCTCTCTGTGTACATAGGTCAGCACCTCCTTCACTCAGAGGTTTAGAGAGCTGCTCGGGGGCAGGTTGAATGACTTAGCCAGGGTCCCACAACCGGCCGGTCTCTATCCAAGGCAGGAGTGGACTTGAAACCGGACTTTAGGGTCTGCTCTGTCTGCTACGTCTTGCTAGCTTTCAGCATAGTAATGACAAGTCTCTGCACATCCTGTCCAGCTCCTTCCAATAACCGAAGCCTCCCACAGGAGCTACCAGGTGACTCAGAGAGGCACAGGAGGAAAGGTGAAATGTGGGTCCCTCTGCCTGCTTTCTTGGAAACCAGAGGAAAAGCTTCCACACTTAGACAAGTCCATGTAAATGCTGAAACAGTGTGGTATGATCATGAGGAGGAGGTGAGGGTGAGGAGGAAGAGGATGAAGAAGATGATGAAGATGGGGGGGAAGGAGGAAGAGGAGATAAAACCACCTCAGAGAGTTGCTGGGACACTCCAATGAAAGGATTCCTGTCAATCTCTGTATAAACTGTAAGACGCCATATGGGAGTGCACAACCCCTGCGATGGCTGCTGCCATTAACAGGGCCCTTTCAGGTTCAGCAGCACTCAATAGTAGTTAGGTGTTTGTCCCTTATCAACATCAAGGCAGGTATTATTGTCTTCATGTTACAGTGGAGGACATCAAGGCTCTTTAATGGCGGCTCCTCACACTCATCCTAATCACTGTCTACAAGGGAGAGCCTGTGTGTGAGGCAGATTCCAAGGATCATTGTTATTGCTGCATCTGCCTTTGCTCATGCCCTCCCTGGCCTGCTAGGTAGTGCCTGGAGTCAGGAAGACCCTGGCTAAGTCACTTAGCCCTCAGTTTCCTCATCTGTAAAATGAGCCAGAGAAGGGATGGCAAAGCACTCCAGCATCTCTGCCAAGTGCCATTTCTGGGCCTCCATTAATCGAGGCAGCTGAGTAGCAGGATGAATAAAAGTCGGTGCTTGGGGTCAGTCGGAGTCAAGTCTCAGGTCCCTTCTAGATAAATGACGCCATGATCTCATAACTTGCCCCACCTGTGAGAATGGGCAGTTAGAGCTGGGGCCCTTAAGGTCTCTTCCTAGCTTTAGAGGCCTCCCATCTCTACTGGCCCAGGCACAAACATTCTCAGTCATGGCTCTGGGGACCACTTTGCGCTTTGTCAGAGAAGTCACAGCCACACTCTGGCCATAGCACCAGCATCCCCATCAAACTCAGAATGCTTTTGGGCCCAGAAGCAGCCCCTCACCCTCTGCTTGGGGGGATCGACCAGACTGGTCAAGCCTGGAAGGGAGTCTAAATGACGCTGGGGCCTGTGAGCCCCGTGGGGGCCAGCCCACCCCCTCCGCCTGGGCTCTGGCGGCTGCTGCTGCTTCCCAAATGCCCCTTTGTTTCATTCTCCTTTAAATCCGACTATGGTGGGGGAGCACAACAACGGGAAGATGCCCCCCATGGCTTTGAGTCAAACCCTTAATTTTATTTGAATATAGTTTTTTTGTGGTTTAATTACTGCCATTTTTCTTTCTCTCTCTCTCTCTTTTAAAGGCATCCAGATTGCCGGGTAATTTTTATCTCTGCAGATTAGACCAAGAGTCCATGAAGAAGCAGCCACATAATTAAGGACACGTCCAACTCTTCCATCCTGTGTCCATCTTCCCCAATGGCGGGGGGGAGTGGCATTTTCTACCTTCTAATCCTACATCCCAGGCTTCTGGGCTTTCATCGGAGACAAATAGTTTTGGCTCAAAATCAGCTGCAATCAATTTGAAGACAAACAGGTAAATCTAGGTGGAGGTGGGAGAGAGATAGAGGGAGAGAGATGGTGGGAGAGGACAAGGAAATTCACTTCCAACTCTATTACTCTCCTCAAAAAGTTTGGCCCAGCATCACCTGGGCATCTTTCCCATCAAGGCCAGGTACAAACGACCACCATTGTGCTCGGACTTCTCCTGGCAGCCTTTCTCAACACCGGAGAAGGGGGCAGCCCCTTCAATTTTCTGGCCTCTCTGAGAGGTTTCTGGCCCATCTGTGTTCTCTAAGGAGACCCAACTATGCCAATGAATCTGTGATCTCATCAGTGTGCATGTTCCCTTTAATGTGCAGATGGCAACCCATCCATGCACAATCCTCGCATAAGTTTGGTACTAGGGCCTTTCTCCCAATATCACGAAAGTACCAAGGGAGCAGAGGGCCCACTTTCCACCAGCCCGCCTTTTCTTCTTACCATCCTATTCAGATGGCAAAGTAGAGGATTGGACCTGGAGTCAGTAAGACCAGAGTTCAAAACCTGCCTCAGACACTGACTAGCTGTGTGACCCTGGGCAAGTCACTTAACCTCAATATTCTCAACTGTAAAATGGGGATAATAAACAGAAGCTACCTCCCAGCGTTGTTGTGAGGGTCAAATGAGAGAATATTTGTGAAAAAAGCACTTAGCACAGTGTCTGGCATACAGTAGGTGCTGTATAAATGATTATTCTCTCCCTTCTTTCCTCTCTCCCACATGGCAGCTCCAACAGAATGTTTGTGATTATGAGGTGGGCCTTTGTTTTCATGGGAAACTTATCTATCTCCAGATAAACTCTGGAAAGTCAGACCAGTCCCTGTGCTCAGCCGAATAACCCCACACCCACCAACTCTGGGTCTGAGGAAGGTCTCCACTTCCATTGGCAGCAGATGCCCTGGGTGACAAACCAGTGAGAAGGCGGACTTAGCAGGAGTGGCACAGTCCCTGCCCTCAGGGGGCTTACCTTCTAACCATGGCGCCTTTCTGTGGAGCTTTAGGGTTTGTGAAGTGCTTTTAGCCAGTGATCGAATTTGGTGTGAGTGTGAGTGTGTAAGTATGTGTGAATGTGTGTGAGTGTGTGTATGTGTGTGAGTGTGAGTGTATGAGTGTGTGTGTGTAGACACATCAGGTGAGATCTATATCACGTAGATATGAGACTTAGATACATCTATGATTAAATGAGATGAAATACACCCGACTGAATGAGGTAACAGGTTCTGTGACCAGAGTACATGGGCTGTACATGCTATGACATATATGATTAAATGAATAGCATGTTGATCCATTTGATTACGTATGCACCCACAGCCTGCATACACAGGCATGCGCAGGCAGACCCAGAGCTGGCCCAAGGTAAGCACAGGAGGGGCTCTGCCCTCAATCAGCAGTTGGCTGGACAGAAAGCAGGCTGCCCCCTCCACCCTCGGGACAAGGTCTTACACTTTTGGGAGGAAGAAAGGATCGGCAGGAACCAATACAATAAACGTGGGATTATTCAACCTCTGATGAAACCTACTTCTCTCCTCTTGTCTGACTATCTCAGTAACACTATGGCTCTTGATGTGCTTAAGAATTGATGTGTCTTTGGAATCATTAAATAAAGATTAAACTCACTTGAATTTGCTTTTTGACTAGTTTTGGGATTTCATCAGGGTAGGGAACTCCCAGGTGAGGAAACTCCCTCCACCGATGCAAGTTGGCACCTTCTTCCTGACTCCCAGTTCCAGAAATTTGCCTGGAGAAATGAGAGGTTAAGTGACTGACCCAAGGTCACATAGCTAGGATGTATCTGAGGTCACATTTGAATTCAGGAAGATTAGTCTTCCTGACTCTAGGCCCAGAACTCTACACACTGGCATCCCCTAGCTGCCTGGTAATATCCTTTTAACTGGAATATTGTACCAGAACATTCCACTCCTTGACCATGCTAGAGGAAACCAAGTCAAAAGCATTTATTGAACACTTGTAGTGTACCAGGCACTGAGCTAAGTGCCAGGAATAAAAATAGAAACAAAAACAAAGACAGCCCCTGCCCTCAAGGAGCTTATGTTCCAATGGGGGAAGAGAACACATAAAAGAAATCTGAGAAACCAAGGTGCATGGTGTCTCCAGAGAGTCAGGGATTTCTGGGAGCATAACCAAGGAGGGCACATGGTTGCCCTGGCCCAAGTCTTGGAAGGCGGACTGCAGGGTCTTCCGAGGGGAGAGGGAAGACCAGTGAGTTAATAGCAGGGCCGGAAGCTGATGAGTGATGGCGGCTATCCCACTCTGGTGCAGCTGTTTGTGGACTTCAAAAGGTTTTACAAAAAACTCCCATGGACCAGTGAGTGCTGAGAACAGAAGGGTCCAATGTTCTCTTCAAAGTAGTCACTGTGGAAGTCTCTGCATGCTTATTCCAAGAAGAAATGGAATATTGCGCCAGAACCTTCCATTCCTTGGCTATGCTAGATAACGGTGATTTTGATGAGTATCATAAGTCAAATCAAGGCAACAAATATTCTGGCCATCTCCAGTCTGTCCCCAGCAACGGCAAGTCTGTTTCGGATGAGGCTTTTTTGGAATCAGCCAAAAGTCACAGGAGCCAAGTTTCATGAAGGTGAGCAAACTGATGTTAGAAATGAGAGGTCAGAAGGTGAGAGCCAGAGGGACTTTGGGGGTGATCTAGTCTAAATGTGGGAATAGGGACCAGACTTGTGGTTTCATTGGAACAGGGAACTCCCAGATGAAGAAATTCATTCTACAAGCACAGACTGGGACCTTCTCTGAAACTTATAGTCTTGGCGTGTGTGTGTATGTGTGCATGTGTTTGTGTGTGAGTGTGTGTATGTGTTGTATATGTGCGTGTGCACACGTGTGCTCACGTACACCTACAGCAATGAGAGGCCAAGTGATGCCCAGGGCCATGTGTTCAGAAGATGCCAAAGGCAGGCCTTGAATATGGTCTTCTCACTTCCAAGGCTCCCTCCATAGCAACGTGGTACCATGACCACTTCCAAAATGAGCTCCAAATGAGTCCCAGTGGTCAGGGAGGGATGGACAAAACAAGGCAGGGGGCTCGGGATGCTTTGCCGGCCTTGGCCATGGGAGGGCTGAGGATGATTAGGGGCTCACACGTTCCTCTCTGGGCATGGTCCGGGCCAGGTGTTGCCCCGCACCCCCAGCTCTCCCCCAGTCTCTGATTCTTCCCCTAAATGACAGAGCAGAGGCAAAGCCCGTCCATTCCCATCAGTACAACCCAAAGACAGAGAATTCCCTCCCAAAATAAGAAAACAAGGTCGCCTTCCCCCCTCCTTTACTTTCTGTCTTCTGGGAAAGTTTGGCACTTTCTTCTTTGCCCCCTGCTTTCACTCCCGGAGGCCTGACACCCTTTAATTACGGCACACTCCTTGGCGGCTGGCGCGGGGTGGGCTGTAGGTGGCTGGCGTGACATTGGAGGCCGGCCCCTGCAGCATGTCAGGCGCCCTGCCGAGTGCAAACAAAAACCCCACAAAGCCTGACCCCACGATTTTCCTATGAATAGCAGGGCTTTCTTTATCTAGATAAAAGGTGCGCGTGCGTGTGTGCGTGTGCGCGCCTCTATTTGTAGAGAGCTGAGAAACAGGGGCAAAAAGAGAGGGGCTGGGGGTGCTCTCCCTGTGACATCCTCCGTCTGTTTCGGAGGGTTCAAGTTCAGAAATATTTCGTTTGTGCCCCCGGCTCCTAGGACGTGGAGACATTTGTCCTCCAACTCCCATGAGGTGGGAGGGGAAACTTTTCTGGGAGAGGCTGGAGTTGGGAAACTGTCCACAAGGTCCCTGCCTCACCTCTTCCTCCTTCTCCATCCTCTTCCCAGGCTTCCCGCCCAGAGCATCCTTCACATCCCAATCAGCGCTCCCCAGCCCGCAAACGGTGCCTTCCGACCCTCTGTCCCTTTCCACCCCTTCTACCTAAAAACGAACTGAATCAGTGTTTAAAATGCTAGTAGAAAGCGTGTGCCAGTCAGTGTGTGTGTGTGTGTGTGTGTGTGTG
>NW_027185797.1:32356581-32384216 GCF_028583685.1 Petaurus breviceps papuanus | reverse complement strand
AGAGAGAGAGAGAGAGAGACAGAGAGAGACAGAGAGAGAGAGAGAGACAGAGAGACAGAGACAGAGAGACAGAGACAGAGACAGAGACAGACACACAGAGAGAACTCCCGTGTTTCCCCAGACCTCCCAAGAGTCCCATTCCCTTATATCTGCTACATCCTCTGTGGAGAGTGGAAGCCGCTTGAAAGCAGGATTTGTTCCGCATTTCTATGTGTATTCTCAGCTTAGCATAACGCCATGCTTATTGAGTGATCAATTCACTTAAAGCATCAAATCATCCAACCCACCCAAAGGCTAAGGTCATGTCACTATTAAAGGGAAAAGGAAAAAAAATTGAAGCCAGACTTTCTGACTCTGAAGCCCAGCCCCAAAGAGGCAAGACAGGGAGCAGGGACAGAAGAGGCAGATGGATGCTTGCTATCAGAGTAATGGGGGGTCTGCAGCACGCCTGTCTGACCTAAGATGGCATCATCCATGTTGAAGATGCCTGGGGACTTCTTTCGGGAGTCTGGAGGCCTGGCTTCCTCCACGATGAGGACCATGCCTCTTTCCATTGATTACATACTGTCGGTGACTTTGAAATAGCCTGGCTCAGCCCTGGTTTAGCATTCATGCATTTAGCCCAATCACTCTAACTCCAATGCCTAATTGAGAAACACTCACATTTTGCCCTTCGCATTTAAGCAGCCCTAGACTGCAAGATCGACACATCCTCCAAATGCACAAGGAAGAGTCTGCCTGTCAGCCTGGAAACCCCAAGTATCTGACTTTGTTATTTTTCTCCGCTAATCGATAATTTGGTTTGTATCACCCCTGCATGGGCAGGGATCTGTTAGGAGGAAATTCAGGTGCCCTTTGGAATAAGGAGCCAGGAAATGTACCTTCCTCTAAGAGAACGGCTTGTGGCAGACCAAGGGAGCCCTAGAGAAATTTTGGTGTGCCCCATATAGAAAGGAACACTTCAGATATTTCATCCAGATCGACTCTGGTGGCCTTCTGAGCTAAGGAAATCATGGAAGAATTTTCAACCAGGACAGTTTTTGCATTTGAGTAGGAAGGGGTTGCCCCTAGTCAACCTCTCATCCAAAATACCTGTGGGGAGAGCTTTGGGTGATCTGGAAAACTCCTATGGGACTGTTTGCATCCAAGAAGGAAGCCCCTTGCTTTTTCTCCTCTTTTTGCTTTTAAAGCCCTTTATAACCTAGCTCCTTCTGACCTTTCTGGTCTTCTCACACTTTCCTCCTTTCCATGTATCTATGCTCTGGTGACACTGGCCTCCTGGCTGCTCCTGGCTCACCAGTCTGGGCATTTTCACTGGCTGTCCACCACTCCTGGAATGCTCTCCTTCCTCCTCACCACCTCCAGGCTTCCCATCTCCTCAGGACACCCAAGATTCTGAAGAAGTCAAGTGTCCGATGTCTGGCCTGAAAGCGTAGAGCCACAACCAGCCATGTGATATCTGGAAAGAATTCCTAATCCTTGGAGCAGACCTGCACAACCTAACTTGTGGCCTGCAGACACACATCGGGGGGGGGCTGCCCAAGATTCTCTGGTGGGACGCAGGCCTGCCTTAGAGTGAGCCCCGAGTGGACTAGACTCCCCCTTATTGGACCAGGCCACTAAGCCAAGGCTGAAGGTGACTGATCAGTGCTATTGGAAAAGGTCCTTTTCTTCCCCAAGTATAAGTTAGACAATTCTGACCATTCTTGACTTTAGTGATCCCTCCACTCTCCCAGGCTGGGACTCCATGTCTTTTCCCATCAGTCCCATGGAAATTGATCTAAAAATCATCTGGCCTTTGACTCAGCCCGCCCGGCACAGGGATGGGTTCTTCCCTCACCACGAGAGCATACCCGAGGTTCTTCTGTTCCAGAGAACTCAAGCTGCCCACACAGATTTCTTACTGTCATCATTGTGGTAGATACCAGAGGGAATGCACAATCACAGAATCTGAGTGTTAGAGAGACATCAGCACCACCTTGTCCAACCTCTACCCCAAAGGAAACCCCAGTAGGACAGACCTCATGAGTCTCTGCCCAAAGACTTCAAATGAGGGAAACTTGTGACTGCTTGACAGTCTGTTCCCCTTTCAGAAAACAACAATGTCAGACAACAGCTAACATATATACACAGCACCTGTGTGCATTTTACAATTATTGTCTCATTTGTTCCTCACAACAACCCTGGGAGATAGGTGCTATTATCATCCCCACTCTACAGGTGAGGAAACTGAGGCAAACAGGGTGAAGGGACTTGCCCAGGGTCACACAGCTAGTACGTGTCTGAGGTTGGATTTGAACTCAGATCTTCCTGACTCCAGACCTGGAACTCTATCCTCTACACCACTGACTTGCCATGTTTTAACTTCTTAGATAGTTTTTATCCTTTCTTACTTTTCGTATATACTTATTTCCTTTTCTTTAAAAAAAAAAGTTTTTATCACAACTTGTGGGGAAATGCGATATGACACCAGCATGGAATTTTTAGAGCAGAAAAGACTCTTCAGCACGCCCTCCCCAAGACAGTTGGATCTGGAAATGGAAGAGAAGGTGCCCTCTTCCAGGTGTCTGGATCCTTAGGACTTTTCCAATGGGAAAAGGGAACAGCTGGGGAGGGGTGGGGCAAGTGGACCCGGCCCAAGAGCATGATTAGTTCAGCCAGATCCCAAGGTGCCAGCTCGTAAACGGCCTGTCTGCTGGCCCGTAATTCAATGCTCTTTCTTTTGCTTTGTTTTCTATAAAAACTGTTTGAAAAATGTTTTATTGATGCTCTTTTAAAAAAGACGCTGTCTCTTGCCAATAATCTCCCTGCAGTAAAACACTCCCTTTAAACAGAGCAGTATACTCAAGGACAAAAAAAACACATTGACCGTGTCTGAAAATGCAGGTCTTATTCCATACCCACAGGCCACCACCTTTCTGCCAAGAGGTGGGAGATATGTTTCAGTGTCAGGCCTTCTAAGGCTCTTTCCCCTACACCACATGGCCCCTAAAAATCATCTGTATTTCAGAGAAGGCAAATATGTGTTAACAACCAAATATTCTACAACCTGAGGGCAAGTCTAAATCAAATAATGGTGCCTAACATTCCTAGACCACAAAGTGGATCGTTGCAATTGGCCTGGTGGTTCAGACATAATAATCTCACAAAACCTCATAGAAATGGCTCTTCCTAGCCCCACCATACAGAAGGAGGAAGGAGACAAAGTCATAAAATGTAAGATCCTGCCAGGACTTGGGCTCCTACCTTGGGGTTCCCTCCACCCCAGCCCCTGCCATTCTGGCCAATCCTCGCCTATTTCTAAAGCAGAGAGAAGGACTGGGGGCTTTCTAATTAGGCGACTTTTAAAGTAGCCTGCTTCAGATTGGAATCACCTTCTATGCCTGCAGATGGATGACGAGAAAAGGAGAATCCACGTGATCATTTATTGAGCCAAGAAATGTGTCTATCAATCTGTGCCCTCTGCTGATTTCTATCTTTTTTTTGTTTGTGTCTTTTGGACTGAAAGCTTTGTGGCTGCTTTTAATGAACCAAGAATCTTTGGAGTTTCCACTCTGAAACTCTTAAGAGGAACATGAGGGTCAGAAGGGGGCTGATAGAGGCTCTCACTTTCTTCCAGATAATTGTCCAGGGTTGGGCTCTTCACCCAGAGAAGGCTTGATCTCCTGTGGATTGGACTTCCAGGCTGACAGAGTCTCCAGGAACAAGAGATCTGAAAACATGTCCTCTGTACATCCAAGAACCAATTAAGCCCAATACCCTTATGACGTCAATTAATTTCAAACCATAGACTATTTATTTAGCATCCCTATTGTGCTCAATTCTGGGCACCATAATTTAGGAAAGCACATTTTCTTTCTTTTTTTTTTTTTTTAAAGCAATTGGGGTTAAGTAACTTGCTCAAGGTTACACAGCCAGTTATTTCTGGGTGTGGTGCTGAGTGTCTGAGCCTGGGATTCGATCCCCCAGGTCATCCCTACATTGGGGGCTGGTGCTCTTACTCACTGAGCCACCTGGCCACCCAGGAAAGCACATTTTCAAGCCAGCAGTCACAAGATCATCAGGACTGGGAGAAGTGGGGATTTGTGTCCTTTGAGGATCAAACGGAAGAACTTCTCTTGGAGAAGAGAAAACTCAGGGGGACATGAGAGGTCTGAAAAGCCATCACATGGGAGGGGGGGCTGATTTGCTATGCTTGGCCACAGAGGGTAGACCCAGGAGTAACCCACTGGTGTTTCAGGGAAGCAGATTTCAGCTCATAACCAAACAACTTCCTAACAGAGCTGTCCACAGTGCTGCCACAGTGCTCCACAAGGCTGCCTTGGGAGGCAGTGGGTTTTCCCTTGCCATGCAAATGCTTCACACAAAGGCTGTATAGCTTTGTTGGGGATGCCAGAGAGGGATTCAGGATTCGAGACTGGTTGGACTACATGGCCTCTGAGATTCTTTCAGCTCTGGAATTGAGCGATTCTATTATTGTATCCAGTACGTGTGGACATGGTAATTCTCCCCATCTAAACTGGGTCTAAATTGACGTCATGTGGGAAACTTCATCTCCCTGACACACAAATGGCCTTGTTTGAGGAATATGACTCAGACCTAGGCAATGGACTCAGGGATGTTACATCCTTTTATTTATTGAATCTATCAAATGAGCTAGCTAAGTGACCTTGGGTGAGCTGTTTAGATATCCTTGGCTTCCTCCTTCTCAGCTGTTTAGAGAAGGCAGAACAACTATTCAGGATAAACGGGGGAAGAAAACATGAAGAGTGCTTGAAGATATCAAATTTAGTCTGAATTGGTCTTGGTAAGGTACGTACTTGAAAACAACATGCACTGGAAGGCTGCTTCTTCTCCCCTTGGCCTTATCAGGGACCTTGAGGAGCTAGGGATTGATAGCCCCTGAGCCCACACTGATTTGCTTCTCTGCCTCCCCTGTGATTAGCAGGTGATGTCAATTAGCCAGCTAGCTTTAGTTAACTTCTAGAAAAGAGTATTTACTAAGATGGTATAGAAAGAGCAGTTGGTACAATTCCCCCCCAAAAGTTACTAACCTGCTCTCCCACAAACTTAAAGCACGTATAGCAATATAATATAATAATATAAGAAATAATATAATAAAAGCACATACATATAGGGGAACCCACAGCCTTGGAGTCCATTTGCTGGAGCCCTTGAGATGTTTCCCTTAGGCAAGGTTGGCTCTTTGTAGAGTCCTGAGGCTGCCTTTCCTTAGCACATCTCATTTGTCCTAAACTCTCAAGACAGGTACGGCCTCCAGCCACTGCTCTCCAAGCGACCCTATTATGATGATTACAAAAGGTCCAAAACCTTTGGCCCTCCAAAGTTCAGAAGTTTATGCGACATTCAGCATTGGGGAGGGGGAACCAAAGCCTTATTTCCTCTCCTCCCAAGTGAGGCATCTCAGGGATGTGGCTGAAAATGCCTTCTCTTTGCTAGCCACTGGAATGTTTTGGTTCTATTTTCTTTTCTTTTCTTTTTTTAAAACAAATTAACTTATTTTTAGTTTGCAGCATTTGCTTCCATAAATTTTAAATTTTCTCCACCTCCCTCTCCTCCTCCCCATCCCAAGATGGGGTGCAATCTGATATAGACTCTACATACATATACAATCTTAGCAAACATATTTTACGTTACTCATGTTGTATAGAAGAATTAGAACATATGGGAGGAATTGAGTTTCTGTTTTCTCGAGGACCCAAGGGGAATGACCACACTTCCTTCATCAACATAGACACATCTTCTGTCAAAATCTCTGCATTTCATCCAATGACTTTCAAAGACTCCTCAGACCTAGTCTAACAACCTTGATTGACTCAATGGAGATGATCGGACCTGTCACCACATAGTTCACATCTTGGATTGATCCCATGGAGAAATCTGAATGAATCTGAGCCTTAAGGTAGTGTCATGTGTCTCGCATCACAAGGGTTCGAAGAGCCCCTCTAGACTGACCCCCTCAGTTTACAGATGAGGAAACAGACTCAAAAAGATCGAATAACTTGCCCAAGGTTATTAGGCAGCAAATAATATGACTGGGATTCAAACCAAGGTCCTCTGACCCCAAATTCAATATTCTTTCCATGCTGTCAAAAGCATGGTTACGTCAATGTTGCTGACAAGTACAGATATAATCCTATAGAAAATATCCTCCTAGAAATTCTATTATGTATCAGACACAATGCTGGTCACTGGGCATGCAAAAAGAAGAATGAAACCATCTATACTTTCAAGAAGCTTAGTAATTCTATCAAGGGAAACACCTTGTTTTCATATGTATATGTATATATGCATACACATTTATGTATATATATACACACATGTATATATACAGTCTCTACATATGTGTGTATACACATATGCATACATAAACATACCTACGTGTATATACATATACATATATTGCGCATATATGTGTATGTATATATATATATATATATATAGTATTGGGAGAATAAGAATAGACAGATAGGAGACACTTAAGCTTAATATTGGTGGAAGTCGGGGATTCCAAGAGACTGGGGTGAGGGGCTCAAGCCTCCCAGGCATGGAGACTGGAAATGACAGCAAGATGACCAGTGTGGATGGAAAGTCAAGTGTATGAAGAAGAGTCTTCTTCAGTCGGAGCATGAAGGGCTTGAAATGGCCAAAGGGAGAACTTGGTACTTGACCCTCAAAGGGGCAGGAGCCCCTGAAGTATCTGAGCAGGGCAGAGACAAAGTGAGGCCTTTACCAAGATTGCTTTGGCATCTAGGTGGAGAGAGACAGAACTGGGTTCAGGGAGACCAAGCAGGAGATAGGAAATCAGAGATCGGAAATTGGAGATGAGAGAGAGAGAGAGACAGAGAGAGAGAGAGACAGAGAGAGAGAGAGAGAGAGAGAGAGAGAGAGAGAGAGAGAGACAGAGAGAGACAGAGAGAGACAGAGAGAGACAGAGAGAGACATGGGAGGGGGAGAGAGAGATGGAAATCCTCCTGGTTGATGGGTAATAAAGCCTTGAACTAGAGAGGTGGCCATGGAAACAGAGAGAAGGGGGTGGCTATGAGGGATATTGCAGAGGGAGAAGTGAGAAGACTTGGTAACTGATCAGAGATGGGAGAGGAAGACTCAAGGAGGGCGGCAAGGTTACCAACCTGGGTGAATGGAAGGATGGTAGTGTCCTTGACAGTCAGGGGATATTGTGAAGAAGGAGGGGAGACTTGGGGAGAAAGATCATGAGTTATGCTTTAGATATGTTGAATTTGAGATGCCTATAGGTTATCAGGGGGAAGAGTCTAATAAAATAATGGGTAGGTGCTATAAGAAATCCTATGACATGGGTGCTAGAAATGCATTACTAATTTTATAGATGAAAAATGGAGGGACAGAACTCTTCTGGGTCATGTAGTAGACAAGACTGATCTTTTGGGTAGGAGTCAACTAGGCAACCCCTGAGACTCCTTCCAGTTTTTGGATTCTGAGTCTAGGTAATTTCTACCTGCAAGAACAACGAAGAAAACCTTGAATCTTCCACATGGAAAGTCAGTTTCCTGTCCAAACTTTTCTCTATGCATTTGCTTTTAGTCATTAACCACTGAACTATAGAGTTTTGCATTTGATTTCTTGGTCTCTTTTTTGAGGGTTTTTCAGGTTTGGCATTTCCCCTCTATCCCTATAAACCTCCTCCCTTCCTCAAACCTGATTAGGCATTTATGGCATACCAGGCACTGTGTTGGGGATAGAAAAAACAAACAAAAATCATCTTTTTTTAAAAGCTCTAATCATTTTTAGTTTGGGGAAAATAAAGACTTTTTCAGTTTAAGAAAGAGGCCTCCCTAAAGGGGGACTGGTGAGAGCCTCAAGTGCTGGGCACATAATTGACTTTCCGTCAGTGACTGGAGACTGATCGTCTGAGCAATCTGAGGCTCCTGGGTCTGGTGCTGCCTGCTCAGACAAAGCCTGCTGCACAACCGGAACAGACACTTCTACCCAGGAATTGTCCCTTCATGCTTGTCCGGCCCTTATTCCAGAAAAACTGTCCATTAACTGACTGGAAACTGGAAGAGCCGCTTGTTTTCTACGAAGAAAGAAGCCCTCGCATTTCTTTTAGATTTCCATCTGCCCAGGTCCCTGTTCTTGGAGAAGGATGCCCTGCACAAGGTTCTCTCCAGCAGTGGACGGTGCTAGACCCATGAAATGAGTGATAAAAGCCCATAACATGCATCGGAGGTTATCTACTAGGGAATCACTTGCAAATAAAGACAAGCTACAGTCCTTGAGTATTTTCACCTTTCCTGCCCCTCACAAAGGTGGCATCTGGAGGGGCACGGGGCTAAAGATGTGACACTCCTCCTGGAATCACAGATCTGAGGAAGGAATTGAGGGCCATGTGGCAAGTTGAACTGGGAATTCATTCCTTCAGCTTCCTGCCTTGGGGGACGCAGGGCAGGACCCCAGGAGACTGGTCTGAGACCTACAGACACACAAAGCTTATTCCATCCCAGTCCATCACCACCTGTCATATTCAGAAAATTTCCAAAGGCACCCTCTTGTGGAAACAATAGAAAGTCAAAGACAGAGTGACATTTTGGGGTTGGGTCCTGGAATGGTAGGGCATGGTCCCTCTCATTGTGAGAGACAGAGAGAGACACACACACACACACACAGAGACACGGAGAGAGACGGAGAGAGGAGATGGAGAGAGAGATGGGGAGAGAGATGGAGAGAGAGACAGAGAGAGAAGGAGAGAGGAGAGAGACAGAGAGATAAAGACAGAGACAGAGAAAACACACACACACACACACACACACACACACACACACTTTGTATTTATATCGTTGGAATGGAGAGTAGTACCTGGCACAAAGTAAGCTTTAAAAATCCTTCTTGACTGACAACCTCTCACTGCCCTCAGGCTGCTCTTTAAGGCTATCAGACCAAGAGAAGGAACTAATCTGAATCCATGGAGGGAGTACCTTTTTGTAAGCTCCCTACATTAATGAAACCACAGGTCTGAGGCAAAAATAAAATAATACCATGTGTTATACTAATATATACATATACTATATATATATATCCATACATATACTCGTACACATATAGAAATACAGCTTTCATATATACACATGTATATACACATACATGTGTATATATACCCACAAAGAATATATTATAAATATATGAAACATATAAGTAAATATGAATAACTATATAGAGGTAACGATTAGATTTACTTACTTGAGCGCCATGTTGTTTTCTCCCAAAGGCAAGCTCCCCGAGGGCAGGAATGATTTCCTCTTTGTCCCTGTATCCCTTACACAATGCCTCGCACGAAGCAGGCACTTAGCTGCTCAGGCTGCATTTCACTCACTGGAGTAAAAAAAGCTAGGTGCATTTCTAAGTTTGAAAAAGGCCCCTCCAGATTTATTTTCAAACTAAAAATACGCCTTGGAAAGAATCTGATCTCAGCAGAGGCTCATCACGAGACACCCAGCGGCGAGGACATCAGTCATTCCAAGGGAAGGGAGAGTTCTGGGTCCCTCTCTGGAGCGCAGGCAGCAAGCGCAGCACTTCGGCTCTGAGAGTATGGGCCTCTAGAACCTTGCACACACACGTCTAGACCATCACAGTGATGGGCCCGGGGGAGTGCATGAGTTAGGCGCACCCGTGCCTGGAAACAACCGATTTTCTCAGAGGAAGGGAAAGTGAGACCACTTACAATCTATTCCGGGGATGGGGGATGGGGACAGCTAGACTGTCCTTTGGAGCCGCCTCTCAGAAACATTAGATTTGTACCTAGAGCCTCAATTTGGAAGAAATCCAGAGAATTTCTCAATGTTTCTGCCCAGTCTGGGCTCTCCCTCCTAGTAGAATGGAAGCTCTGTGAGGACAGCAATTCGTTTGTTCCTAATCTTGCTTTCAAGCTTACTATTACAGCGGTTTATTAAGTTCCTGCTAAAAACTGTCACTGCAGATACAAAATTAAAAGTTAGTCTCTGCCCTCAAGGTACTTATAGTCTGCTGGGAAGCCTGACGTCTACAAGATTACATGAGTAGAACGTTGTCTCCTCTTCCTAGAAATTACTTTGTCTTTCCTTGGAAATTTTTTTCAAAGCCCACCACACGAAATGGCTGAAATTCTCACTCTCTTGGGCGCAGATACTTGCGGACGCTGAAGGTCAGCGGACGGTTCCTGGTCCAAGCTGGTGGGCCCATGGACAGAAAGCTCCTTCTTTCCCACGTTCTCATCCTTCATGTCAAAGTTTCTAAGCCCCAGTCATCTGGGGCGGAAAGGCTGGCTGCTTGCCATTGGGGGCCCCCCGGAGACCAAGGTGGGCAAATCCAGAAGGTTGGGATTTTTCCTCTCGGGTTCGCTTGAGCGGATAAATGACTCTTCTGAGGTTGCCAACTCCTTGACGACCACCGGGGCCACAGAGTGAGCCCTGGGCCCTGGCTGATAGCATTCCGAAGCCCTAATTTAGCTCTCAATAAAAACCACAAGTTAAGCAGCCTCTTGGGCGGAGCTCTAAATGTTTTTGAGACACAGCTGGGGCAAGTGGGTGTGAGGAAGAGCGTCTGGGTGAGGGAGACCGTTAGCCAGCGCTGGTGCGGGTGGGAGTCTTCCGAGGGGAGGGGAGGGCAGAGGAGCAAATGGGGTTTGGATAGCGGAGTTACACCAGGAGGGAGGAATAACAGACCGGCTGCGCTTTTCCCAAAGTTGTACGGCTGCCTTTGAGTGGTTCAAATCAATAAGATGAAACAGGATTAAGTAAGACTGGTCTCCAGCTACTGAAAATCTGCTTTTGAGATCTTCTGAATATTTGTTATCAATATGTGTATTATTAAAATATGATCCAAATAGAAGAGATTATCACCACCTCTCCCCAAAACGCACATAAAGATGCACCCCCTGCCAACCACACATATACAACTTGAGAGTCTTGGCCCTTTAGACAGATTTGAACTCGAGTCCTATGCCTCCAAACCTGGCATTCTTTCCACTTTACCACACTCTGCTAAGGTAGCCCTGCTTTAATACTTAAATGTACACCAACTAGTGCCAATTCTAGCCGGGCATCTCTGGTGCCCAGGTCAGCTTAGGGGACGCCCTGCCCTCCCTGCCCTGGGGCTCACCCACAAGTGCTGCTTCTGGTCATCTAGGATCAGCCCTCCTCTCTCTTGTCATACTCATTCCTTCTCTCTGGGCATTCCCTGCCTAGGGAAACAGCTCCATAAATTCTAATGCCATTTCACCAAATGGCCCCAAAGCCATGAAGATCTCTTGGCAAGGCAGCTGGCAAGGAGTGCTGTAGTACCCCTGCCCACCCCACCCACCACCACCTTCTGGCTGCCCAGGCTGTTGTTTGACTCAACCTTTTCTCTTGGGTTGTGAAAATTGTGACTCATTCCCTGGGCTGTTGTACTTTCTAAACCTTTAAGACACACACCATTAATGATGTCAAATCTCTCATGTGACCAAGAGGCAAGATGAGAATCACTGAGAGGGTGGGCTTGTCTCAATGCTGCCCTTCCATTAAACTGGAGTGGAAAACCAGAAGAGATCCCAGAAATACTCAGCCAGCAAATTCTTAGCATCTTCAACAACCCTGAAGCATCTGTATCTCTTTCCACCTCCAATGGGACTGTTTCAAGTAGGCTTGACATTGGAAAATTAGCTCCTTATAATTTGGGTAAGACTTAATTTAAACAAATGGTTCAGGTGCCATCTGGGAGAGGCTGAGCGATGAGCTGGAAACCCCTCTTCCCCCAAGACTGCTTCGGCTGCACTCAGCCTCCTCCAAACTTTTCTTTTACTGGAGTTAGCAGCTGTTGTTTGAGCTTTCTCCTTTTTTCCATTTCTTCTTCTCTATTTGCATGAGTACTTTCTTCACTCTTCCTTTTTCTCCTCTTTTCTTCTATTTTTCCCTCCCTCTTTGTCACTGTCTTTTTTTCTTAATCTTTCCCCTTTGGTTTACAACTTGTTCTCCCTTTCTGTCATTGTCCCACCTTCCTCTACCTATTGTAAGACACCACTAAACTGGGGATCAGCAAGCCTTTCTCTTTCCAGTTGGCCATGACAGGTAGTGAGTTCTCCATCACTAGAAGGATTCAAGCAGAAGCTGCATATCTTCTTGACACTGGACAAAATTTCTGGAGACAGAAAGGAAGGAACATGGTGCTTCTCACTCCTATACATTGCAAAAATTGTCTCCTCTGCCTCCTCATAACCACCTTTTATAATTCTTACCTCGGAGGCTCAGGTGTGACGCCAGGACAATTCTCAATTCCTTCTAACTTTCTCCTCACAATTTTAGTAGAAAGTGTTTCTACTTTCTCCTCACAATTCCCCAATCATTTTCTCTAGATCCCTCCTTTGCCCTTGTCATACCCTACCCTGTATTATATGCATTTGTGTGCATGCCATCAGCCCCCTGATACAAAGGAAGCTCTTTGAGGGCAGAAACAGCAATTTTTACCTTGTATCTCTGCTTAGTATATAATGCCTTGCAGATGGTGGGGACTTAATCAACTTCTGTGGAATAAATGAATGGATGAAATCATAAGATTTCTGAGATCCTTCCTGACTGATTGTGTCTCGTGAATTTCAGATTATTTCTGATGTTCCCCTACTTCCTACATTGTCAGCTCTCTCTATGCTATTCTGCTTCTTGGGGAGACAGTCAGAGTTTTCTTCCAACCTGCTTCTATTTCATTTAAGATCTATTTTAATTTGATTTGTAAGACTCTACACTCTTACCAGCTCTTGTTAGACAAGTTTTATTCCTAGCCAGAAGTCTGTCATTATGATGTTTTAAGATATGATGCAGAAATGCAAATCTCCTTCTCTGTTCACTTCCCAGATCTGTCTTCCTCTTCTGAAGCCCTCACCTTTAGTCAGCAGCATGATGAAAATACTACCTGTGTCCCTAGGGCTTCAGCTTATTGCCTTAAACGTCCTAGGATTTAGCAGCGTTTTCTAATATGTGTGTGTAAGAGGGACTAGTATAGAGAAAATACTATAGAGAATAAAATGTTGTAAGGCACTGGAATCCATAGTTGAACTCTAGTTGCCTTAGTGTAGCTTCAAAGTTCTCAAATTGTGGTCTGGGGACTCATAGGGGTAACCAGGACCCTTTCAAGGGGTCTGTGAGGTCAAAACTGTTTTCATAATAATACTAAGATGCTTTCATTTCTATTATGGTAAATATTGATAGATATAGCCCGGATAAACAAAGATTCTTGGGGGGGAGTCCTCAATAAATGACCACAAAGTTTGAGGGTCACTGTCCCAAGCCATTCATCTAGCCATGTCTTAGGCATGAACAGTATACAGCTGGTCAAAGGACTGGATGTGGAACTGTGAGAAGGGCAAGCTGCCTGGTGTCTGGGAGCTTCCACAACACTTTTCTGACAATCCCAAGCAACTACTGTCACGATGACCCATGACAACTTTTTAAAAATCCCAATTATTGTACTTGAACTCACACCCTCCCCCCAAGCCCCAGCCATTGGACCATTCCTTATAATAAAGAAAAGCATTCAAGCAATGTTGCTTTGGGGCTAAACTCTGAACTCTTCTTGGCTTGAGAAGCTCTTCCTAACCTGCCCTCAATCAATCTTTCAAGCCTCATTGGATAGTCCTCACTCCCCCCCTTCCCCCGCAATCAAGCCAAACTGACCTGCTCCTTGTTCCCTTTGTCTCGCTCTGCCTCCCTTTCTTTCTGCTCCCCTCTTCTCTCTCTGTCTCTCCCTCTGTCTCTGGCTTTCTCTGTTCTCTTTCTGTCATCGTTCTGCCTCTGTTTTCTATTTCTGTGTGTCTCTTTCTCTGTTCTCTCTGTCTCTATCTTTGTTTTTCTCTGTTCATTCTCTGTCTTTGTCTTTCTCTGTCTCTATCTTCTGTGTGTGTGTCTTTTTCTGTTTTCTCTGTCTCTGTTCTCTCCATCTCTGTCTCTCTCTGTTTTCTCACTCTCTGCTCATTCTCTCTCTCTCTGCTCATTCTCCCTCCCTCCCCCCGCCCTCTCTCTCTCTCTCTCGACCTAGAAAGGACTTTAGAGATAATTAGTTCTTTGTTTTTGAGAGGGGAAGGCAAGGCAATTGGGGTTAAGTGACTTGCCCAAGGTCACACAGTGAGCTAAGTCTCAAATGTTTGAGGCTGTATTTGAACTCAGATCCTCCTGACTTCAGGGCCAGTGCTCTATTCACTGTGCCACCCAGATGCCCCCAAGATAATTAGTTCTGCCTCTCTCTTTATGTCTCTATGCCTCTGTCTCTCTCACTCCTCTCTCTCTCTGACTCTATCTGTCTTTCTATATCTCTCTCTCCCTCCCTCATTCTCTCCTCTCTTTTCTCTTCCCCTTCCTTCCTCTGTTTTTCTCTCACCTCGTCTATAAAATGGGGAAAATAATAGCACCTATCTCAAAATGTTGTTAGGAAGATTAAATGAGAAAATAAACATGTGTAAAGTGCTTTACAAACTTTAAATACTCTATAAATGTTAATTATTATTATTTTGACAAGGACTGAGGTGATGCTGTTTCAGTGTTTCTAAGAGACAAAGTACAGAATGTTCCTCCATTCTCCTCTCCAGGGCTCCTCTCCCTTATCTTCTTTCCAGGCTCAGCTTGACCATCGCCTCCTCTTTGAATCCTTCCCTTGTCACACCAGGGCCCTCTTCTTTGTCATGTCACACATGTCCCCAGCCTTGAGGAGAGTGTAAGCTCACTGAGGACAGGGACGATTTTGTTTCTGCCTTTGTATAGGCACAACCCAGCTTGGGGATGTCACAAATGCTGGTTGAACTGAATCATTGGGCAGTGAGTCAAAGTCACAGAATTGGGGAGAGGCAGGGACCTTAGTGGCTGCCTAGTTAGCCCACCCGCACTCGACAGGAATTCCTGCTATAATATGCTTGGCCAAACAGTCATCACTGTGTCTGCCTGGAGGAAGGGGAGCTGCCCACTGCACTGGGGAACCCAGTACAGCCAGAGAGGCCGGTGCTTGGCTGCTGGTAGACACTGTGTCCACTGTTCCACTTCCATTGGTCACTGTCCTCCTAATTCATTCTTTAGGTCCATCAATAATGACGTTGGCTGTTACCAGGGGTCTTCATCCCCTCACAGAATGTGTTGGTTTCAGAATGGAACAAACAATACTTATTTCCAAGGTGAACAAAAGTGTATTAATGGGTTTTCCAAGTTCTTGTCCTCAGGGCTATTTTTGTCTACAAACAATAAGACATTGAATGTGATACAGTTTTTACTTCACTTAAGCATAGTAAGAAGCTTCTTGTTGTTGAATTATTTCCCTCATGCCAGACTCTGGCCCCATTTGAAGTTTTCTTGATAAAGATACTGAGGCAAACTGGGTTAAGTGATTTGCCCTGGGTCACACAGCTAGCAGGTATCTGAGACTGGATTTGAATTCAGGCTTTCCTGAGTCCAGGCTGGCAGTTCTGTCCACTGCACTACTTAGCTGCCCTAACAATAATGGTGATGAATTAATAATACAATAACATGGAGTGAAAGGCTTTCAAAATATAGAGACCTAGATGTGATCAACCCCTGAGAAAGGGCTCTCAAAGTGCGGATTTCTTCATTTTTTGTCTCTGTAGCTCTTCAGTCTGGCTTCAGACCTTGTCATTCAACTGGAGCAGCTCTTTACAAAATGACCAATAATCTCTTAATGGTCAGATCTGGCCTTTTCTCAGTTCTCATCCTTCTTGAGCTCTCCACAGAGGCTGCCACTATTGCTCTTCCTGTTTTCCATGACACTCTTCTCTCTTTAGGGTTTCAGTGACCCTGCTCTTTCCTGGTTCCCCTTCTCCCTGTCTGACCACTCCTCGACCTCCTAAGATGGATCTTCCTCCATCTCATGCCTGTGTCTCACAGGGCTCTGTCCAGAGCCCTCCTTTCTTCTCCATCACAGTCTTGGTGACTCATCTGTTCCCATGAATTCACTTATCATCTCCCTGTTGATGATTCTCAACTCTACTTATTAAGCCCTCTCCTGACCTCCAGATTCAAATCGCCAACTGCCTATTGGGTATCTTGAACTAAGTGTCCCATAGACATCTTGAACTTAACATGTCCAAACCTAACTAATTATCTTCCCCCCCCCCAGTCTTTTTTTTTAGTTTCATTTTCCCCCAGTTACATATAAATTTTTAAAAAATATTTATATTTAAAACTTTGAGTTCCAAATTATCTCCCTTCCTCCCCACCCCATTCCCCATTGAGAAGTCAAGCAGTTTGATATAGATTATACATGTGTAGCTATGCAAAACATTTTCATAGTAGTCGTGTTGCGAAAGAAAACATAGACAAAAAAAAAACTCAAGAAAAATAAAGTTGACAAAAGTCTGTTTCCGTCTGTATTCAGACACCTTCAGTTCTTTGTGTGTGGATGGATAGCATTTTTCATCATAAGTCCTTGTCTTGGATTGTTGTATTGCTGAGAATAGCTAAGTCCTTCACAGCTGATCATCTTACAATATTGATGTTACTTTGTACACAGTACATTTCAATTTGCATCAACCCATGCACGTCTTCCCAGGTTTTTCTGAGAGCAGCCTGTTCTTCATTTCTTATAGCACAATAGTATTCCACCATAATCACATACCACAGTTGGTTCAGCCATTCTCCAGCTGATGGGCATCCCCTCAGTTTCTAATTCTCTGCCCCCAGAAAAGAGCTGCTATAAATATTTCTGTCATATAGGTCCTTTTCCTTTTTTGTCTTTTTTAAAAATCTCTTTTGGGATACAGACCTAGCAGAGGTATTGCTAGGTCAAAGGATGTGCAAGGTTTCATAGCCCTTTGGGCACAGTTCCAAATTGCTCTGAAAAATGGATGAATCAGGTCATAACTCCACCAACAGTGAATTAATGCCTCATTTTCCCCACATTTCCCTCCACAATTTGTAATTTTCCTTCCCTGTCCTTTAGTTAATCAAATAGGTATGAGGTAGTACCTCAGAATTATTTTTATTTGCATTTCTCTAGTCAATACAGAGAGTATTTTTTCATATAGTTATAGATAGCTTTGATTACTTCATCTGAAAACTGATCATATCTTTTGATCATTTATCAGTTGGGGAATGGCTCTTATTTTTATAATTTGACTCAGTTCTATATGTTTAAGAAATCAGACCTCTCCTCTCAGAGAAACTTGACTCAAATTTTTTCTTACCGTTACTATGATGTGGTGTGGGGAAGACTCAAAGAATGTGAAAGCCCTTGGGGGGCTGTTTATGGTCTGTGAGAATGTGCATGGGGGGGGGAACCTCCTTTCTTTAGGATGTTGCTAACCTGAGGATAAGAAGCTAGTTTTAAAAAATATTTTTAAAAAGTTTTTTTTTTGGCAGGGGGGAATGCTTGACTTCTATTGGAAATTAACCCAAGGGAATCAGTAATTACGTGAGGGGCTATTGACACTTTCGCTGTCTTTGACCCCTTGGGCAGTCCAGAGGAGCCTGTGGACCTCTTCTCAGAATCCTGCTTTTAAATGCACAAAATAAAAATCACTTGAATACCAAAGAAACCAGAGGCTAGTTTAGTAATAATAATGTCATTTCCTCCATCCAGGTTCACAGACCTCTGAAATCCATGAATAGATCCCTTGGTTAAGAACGCCTGCTTTAGAATAATATATGAATCTTGGTCTGAACCTCACAGCTCTTGTAATTTTGACAGAAAAGCTGGATCTTGGCCCCTCTCAGTTTCTCCCAAGGTGGGCACAGCTCCATGAACCTCAACTTCTTTATCTTGAAAGTGGGGACAGTGTGGCTTGCACTTTCTAGCTCTCAGGGGTGTTGAGAGCAATGAGATTTGAACGACTGGAGTCCAAAGGCAAATATGATTAGCTGCATACACAAGTGTGCCCAGCTCTCCAAGGGGAAGGAGCCTCAGCTACCTGGGAGGGTCAGGACAGGTTTCTGGATTCAGGTGGTGGGAATGAATCCTGTGATCTGCCTTGATGGGTGGAGATGGGAGGAGGGACAAAGCTTGGGACTTCCAAGTGGCAGGAGGTCGCAAAGGGGGTCTTCAGGGAGAAGCTGACTGGCCACTTGTTGGGTGAGGATAGAATGAAGGGTCTCTTCATCACTTGTAGTTTGCTGTATCCCCTTCCAAATCTGAGCCTCTGGGATACTTTACCACAGCTGCTATTCTCTACCCCAGGGATTCTTTTTTTTTTCATATCAATAATACCTTTTATTAGGGAAAAAAGTGTTTCTGTAGTGTTTTTTTAAATTTGTTTGTTTATTTTTAGTTTACAGGATTCAATTCCACAATTCCTTGAGTTTCACATTTTGTCCTTCTCCCTCCCCTCCCCGCCATGGCAGCATATAGTCAAGGATAGGATCTGTAAATACTTTCACATTACACATTAGTCAGGTTATAAAGATGGATTGTATCAGATGGAATGAAAAATGGTAAAGAGGACATAAAACCAAACAAGAAAAAGAAAAAGATCAGGTAGTTTGCTTCCATCTGGATATAAACTCAGTTCTTTCTAGTTCTTTCTCTGGATGCACACATTTCTCTCCATCATGAGTCTTTTGGGATTGACTTATATCACTGCATTGCTGAGAAGAGTCCAGCCTATCAAAGTTGGTCATCACACATACGTTGTGTCTGTAATTGTGTACAAATTTCTCCTGGTTCTACTCTTCTCACTCAGCATCAGTTCGTATAAGCCTCTCCAGGTAAATAGGAAGTCCATATGCTCCTCATTTCTTACACTGCAATAGTATTCCATAACATGCATATACCACAAGTTGTTCAGCCATTCCCCAATTGATGAGCACCCCCTTAATTTACAATTCTTTGCCACCACAAAAAGAGCTGCTATAAACATTTTTTTTTACACATGGGTCTTCCTCCCACTTCTATGATCTCTTTGGGATATAACCCTAGGAGTGGTATTGCTGGGTCAAAGGGTATGAAATTATCTATACCCTTTGGGCATAATTCCAGATTGCTCTCCAGAAAGGCTGGATCAGTTCACAACTCCACCAGCAATGTGTTAGTGTTCCAATTTGCCCACATCCTCTCCAGCATTTGTCATTTTCCTGTTTTGTCATCTTAGCCAATCTGACTGGTGAGATGTGGTACCTCAGAGTTGTTTTTATTTGCATTTCTCTAATCAATAGTGATTTAGAGCATTTCTTCATGTGCTTATAGATATGTTAAATTTCTTTCTCTGAAAACTGCCTGTTCATATTCTTTGACCATTTATCAATTGGGGAATGACTTGTATTCTTATAAATTTGACTGAATTCTCTGAATATTTTAGAAATGAGTCCTTTGTCAGAGACATAGGTTGTAAAGATTCCCAATTTCCCTCTTAATCTTGGTTACGTTGGCTTTGTTTGTACAGAAGCTTTTCAATTTCATGTAATCAAAATTATCCATTTTACATTTTATAATGTTCTCTAATTCTTGTTTAGTCATAAAGTCTTTCCCTCTCCACAAATCTGACATGTAAACTATTCCTTGTTTTTCAAGACTGCTTAAAGTATCAACCTTTATACCTAGATCATGCACCCATTTAGACTTGATTTTGGTACATGGTGTTAGATAATGGTCTATGCCCAGTTTCTGCCATACTATATTCCAGTTTTCCCAGCAGTTTTTGTCAAATAGTGAGTTCTTATCCCAAAAACTAGGGTCTTGGGGTTTATCAAACAATAGATTACTATGGTCGTTGACTTCTGAATCTTGTATGCCTAATCTATTCCATTGATCCACTCCTCTATTCCTCAGCCAGTGCCAAGTAGTTTTGATGATTACTGCTTTATAATACAGATTGAAATCTGGTATAGCTAGTCCACCTTCCCTAGCATTTCTTTTCATTAATTCCCTTGATATTCTGGACCATTTATTCTTCCAAATGAATTTTGTTACTATTTTTTCTAGCCCTATAAAGTAGATTTTTGGTAAATTAATTGATATGGCCCTAAATATATAATATAATTTAGGTAAAATTGTCATTTTTATTATATTAGCTCGACCCAGCCACAAGCAATTGATATTTTTCCAATTAGTTAGATCTGACTTTATTTGTGTGAAAAGTGTTTTGTAGTTGTGGTCATATAGGTCCTGGGTTTGTTTTGGCAGGTAGATTCCCAAATATTTTATAATGTCTACAGTAACTTTACATGGGATTTCTCTTTCTATCTCCTGCTGTTGAATTTAATCGGAAATATATAGGAATGCCGAGGATTTATGTGGGTTTATTTTATATCCTGCAACTTTGCCAAATTTATTTATTGTCAGGATTCTCTAAGTATATCATCATATCATCTGCAAAGAGTGATAGCTTGGTCTCTTCTTTGCCTAATTTGATTCCTTTGATTTCTTTTTCTTCTCCAATTGCTATTGCTAACATTTCTAGTACCAGATTCAATAAGAGGGGTGAGAGTGGACACCCTTGATTCACCCCTGATCTTATGGGAAATGCTTCTAGATTCTCCCCATTACATATAATACTTGCTGATGGCTTTAAATAGATGCTACCTATTATTTTAAGGAAGGCTCCATTTATTCCTATACTTTCTAATGTTTTTAATAGGAATGGATGTTGTATTTTGTCAAAAGCCTTTTCTGCATCTATTGAGATGATCATGTGGTTTCTGCTAGTTTTATTGTTGATATGATCAATTATACTGATATTTTTCCTAATATTAAACCATCCTTGTATTCCAGGAATAAATCCTACCTGATAAAAGTGTATTATTCTTGAGATAAGCTGCTGTAGTCTTTTTGCTCGTATTTTATTTAGAATTTTTGCCTCTATATTCATGAGGGAGATTGATCCATAATTTTCCTTCTCTGTTTTGTATCTTCCTGATTTAGGTATCAGTACCATATTTGTGTCATAAAAAGAATTTGGTAGGACTCCTTCTTCACTAGTTTTCCCAAATAGTTCGTAGAGTATTGGAATCAATTGTTCTTTGAATGTTTGATAGAATTCACTAGTAAATCCATCTGGCCCTGGAGATTTTTTCCTAGGGTTGACTGATGGCTTGTTCAATTTCTTTTTCTGAGATGGGGTTATTTAAGTAATTTACTTCCTCTTCAGTTAATCTAGTCAACTTGTATTTTTGTAAATATTCATCCATTTCCCTAAGATTGTCAAATTTATGTGCATACAATTGGGAAAAATAATTCCTAATTATTGTTTTGATTTCTTCTTCATTGGAGGTGGATTCACCCTTTTCATTTTTGATACTCATAATTTGGTTTTCTTCTTTCTTTTTTTTTAAATCATATTGACTAAGGGTCTATCAATTTTGTTCCTTTTTTCACAAAACCAGCTCTTAGTTTTATTTATTAATTCAATAGTTTTCTTAATTTCAATTTTATTAATCTCTCCTTTGGTTTTCAATATTTCTAATTTAGTATTTAATTGAGAATTTTGAATTTGTTCTTTTTCTAGGTTTTTCTATTGCATGCCCAATTTGTTGACCTCCCTTTTCTCTAATTTAGTCATGTATGCACTCAGGGATATAAAACTTCCCCTAAGAACTGCCTTTAATGCATCCCACAAATTTTTGTATGTTGTCTCATTATTATCATTCTCTTGAATGAAATTACTAATTGTTTCTATAATTTCTTGTTCGACCCACTCATTCTTTAGGATTAAATTGTTTAATTTCCAATTAGCTTTTAGTCTGTCTTTCCATGGTCCTTTATTGCATATAATTTTTATTGCATCATGATCTGAGAAGGATGCATTTAATATTTCTGCCTTACTGCATAGAATTGTGAGGTTTTTATGCCCTAGAACGTGGTCAATTTTTGAGTATGTGCCATGAACCACTGAGAAGAAAGCATATTCTTTTTATCCCCATTCAGTTTTCTCCAGAGATCTATCATACCTACCCTCTCTAAAATTTTGTTCACACCCTTAACTTCTTTCTTGTTTCTTTTGAGGTTGGATTTATCCAGTTCAGAGAGGGGGAGATTAAGGTCTCCCACTAGTATAGTTTTGCTACCTATTTCTTCCTCTAATTCTTTTACCTTCTCCTCTAGGAATTCGGATGCTATACCACTTGGTGCATATATGTTAAGTAATGAATGATATTGCTTCATTCTTGATGGTGCCTTTTAACAGGATATAGTTTCCTTCCTTAACTCTTTTAATTAGGTCAATTTTTGCTTTTGCCTTTTCTGAGATAAGGATTGCTACCCCTGCTTTTTTACTTTAGCTAAGGCATGATATATTTTACTCCAGCCTTTTACCTTTACCCTGTGTGTATCCCTCTGTTTCAGATGTGTTTCTTGTAAACAGCATATTGTAGGATTATGATTTCTAATCCATTCTCTATCCATCTCCGTTTTATGGGAGAGTTCATTCCATTCACATTTACAGTTATGATTGTTATCTGTTTCTTTCCCTCCATCGTATTCCCTCCCCTATTAATGCTCATATTTCCCCCCCTTCTCCCTTCCCCCTCTTAATAGTTTTCCTTTTGACCACCACCTCCCTCAGTATTTCCTTATCAGCCTCCCTCCCTTTTCCTCCCCATTCCCCTTACTTCTTCCCTCCCCACTAACCACCCCCCACCTTTTGTAGCCCTTTCCCCCTCCTACTGCTTGTAGGATATTTTTATACTTAATGAAGTATGTTATTTCTTCTTTGCCCCAAGAGTGACAGGAACAAATCTCATGCAAAGCTCTTCTCCCTCCCCTCTTTTCCTCTAAAATGATACTTTTTGAGTTTCTTCTCCATAGAGTCCTATGCTTAACTGGTTGTTATATCCTCCTTGCACCAGAACCAATGAGGGAAAAGCTCATATGATTCTTATCTCCCTCCCTTTTTTTTCCTCTGCTATACTGTTTTTATGCCTCTTTGTGTGGCATAATTTACCCTTTTCCACTTCATCCATTCCTCTTCTTCCATTGCAGTCCCTATGTAGCCCTTAATAAGATTTTTTAATAGTCATTTTGTGTATTTTATACTCATACCCTCTACTTGTCTATAACCAGTTTGCTCTTATCAAATACCAGGGTGTGTATGTGTGTGTTTTCCTTGTTTACCTTTCTATGTCACTGTTGCATCTCATAATTGGAGGTTGAATTTTCCATTGAGTTCTGGCTTTTTTGTCAACAAGGTCTGGAACTCTGTTATATTGTTAAATGACCATCTCTTTGCCTGGAATAATATGCTCAGTCTCACTGGGTATGTGATTCTTGGTTGTAATCTGAGCTCTTTTGCCTTCCGGAAAATTGTATTCCACTGCCTCCGATCTTTCAGTGTAGAGGTTGCTAAATCCTGTGTGATCCTCACTGTGGACCCTCGATATTTGAATTGTTTCTTTCTGGCCACTTGAAGTATTTTCTCTTTTATCTGGTATTTCTGGAGTTTGGCCACAACATTTTGGGACTTTTCAGTTTGGGATCTCTTTCAGCAGGTGTCCGGTAGATTTTCTCGATTTCTTTTTTAGCCTCAGGTTCTAGTATCTCAGGGCAGTTTTCCTTAATGAGCTCTTGGATAATGTTGTCCAGGCTCATTTTTTCATCATGATTTTTTGATAGGCCTATGATTCTCAGATTATCTCTCCTGGATCTGTTTTCCAGGTCAGTTATTTTTTCTTTGAGGTATTTTACGTCTTTTTCTAATTTTTCATTCTTGTTGTTTTGTTTGACTAATTCTTGGTTCCTCATAGAGTTATTTGTTTCAATTTGGTTGGTTCTAGTTTTTAGCAAATCATTTTCCTTGGTTAATTTTTGGAGCTCCTTTTCCATATCATATACTATAATTTTTAGAGAGATGTTTTCTTCATTATAATGTTTTTCTAATTCTGCTATTTTTGGTTTTGAGAGAATTATTCATTTTGTCTTCTATCTCTCTCATTTGGTTTTCAAAGCTCCTTTTGATCTCATCTAGGAGAGCTTTCTGTGCTTGGGACCCATTCCCTGTTGATGTTTCAGCTGTGGATGTGGAGTCTATATTGTCTCCCTCTGAGTTTGGTTCCTCCCTCTGAGGAGAGTAGGACTCCAGAGTCTTTGTAGTCTGCTTTCTACACATTTTGAGGCAGGGCCCTTGCCATGCCCTTCCTCTAGGGATCCCAAGCCTTTACTGTTAAGGGTTTTGCCCTGGGGCAAGAGTTACTATATTTTCAGCTTCAGAGGGGGTGGGTTGGAGCAGGCGAGGTTCACTCTGTCATCCTGGTCTTTGGAGGTCCTGATAGGGGCTCTTTTTTTTTTAATTTTTTAATTTCTGGGCTATGAAATGGTAGCCCCAGGAGTGTTTGCTGTCCTGGACAGGGGCCCCTGCATTTGGTTCTTACCTTGCTCTTTCCAGTCCCAGCCCTTTGGTGATAGTCCTGGTAGTAACCCTTGTGGTTGGTGGGATGACTTGCCCTCTGAGTTGTTCAGCCGCCTTCCGGGCCTGCCTCTGTGTCTGCGGGCCATGCCTTCTGGGCCTGCCTTTGCGTCTTACCCCAGGGATTCTTAATCTAGGTCCATGGACAGAGGTCTGTGAACTTAGATGAGGAAAACTGCATCTTTACTTCAATATAATTAGTTTCCTAGGCAATCCTACCCATTTACAAACATCACTCTCAGAAGGGAACAAAACAGCCTGGTTTTTCTCCAGTACCTGCACTAACCATATGTAACACAGACCATAGAGAGTCTTGTTCATGGACGAGGAGGACCCGATGGCCCCCAAGAGTCCTTCCAGCCCTGGAATTCTCAGTGGTCTGTATGGGCAGTGGTAGAGGAGCCCTAGAGAGGGACCGAAGCTCCCAAAGTCCTCGATGCCTTCCCGAGCCTTCCTCTCTTTGCCCACCTGCGACCTTCAGGTCAGGGCTGGGGCTGTTGTGGGGGCCAGCCCCAGGCTGCCACTGGAAGTACAGCTTTCCTTTGGGGGAGGTGCCACTGGGCATTTCGGGGTTGAGGATTCTGTTCCCTCCCTCCTCCTCCTCACTCCTTGTTGTCAGGGTTCAGGGCTGTCTCCCTTTCCTGCTTTCCCACTTGCTGGAGCACAGTGACACCTGCTGTGGCTTCACAAACGGAGCTGGCAGCTTTTCCTAGAGAGGCTGAGCCCCTGGCAGGAGGTGGAGGGCAGCGGGCGTGGATGCCTCTCGGCCAGGGGCTCTGGCCACCTTCCCTAATGATGGCTCAGCTGCATCTCTTATCCTTTCAAGTCTAAGCCAGGGCCCCTGGGTATGGGTGGCTGAGACACACTGGAACTCCTCACAGATGGCCCGGCTGGGGGATGAGGAAGGCAGACGGCCACTGTGCTTGTGAGATCAGAGCTGCAGTGGCCGCCCCTTCCTCACCTCCTTATGAGGCTCAGCTTTCTGACACAAGAAGGGCAGCTCGAACAAGAAGGAGCATCACTCACCCCTTTAGAGTCAGAGGTCTTTAAATCCATAACATGAAATACGTAGGAAAACGAAAGTTAATCGATAATGAAGATGTGATTTTGTTTCCCCATCCAAGTTTACAGACACTGTGAAACCTATTCATGAACCCACAGCCTGAAGAATCCCTCATGTATACCTTGAAGACAGGGAGAGGGATCTGGGTTCTAATCCTGATTCTTCTGCTTGTGTGACTTTGGGCAAGTCCCTTCCCTCTCGGTGCCTCAGTTTCCCCATCTGTAAAATGTAAAGTAATAGACTAATGGAAGGAAGGAAGACAGAAGAGACTTCCCTTAGAAAAAATGCAACATTCTGAAGTGGCCACTCACTAGTAATGTGACCTTTGGTGAGACCCTTCCTCTCTCTGAGCCTCAGTTTCCCCATCTGTAAGATGAGGGGGAATGGATTAATCAAAGGAAGACCCAGAAGACTGTTTAGAGAAAGCACAGTGCTCTAGCAGAAAAGTGGCCACTTCCTAGTGGTGTGACTTTGGGCAGATCCCTTCCCTTACCTGGGAGTCAGGTGCCTCACCTGTAAAAAACAAGGGCATTGGCTTTAATGGCCCCTTGGGTTCTTCCCACTCTCTGAGGTCCATCTGCTGCTCCTCCATCCTTTGACTCTCACCTCCAATATTTAGCAGCACAAAACAAAAAAGGCTTTGCTTGGGGGCTTAAGACCCAGGAACCATTATCTATGGTTCTGGAAAGGAGAGAGAAAGAGACAGAGACAGAGAGAGAGACAGACAGACAGACAGACAGACAGAGACAGAGACAGAGAGAGACACAGAGAGATAAAGGAAGCTGGGTGGGAGGGACCCAAAGGGACCTGAGGGGGTCAGAGCCCCAGCTTGGGAGGGTTCCAGAATACACTGCCTCCCTCTCTCCCTCTTCTCTATCCCTCCCCCCATTGCTTTCTGGTCACAGCCTTGGAATAGCCATGAAAATCCTTCCCTCTCCCAAGGGGTCGTGTGGCCTCTCTTCCAGGGATGGGAATCTGGTACCTGCTGAAACAAGAAGTCCATCATTCTTCCTGACCCTTAGGGGGTTTTCTCCTGGCCCTGAACAGAAGGCTATTTTTGAATTCCTGGTAGCAGGTCCTGGTTCTGTTTTCTGCTTCTTCAAAGTTGGGAGGGTTCTCTGTCCCTGCTCCTCTCTTTGGGTGTGTGGCTGAACTGGGGGCTGCACCAGTGAAGTCTCAAGGGCTGGAGAGGAAGAATCTGAAGACAGCAGACCTTTGGCCACATGGCTCAACCACTGGAACCGAGATCTCCACTCCCTGTGTGGCTGCTGCAGTAGTGACCTGGCACTCTCTGGGGGCTCCTAGCTCCCTCAGTTTCCCACCTACAGAATGGGGATGATGCCTGTCAAGCCTGCCCAGCAGGGCTGTGAAGGGCTCTGCAGACCTTAAAGCCCTGGGCTGGAAGCCTGGCCATGCTGCTCTGAGACCTTTGGCAAATCACTGCTCATCTTAGGGCCTCTGTTTCTTTGCCTATAAAATGGGCAGGTTAGACCAGATTATCTCTAAATTCCCTTCCAGCTCTAAACCCAGGGATCCAACAACCCCCAAGAAATCAGACCCAGAAATGCCACCAAGAGGGCAAAGGGATGGCCCAGGAGGAGCCACAGACTCCTGTGTGCTGGCCAGAGCCTGGGCAGCGGGCTCATGGCTCAGAAACAGGAACAACAAAGACAGCTAATATTGACATGGTGCTTTACAGACCTACTCATTGGAGCCCCACAATAACTCCTTGAAATGAGTGCCTATGTGTCTTAGTACCCCCATTTTACAGATGAGGTTCAGAGAAGGAATTGCCCAAGATCACACAGTTAGTAAGTGACAAAATCAGGATTCGAACCCAGCTCTCTCTAAGTGCTTACTGTAACATGTAAATTGTCTACTCTTACTTCCTGCCTACCTACTACTTTTAGTGCAGCCCCTGGAGAAGAGGAGTAAACATGCTGGGCTGGAAATGGACTTAGAGCTAGGGCCCCTTTCTGAAAAACCTGGGGTGGGGGAGGTCCCAGGCCCTTTGGCTGGTGATCTGCTAGGGAAGGTTTTGAGTAGCTGGTGCTTCCTGCCACAGACTCAGCCTGAACCATCACTCACTTCCTGCCCCCCTTCCTCAATGCCAGGTGACTTCAGAGTCTGAACTAGTGTGACTGAGGCTCTGGGGTTCTCAGGGCCCCAGAAGTAGAAGCCTCCTGTCAGTGAGAGGGAGAGAGAGAGAGACAGAGAGACAGAGAGAGACAGAGAGAGAGAGAG
>NW_027185797.1:32330903-32356481 GCF_028583685.1 Petaurus breviceps papuanus | reverse complement strand
AGAGAGACAGAGAGACAGAGAGAGAGAGAGACAGAGAGAGACAGAGACAGAGAGACAGAGACAGAGAGAGGGAGAGGGAGAGGGAGACAGAGAGAGAGACAGAGAGAGAGACAGAGAGAGAGAGAGAGAAAGAAAGAGAGAGAGGAAAGAGGGAGAGAGAGAGAGAGAGAGGAAAGAGGGAGAGAGAGAGAGAGAGAGGAGAGGGAGAGGGAGAGAGAGAGAAGGACAGACAGAGACAGAGAGAGACTGAGAGACAGAGACAGAGAAAAAAAGAGAGAAACAAAGAAGGAGGAGGAAAAGAAGAAGAGAGGAGAGAAAAATGGAGGAGGAGGTGAAGAAGAGAGAGGTAGATAGATACATGATAGATTTAGAGAGAGAGTAATAGATAATAGACAGAAGATAGATAATAGATTGATAGATGGACAGACAATAGACAAAGGGGAAGATAGATAGATAGATAGATAGATAGATAGATAGATAGATAGATAGATAGATAGATAGATAGATAGATAGATAGATAGTCATGAATGGAATTCAACAAAGGTAGACTGAAGCATGTATTCTCCAAGCAAAATAACAATTTATTAACAGGGCAAGAATCTGTTAATAAAGGGGTCAGTGATTTACCTCCATTTGAGCCAGAAAGGCCGAGATGAAGACTTAACTCATTTTTATGAGGTCAGAACAAAGAACAGAGCAGGGCAGGCAATATCATGGGGTTGTGGACAAGACTGGCTACACAGCTGAGGTGTGGGGAACAATACTATTGGTTGGAAGTTGGGAATCGAGGGGCTAGTAACAAGCCCCTCCTTTCCTCCAGTGACTAACAAATTTTCATTGTTTGAATCTTCCTGCAAGGTTAAAAGATGGTGACCTAGACTTCTTTGGATAACACAGGCATCCCTAAAAGATAGCTTGGTAGTATCAAGATACTAGATCAGACTCCCTGGTGTGCACCCACATCCCCCAAGGACAGCAGAATTCCTTGAGGCAGGAATGATTAGCCAAGAAAAAGGATTTCTGAACTTAACTCATCACAGACCAGCTGCATTCTGAACTAAGTTCAGAGACAAAGAACCACGGTGTAAGCAGTTACAAGGCAAAATCAACCATAGAGTAAATACAAAATCAAAGTTTGCTTTTCTCACTAGCCAGTAGAGAGATGGTGACACAGAGGGATGAGAGGTACATAGAACATTAATAAGTGGCCTACTGTGTGCTAAGAGCACAAGATAAAACACAAGCAGGCCAGTGCTTGTCCCCTAGCAGCTCCCATTCTAATGAGGGAAGGGAGCTGGGATATAGGGACAAGGGACAAGGAGAGAGAACCCACTAAGGCTGATGGTGAGGAGGTGAAGCCCAGGAAGTGACCACGGCTGGAACCCCTGGGCACACAGCCAGCAGGAACACTTAGGGACTCCCCCCAGTGGCCCTGTCTCTGCTCATGGGAGCCGGAGTCTGGAGGCAGCATTTCCTGCTCCTTGTCTGCCCGTCCTGGCACCACAATCACTAGTTACAGCTCTGGGCACCTTGGATTCCAGGGATGAAAACTGACCTAAGGTCAGTGGTCTGCTTTGGTTCCTCTCTGCTTTTTGCCCCTCAGTGGAGGCCAGTTGTTGGACACAGACAGACTCAGTGGCCCTGGGCTGGGACTGAGATGCTGTGAGCAGATGGCCATCAGATATGGTCACTCCTCATCCAGCCAAGCCCCATTGGGCAATCTAGGGGTAATGGCGGGTGTGCTAATGACTATGCTCAGCCCCACCACGGTCCTCCTTGTTACAAAAGCTATTTGAGGCCCACGGCTTCTCTCAGACTGTTGCAGAGTGAGGGTCAACCTCCCATTGACCCATTGCCCAGAGCCCATTACCAGGCCCCAGAACTGCCCAGAGCCCACAAAATGGCTCTTTGTGCCACATTAAATGGACCTGAATGGAAATAAATGAGGTGGAATAGAAACTTTCCTTTCCTCAGGGCTCGCTGACTGCCTGGTGGTTTTTTTCCTTCGGAAATAAGCCTACCCAATGGAAACTCGGCTTGGAGCCGGGCCTGGCAGACAGGAAAGGAAGACACCACTACCTTGCTCAATGGCTCCCTCCAGTGTCCACTTGGGAACGAGCAATGGAAGCAATCTGCCGCTTTCCATGCCCCCTGAGGAGAGGCCAGCAGGAGTCCCCTAGAAGAGGGGGCAGCTCTCTATCACAGTGACTCCTTTTCCTGGGATCCAGAGGGCTTTTCTGGCTCCCCCAGAGCCTCCCAGGCCAGTGACATGGACCTTTCTTCTTCATGAGCTGAAAACCTACACGGGATTCTATGTGGGATTATTCACTGCCTTCCCATGGCCAGCAGGTGTGAGGCCGACTAACTGACAGCTGCCTCTCCAGCCTCTCCTCATACTATGCCCATCTATACCCTCTGGGCTCCAGTTAGCACAAGCCTTCAGAGGGGCCCCACCCCATTCAAACCCTACACTCTCTCCCTGGGTGCCCAACCCTACACTTTCAGCTTTGTTTTCAAAATAGTCCCCATGCAGAGACCCCCTTTCCCTATTCACCTGTTGGATCCTACTGGAATCAGCCCCAGAATCTCAGAATGCGGGAGTCCTGGGGAAAGGAGAGTCGGGAAAACCCGAGTTCAAGTCCCACCTGGTTGAATCCCCAAGCTCTCTAAGAGCAGGAGTTACAGAAGAGATTCTTGTCTACACTGGTGTCAGTGAGGAAAAATGCAGATTTGGGACAGATTCTGCAGATTGTCCAGATCTTGGGCTCTGAAAGGAACAGAAGAAGCTGGGGAGAGGTAGAAGAAGAAGACAGCTGGGGGTGCGGTGGGCTAGAACCTTGAGTCAGGGAGACCTGAGTTCAAGATCTGCCTTAAAAACTTACTGTGTTACCCTGGAGAAGTCACCTACCTTGCAGTTTCCTTATGTGTAAAATGAACAAATCTGACTCAATGACCCCTATGGTCCCTTCCAGTCCTAACGTCCTAGATACCATTTGAGAAATGTCAGTGATATCAAGGTACTCCCTGACAAGAACCCCCATCTCGCTAACATGAGTGTTCTCTCCTTCTCTCTGTCTGTAGATCATGAAGCCCCAGGATCTCTGGAGAATCCAAACTGGACGAAGCCCAGAGAACAACAGAGAGACAGGCAGTGGGTGGGAGGTGGCTGCAGCATGCTCCTTGTGAAGACTCCTGCCTTGGAAGGGCCTTCAAGGGCATCATCTAAGAGGCACCTGATTGGACAAGAAGGTCGGCCAGTCACGTGGGGAGGGGGAGCAGTAACAGAGGGACAGACGGGGGACTTCAGGTACACCCAGGGATATTCTGAGGCCTGGAGGAAGGTTCCAGCATAGCAGGAGGGTGCTGTCTGAAAGGTCTTTGGACAAGACTAGCCCAGGACAAGGAGGCACAGGGGCTTTGGGACCCATGCTGCAGGACAGTGCACTCCACGGCTGGGATCATGAATCCACGGAAGTCTATATAGAAACAGTTGTTCACTCTTAAAACCAAAGGTCTGCAGTGTCTGAGAAACTTGGGGCATCGTTTGTGGTTGCACAGTTGTATGTGACTCTTTGTGACACAGTGAACATGGAACCGATACTGTCCATGGGGTTTTCTTGGCAAAGATCCTGGGGGGGGTCTGCCACTGCCTTCTCCAGGGGGTCACCTTTTGTCAGAACTCTCCTCTATGGCCTGTCTGTCTGGAGTAATCCCGCACAAACCAGCTCCTAGTTTCACTGAGCTAACAAGCCCCTCCGCCATGACAGGCCAAACAGAGAACAGGTGATGTGCCCAAGGTCACATAGCTAGGAAGTTTCTGAGAGTGGATTTGAGCTCAGGTCTTCCTGACTCCAAGCCCGGTGCACTATCCGTTGCAGTGCCCCCTAGCTGCCTTCCAATAACGCAGCTTCCTTACTGAGGCTGCATTCCTGCCCTCTTCAGACCTTGCATGAATCTTGTCTCTGGTTTGGGCCTCAAGCTCCTCATCTATTGAAAGAACATGTTACACAGTGGGACCTCCAGGGTTCCTTCTAGCTCCCGGCTTCAGCGCCTTCATCTGCTGGGTGAGGGGGAAGGACTGGCCTTGATGTCTAATCAGCTTCCTAGGTCTGGATCTGCTTTCCAAGGCCTCTTCTGGTTTCCAATTACACCCTATGGTTAGGCCTTATTTGGAGTGAAGGTGTTGAGTCATTTCCATCACATCCAACTCTCTGTGACCCCATCTGAGATTTCCTTGGCAGAGATACCAGAGTGGTTTGCCATATCCTTCTCCAGATCATTTTACAGATAAGGAAACAGAGGCAAACAGGTTTAAGTGACTTTTACAGGGTCATGCCACTAGTAAGTGTTGGGGCCAGATTTGACCTCATGAAGATGAGCCTTCCTGACTCTAGGACAGGTGCTCTAACTGCCCTCCCTCTGATTAGACACTTGCCAAAGAGACTCCACCTTCCCTCATGTGGCTTGTTCATAGGGACAGCAGGGATGAAACTCTCCATCGGCTCCTGAAGAAGGAGGTTTTCATGGGGGCTGCTGGGGTCGGTGTAGTACGTGGGAAGGGAGTCAGGATGCTGGCTCTGCTGAAAACATGAGGACCTCGTGTGAGTTACCAGGCCTCCACTGTGGCACAGCGGGAGGTTTTTGAAGAGAAGACTTTCAGAGTTCCTTCCAGCTCCAGACCTGGGACCCTCAGATTACTGATGTGGGGAAAGCCTCCAGTCACTGACTCAGTGCGGACACTAGATGGCAATGTCTGCCTGCATCCCATCTGTGAGCAGGGTGCCCCCTCAGCTGGAGCTCAGCTCCTGCCTGCACCCCCAGTGTCCACACACACACTCACACTCATACACACACTCACTCTTACACACACACACACTGACTCACACATATAAACTCACACACATACACACACTCACTCTCACACACACTCACACACTCTCACACACACTCACTCTTACACACACACTGACTCATACATATAAAATCACGCATATACACACTCACTCTCACACACACTCATACACACAAACTCACTTACACACACTCACACTCACTCTTACACACACTGACTCACAATACAGACTCACACACTCACACACATACACACACTCACACACACTCATATACACAAACTCACACACACTCACACATACACACACTCATGCTCACACATTCACACACATACACACACTCACTGTCACACACACTCATACACACAAACTCACACACACTCACACATACACACTCACACACGCTCACACACTCACACATATACACACTCACGCACACTCACTGCTCCCTTGGCTCCTGTCCCTGCAGTCCTTTCTTTGGCTTACAATGCCACAGAGCTACAGGGTCAGCCTCCAAACTGACCACTGGTCAGCCTCCTAACTGACTGTTTTCTCTCCCATTAAGTCTTCCATTTTTGTTCCACTCAGGCTCAGGACGAGCTGCTTGAGGGGCAGAGAGGGAGGGGCCTGATCTGCACCTTTGTCTTTGAATCACAGTGCTTGGGACCTAGTGGGATTTCATGTTGGGTTAGATTAGATTGGAGACGCAGGGTGGCGGATGGGGAGCCCCCAGGGGGTCCAAAACAACAGCTGGAGCACTGGTGGGTGGGGACAGCCATTGAAAGGGGGAAGTCTCTTAGATTTTCTGGGATCCCGAGCCCTGGGGGAGCTGATAGCTGACCATCCCAATAGCCCAGGGGGGAGCAACTTCTGGTGTCATTGTCCTCATTTTTCAGACTGAGAGGCCTCCTGGTATCACCCATAGAATGGCTGAGTATGGAGCCAGGAGACATGGGTTGAAATTGTTGCCATAGGTTCTTGTAAGCTGTGTGAGCCTGGGCAGGTGCCTGAACGTCTCTGAGCTCGAGTGTTCTCCACAAAATGAGGCAATAGGAGAGGAAAGCTCTGTGGAAGTCTTAGAGGCTTCAGGAATGAGAAGTCTTATTGTACATGAGTGAGCTGAAGCTCCGAGTTTAAGTGACTTGTGCATGGTCCCTGATGAGGATTGGAGGCGGGACTCATCCTCATGTCTCTGCTGTGACCCAGATCTCCCTACCATGCTGCCTGAAGAATGTACAACATGGCCTCAGAGGCAGAGCGGTGCAGTGGGAGGGCAGTGAGCTGGCCCCAGGGTCAGGAAGACACAAACTGGCCCTGTGACCTCGGCGATCACTTCACCTTTTGGTGCCCAGGCAGCCCGGCAGGGCTCAAAGTTACAGGTCAGTCACCTGGCAGACATGGGTAGACAGTGTTTTCATACCAGTCATTTGTCCCTACCATGAAACTGAAGGACCAGACCGAAAAATGAAATAAAATGAATTAAGGTTCTGTGTGAGTGTGTGTGTGTGAGTGTGTGTGTGTGTGTGTGAGTGACTGACTGTGCAGGCTTTAAGAGGGCCACGGTTGTCATGGACTGGAAAGATCTGAGAAGCAGTGACCACCTTCATCATTTGTTTGCCCACCTTCCCTGAGAGGCTCTGTGAGGCAGTGTGGGGCAGGGAGAAGGGCCCTGGAGAAGAGAACGCCTTCCCCTTCTGAGACAAACAGCGCTGGCTAGGGTGTGGAACCGGCTCAGGACTTGGGCTCTAAACCTTGCCTCCTTTTCCCTAGCTGTGTATGTAAACTGAGGCTCATCTCTACAATGCAGGATGGTCCTGAGAGCTGCCCTTCACTAAAGGGATTAAACTTGTTTTTCTTGGTTCCGGAGGCAGAACTAGGCACAAAAGGTATTCTTTGCACCAAAGAGGGACATTTCTATTTGATGATAGGAAATCCTTTCTAATAATTAGATCTGTCCTAAATCAGTCCACTGAAAAGTGGACTCTTCCTGGGAGGCAGTGACTTCCCTCCCATTGGAGGTTTGTAGGAAAGGCTGCATGATGTTGGCTTCTGGGAGAGTGAAGACAGGAATCTTGTTTGGGAACTGGAGGGCTGAGATTAGCCATTGGAATTAATCCTTCTGAAATTCTGTGGAGAAAATGTAAAAATTAGAATGTGAGCTCCTTGAGGGCAGGCATCATGGTCTTTCCTTCCTCTGTATCCCTATTGCTTAGCCCAGTTGACTGGAAGATAGTAAGTGTTTAATGAGTGCTTCTTAACTGACTATTGACTGAAAATGGGCAAAAAAAAAACTGGATAAACATAGAGGAAAGTTGCATAGGATAGTGGGAAATGACTGGACTTGGCACCAAGGGATCCGTATTCAGATCCTGATTTGGATGTTTGCTAGCTGTGACAATGGGCAAGCCACTTTATACCCAGGGGCCATTTTCTTCATCTTTGAAGTGGGTAAAAGTACCATAATGGAGCATCTGCTTCACAAGGTCAGTGCAGAGAAAACACTTCTAGCTTATGAATTATTACTTTTGTAGCAGGTATTGGGATCTTCTCCTCCTCATTTCTGCTGCTGGAGGGCCAAGCATTCACACTACATCGCAGAGAAGGCAACTCCAATGGGCAGGCCATGTGGCCTGAATGCCAAGTTCACACTTACCTAGAAGACTATTTTATGTAGAACTAGCAGAAGGCAAACATTCACATGGAGGTCTGAAGATGGTACAAGGACCCTCCCAAGGTCTCTTTGAAGAACTTTAGTATCAATTATGAGACCTGGGATATTCTGGCACAGGACCATTCAAGAGATTGGGGAGTGGTAATTGGGGTATTCTTCTGACTCCAAAAAAGTCGGGTCTCCAGTGTAGTGTTAGGAGGTGCCTTGGAAATCACCTAGCCCATCCCCGTCATGTTACTGAGTCCAGCCCCATTCCCATCAGTCGCTGCTCAGAACAGATACCTACCCTTTGCTAGAGCTGCCTCCTCCTTCAGTTTCACAAGTAGGAAGAAGAATTTGAGTCTTAGAAAGAGAAAGTCCCTTGCCTAAGTCATCATAAAAGCATCAGTGGTAAGATTTGAACCCAGGTTCTCTGACTACAAAGCCAGTTCTTGGACCTCTCTCTCTTCCATTGGGTCACTTCCCTTGAACATGGAGCATGTGACAGAGACTCCCATGAAACTGAAGCTGGATAGCAGCCAGTGCTGAGTGCGAGTCTCTGAACAAGGATGGACCCAGTAAGAAGAGGTACATAGTTGGCACTTTGTTGTTCAGCCATATCTGACTTCTGGTGACACCATTTCAGGGTTTCCTGGCAAGGTTATTGGGGTAGTTTGCCCTTTCCTTCTCCAGCTCATGAGTAAACTGAGGCAAACAGAGTAAAGTGACTTGTCCAGGGTGATACAGCTAGTAAGTGTCTGAGGCTGGATTTGAACTCAGGAAGATGAGTCTTCTGACTCAAACCCCAGAACTCTGTGCATGTGGCGCCACCTAGCGCCCTAACTGGGCACAGCACTCACTCAAACCCCTGCCTACCTTGAGAACTCAAAGTACGGGTCCCTTGGGTTAAGCAATGGAAGCCAAAGCACATTGAAAACCTTACTCACCTTGTGGCGAGACAGCAGCACTACAGCCCATGTGGCGGAGGGTTCACCACCTGGGGCCGCCACACGGGGTTTTCACCACCTGTGCCACCTGTTGTGGGAAGGAGGATTGCAGATGTAGCCTTCAAATTTCCCAGGCTACCATCACTGAGCAGCCAGCAACCAACAGTAGCATTACACCAGGCAAGGCAAGACTCCAATGGCACTCTTGGGCTGAAGGAATATTCCTGTTGTGACACTAGAGATTTACAGTGTGGACCTTTGGGACCTGCAGTTAATTCATCCAATAGTATGAAATCTGGTTCAAATCTAGTCTCAGACACTTGCTGGCTGTGTCACATTGGGCAAGTCACTTAACTTCTCTCTGCCTCAGTTTCCTCACCTGCAAAATAGGAATAATAATAACACCTACCCCGTAGGGTTGTTGGGGAGATCAAATGAGAAAATTGTTAAAAATTTGAGCATACGCTTGGCACACAGTCAGTACTTTATAAGTGCAAGTTGTTATCATTATTTTCTGTTTTTCCTTTCAGACAACCTTGGAGTGGTGTCTACCCCATCACTGGAACTCCTCAAACAAAGACTGGATGAGCACTTCTTGGGAATGTTGAAGGATTGCTGGACTAGATAACCTCTGAAGACCCTCTCAATTCAGATTCTGTGATTCTTTAATACAACTTTCTGCCGTAATTCTTTGAAAGATATGTTTATATAGCACTCCCTTAAGGCCACTCCCCTAATGGGGAACTTGTCCTTTCAGCCAGGAGTCCCCAGAGGGTACAGCTACAATTTACTCCCCTCAGGTTTTTAGGGGTAGCCCTGGGGAGTTGGGCTGGTTACAGGTCAAGAAGACGCACTAGAGTGAATGTTCTCAGCTAAAGCCCAGTCTTAAGTACAAGTTGGTTGGGGCTGGGGAAATATGTCTAATGACCATCATGCATGAATCCCCTCTGAAGAACGAAAGAGGACCATATATATGAGATATACACGCAGCCACAGGGCAGAATCACAGCTCCTGGCTACAAGAAGTTCTTTGTCCCCTTCCATGCCTCTTGTTGATGTTTCCATTAGGTCTGTCTCTGTTCGGTTCCAAGGATTTGTGTCTTTCTGAAGTCCCTAGCTGGTACTTCTCTCCAACTCCTTCAAAGGTGTCACAATACCTGAAGCTGCAGCCTTTTCATTTTGATCTACCTTGTCTCGGCATCAGCAACTGTTGTTCTGGCAGCCGCTGCTACTGCCTGTGCTCACCATTGGGAATGTCTGTCCACATTAGACTGTGCTTCCTCTTTTTGTAACCACTACAGCGCTGATAATTGATGCTGACTCCACTGGACCTTGATACTGGCTCTAGGTGCTGGTAGGGCTTTTAATAGATCTCCCAATCTCATAAAATCACCACCTAGCCAGGAATGCAGGGTTGGTTCAGTATTAGGAAAATGGTTACTATAATTGCCCATATCAACAACAAAACAAACAGAAATCATATGATTATCTCAATAGATGATGAAACAGCTTTTAACAAATTACAGCACCCATTCCTATTCAAAACACTAGAGAGAAAAGGAATAAATGGAGCTTTCCTTAAAATGATAAGTGGTATCTATCCAAAACAACCAGCACGAATTATTTATAAGGGGGACCAGATAAAAGCCTTCCCAATAAGAACAGGGGTGAAGCAAGGATGCCCATTATCACCACTATTATTCAATATTATACTATAATTTTATTATACTAGAAATTCAATATTATACTAGAAATGTTATCTCTATCAATAAAAGAAGAAAAAGAAATTGAAGGAATTAAAATAGACATTGAGAAAGCAGAACTAGCACTCTTTGCAGATGAAATTATGGTATACTTAGGGAATCCTAGAGAATCAACTAAAAAACTACTTGAAGTTTTTTACTGAATCTTCAGTAAAGTTGCAGAATATAAAATAAACCCACATAAATCATCACCATTTCTATATATTACCAACAAAGCCCAACAGCAAGAGATAGAAAGAGAAATTTCATTTAAAATAACTATAAACAATATAAAATACTTGGGAGTCTATCTTCTAAGACAAACCCAGGAAATATATTAACACGATTACAAAACACTTATCATACAAATAAAGTCAGAGTTGAACAGTTGGAAAAATATCAATTGCTCATGGGTTGGCTGAGCCAACATGATAAAAATGACAATCCTGCCTAAATTAATTTCCTTATTCAGTACCAATCAAAATAACAAAAACTTATTTTATTCAGTGCCATGCCAATCAAAATACCAAAAAATTTATCTTGAAGGACAATAGGTCAAGAATATCAAGGGAATTAAAGAAAAAAAAGTGCAAAGGAAGGTGGGCTACCAGTACCAGATCTCAAGCTATATTATAAAGTGTTAATCATCAAAACTATCTGGTTCTGGCTAATAAATAGAGTGGTAGATCAATGGAATAGATTAGGTACACAAGACACAGTAGTAAATGATCATAGTAACCTACTGTGTGATAAACCCAAAGACCTCAGTCTCTGGGATAAGAACTCACTACTTAACCAAAACTGCTGAGGAACTTGGAAAGCAATATGACAGAAACTAGGTATAGACCAACATCTCACATGCATACCAAGACGAGGTCAAAAGGGGTACATGATTTAGATTTAAAGGGAGATTCTATAAGCAAATTAGGAGAAAAAGGAAAAGTCTACTGGCCAGAGCTATAGAGAAAGGAAGAATTTGTGACTAAACAAGAAATGGAGTGCATTATAAAATGTAAAATAAATAATTTTGATTGTATCAAATTGAAACATTTTTGCACAAACAAAACAAATGCAACCAAAATTAGAAGGAAAGCAGAAAGCTGGGAAACAATCTTTACAGCAAGTGTCTCTGATAAAGGTCTCATTTCTCAAATACATAAAGAACTGAGTCAAATTGATAAGAATACAAGTCATTCCCCAATTGATAAATGATCAAATGATATGATGTTTTCAGATGAAGAAATCAAAGATATCCATAGTCACATGAAGAAATGCTCTAAATCGCTTTTGATTACAGAAATGCAAATTAAAACAGTTCTGAGGTACCACCTCACACCTATCAGGCTAGTATGACAGAAAAGGAAAATGATAAATGTTGGAGAGGTTGTGGGAACATTGGGACACTAATGCACTGTCGATGGAGATCTGAACTGATTCAACCATTCTGGAGCGCAGTTTGGAACTATGCCCAAAGGGCAATAAAATTGTACATACTCTTTGATTCAGCAATACCACTACTAGGTCTGTATCCCAAAGAACTCATAAAAAGGGGGAAAGACCTACATGCACAAAAATATTTATGTCAGCTCTTTTTGTGGTGGCAAAAATTGGAAATTGAGGGGATGCCCATCAATTGGGGAGTGGTTGAACAAGCTGTGGTATATGAATGTAATGGAATACTATTATGTGACAGGAAATGATGAGCAAAAGGATTTCAGAAAAACCTGGAAAGACTTACATGAACTGATGCAAAGTGACATGAGCAGAACCAGGAGAACATGATACATAGTAACAGCAACATTGTGGGATAATCAACTGTGAATGACTTAACTCTTCTCCACAATACAATAATCCAAGACAATTATAAAGGACTCGTGATGAAAAATGCTATCCATATCCAAAGAAAGAACTGATGGACTCTGAATGTAGATCGAAGTGTACTATTTTCACTTTGTGTTTGTGTGTGTGTTTTCCTTTTGGTCTGTTTCTTCTTTTACAGTTATGACTAATATGGAAATATATCTTACCTGATTGCACATATATAACCTATATCAAATTGATTACTGTTTTAGGAAGAAGGGAGGGGAGGGAAAAAGGGAAAAACATTTTAGAACTAAAAATTTTATAAAAATGAGTGTTAAAAATTGTCTTTATGTATAATTGGAAAAAATAAAATACTAACAATAAAAGATCACTACCTGGACAATTCCATCTTGGGACACTCATTTGCCTAATATTAGGGAAGAGGAAACACAAAGGAGACCCAGTCAACACAGCCACCATTGCCTGGTGGAAGACAAGCGTCAATCCCTCACATATACAGATTTTAGGGCTAGCTCAAAGTAGACCTGGTTTACCACCTCCCCCCCAAAAAAAGAAGTGAGACATGGCCAGGTCATCTTCTGGGGGGATCACTCAGTTTGGGCTCCACAGCTCCTGAATATTCCCAGCTCCACAAACATGTCAAAGACTTTTCACCATCATACAGTACAAAGCCCTCAATCACTTATGACTAGAAACTGACTCTCCAGAGTTCCATGTATAATACTGGAGCCAGGCAGGGTATATCTGAGCATGTTCTACATGACTCACTAGGAAGGGTAAAGTGGAATAAGCTCGCTCTCTGCAACTGGGAAGTCATTCTCAGTATCCCCAAAGGTGCCACGGATAGATGGAAAAGAAGAGAGAAAAAGAAAAAGAAGGAAGGAATGAGGGAGGAAGGAAGGAGGAAAGGAGAAAGGAAAGAAAAGAGAAAATAAAAAAGAAAGTAAGAAAGAAAAGAAGTAAAGATGAAAGAGACAGGACATTTATTAAGGACTTAGCATGTACCAGGAGCTGTCTGAGGTGCTGGGGACACAAATACAAGAGCATCCTTATCCTCAAGCAGCTCATAATCTAATAAGGGGAAGACAAACTGGACATGGGAATGTGCGTCAGCTGTGGCATGACTAGGACATGGCCAGGAAGTTCTATGGAGGCCTGGACCTGGGCAAGATAAGACCAGAGTTGACTTGTCAAAGCCCCGGATGGTTCCAGGGATAGAGTCCAACTTTCTAGTAGGGACGAAGCAGAGATGATAGCCGGCATGAACAACAATGGGGATGGCCAGAAAGGGTCATGTAGATCTTTTCTGAAGTTTCCCGGGTGTGGGCCTTTAAACCAAAAGAAATGAGGAAAATACCCTAAAATATATAGTTGAGCTGTTTGTGCCATAGGTGTTTCTGACACCAGGGTGATAATAAGTCTTTATTTTTTAGCATTACCACTTTGAACATCGGGCCTTCCTGTCTGCAGGGATGGGGGGGGCAGGGTAGGACCAGAAGGCTCTGATTTGATCCTTCTTTTCATTCCCATTTTATTGCCAAACAAAGGATTCCCTGAAGTAGGGCAGAAACCAAAGAAGAAAAACATAGAAACATGGCCTTGTCATATTAAGGCTTTGCAGACCCTTCAATTTTCTGGCAGATTTGAGCAGGGTACAGAGCGGGCAAAAGCCAATATCTACCAGGAGCTCATTAATGGCTAATGAAGTCAAGGTTCTCAACCTCAGCAGTAGGAGTCAGAGGAAGGACCACCTGGCTCTAATAAGATCTGGGGAGGAAGAGTCCATTAGTCTTGTCAGGAGAGCTGGAAGAGGGGGGGGTGATGTGATGGGGGGGGGTGCACTGAGGCTTTTGTCAACCCCTGTCAATGAGTCTGTTGGTCCCAAGTACAGTTCAGTACGAGTGACTCCTTCAAACTATTGAGTATGGATAAGAGACTTGAAGAAGGACTGTTTGATTAGCAGTTTCAAGGCTCTCTGAGAATTCCTTTTCCCCCTCTTCTCTGCATCCATTCCACCTTCCTCATCCCAGAATTTGATGATCATACATTTAGGAGTGTGTATGTGTGTGTATGAATATGTGTGTGTGTGTTGGTGGGAAGGGGGTGTTAATACAAACACCCACTAAGAGTTGACGAAGTCAGTAAAATTCTTAGAGGTATTTGATTCAGTAGTCAAGGCAGAAATAGAGAATGAAGCTTATAAGTTTTCACAGAGAAGACAGACAGACACTCACATAGAAAGAGGGAGGGAGGAAGAGAGAGAGACAGAGAAAGACAGAGAGAGAGACAGAGAGAGAGAGAGAGAGAGAGAGAGAGAGAGAGAGAGAGAGAGAGAGAGAGAGAGAGAGAGAGAGAGAGAGAGAGAGAGAGATAAGGTGACCCTCACTTAGATGTTTCCTCTCACTGGCCCTATTCAGTAATTCCAAAACATTCTACTGAACTGTCTTTGTGACCTTTGAAAATGCCTTGTATATAGTAAGAGATTAAGAATTTTTTTCATTCATTTATTCAATAATTCAATGCCTCAAGCAATTTGCTAAGACTATAATTTACATCTCGCCTGACATGAATGTTGTTGTGGTTTGGCCTTCATTCTAGAAGAGCACCAAAATGACATCATGAGGTCAGGGTCAATGCACAGTGTGTCTGACTGTGGCTGACCAGTATGAGCTCGGGAGGCAGGGAAATGTCCCTAAACTGGCACGTCTCACATTTCTTTTGAGCTACTGAAATTTGACTTTGCTCATAGAGCCCAGCACCTTCTTTTATGTGGGTACTCCATGCTGGGTCCCTGTTGCCCATGTTTCATGGTTGATACCAAAGTTCTTCAGAGAGACCTTGAGAGTGTCCTTCTATCACTTCTGACTGCCATGTGAAGGCTTGCCTTCTGTGAGCTCTCTGTAAAATAGGCTACAAACATATGGCTGGCATTCACCAACGTGGCTGGCCCATCAGAGTTCTACTCTATGCAGTAGGGTTGGAATTTTTTGACAGTTCAGCTTGAGAAAGGACCTCAGTGTCTGGTGCCTTATCTTGCCAGGTGATCTTCAGAATCTTCCTAAGACAATTCCAATGAATGAATAAAGCATTTACTAAATACTATGTGTAGAAAGTACTGTGGCCAGCATTGGGGGTACCCGCAGGAAAGTCCCATGGTCCAGCTTTCCTGGAGTTCTCATGGAGGAGACAACACAGGTGGATAATTTCAGCCTAAATCAGATGGAAAGGTCCCACGGTCCTTAGGGTACAACAGCAAAGCAGTTGGTCAGCCTCTCTGTTGATGTCATTTCCACTGATAAAATCCTATCCTTTTGTGATGTTGGGCCATTTGACAAGTGGTAAGAATATTATTTTCTTGGAATTCAGGGGCTGTGGCAGCAGCACCTGCAGTGAATTCTGGAGAGGGAAAAGGGCTTGGTACAGACATCATTCCAATTGAAAGATGAGGAGACGGAGCTAAGTGACCTGCCCAAAGTCACACGACTTGTAAATGGAAAATATGGAAAAGGAGGCAGCTCACCCTCCTCCATACCAGCTGTGACCATTAATGGGGGTCAAAGGGAATCTGAGCAGCTTTGTCCAGCCAGTGACAGCCCCAGAAATCCAAACAAGGTCCCTCAGCTCAGAGCCCCGCGATCTGCACCAAGTCCACCAGATGGCGCTGCTGACCCACTTTTCACAAGTCCATGGTTTCCTTTCGTACAGAAGCTGGTGGTTTTCATACCTTGCACATTTATTGAAAAAGACCCAGGTGTTTCACAGTCCTGAACCATCCAAAGATTTAGAACATGGTCAGGGAGATAAAGCATCTCCTCAATACTGGAGTTAGGACTTGGAGCCAGAATTCTTGGGCCAATCAACTTTCCTTGTCTGGGCTCCATTTTCCTCATGGGTCAGGGAGGGAGAGGACAGGGTGGGTGATCTCCCCCTTAGGGCCCTTCCAGCTCTAAAGACATGGGGGTAAAACTGCACATATCATTCATCCTCCCCAGGCCTCAGTCTCCCCACCTGTGGACTGAGGGCTTTGAGCTGGCTCTGTGTCACGGATCCCTTTTGGAGGTCTGGGCAGACCATGGAGTTCTCAGAATGATGTTTTAAAGGCTTAAATGGAGGGCATAGGCTTCCAGAAGAACCCACCAAACTGAAATGCTTTTATTTAAAAAAAAATAAAAATTCACAGCATCCTAGTTAAGAGCCTTGGACCAGCTGAATCTCCGAGGTCCCTCTAGGTCTACATTCTCCCCAGGTGACCTTGCACACATTTCTTAAGTTTTTGAGCCTCAGTTTATGTAAAATGAGTGGATGGGACCAGATGACCTCTGAAGTCCTTTCTAGCTGGGTGACCTTGCACCTGTCACAGTCCTCTGGGGCCTCACCTTCCTCATCAGTGAAATGGATGGGCTGACCTATGGCATTATACAAAGCTTCCTAGGAAGGAAAGCTAGGCTTGGAGGGGGCCTCAGATGTCACCTAGAGACAACCCCCCATCATGGGGAAAATTAGGCCTAGAGAGGGAATTGACTGGCCTAAGGCCACACAAGAAAGAAGTCAGCACGATGTGAACCTAGGAGTCCTGACTCCCAATGTTGGTCTGCTTGGACATTACAGGCTCCTTTGCCTACTGACAAAGAGCCAGATAGACTGAGAAGGCTTCCTAGGCCCAGGGACAGATAGGGGAATGGGGAGTTTGCCTCTCATAGCACTTCTGAGTACAAGTCAGTGAGTAACTAAACATTCACTAAGTGCCTACTATGTGGCAAGCACCACACTAAGTGCTGGGGATTCATAGAAAGTCAAAAACACCAAAGGGTGACTTCTGCATAATTCTGCCTTTCTGCCTCCCTCTCATGTCCTGGCCATCTGTGGGCAGGTGGTTCCCTGGAGGGGCCATGGGGTCCTGTGGGGTCTCCTTCTAGGCAAGCAGACTATATGTGAGACTCACCAGCCCCTACATCATCTGTCCCATCTTTCTGTGAACTTCAAAGCAGGCCTCCTCTGCTGCTGATTCATCCTGGACCTTCCCTTCTCACTGGGAGGCCCAGCCCTTCCCCTCCTCCCATTGGTGAGCTCCTCCTGGAGCTACCATTTTGTAGAGGGACCCAGGCTGCTCTGCCTTGGACCTTGCCCCACCCTGCTTCTGACTTTCTCTAGATTTCAAACATAAAGGACAGCCCTTGCAGCTGCCATCACTCTGACCCTGCTTCATTCTCTTTCCCTCCCCCATTCCTTAGGCATGGTCTTCATTATTAGAATGTCAGCTCCTTGAGTGCATGAACTGGCCTTGATTTTCCTTCTGCTGGTATCCCTAGCATGGACCATAGTCTGGCACATAGTAAGCACTGGATAATTCCTTCCTTCTCTCCTTTCTTCCTCCCTCCTTTCCTTCCTTTCTTTCTCCCTCCCTTCCTCCCTTCCTTCCTTCCTTCCTTCCTTCCTTCCTTCCTGCCTTCCTTCCTTCCTGCCTTCCTTCCTGCCTTCCTTCCTTCCTCCCTCCCTTCCTTCCTCTTATCTTGTCTTTCTTCAGTCTCAACTCATGGCCAGACATTTCTTAAATACCTACTAGGTACTAGAAATATGAAATAATCCCTGACTCTCAGAGAATTTCTATTCTCCTAGATGTGTGTAATATTGGACTTGGAGATAGGAAGATCTGGGTTCATATCTGAAGTCAGATATTTACCAGGTGTGTGACCCAGGGGAAATCACTTCACTTCTCTCTGCCTCAGTTTTCTCATCTGTAAAATGAGGGCTTAATAATAGCACCGACCTCCCAGGGCAGTTGTGAAGCTCAGAAAATTCTGTAAAGTATTTTGCGTGCCTTTAAAGCTCTAGCTATGATGATGATGAAGAAGATGATGATGATGGTGGTGGTGGTGATGATTGTGATGATGGTGATGGTGACCGTGATGATGATGGTGATGGTGATGGTGGTGATGACTGATGCCACAAAAAAAAAGTGTGCTATCTAGTGAGCTATAATGGGGACAAAGGGTTAATCTGAACAAAGCACTGCAAGAGAGAGAGAACAATTTCTGAGGCTAGGGATGAGGGCAGGTTGCTTGGAGGAGGTGGCTCCTGAGTTGAGCCTTAAAGCAGGAAGAACATTCCAGTAATAGAGGCTGACTCTGCTGAATGTGCAGTAGCAGGAGTCATTGAGTCTTGGGTCTAGTAAGTGATCCAATCTCAATGGAATGTCATGTAAGCAAAGAGGCCTGTGGCAAAATAAAAAGCAGAAAGATTTGGCTGGAGAGAGAATGGGGAGGGCCCTAAATGTCAGCCAGAAGAATTTGCCTCTTATTCTAGAGGCCAAGAAAATTGCCAAGCAGACCTGAGCCTTAGGAAGATTGTGGCTAAGTGGGATGAGGATGATGATGGTGGGCTAGAAGAGAGACCGGAATTAGGGAGATCTTTGGAAAACTGCAGATAATGGGAGAAATATCAGCAAATGTCAAGAAAATGTGACCCAAATCTTTGGAAAAGGGAAGAGGACAGGTATTACTAACTGAAGACCAGAAAGCTCGATTTTCATTCCTGGTAACATTTAAGGACACATAGTATCAAAGGGATGGTTTGTTAGCCCTTAGAATAGGAAGCAGCAGTTTCAAAGGGCCAGGCATGGCTTCCTCTTCATTTCTTTTTTTGCCAGGGTAACTAGACTACTACACATTAGGGGAATGCTGGAAACATAGGAAACAGCTCTCACCAAAGTGAAACAGACTCTCATTCAATCCTTGTAGACAAGATAGAGAGATATGGACTCGATGGGAGCACCGTTATGTGAATTCGTACCTAGCTGAACAACTCAACCCAAAGAGTCATTAATAGATTGATGTACATTTGGAGAGAGGTCTCTCTCTGTTCTCAGGAATTTTTCTTTGGTCCTGTGCTGTTAAATATTTTTGTCAATGACTTGGATGAAAGCACAAATGGCATGTATATCAATTTTGCAGATGACACAAAGCTTGTAGAAGTAGGTAACACATTTTATGACAAATTCAACATCCAAAAAATCTTGACATGCTTGAATTGAACCTGAAAAGATCAAATTTAATCAGGACAAAAGTTAAGTTCCGCAAATGAATTAAAAAAAAATCAATGACACAAATACAGAATGGCAAAGATATGGCCAGAGGCACTTGCGCTGCATGGGCAATATAAAAATGACAGTCTTTAGCACCTTGTTGTTATAATAATTAGTTCAAATAGGAAGCTAGTGGATGGCCTCATGGGTTGTCGTGCTCCAGCTTCCCTGTTCTGTCCCTGCCCTCTGTGTCTTGCCCATGGGCTTCCTGCCAGTGTCACTGGGTCTGGCTTTCTTCCACCATGAGGTAGTGAACCATCCTCCTTCTCCCTCCTCCACCCTCACCGAATCTCACCAGGTGAGTGCATTTCATGCTTTCTGACCTGGGCTCAGTTAGCAGGGCTTGCCCTGGCTTTGCCTTGTGGTGATGAGAGACACCAGGTCGATGCAGTGCCAAGTGCTGTGTGGTGATGAGGAACTGAAAGGACTGATGATGACTCAGGGCAGTTTAGAGGTCACCAATGTCATGGCCCTCTGTGTTGTGTGTACACATATGTGTATGTGCGCATTGTGTGCACACATGTGTGTATGCATGGGCACGTATGTATGCATGTGTGTTGTGTGTACACACGTGTGTGTCTCTCCCTTTCCTCATCCCTCGGGTGAGGATGGATCCCTGTAGACTGCCACATGGGGAGAGTGGCTTCAGTTGCTTTAAATCTCAACCTGACTGCCATGTGTCCCTGAACTCATGATGCCTATTTTTCAAGCTTATTATTTTCCAATCTTAGGTGAATGAACATATGAAACAGAAAGGACCAAGCAATGATTTTGTGAATTTCCAAATGTCAGAGGAGCCATTGGACATCCTCTAAGCAACCAGAGCCGGTGTCTGGGTTCAGCTGCCTCTCATGTATAGCATAGGGGTGTAATCATGTGGCCTGAAGGGAGGCAGAATGGACATCTCTAGCCTCTTTTCCCCTGATCTTCCTCCAAGAGAGACTTTAATTCCTTTCAAGAGGAGACAAAGAAAGTGAGGCCAGAAGCTTAGCCACTCTGTTCTTCAGAGAGTGAGACAGAGAGAGACAGAGACACACAGAGACAGAGACAGACAGAGACAAAGACAGAGAGAGACAAAGACAGAGAGACAGAGACAGAGAGACAAAGAGACACACACACACACACAGAAAGAGAGACAGACAGAGAAAGAGAGACAAAGAGAGACACACACACAGAGACAGAGACAGAGAGAGAGAGAACCAGGCTAGAATTCTATCTATCTTCCTTAAACATTGTGAGTTTGGAGGATAAGAATTATTCAAGCTCACTTCTGATTATTATTTCATTTGATGGGGGAAAGATAACCCAAAGCTTGATATCCAAGGCTTGACTCCCTTCCCACCAAATGCCAGTTATGCAATGAACACACATATAACGACATAGTAAAGAAACCATTTATCCAAGTCAGTAGGAAAATGGAATTCAGAGACTCTCGGGCCTGAAGAGGAGAGAGTGAGCCTCTCTCCTCTCCTACTCTCCCCAACTCCACTCCACCCATCATGCAGGCACAGGGCAAATGATGTCCACCAACAGGAAGACAGTCCCATATCAATGGGCTTTGGAGTTGGGGCTACATGAGCACAGACTCCCCTGAATTCAGAGTGGGGGGGGTCAGCAAAGTCCACCCCTCACCCTGGGTTTGTGGGAAGTGTTTTGTATTAACCACTTTACATTTGAGGCCATTCTGCCCAAGGGACAAAGGTGTATACAGGAAAGAGTGTGATCTTTTGGCTCAGGGGTGGGTGGGGCATTTATGGACCTTGGTCCTGGCTATGCTTTCTCAGTCAATATTCCTTTGTAGCTAATTGATATCAACTGGTTAGTTGATAGGAGGGAGATAGGAGCATATCGGTTGATATTAAGAGGAAAACATTGGCTAGGCTTTTGTGAATACAGTGATAATAATAGAAATCCCAGCTGCTCAGGGTTACCCCCAGAATCCTGAGGTAAGAAGTTGTTAACCATGTGCCCGTACAAGTGGAGATTCACAAAGGGAGACCCCCAAGGAGGTGCAACAGGAGAGCTCAAAGACAGCTCATTAAAACCAGGCACTGGGTGATGTTGGATGAGGGGAGGGAATACCATTTCTGGGGACATCCTCTGATTTTGGTGTCCTCCTATAAGCTGGTGAAAATAGAAATGATTAAAATCAGTCTCTAGCCCAGGAGGAAGTTTGCTGGTATGGAAAGGTGGAGAGAGGGGGTTCTTAGGCTGACTGCAAGAGGCTGTTAGCAGCCTTCTAGATCAGCACCCACATTTTACAGAGGAGGAACCTGAGACTCAGAGAGCGAAAGTAATTTAAGTTCAGAGATTTAGAACTGGACAGAATTTTAGAGGCCACCTGGGCCAGCTGCTTCATTTTCCAGATGAACAAGAGGCAGTCCCCACTTTGACCACTCAGGATCACACTGGGAGGCAAAACCTACAGGACCTGAATCCAGGTTCTTTGGCTTCCAATCCAGCATTCTTCAGCATTCTTTTCCTTTGCCCCATAATGTTGTGATCTTGGAATCTTCCCTCCCCGACATCCACTCACTCCTGTTTAATTTCACACACACACACACACACACACACACACACACACACACACACACACACACACATACTTCCTAAAACTTTATGTAGTTAGGAAGAAGCAATGATATGGAGTGAAAGGCCTGACCCTGGTTCTGAGGAAGAATCCCAGCTCTGACTTTTAATGCCTATGTGACCTTGAGCAAGTGCCTTCCCCTCTATGTAGCCTCAGTTTTCTCATCTGTAAAAGGAAAGTCCTGGACTAGATCATTTTTGGCATCCCTTCCAACACTTGGCATTTATTAAATGCTCTGAGTTCCAAATCCCATGATCCTTCATTGGTGTGTACTCTTAGATGAGGAAAAAGATTTCTGACATGCCCATGTTCCATTTATAAAACTGCCCAGTGTTTCTAATACAACTGACTTACAGTCCTTCTAAATCCCAACAGGAAAGAAGGTCGGTAAGTCTTTTGTCCAGCCCCTTGTCAGGCCTGATTGGGAAATGGGTGACTCCATACCCTAATCCCTGCATTAGTGGGTGCGGCCAGTAGCTATTGTAGTGGTGACAGACAGAGCGGAGACAGAGGCTTTAGCTAACATGAGCAGCCTGCGGCATCAGCCTGTTCATTCACAGAATTCCAGAATCTCAAAATTGGAGGGACTGACCCCAGAGCCATTTAGTTTAGCCCATATCTGAGCAAGGACCTTCTTCTAAGACATGCCTGCCAAAGGGTTTTCTGCCCCTTCTTCGATGACTTCTAGAAAGGAGAGCCTCACTCCCTCCAGGGGCATCTAATTCCACTTAGGACAGTTCTAACTGCTATCTTTCTCATACACAGTCTAATTCTGCCTCTTTGCATTTTCTGCTCATTACTGGGAATTCTGACCTCTGGGGCCAAGGAAAACATAACAACTATCCTCAAATTTTTCTGGAGCAGTTTGGATCTCTCCTTCGGCCCATCATACCTACCTGACTGTTGTGTTTGTCCTTAGTTTTCTCCATGACATCAGGGAGAAGATGACATGACTTACAGTTGACTTGGATCTGAGTGAGGGAGGGCTGTGCAAGGTCACCAGCCTCACTTTCTCCTCCAGAGCCATCTGGGCTCAGTGGCCAGATATTCATCAGGATGAGTAGAGATGGCCCAGCATACAATATACCCACCTGCTACATATATTTTAAGACAACTGTCAAATCCCCCCCACCCCAGGTAAATTCTCCCCTTCCTTCATCTGAAGCTGATCTTGTGTGATCTGAAGCTCCTATCATGGTTGCTTTTCACTGGGACACTCCATTTAATCAATGTTCCTTCCTAAAATGTGTACTCTAGAATGTGACTCAATATTGCAGATGGGGTCTGCATAGGGTTCAACAGAAAGGGACTCCCACCTCCCTAATTCTGGTTCTCATGACTTCTAATGCTACTCTCATGCCACCTTGGCTGCCACATCATGCTGTTGAATCACATTCAGTTTATTGGTCACTAAAACCTCCAGACCAGCTGGCATTTTGTCATACTTCTCCTAGCTTATGAAGTTGATTTTTTGAACCCAAGCATAAGACTTGACATTTATCCTTATTAAATGTTATCTTATTAGAATCATTCATTCATTTGACAAATATTTGAGAGCTTATTCTGTGCAAAAGATATGCTAGCCAGGCATGTCAAGGTATGCTGTAAGACTCTCACATTTACAAAGTCAATACATCTATCACAGCAGAGAGAGGGATGATGGGGGACTGTCCAACTGTAGATGGAGAATGGTCACTGTCAACTATATCTTGTTCTTTGAAAATGAGAACTCCACTCTCTGGTACACAGAGTGAGTCAGAGATAAGCTACCAGATTTCACCTAATTTTGAGGATGGCTGGAGTTATGATTTCAGTTTGTTCCCCTGGAGGTGGGAATGTGTTAGAAAAAGGTTCACATTCACTCACTGAGCTCTGGAAACATGATGTTTTCCACAATAAAAAGACATGCCATTCTATCTTGTAGTTACTTTTCTGTTTGGAAATAGCTTCTAGGATACTTGATACATGAATATAATGGTCTTCAGGAGGAGCTCTGTTTCAATAAACAAGAGGCAGTTTCAAAGCCTGAGTAGAATATTTGGGGGGGGGGGGTTAAATCAGTAATTTTATTGGTAAGGGGACTCCTTGTATGGAAACTGCCTTTACCTGCATAAATCAAGAACTCAGATCTAACTTAGCCTTATATTTATTAAAAATTTTGTTCTGAAGCTAACCATATGACCACAGATTCTCAGAATCCCAGAAACAAAGAAGTTTTAAATTGGAAAGGACCTCAGTGTTATCCAGTCTTACCCATACATGAAAGGAATTCCAACCATAACATACCAACAAGTGGTCAGCCAGAGTCTAACTGAAGACCTTTAGGGAATGGGAACCCCACACCTCTCAAGACATCCCATTCCACTTTGGGATAAATGTTATTGGTAGGAAGATTTTTTTTTTTTGCTTGACATTAAGCCTAAATTCAGGAGGGGAAAAGAAACAAACTGGAGATCCATTTGATTGGGGATGGCTAAAGAAAATGTGGTATAAAAATATAATGGAACACTATTGTACTATAAGAAACATTGTAGCCTATGACAAATTCAGAGAAGTGTAGGAAGACTTGGGAAGCACAGGAAGATACAAAACGAAGCAAACAGGACAAGGAGAGCAACATACACAATGATTAAAATGCTATAAAGGAAAAGTATAACAAGACAGAGTCAAATGTAGAATAATTGGAATAACCAATCCTGGTCCCAGAGACAGGAAACAAACCTCAGTGGAGAGATGGGGGAGGGAGCACATGGGGATGGAATATTGTTAGATGGGTGGATTTGTGGGTCTGGTCTACCTGTTTTTGTTTTTTTTTTTTTTGGTTACAACTGAAGACTCATAGATGGGGAAAGGTATATCCAGAAGTGAAAAAGAAGAAAAATACAAGTGGGAGAGATATGTGACCATTTGCCTATAATCTGTGAAATATACCTCTGCCTCCTGAGAACAAAATGGTGCCTATCCAAAAGTGGAATTTTCTGATGGAGACACTCAAGCCTAGGTTTCTTTTTATTTAGTCTTATGTCAAAGTGCTCTCCCCGCCCCTGGGCAGGGTATGGTACAAGCAAAGTGGTATTTGATATGCAGCCACAGTGACCGAGAAAAAAAGCAAGGAAACAAATCCGTGAATCTTTAATAGTCATATATTTTGGAAAGCAGTTAAAAAAAAACCACCTGAAAATACCATCTAAGGTCACAGTCACTTATACAAGTTTTCATCTTATATTGCTTGGCCATTTTTACATATAAATTATTGCTCACTAGCTTTCATAAATATGTCACACTACCATATATACAGAGCCCACAAGCAGGGGAGAGGAAGGGGAACACTGTCGCTGAGGATTCTGGTAAATCAACAAACTGTTTCATATCTACCAGTGCTTCGGAGAGTGGACAACTACTGACCGTAGTCCCTGAGAAGTTCGGTAGACATCCCTGATTGCGGGTTTCTGTCTTTTTATTGTTAATGCAAGTCAACAGTGTTAACAGCAGTCCCAATTCAAGATACCATCAAGGCAAGATTTTTTGCCTTGGGTCATGGATTTCTTGTTGGTACAACAACAGTGTAATCCCAATACAATAAATAGACTATGCAAATAAATATTATTCTCTGCTAAAAAAAAAAAGGGTTAAGTATATACAGCTTGGTTTTGAACAGTAGTACATTTTTTTTTCTTATTTTTTGGCAATTTTTTAAACTTTTTTTTTTGGCCACTGGTTTTAAGCACACTGCTCACTGGCTAAATGTGAGCTGAAATTCTAAGGACATGTAGAAGCATCTAAAGTTGTTATAACAAACCCCTCTCAGACAATGGCACAGGAACCTGGGTGTTCTTACCCTTGCTGTTTGAACACTTAGGCCAATTTGTCCTCTCTCTCTCTCTCTCTCTCTCT
>NW_027185797.1:32289311-32330803 GCF_028583685.1 Petaurus breviceps papuanus | reverse complement strand
TCTCTCTCTCTCTCTCTCTCTCTCTCTCTCTCTCTCTCTCTTTTTCTGTCTCTCCCTCCCCCCCTTCCTTCCTCACTCTCTCATGAATGCACACACACACACACACACACACACACACACACACACGATCTGTTGTGCGATTTCAAAAGACCAAGGTTAGCAATTTACAGCATCTGGTGACAATCCCTATGGTAGCTGATGGATGGACACAGTTCCACATTTTGTGACCTGGGCAGAAACTCTGAGCAATCCCAGCTTTCATTCTATGCCCCACTCAGTTTTTTAACCAAACCATTAGTGCAAGATGGGCCAAATTCTCCCTCTGGACCCGAATGTGACTTTTCCTGCTTAAGCTGTGATTGGGTAAATGGTGTCCCTTGCTAGTCTAGTTTTGGAGAAAAAGACTCCAAATAACCGCCGTGTAATATTTAGCTTTGAGAATCTGTTCCTCAAAGTCACCCCTAGAAGTGCTTGGTGACTATGGTCCAGCAAGTGACATCCAAACTGGCTCTGAGTCTTCAGTCTGCCTGTGAAGAGAAGGTGCTTGGATATTGTTGCTTTCTCAGAGGGTCCATGCTTGGCGTCCTGGGCTGGACTCACTCCTGACATTCTATTTGTTGGAATGCCAGGGAATCCAGGGACACACAAGAGTTGTAGTTCCACCATAACAGGGAGGGTTCACTGGGAAAGGCCCAAGTTTGAGCTGGGAAAAATCCCCTGGACATTTCTGATTTAGGAATGATTTCACGGAACTGCAGAAGAGACTCCAGAGTCTCAGATCCTGGTCCCAATTCCCACTCGGTTTAGGAATCCCTTCTGTAGCAGATGGGCATCTGCTTAATGCTTGAACACCTTAAGGGGAGCTCGCTAGGGATCTGGAGTGACCCCCTTCCCTGGAACTAAGAACCCTATAAATGGAAGACCCTTAGAGGACATCTTGCTCAACACTTTCACTTTAGAGGTAAGGGAGCCAAGACTCAGGGAGGGAATGAGACTCGCCCAGATTGGGAGATTTGGAGATTGATGGGTGGCTTGATTTATTAGAAAGTTCTAGGATGCTGAGCTGGGCTCTGCCATTTTTGTTCTCGGGATGTGGTTATTATCCAAGAAGCTCAGTGAAACTATTGATCTTTTTAGTCTGTTCAGTCCCTTTAGATTAGAATTAAATATCAGAAAAAATCTGGAGGACAAAGGTGAGAAATACCTTATTATCTCTGTGCTGGGTCCCTCCAGCCCTAGGTCTTGAAAGAGGAGCGCCATGACAAAGTCAAGGGCATGGCTGGGAATGGTTCTGTGCCCCAGCAAGTCACCTCTTCCCATTAACTCCATTTCCTTCCCCCCCCCCAATACTACAATGATGTGCACCTGTCAGTGCTCAGAAAAGGTATTTCAATAAGATCTTAGCATGTCTTGAGTTTGGCATGGTGTCTGTCATACCTTAGGAGCCATAAGCACTCAGTACAGTGGCCCAGAGTTTCTCAGAAAAATTCTTCACTAAAGGGAGTATTATGGCTGAAACAGATCAAGTCTATTTATACTTTTAATTGGCAAAATGTAGAGTTTTAGGGTTAAAAAAAATCTGGGTTTCCCCTGGCTTGCTTCTCTCACTTTCGAAATGCCAGTTAAAGTCATATTTGCCGCCTTTTTCTTCCTGATCAAAGAAATCTGAACAAAATATGCCAGATGTTGCCTAAGGTCAGTCACATTTCCCACAGGAAAATAGAGGAAGAGTTGACTGGTCACAAACAAGATTGAGTTCTCCTTAATGCTGGACAATGAAATGGTTCTACTACTGGTCTCCATTGGATCCACCAAGCAGCACCAGGCTCATGAGCACATCTTTCAGACCAATTCAAGAGTGGATCACTATTGTCTCTCATCTATGACTATGAATGATTTCAGACAAAGATGAAATTTATATGCCAGGACAAAGCCATTCTTTTACAGGCCTTCCAAAATTTTTCCACATATTTCTTTGTAAGAATTTCTCTCTCATATTCACATATAACATGTGTTATATAAGGCATTCATGTCGCTCACATGTACACACATGTGTATATTGTGCGTGTGTGTGTAGTCACAGACATGTATGTATTTACTGAGTCCCAGGACACAGGGCTGTAATAATGTTGTCTAGAAATATTTAATATATTTCTAGCAATGAAAATGAATTGATTTTAATGAATTAAAACCAAAGTGTTCCTTAAGGGCAGCCAGATTGTGAGAAGGAACGCAGCTTGAAAGCCTTAGTAATGATACACAAATAACCAAAGGATCCATGATCTCAGCATGGGAACCTCTCAGTGTGAAAATGGCCTCCAAGGATACAAATTGCAATCTGTCTCTACAGATAAGGCCCAAGGAATTACCTGAGGTTTTTATAGGCTAAATGACTTGGGCAAGGTCACAAAATGACCGGATCTGAACCCAACTCCTCCTGATACTAACCTGGCATTTCTTCGTTATGTCACATGGCATTTAAACAGACTGACTGATACAACATGGAGAAGCTGAACTAAGGATCCATGAAATTGCCACTTCTAAATGTGCTACAGAAACTGCAGAAAGTGAAGACAGTGGAAATGAAAAGAGTTGGAATAACTTGGAACTTGGAGAAAATCAAGATAAATGAGAGAGAATTCCTGCTTAGGCAAGGAGGCTGGGCCCAATGGTCCTCCATGGCCTTCCCTACTTGGAGATCCTGTGTGTTTTCAATATTTTGGTGAAGTTATGATAGTTCATCTAAACATCAGGGGGCATGTTTATTTCACTCTAAATCCAGACTTGTTTTCACGCACCAAAATCATAACAGCCCTCATGTTGAGAAGACCTCACCTTTTCTCTCTCTCCTCTCTCACTTGTCCCTAGACTGTTCTGGGAGCAAGCAAGCAGTAATGTCTCATTTTGCAGGCAAGGAAATTACTCCCAGATCCCAAAGTGTGCAAATGACAAGAACTGGTGTCTTTCAAAGACCTCACAAGTGCACACACAAGAGTGGGCTGTCTTTCATTTAGTGTGGAAAGAAAATCCTCAGAAATTATACTGAGTGCAGGTTTTTTTTAAAAGGCAATCATTAACAATGCTGCCCTTATGGGAGATGCAATTTGGCATAATTTGCCTAATTGGTCCAAATAATTTTCATTAAATTAGCCAGCTGTGCAGAAAATAACTTCATCCCTAAGTGTGGATCTTTAAATGATCACAGGTTTTTTAAAAAGTGGGTGTCTGGAAATCGCAAGCTTCAAATGTAAGCAGGCATGGTGGGGATTACTCTTCCCAGGTTTGCCTTAACATTTATGTGTATACACACATGTGCTTTCATTGCTATGCTCATGGAGAAACCACCATTGAGTCAGAAAAGGGACAAATGATGTGACTTTTTTTTCAAGGTCTTGGAAAAAAGCAATTTTGTTGGGCTGGACCAATGTGGGAATTCCAGGCACCAATGCAGATTCCCATCTGGTCTGTGAATTCTAGTCTTAACCAGGGGCCCTGTGAGGGGAAGGGATTTGCCCAGGGTCACACAGTTAGGATGGGTCAGTGATGGGACTGGAACGCAGGCCTTCCTAACTCTGAGGTCAGGCCTCTAGCTATGACACCAGGCTGCCTCTCAAGCAACCTGGTGTGATCTGTTGAGAAGCGCATTCCACGGTACTGAGGAAATTTCCATCCCCGCCCACGTCCCATGCTTTCTGCTTGAAATGTTTTGTCCTAATAGGACATGACATGGCGCGGCATACAGTTATTCTAACACTGGCATACAAGTGAAAGTGGAAAGCTTTGGGACCAGTGACACTGTCATGAGGAACTCGGCTGCTCCAGTTCCAGTCGGCTGCTCCCTCTTCCTCTCCAGGCTCCCCCGGGAGAGCCCTGGTGCCTCTCTCCTCTTGGAAGGTTGACACCAGCTCCTTCTCATGCCGGCTGACTTTCCCACAGGCATCTAGGGAGTGACTGATAAAACTCAGCAAATCCATCTTCAGGAGGAAAGCCACTTCATCCAAAGTGCTGCCATCCCCAGGGTCCGCCCGCCAGGCTGCCACAGCGTGAGTGTGTGCTCACGCCCTCGGCTCCAGCCGGTGGGAAAGTTCAAACAGCACCTGCTGGTTGTCGATGACATGCAGGTGGTGCACATAGGATCTGAGGTCCTGGTGTTCTTTTGGAGACACTTCTCCTCCTAATCTCCAAGAGAGGGGTGAGGGGAAGGAAAAGAAACAAAGATTAGAATCCTAAGAGCTCTGGAAATCTCTCTGGGTGATGGCAAAAGCATCAATTATAGGCTCATAGATTCAATCCTCTCATTTTACATGTGAGGAAATTGAGGCAGATGAGAGGAAATGACTTGCCCAGGGTCACCAAACCAGCAAGTGTCTAAAGCAGGATTTGAACTCAGATCTTTTTGCCTCTAAGCCCTGCACTCTCTCTCTGCTATATTTGCTGGCAGGTGTGAGCTCAATCATTGGTAAGACTATCTCTCTCTAAATGGGGGATTGCTGACTCAGTTTAGAGAGGACTCTTTCCTTCCTTGGTTGTGTGGAGTCAATGGGCTGGGCAAAATCCAACGATGTCTAGGGTTGGGGTGGGGGTGGAGATGAGCATCGGTGCTACACAAAGGAAAAGGGCCCTGGACTCCAGGCTTGGAATCCCTTGGATCCTCTTCTGCCATCATCTGTACACATACATATGTACATAGACACATACAGTGTATTTATTAAATAGCTACTTTGTGCAAGATTTTACATCCATATACCATATATCTATAACGTGTGTGTGTGAAGCCAGGAAAAGCTGTATATAGATCAATAATGAACAAAGCCTCACTGGATCTTGTATTAAAACTAGAACTTTGAGATTGGTCCAGCCGCTTCATTTTATAGATAAAAAACTGGGGCTAAAAGAATGGAAGGGACTTGGCTAAGGTCACAAGCTAGTGTGTACATGGATGATAATGGCATGACTTGTCTATGCGCATATATTTGCTGTTGTTTAGTCCATTAGTCATGTCTGACTCTTCATGACCCCACTGGGGACTTTCATGGCAAAGATGCTAGACTGGTTTGCTATTTCCTTCTCCAGCTCATTTTACAGATAAGGAAACTGAGGCAAACAGGGTTAAGTAACTTGCTGAGAGTCAAACAGCTACCAAGTTTCTAAGATCAGATTTGAAATAAGGACCAGGGCTCTACCCACTGTGCTCCCTCGCTACTAACATACACATACCCTAACACATGTATAGATATGTCATGCCATTTTTATATATACCATGCAGAGATCATATATATATATATATATAAAATATAGCCTTAGAATATAATTATATTATATACAATTATATACTTATTAACCTAGGTATGTGTGTGCATACATATACATATATACACATTATCTATATAGCTAGCTATGGAAATGTCCATGGTGCTGGTCTGGCATCCTAGCTCCTTCCTAATACTGACAGTGAAGAACATGGGATTTAGGGAAAAAGTGAGAAACTCAGACTTGGGGACTGAGTCTTGACCTTCCAGAAAAGAAAAGCCAGTGTGAGCTGTCTGTGTGAAGATTTCTGCCAGCTGGTACCTGGAAATTATTATTATTATTTTTAATGTTATTCCATTCTGTTTGGGTAAATACCCCCATTTAAAGAAAGGAATGTTGGAACTGTAATATTGGGGAGGTGACAATTTGGGGCTTGAAGTTCACAAATGACTTCTAATTCTTTTCTTTGTTGGAAACAAAACTTCATGGGAACAGCAACAAAAAGGACTAATGTACAGAATGAAAGTGATTCACAATCCCTCTTGTTTTGACAATAACAAATAGTGAAATTACTGTGGAAATGAAGCAAATGTCTGGGTAGAGTTTGGAGATTTTCTCCATGGACTCAAAGGAAGAAAATATGATGCTAAAAAGAGAATTTCGTTATTATTTTCTAACCCTTGGAGACATCCGAGGCTGGTATGCTTCATTTATAAACAGGGGCTTCTGGCCAACCATGTATCATGTTTCATTTCCTTCTGCCTTTTTTTCCATAGTCCCCTTAGTCAGACTCAAATAGCCAAAGAGAAAAAACGATCCCTGTTGTTAAAGACTAAATAACTAAGCCTAATAGAAAAGAAGCCTGCCTATCATTCTCTAATAAATATTCAGTAAATTTGCTTCACATCCACATGAATTTAGCTGGGGGCGGGGGAGCTGTTCCTTTGGGAATATTTGCATGAGCTGCTTCTAAAATGTCAATTTCAGAGTAGAACCGAGCGTTACCGTGGCGATTACATTCATGTAATCCAGGCCACTCGATTGTCTGATAAAACGCTGGTGAAAAACATGGAATTATAATGGCAATAATTACCACAAAACCAAATTTGATATTCTGAATGCTAATGTTAGCTCTTTGAGGGGGCCATTATTTTAGTTTGGTCTTTGAATCCCCAAGTACCTAGCATATTATCTGGTGCAGAGTAGATGTTCCATTTAAAACACACACACACACACACACACACACACACACACACACACAATACTTATGTAAATAATTGCAATAGGATTCGAGATGGAATAGGTGTGAGAGACTATCTAAGCAGTGCTTCTTAAAAGGGGGTTTGTACCCTTTGGTTTTTAAAAAAACATTTTGATACCTGTATTTTAATGTAATTGGCTGCCTTAGTAATCCTGTGGATTTTGTTTTATTTTAAAGCCATAACCTTTAGAAAGGCCCATAGGCTTCACCAAAGGGGTGAAAAGGGGTCCAGGACACAAAAGGTTAAAAACCCATGATCTAATATAATCTTCATATTTTGTACATGAGTAAACTGAGGTCCAGAGAACTCAAGTGACTTCCTCAAGGTGAGGTGAGAGGGAGAGCTGGGCTTTGAAACCTGGGCTAAGCCTTTTTATTTACTGATGTGGCTTAGAAAGGGCAAATGACTTGCCCAGTCACACAGGTGCAGAGGGACCAGGCTGGAATTAGAGACCAATGATTCTACCTTCAGAACAAGTGCTCTCTGCCCACAATACCCTCACATCTCTTGTTGAAAGAGATTTCAATAAACCAACCAGCTGAGGGGGAGGGGAAAGGAGGAAGAATATCTTTATCCACATTCACATATATAAACATACAATTTTATATACATATGTACATGTACACACATGTGTTTCTGTCTGTCCATCTATCTATTCATCCATCTGTCTGTCTGTCTGTCTCTCTCTCTATTTATCTATCTACCTACCAACCTACCTATCTATCTACCTACCTATGCCAAAAGGACCCAGGTCACACTGCTATAAAGTATCTGATGAGCATTAAAATCTCAGGTTTTCTGACCTCCAAGCCCAGCCCACTCTCTCTGCCAGGATTTCTAAGCTTAACTCTGTAGGAAGCAAAGTATTTTAGAAGGCACATATAAGGAGGGAGGGCAACCCTGAAACATCTGCTACTATAAGAGAAGGTTCAACATTTTGCTTTTCTGTTCTTTTTCAATCACCTTCCTCAGAGGAATCCAAGCTACATTACAGTTACAACGCATGGTGCCTTCTCTCACTGACCCCTTTGGTATTTCAATGGGTCCATAATCCCATCCAAGGAGACACATATTACAATAGCACCCTCCCCATCCATTTTCCTTCTCAGCTTTTCTTGGTCATGGCTATCTGTAAATGCTCCTTAAAGGGTCTCCCCAGGACCCACTTAGCACAGTGCCTGGCACAAAGGAATCACTCAATAACTGCTTGTTGACTGCCTGAGTGGTTGGCTGGTGGCCTGCCTCTCTCAGTGGGTGCTACTGCACTCCCCAAACTGTCCATCTGTTACCCACATATTTGCTACTTGACAATGCCATCTCCTTTTCTCATCATGCAGGGCTTGGAGGATGCTTTTCTGCCCTTTTGTGCATGAAAGTTGTTGCTAATATGTTCACCTGCCCCCATTCTATATATCCCTCCAGTGTCCTTGGAGTCACTTGCAATTTGGATTCTGGGGAGATTACACTGTTCCTTCAATTTCACATAGCATTAGAAGGAAACTGAAGTTAAAAAAAAACAAAGAAACCATGGGGTTTGGGGTTAGACTGTAGCTTGGGATCATTCACTGGAAGTGGAGCCTGTTTGCTTTGCCTTCCTTAACTCTGGGCCCAGTGGAATGGTTTTGTTCAGTGCTTGCCCTGCTACGTGTACTGATGGGCTGTCCATTTGTCAGCACTCAAGCACAGGGGGGCTGCCAATCCACCTGCATCCCATAATCTGGGTCTGGACACACTTTCATTGATTAGAATAGACCAGCCAGGAAGAATAAGAAATGGAGAGATGAAAAGGAGGAACAGACACGGGCTACTGCCCTACCCCCTCCTTCTACCTCACATTGTCTAAATGGGGCCAAGCTCCCCATCACTGCCAGATACACATTTCACGCCCACCACATAGAACCCGGGAAAACAGAATCTTGCATGGTCGGGCAAGACCAGGATCACTCACCAAACTGGTTATTCCTGCAGTGTCTCAAGGACCGGACGGTATCTGCAATCATGTGCTGAGAAAACAAAGGAAAATTATATGAATGAAGGTCCAAATACTTCACCTACTCCAGAAATCATTGGCTACATGTTTGGCCCTGGACTGGCACCAAGGAGAAAGAGACAAAACCATACCCACCCCAAACACCCAGTCCCTGGCCTCAAGGAGCTAAGATTCTATGGTGGGGGGGGGGGGGGGAGAGGGAGAGAGAGAGGGATATAGAGAGCAAGAAGGACCAAGGGGAGACTGAGTCAAGCCTTGACCTATATCCTTCTGCCATGGGAACAATGTTCTGGCCAGCTGATCACCCCTTCCTCAGTGTTAGAGAATCCTAGGATTCCAGAACTGAAAAGCACAGGAAGATAACTCCCTCCACCACCATCCAGCCAGCAATGAGTTAACAGAAGAGCTTCCAATGCCACTTTCTTCACATTACCCTTCTTATGGGACTCTAGTGTTCCCTACTGCCTTGTACAGCCAATGCTACCTTCCCAACTGACCAAGAATTATACGTTTTTTCTGTTTTTCTTTTTTTTTGCTTTCTTCATCAATATGCCAAGTACAGAATTGTGGACACAGAAGACTATCAGTTCAAAGACCTTTCAGAAAAAGCAGGGGTGTAGACAAAACTCTGTTGGGTTTGTGCGGATAGATCCAACTAGAAGCACTCACAGGAGTAGCCCCAATAACAGGAAGAGTAATAGATGAGACATCCAGAAGATCCCAGGAGACAAATTCCAGGAAAGGAACCGGGAATCACAATACCAGGGGCACCAGCTGGCTAGCAAGACAAACTCGGGATCTAGATGCAAGGAGGCAAATTTAACCTCCTGAGCATCACCGAGACTTAATGCAACAAGACCCAGAATTGTAATGGAGTTTGGAAAGGGCGACTAATTCAAAGAAGCAAAATGGGTAAAAAGTTCCTGGCCAGAGAAGCAAGAAGTATTTTATATTATGAAGATAAAATCACGTGTCGAAATCTAGGAAACACGGGGGGATACAGCGTGGGTAAAGAGCAGGGGAGATAAACAGAAATGAGGCTATAGAGAGTGCGCGGCAGACCCCTTGGACAGAAAGGACTAGATGAGCCGGCATGACAGAGTAGTACCAGCTGACTTTAATTACTCAGACATACACGCCCGGGAGCACCTTCTCTTGGACAAAAGCAGGCTAGGAAATTGGCTCTTGACTTGCCTTACTGGCGACTTCAGCCTTTAAAAGGGTGAGGTAACAAAAAGGAGAAATCCTATTTGGGGGTCTGGTTCTCACTACTAATGAGGAGAATTGGTTGATGGGGTGGAGAAGATGGCAGCTCTTATTTTCATTGTTTTAAAATTATTTTAACATTATAAGCAATTGTTAGTTTCTTATTCCTCAATCATGGATGATCATGTGGAAGGAGGAGCCAGATGTAGCTTAGACTATACTTTTTTTTTCAATGGGGAGTTCTCAAGTTTATTGGAAAGAAGGCAAAAGTAAATATTAAACAGCTCCTTTTGGTGTTTTGAAGTTCATCCCAACTGTGGGCTGGGTAACTTGCAGGTTGGACAAACTACCAAAGTCCAGGAGTTTCAACATTTCTTTGGTATCAGGGTCCACTTCAATGATTTCCTGATCCAAAGCAGAGACCTCAGGGACGTAGTTATCCCTCCTTTCTCTTTCTTCTTCCTGCAGTTTGATGGAGATACCTCTCACAGGGCCTCTCTGGATCCGCTTCATCAGATGAGTAACATATCCCACGATCTTGTTGCGGAGCTTCTTGCTGGGGATGATGGCGATCTCCTCGCACACGCGCTTGTTGGTGTGGAAGTCATTGCCTAGGCAGGTGTAGTACTTCTCAATGATGACTCGCGCCGCCTTCTTCATGGTCTTGGTACGAACGCAACCCATGTTGGCTCCGGAGGGTGAAGGGACTAGACTATACTTCTAAAAGAAGCTGGCCCTGACTCCTATCTGTAAGTATATTATTCAGTTTCCTTCCTTCAACTGACTGGTTTTCCCATGCAAGGTTTCCTCTTTTCTTCAGCTATGGCGCCAGGCTGATGAATATCTTAGATTGCCTTATGGCATAGCACTGTCTGAGGTGCTGGAAATCTGAATCCAGATTGCTATCTTGAGGTTTCCTCAAGGAGTAGGGTAGAGAAGGAGGAGATAGGAGAAAAGATGATGCTTTGAATGTTGGAGAATGAGAAAGAAATGGAAAAAGAAAGCCTTGTTCCACCTTCATTATCTAATAAGAGGAAATTTCAGTTTAACTCTAGTTTGGAGGTATGGGATGCTGCCACCACAGTGTCAGTAGAATAGAATAGAGTGGCAGACCGCTGATGCAAGAGAAGCCCAGCTGGCCAATCCTGAGACTTGGGAGGCATTTGAATTCAGGTGCTGGCTTATGTGATTCTGGCAGCCCCTCAAAATGATCTAGGCAGCATTAGGAAGGAGCTGCAGAATTATGGCTGTATATGTTACCTTCAAGCCAGAGCTAAAAGTCATAACTGGAAAGAAAGCACTAATAAATTCAATTGTGAAGATCCTTTCTGTCTTTCTTTTGGGAAGGATGTTAGCTCACAACCCTGTGGCCTGCTGAGACCTGCCATGGCCTTAAAATACTGTCTGAAGCTAGGTCTCTTTGAAGTTAAAGTCACACATAATTTGGAAATTCCTGCCCATTGTCTTTTATTCATGGCAGTAATGACTATAATAAATAGAGGATGATTTACTCCCAAAGAGCAAGGAGTTTGAGTTAGTGAGAGGAATACTTACATAAGCCTCAGGAAGAGATGGGGCCTAGTTTGTCTGTTTCCTGGGTCAGGGAATAATGATTTCATGAAGGGGAAAGAAGAGAAGAAGAGAGAGGATTGGAAGGAAGAGGAAGATGATGAAAGGAGGAGGAGAGAAGAGAGCCAGCTGGAGGGAAGGATTCTGAAGGTCTTTGCTTGTCACATGGAGATTTATTAAGAGGAACAAATGTATCTTTTCAAACTCATTGGGATAGCTCTTTTTAAAACATCTTCATCTTTTGGAGACCTGCTCTAAACAAATCAGATCCTTTCTGAAATCTAAGGCAGGCTCAACCATTGTAAAGTGCTGAACATTTGCTTTAGAATATGTAAGCTCCTGGGTAATAGCCTACTGCACCAGATAAATTAAATTGATGATGGAGTTTTGAAAGTGTTTCTCCATGCCCCTTAGAGTGCGCTAGGAGCCACATATATGGGTCTGACAGTCACTCATTTGAAAGAGTTGACGAATAATTTTGCGTTTTAAATGAACCCAGCTTTGTATGTCTCTTTGTAGCCTGGTTTTTATGATGCCCTGTTGATTATACCTATGATTTAGTTGAGGCAAAGACTGGGTTACTAATGTGGTACCTAATTATTGCATAATGCCACCAGGAAAGTATATTTGTTTTATGACATGGTTTTCAGAGAGGCTTTGTGAAAAGCAAACACACAAATGAAAAACCAGAGATGGTTTGTGTACAAACATTGTGAGGTAGTTGGCCAAGTGGAAAGAATGCTGCTCATAGCTTTGCATCTGGGCTTTGATGCGTGTTATGGGCAAGTCAGTCACCCAAACAAAGCCTCAGTTTCTTCATTTGTAAAATGGGGACAGTTACTGAGCAGCACTGTAGTGGATAAAAGGGTGGGTCTTAGGAAAACTGTGGTTTAAGCCCCACCTCTGCTATAAATTATCTGTGTGACTATGACTTTCAGCCTCTTTTCTCATTCATAAAAAGGAGATGCTAATAATCAGTGAGAGGTAGTGTAAAATATGGGATAGGAGGGCAGACCCTGGAGTCAGAAGGACCTGAGCCCTCTGATGCACTGACTGTGTGTCTCTGAGAAACTCTCTAAGATGATAAGTTACAGGTGAGTGGCTGACCTACATCAGAGGATGTAGTTTCCATAATGAGAGCCCCCCAAGAAGGTATGGACCAAAACAAAAATCCCACCATAATAAGCATGCCACATTCTTTAAAGATTGTGAGGAAGACTAAAGGGAAGCTCAAAACTCTCGAGCAGGAATTCATAGCCTTTTTTGTGTTGTAGATAACTTTGGTCATCATGGGAAGCCTATGGGCCCCTTATCAGAATCACGTTTTTAAATGATTGATGGAAATGTTAAATTTAAGATAGAGGTTGTTGAAAATCAAGATGTCCTTTTTTTCCCATCCAAGTTCACAGACCCCTGGGGGCCCATCATTAGTAATCCCTGCTGTTCAGAAATGTTCCCTTATTGGGCAAATGGCATAAAGGCATTTCGTACCAAATTTCCCTTTTTTCTCACCAGAAAATAAGAAAAGAGTTTCTGAGAGGCTTGGCCTGTTTCTAAAGGAAAAAAGAATATGTATCTTGGAAATTCTGATCCTGAGAAAATCCTCCGAATTCCCATTACTAAGCCCAGACTTGCCCAGGCTCCTACCACTACCAAGTGTTTGAGGCAGGATTTGAACCCACATATTCCTGATTCTAGGACCAGCGTCCTATCCATTCCACCATGTTGGCTCTTGTCTATTACATTGTCTGGAGGCCTGGACCCCTCTTCACACAGTGAGTGCCTCACTGATGACAAGTCACTTTGGGAATTAAGAGAATGCATTCACTGTACAGACCAGCCTATTTCCTAATTTGTTTTAAAGAATTAAGGATGAACCTTAATAATTAGCCTGGAAGACCAGTCTTGAAACATATCACAGGAGATGTGCTGATTAGGTCTGGGTGGCAAAATTCTAAGTTATAGCTCTGGAGTCTTGCGCATAGTAGGTGTTAAATGAATGAATGAATGAAAGCTCCCCAGCCTTCATTGACAAAGAAGCAGGAGAATTTAAGGGAGGCACTCATTTCCTCCCTTCTCCCAGGTCCCTCCTTGAGAGCTGTGCAGAGGATGATCATTCTCCCCTGAAGGTGACAAGAGCCTCCCTTGTGGGGAACTACATAAATGCACACAGGATCAGTTTAACTGTTAGGGACTTTTTTTTTTGGGGGGGGGGAGAGAAGGGATGTTTATAAAGCACTGAAAGTGTGTGTTTCCTATCTTATCCCCCCAAGAATTTACCATTTTATTTCTAGCTCAATAATACCAAAGCTAAACCACATCGATTCCATTTTTGTGAATCAAAAGCCACCCTAATATTAGTGGGCTCTCATAGCTAGATCTGCTGCTGAACGGGTTTTGAACTGAATGCCATTTTATGGGTAGCCCAGAAAGTCTGGGGCCCAGGTCCAAGGATTCACCAGGCACTGAATGAAAAGCAATCCCACAGCCTGAGTCCAGGAGCCTAGAAAGGAAAGCAGACACTGGTCCCCAAAGTGGGAAAGATTTTTGGTTTTGTTTTGGGGATTTACGTACCAGCTTTTCAAAATTGACGAGGTTATCCAAGAAAGTTTTATTTCCTTCATGGATGAATGTCACATCTGAAATTCAAAAGAAAATTACATACAGATGAGATCAGAAGGGAAAAGATATTAGAACTCTTGGCATAGGAAAACATATATTAGAAATGCTCAGCATTTAAGGAGCATGTATGCAACATTCTATCGAATCTGGGAATTGAAGAAATGCTATGTATTTCAATTCAACAAGGATTTATTAAATTCCAGCTAGGTGGTGCCATAGTGCATAAAGTGGTGGGCCTGAGATCAGGAAGACCTGAGTTCAAATCCAGCCTCAGACACTTACTAGCTGTGTGGCCCTGGGCAAGTCACTTAAGCTTTTCTTGCCTTGGTTTCCTCATCTGTAAAATGGAAATAATAATCGCACCATCCTTGAAATGTTGTTGGGGGAATCAAATCAGATAATTATAAAATATTTAGCACAGTGTATGATACATAATAAGTACCATATAAATGTTAACTATCTTCATCATCATCATCATCATCATCATCATTGTTGTAGAGCTGGTGGTGTCTGAACTGAGCTCTGAAAGGAGCTAGAGATTATAAGAGGAAGAATGGAGAGAGGCGTGCCTTCCAGAAATAGGGCACAGTCTTCCCCTCTTGGGCATGGAGACTGGAGATGGCACAGCATGTGTGAGAAACAGCAAGAAAGCCAACAGGGTTCAGAAATGGTGTAGAAAGCACAAGAAGACTGGAACACAGAATAGCAACTATATCATTTGGGCTGGAAAGTAGAGGGCATATCGTACTGAAGAACTGGATGTGTCAATAGCCCTGAGAATCCAAGCTGGAGGGACCTCAGAGAGCCTTTGCTCTGAGATGCAGCTGAACACAAATGCCCTCCACAGCACAGTCAAGGAGTGATTGACCAGTCTTTACTTGAAGGTCACTAAGCAAGAGCAAGCCTCCATTCCACTTTGAAAGGGTTCTTCTCAGCCTCTCATCGCTCCCACTCTTTTCCTCCATAGTCAAAATGACCAAATCAAATCCTTTTATCTGATAGCCCTTAGTATATTTAAAGATGGCCCTAATGTTCTGCTCCCCGCTCCCCACTCTCAGCCTTTTCTCCTCTGGGCTAAATGCCCTACTTCCTGTACCTCATCTTCATATGACAGTAGCTCTGAGTCCTTTATGATCCTGCTGGCATTTCTCTAGAAAAGCTTCTTGCTTTATTAATACAAAATATGGTACCTGGACCTACACCAAACTCTGTGTGTGCCTGACTAAGGCAGAAGACAGATGTACTATCACCTTATTCCTAGAACTGAAGCCTCTCAAAGAAGCCTAACGTCTCATTAGCTTTCTTGGCCACCACTTCACATTGTTGATTCATTTAGCTTTTGGTCCACTCTAGCCCCCAGATTTTTTTCAGATTAACTAGTTTAATAATTTTTCCTCATTTTATACTAGCTAATTTCTCAAACCTAAGCCTAAGACTTAATATTTTTCCCCCTTAAATATTATCTTTTTAAATTTTGCTTTTTTTTGGAGAGGGAAAGGTAGGGCAATTGGGGTTAAGTGACTTGCCCAAGGTCACATGGCTAGTTTTTGTATTAAGTGTCTGAGGCTGGATTTGAACTCAGGTCCTCTTGACTTCAGGGCTGGTGCTCTATTCACTGTGCCACCTAGATGCCCCTAAATATTATCTTATTAGATTCAGTTTAATAGTCTAGCTTATCAAGATCTTTTTGGACATTCTTTTAGGGGATTAGCTGCCCCTATCTAGCTTTGTTTGGATTATCTGCAAAGCTTTTATCCAAATTTCTACCTCTATCAAAAAACAAACAAACAAAAAACCAATGTCAAAAAGCAAAGCCCAGATCCTAGGGGCACTCTACTGGAGACCTTCCAAAGTAACTTAGAACCATTAAGGAATACACTTGAGGTAAGTTCTTCAGCTTCTTTAGTATCCACGTAACACTGAGTAAAAAATCATCCCACCATTATAAGTGCATACTTTCAATTTATATTTAATGGTTGGACTTTATCTAAATGTCACAATTTAATCATTAAAATCAGAGCTGATCAGAACTGTGCTGCTGAATTAGGCTTGCAAAGCACTTTACACAGATCATCTCATTTGATCTTGTGATGTAATTGGTGCTATTATTATTATTGTTCCCATTTTACGGATGAGAAAACTGAGGCTCAGAGAGGTTGTGGCTTGCCTAGGGGTCATGGCTAGGCTGTATATAAGTGTAAGAGACAAATTTGAACTCAAGTATCCCCTGATTGGTCCAGATTATTATTTCTACTAACTCTATCTTATAAGAGAACTGAACTATGAAATTTCTAGTCAAAACAAGGGAGCAGACTCACTCTTCCATACAGAGATGAAATTACATCTCTTACAATACACTGGGACTGCACTGACACTTATTTTCTGTGATGAAAATGGGGCAGCTGAGAGGAGGTATTTTGTACCCTTGGCCAGGACTAGAGGCTCACCTCTGTCCCAGGGAACACAGAGTGCTACACACACAAATGAGGTTTGCACACACGGTGTTTGGATAAAGGCGTCTCTGGTGGGATTGCCTGTCAGATACATACGGTCTCCTCATTACATTCCGCTGATCTCACCAGCTCTAGCTCCTACCATGGATGAAAGACACTGCAACAAAGTATCATTTACAGAAGTGTTTGTATCGCCTCATTGTCTTGGGTGGCATTCTATAGACAGAGAATTCTCTGTGAGTAACCTGTTTCCTTTCATTGTGGCTTGTGGGCTTGAGTGGGCAGTACTCCCATAGGATCAGGGGATGATGGGGGTGGGGGAACCTTAGAAACAATCTGGTCTAATCCCCATTTCTTACAGACAAGAAAAGTGAGGTCCAGAAAGGCAAATTCACTACTGCCGAGCATATGGCAGAGTTGGGGTGCAAACCTAGTTTTGACTCCAGATCTGACCCTCTGTCTTTGTCTACATGACTGTTTCCATTTGCCCCACCCCCCAACTCCCTTTTCAGCTTCCAGAGGCTTTGAGGCCTCACTGTGGTCAATAGACTTGACTTATCACAAAATATGTCTTTATGCACTGAAGGGAATGCCATGTTCTAGCACTAAAAATACTGGTATTTGTCAAAGAGAATATTAAAATGTGTCCCCTGTTATCCTTCCTGCATATACCACTCCCTGCCTTGTAGGTAGCACAATGGGCAGGAAGATGAATAATATAAAATTAGACTGGGAGGGCTTTAAATGCCAGGCAAGAATTGAAAAAAATCAGTAAACCCTAAAGATTTTTGACTAGAAGGGAGTCATATGAGCAGGTGGTTATTTTGGAAATATTTGCTTGGCAAATGTGCAGAGAATGACTTGGAGAAGATGCAAGGTGCTGGGACAGCAAACAGGAGACTGCTGTATTGGTCTAACTGAGAAGTGATGAGGGCCTGGAGGAGAGACCATGAGAATGAAGAGTAGAATTTAGATGGGAGAGATAGCATTGGGGTTAGAAGCATGGCATAAGGAATGAAGAGTGAGGAAGGGGAAAACCTAGGATGATTCCTACTTCTCAGTAAATGTGGAGCATTGAAAGTATGATGGTGTCCTCAGTAGAAATAGTGGCCTTTGGAGGAGGAATGGATTTGGGGTGTCTGTGCAGGGTGGATAATGAGTTCTTTTTTGGACATGTTAAGTTTGAGGTACCTATAAGACATCATAAGTTCAAGAGAAAATTGATAATAATTGCAATAATGTAAGGTAGCATTGAGTAGAAAGCAGCTAGAAGGCTCAGTGGGTAGAGTGCTAGGTCTAAAGTCAGAAAGATCTGAGTTCAAATCTGGCCTCAGACACTTTCTAACTGTGTGACCCTGGGCAAGTCACTTCACCCTGTTTGCCTCAGTTTCCTCTTCTGCCAAATGAGCTAGAGAAGGAATTGGCAAACCATTCTAGTATCTTTGCCAAGAAGAACCCATGGACAGTATTGGTATTCATGGCATCACAAGGAGTCAGATATTGTTGAATGCAGAAAGCAGGGATTGGCGACAGGACCAGTTGGGTCCAAATGCTTTGGAGACTCCAGGAGAGTCACTGAACTCCTCTACATCCCAGGCAACTCTCTAAGACTGTAAAGTGTCGGAGAATTGTTCATCTATATTGGAAGAGGAAGTTTGCTCACCAGGAACTACAGAGACTGATGAAATCTCAGGTTTAGACAAAGTAACAGTCCCAAAGACAACAAATGGTTTGTTGAAGGATTGAATTTTGATTGAAAGCTGTCACTCTAAAGAGTCATTCCAATAAGCCCAAGTAATCCAATTCCATCAAACCAGTGAGCACACTTTCCTAATTAAAAACATTCCCAAGGAACTAGGCACCAATTACAAATTCAAGTTGATAAATTTTGAGAAACACGGATCCAGAAACAGAAGAGAACAGAGAAATTAGAAAGAAGAGGGAGAAGAGAGAAATGGAGGGAGGAAGAATCCTGTCCAACTCACCAGGAAAAAAAAAGTGTTTTCAACTTTGATTGAAAGATTTAATTTCAGACCATATTTGTTTTAACTGAATGATGTCCCTCCAGGCATGAGAAATTCTGTGTCACGTTTCATGCTAACCCACTGTCCTTTTCTAAATTATTTTTGATGCCAGTGTTAGCAGCTCTCAAATGGGGGCAGGGGGATTGGGACCAAAGATTTGTGCCCGCCCAGGTGTGTTGTCAAATTGACAGAAACAAATCAAGATAAAGGAACAATACCGCAAAATGCTGATTTAAAACTAGAGAAGGCGTCTAATTAAAAACCAAATAGAACATTTACTCTCTGCTCATTCCTTTAAGATGAAGGCAGATATTTGCGGGGGAAAAAATTAGAAATCTGCTTTGCTGCCAACGACAAAGCATAGATAAACTCAGTGGAGCAGAAAATTGCATCCGTGCTCAGATATAAGGGTGACACACCAAATTTTATTAAGTATTGGGGGGGGGTGGAAATCCAACCAGCTTAGTTTTTCAGAGGGTGAACATGTGCAGTGGGGAGCTGCGCTTCATTTGAGTTGAGCTTAAAAAGAGGCTGTCAAGGGCTTTCTTGTAACTTTAAAAATTATTTATTGCTTCCAATAAAAGCTTTCAGACTCAAATCTGTTTCGTTCCCAGATGCGTCCCCATTCCTCTGCCTCCCCCCCACTTGTCCATATGGAAACTCAGTGACTGCAGGGCTGCCTACAGTTCCTGCCTTTGGGTTAGTAAATAAAAATCAGAGCCCTGAATGATGGGAGTTTAAAATATGAATCAAATGAACTTCAGCAAAATGTGATCTGAGGTTGCACAGCTTAGATGCCGTGTCTTTATGGTTTCTGTTTCAGGCAAACAAAACTTTTTTTTTTTTTTTACCTTGTACATGCTGGGATCTGCTTGGCTGGATGTCCCTACTGCCCTATACCCATTTCATACAGCTTAGCCTTCTGTATGTGATGAAGATCATAAATCAGTGTTTGTAGGAGTCTGTCAGCTCCTTCTACTAGGGCTCCCTGAGCTCTCCTCAAGTTCAGGGAGGGAAGGAAGTCTCTGTTGCTAGTGAGGTAGGAGCCAGGCCAACCCATGGGATCCCATTAGGTGAGCTAACATAGGCCACAGACATTATGACATAATGCAACCAGGGCAAAGGAAGGGATTCTGCTGGGAAATTTCAGGCGAGAATAGGGCTGTTGTGAACCTCAGTTGGTCCTTGAAGGAAGGAAAGAATTTTACTGGGCAGAGACTGGCGAGTTGGGGGATGAAGAATCTACTTTAGTTATGGGGGTGGTGACATAAACAAAGGTATGGAGGCAGGAAAGGGCAGAAAAGGGGATGTGAGGGGCCCAAAGAATGGAAATGTGGGCTGGAATCAGATGGGGGAAGGCCTTGAATGCCAGGTAGGGAGTTTAAACTTTGATCACCCTGGCATGGGACCCACTGAAAGTGTCTGACCAGAGGGGCAGCATGACCAGGAGGCAGATGGGTAAGAGGCAACCATGTGGAGGAAGAATTACTTGGTGATGGGACACAGTAGAGCTGGGAAATGAGGCATAGACCCAGGGAGGGAGGATGTGAGCAAGAGGTAACAGGGATGTAGAAGACACTGTGCCAAGGCCAGAGGCACAGGATCTGCCAGCTTACTAGAAGTGGGGAGTGAGAAGTGCCTCCTTCACACCTACCCATTTCTCATCCCTCTGCAATCTGGGCGTGACCTTATCAGTCCATTGAAACTGCTCTCCCCAACGTGGCCAGCACTCCCAACTGCCCAGTCCACAGGCTTTCTCTTGTGCCTCCCCCCACTGCATCTCCTCAAACGGGTCCTCCCTCAGCAAGCAGAAAGCACGTCTTCTCCCAATATTCCCAGTGTTCTATTGCTTCTCCCAACAACCAAAAAGATACATGGGGAAGGTGCTGGTGCATTATGGCCATTGCCTTCAGAGTCAGGAGGTGGCCGTGCAGGTTGCTTCCTTTATTCTAGTGTTTCTTCTTGGTCTTCCTGATGGAAGATTCTAGAGTGCGCAGGTTTTAATGGAAGCACATCCTGTGGTAAAGGAGTCATGGTGGCCTGAAGGCAGAGTGCTCTGGTGCCAAGACCAGCCAAGCTGCTTTCTTGTTATGTGTACTGGGATGCTCCTTTCACATCTATTGCTGGAGCTTCATTCAGCCAGACAATGAAAGGGCAGCCTGAATATCCTTCCCAACCCCATTCTATCATCCCTGGATCCTGAGAGCTTAGAAACAGTGTTGAATGACAAGACCACAAAAACCTTACCAGTCCCACATTCTGTAAGTTTGCTGTTCAGTCATTTTCAGTTTTGTCTAACTCTTTATGACCTTTCCTTGACAAAGATACTGGAGTGGTTTGCCATTTCCTTCTCCAGCTCATTTTACAAGATGAAGAAACTGAGGCAAGCAGTTTTGAGTGACTTACCTAGGCTCTCTGTAAGTTATAAAAAGCTTAATACCTGGGGATTTTCTTCCCAGGACAATTAAGGTATTTTGACGTATCAGAAGCCAGTTGGACTATTCTTTTCCAAGAGCAAACACAATTGGTTTTTCTAAGTCTCATCCCTCTACCTCCACATATAAGTTTTTAAAAAAAAGTGAAAACATCCCCACTTTACAGATGAGGAATCTGAGGTTTCAAGAGGTCAAGTGATTTGCCTGTCTGTAGTCATACAATGGTAGGTATCAGAGTCTGAATTCAAATTCAGCTCTTTCCTCACTCCAAATCCAGCCCTTGTGTGTGGCTTTTAGTCTAGAAAGGGTTGCACTGGGCATTGAAAGTGACTTGTTCAGGGTCACCCAGACAGTAAATGTCAGAGACCAGACTCAGATGCTCCCAATTCCAAGCTGGTCCCCTCTCCACCAGGCTGCAGAGCTACTGAACAGATGAAATTACCACCAGAATACCAGGGCAGATTTACCTTTAAGCAGGAGCGGCATGAAGGGGATTTTGGGAGGTTTCATCTTTTTGAATGCATCTCTGTAGGCTTTGTGATTCAAGGAAGGGTCCTGTAGGACCATGGAGGAAACAGAGAAAAAACAAATGAGCTACAAACATTTAAAATCCACCTTGGTCTCACAACAGGAAGGTGGTTTACCTATGAAGAGCTTCCTTTCTCAGGATGGAGGTCATGAATTTTTAAAAGAGAATCAATGGCCCAAATAGTTAACAAAACCCATACTGCTGCTTCTCATGAATGGGAAATGACTTTGGAAGGTATACCTTTTGAACACTCTTAGACTGGCCTCATGTGCAGAGCTGAAAGCAGATATTCTTGAGGCAGGGTGGAGGTGAATGGGTGGGTGGGGAGGCTCATCTGGTGTGTGTCATCACAGCTGGGTGAGTGGGTGCAAGAGAGGAATGTCCAGCCCCCAGATAAAGCCACTGAAGCTTCTTCCCCAGAGGCAGGGTTGGCAGTGAAGGAAGTGTTCCCAGAACGTGGACACCCTTACTACCAGCATGAGGGCAGTTTGTTCACTCACAGAGAGGAAGAAGCAGCCATAGGATAAGATAGTTGGGGCCCTTGAAATTTTCTACCCTAGGCAAACCCCTTAGCTCCTCCCCTTCCTAGTTGGGTCTCTGCCTACATGAATTTTCTCTTGTTTCTTTTTCTCAGCATAATTTCCATCATAAGGTTCCTCTGCTGTTGTTACATCTTCAAAGAAAAATCCACCTCCATCTACCTTAATGATCCATAGAGACTTCAGGGAAACAATAGAGCCCCACTGATGTTTTCTAAAAATACTCTTTAAATAACACTGTAATACTCCTCAAATAATTCTAAAAATAAGAAAGAGCTGAGGGCAATGTATCTATTTGTTTTTCCATTTCATCCTGTCTCACATTTCAAGGGAGCTTTAGGGGATGACTTCAAATATTGCTTCTGAAAATCATCCCCCAGAGCAGATTCCTACACCTTTCAATATGGAATGAATGTAGTCCATCTGACACCACCTGCCTTCAGACCATAAGCTGCTTCTAAAACAAGCACACGACAGAATCTTGACATCAGGTGGATGGGACGACTTACCGTTAAACTCTCCAACTCAGAGAAAAGCTTCTTAAACTTCCCGGGGATTTTCTGGAAGAAAAGAAACCAGAGGGTAAAGGGCAAATAAGTCAAGGGGTACAAAGGATCATTTCTGTCAAGTTTTATTCCATGTGTTAAGTTTCTGAATAGAAAAACTCTCGATGAACAGCATCCTGGTTGGGTCTTTCTTTCTTGTCATACTCTTAGCATGATGGCTCTGACAAATGTCATTGAGGAGCATGGAGTATAATGGCCCCTCATTGAGAAACCTATCTAGCCTCATTAGACATTCTGCACAACAATGATTTTTAATGAAAACTTCTTTGGTTTCAATTCTGTCCCAACTTTGATGTATTCTCTGTTTGTATTTAATAGTCATGTTGAGCTCAAAATAATAATGTAGGCTGACATCTTCTACATAAATGGCCTAATTAGCTTTCAAGGCAGTGAGTGAAAGTATAAAAAAAATGATGTGCTCTGGCCTATTTGGTCCCATGAAACCTGGGGCAGGCCTCTGTGTTTGAATATACAAGTATTTCAACAGGTGTTGAAGTCACCCCAGGAAGTCACCAAGCTGAAAGAGAAGCTCTAAGCCCAGAAGAGAGCCCAGGGGCATCCTGCTGAATGTTCTGTTGTATGGCCTGTATAGGCACATAAATGGGCAGGCCCTTCTTGGCAGGGCATGAGGCTATACTACCTTATGTCAGTACTCTGGGGGGCTATGACTTGGTAGGTGTGGGGGTGCCTGGACCGTCAGTGTTAGATCACAAACTCCACGACCAAGCATTTTGGTTTTGAGAGTTTCTATGTCTCCAAAATTTATTTCCTTGTGTCCAACCTGGCAATGAGTCTCTTGGAACTGAGTTGGGCTGGTCCCTATGATGGTGATATATAGGTCATTACCCAGACTTTACTCAAAACCTTTCTCATTCAACCAGCATTTATTAGCAGCCGGCTATGAATCAGGAGGTGCTGTCCTAGCTGCCAGGGACCGACACAAAGATAGCTTTAAAATTCCATGTGCTTTCTAGCTGTAAGTATTGGAATGCCTCTGGTACCTGTGACTCAATACAGATGGTGTTAGTGGAGATATGAGAGTACCTGAATGGAAAGTGGATTAGGCAGCTCTGTTTAGTGCCGGGGGCAGAGCCAGGAACAGTGGGCTGCAGTTGTCATGAGGCCAACCAAGGCTCAACATCTAGAAAAAACTCGCTAACAAGTAAAACTGTGCAAGGGAATGGGCTGCCACAGGAGGGGCTGAGCTCCCCATCCTTGGAAATCTCTGGGCCAAGGCTGGATGGTTACTTATTGGGTATACTATAGTAAGGGTTTCTTTTTGTAAAGGTGTTGGACCATACTGGTTGCTACCATCTCTTTCACCTGTCAAAATCTATGATCCCGTGATAACCTCCATCTCTTTCCTTCCCTATCTGCCAAATAATACCCTTTGGAAATAGGGAAGAACATGATAACAATGTTTTCATATTTCAATACACCAAGCACCTACAATTTCACATAAACCATCTATCGTGGGCAGCCTTAGAGAGGTGCCTGTGACTCATAAAGATTAAACAACTTGCCCAGGGTCACACAGCTAGCAAGTATCAAAGGTGGAATTTGAATTCAGGTCTTTCTGAGGCCAAATTCAGCTCCCACTATGTGATTCTGCTTCAGTAGAACTCTAAATATCTCATCGGTTCAAGAAGGTCACTACTCCCTCCTCATCTTTCTCCTTGAGGATCTCCTGAGTGGTGCTGGAAACCCCGGCCTTGACACTGATGTAGGAGTGCTCTGTTATATACATGTGGCAGAAGACTGTAAACAGGAGAGGGGATGAATAAATGCATACACAACACAAGTGTTTCCTTTTCTCTGGGGGAAGCTTGGAAAGGCCAGGATTATTTGAGGCACCTGCCATACATTCACTAGACTCCAGAGGCAGGATGGTTTATGGAATGAAAGGACAGTCCTGAAACCAGGAAGACATGGGTCTGAGTCCTCCTCCTGCACATACTGGCTGTGTGCCCTTGAGCAAATACTTTAACTGATCTTTAGGCAACTATATGGGTTGTAGAGCAGGTGTTAGCTAACCTGCATTAGTGAAGGGAATTTCCTTCTCCTGGAGGTTCCACAGGTCTAGTGCCTACCCTCTATCCCCTCAGGAGGAACTGAAGACACCAGAATGTTTTGAACACAAGATTTTTCCAGACATTTCAATTCTCTTCTTTATTACTGATTTGGATTTCTTTGCCTATTGCTTCCTGGTTGATATCTGTACATTAGTTTCAGGCTTTGGGGATCATTAATCGATGTAATTAGGTCAGAGTTAATGCTGCTGCATTTGTCATTCATTAAAACAGAAACGGCCAGAACCAACATATTAAATCCCAGCAGAACTGACCCTACTTAAGGCTTCTCACCCTTCAATTTCCCTTCTTTCCCAAATAGCCCCCAAATTGCTATGTTCTCCTTTGCAATAAACAGAAATCTTTCCCTTTGTTTTAATACGGTTCCTCAGAACTCAATACATTTACTTAGATTTTTAATAATAAAATATATCCACTTCTAAAAAGTGTTTCAGTCCAACCTTTCCAAAGGCAGTCTTTTCACAGAATCCCTTTCCACTCTGGTTAAAGCACACCCTGCGCGCCCCCCCCTCCCCCCAATGGTGCTCTGATCTCAGCTTCTTACCTCCCAGGTCTGAGACAGCCGGCTGACTGATGCAGTATTGAGACCCATTACGATGGCAAAGAAAGAATTCAGGTTTCTTTGGGCTTTGCAGCTGTTGGAATAAAAGGAAGATGATTTTACTTTGAGGTCAATGTCCATTCTTTGGATAATCCTGAATAGAAAAGGTGAAAAGGATCTCCTTGGCCCCTGAGGTCAAGCGTGGAGAGCTGAAGGGTCCTCCCCATGGGCATCCACTCCTGACCACTGCAGTGGAAGGCTAGGGACCATTTCAAACACTCCCAGAAAGCTTTCTCATTCACACTCACATTACTAATTATAATAGCAAATGGTTGCTACCATTAATGCTCATATCTTTATAAGTTTGTAAAGCTCTTTCTTGTGCCACCCCCATATGGTAAAGGTTAATAGACATGCTATTATTCCCCTTTGACTCTGACCATGGTCATATGGCTAACAAGCATTTGAATTATTAGAAGAATATTTCCCAAAATTTCACCAGATAATCCCCTTTAGAAATCTGGGGCCTTCTAAGCACCCCCGAGTCACTTTACATTATCCCCCTTCCCCTCACGCTTTCCTTAGAAACGTGACAGAAGGCCTCAAGCTTTCATCTGCCTTTATCACTTGTCCTGCAAACGCTCCTTAGGATACTCACCCCAGTTGTTTGTTCTCATGCTAAGGATTCATGAATCAACCCCTTGTTTTCATTTTTTTTTCCAGTAAAGATCTCATCACCCCATACAGCTCATCAGCAACTTATATCCCCTTTTAAACCTGTATTCCATTTGTCTCCATCAAAATGGCTCCAGGGTAGAGCCATAATAATATGAATATTTATAATGGATAGCTATGGAAATGCTATTCATAAAGCTATGCTTCTGATTCGAGCTCTTAAAGAAAAAATACTGACTTATTTCAACAAACCTTTGTTGGGGACCTGCTCTGTATTGGATAACATAGAAAGAGGAAATCATCCCTTGCCCCCACAGAGTTTATAATAAAGGATGTTTAAGGCATGTAAGTCAATAATTGTGCTACAAAACTACACATGGCAAGTGGATTAGAAAGAGGTACAGACCAAGTGGTATTTGAGTTCCAAAAGTAGGGGGCAGATCAGGGAAGACTTCATGGAAGGGGCGGCATTTGAAGTGGGTCTTAAAAATGGGTGGGCTGAGTGAACCAATGGGGTGAACTAATGCACAGAGATGGGAAAATATAAGGTATACGAAGGAGATGGTGAATAGTGAAATGTGACTGAAGGAGAGACAAGGGAGAAGAAAGGGGCAGGAAACAAAGCTTGAAACCAGTTAGGGGCCTGAATACCAGGCTGAGTGGGTCAAATGTTACCAGATAGATGGTAGGGAATTATTGAAGGATTTTCAGCAGAGAACTGGCATCATCAGATCTGGGGCTGGACATAATTAATCTATTAGCAGTACAAAGAATAGCAAGAATGAGGAAAGAGTGAGGAGGCTAGGGCGAAGGGCTGAGAGGGTGGCCAAGTCCCTAGGGCAGTGGCTCGAAGCAAAAATTAGACAAATAAGGGCAGGGGAAATGGCATCCCATGATGGAAAAAATGATGCTAGAACTTCACTGGCATGAGACCTCCACTGGGAAGACTGCCAGCTGGTGATGGGGAACATCTCACTCCCATTCACCATTTTGTGTCTTCCTAACTTAACAAATGATTCCTGTTAATCAGATGCTCAATACTCCATGTTCATTGGAAGCTATAGGTGCTGCCAGGGGTTTCTAAATCTGACACACATGGGGGCACATCCCAGTCCCCGTGCCATTAGTAATATCTCATCATGGGATTTCTCTGAGGGAGTCTGAGACCACTGTTCCTGAGTGGAGTGACCAACTAAGTGTCTTGCCCACCACTGCCTTTTTTTTGGAGTAATTCCTTTACCCCAACGTCCTTTCTTTCTCTCTCCTCTATCCTTAGCCCCATCCACAAGATAAGTAAGTAAAGTCATAAGTTAATGTTTCCCAGGTGCTTTACATCAACCCTAACCTGATGTGTCTCTGTTACTTCTTGAATGATAGGTTAACAACAGCATTTGTAACAGTATTTTGAGGTTTGCAAAATGCTTTACAAATATTATCCCATTTGATCTTTACAACAACCATGGGGAGTAGGTATTATTAATTACCTCCATTTTACAGATGAGAAAACTGAGGCAAAGAGAGGTTTAGTGCCTTGCACAGTCAGGGTCACACAGCTGATAAGTGTCTGTTCCCACATCTGAAATGAGGTCTTTCTGACTCCTGGCCCACAATGCCATCCAGGCATCACTGAGATACCCCTGATTTCACCTTGGAAGGAACCACTAAGTATCACTGTACAGATCAGAAAAGTGTGTGCAGAGATACAAAGAATTCACCCAGTAGCTCATGTATGTAATGAACAGAGAAGTGATCTGAACACATCCTTGGACTCCAAATCCAGCACCATTCCCTAATGTCTCAATGCTGTTTATCCAAGGGCTTTTGCCTTTACATTTCCTTTTCTCCTTCCTCCTTTTACTATCTTTCAAATGAAATATTAGTGTTCTGGCTTTTTGTTACATCATATTTTTAAGCCTTCATTGAAAGTTACTCAGAAAATATTCAATTACTTGGTAGTTCTCCCTTTTTCTTTCCCCATAAAATATATGGAATCATCCTGTACTTTAAATTGACTAAATATGCTGAATTCCCTTTTTTTAAAAGGCAAAGTAAATTTAAAATGTTATGAGAATATTCCCAAGAGTCCCACAGGATGAGAAAGCAACTGGGTGGGTGGGCTGTGGTCTTGACTTGGCATCTTTAGCACCCTAGCCTGAGAGCTGACTCCTTGAAGGTGCTTAATGGTTGTCTGCTGATGGACTGATCAATCTGCAAGGCGGAGACAGTGCCCACAGTCTCCACAAGGCCAGGGACCCTTTCCAGTCCCAACAAGGACATGGGAGCTCTCATTCACAGTGCCCTCTGTTGATTCCCTCCAACTTATCTGGTCTATATCTTGTTTTTACAGAGTTGTCTATGTGTTGTTCCTTCCCTTAAAACATATACTTTTTGAGAGCAGGAATTGTTTTTGTCTTTCATTTTTCCCCAGATCTCCAGTATCCAGCCCACAGTAGGCATTCAGTAAGTGCCTGTTGGCTAGCCTTTCCTTGCGTACACCTTAAAAGTCAAGTAATTTGTTGACTCAATCATAGATGGAGTGATAACTTTGACATCTTCAATGAATCCCTTGTATATCTGAATGAGGTTTCTTTACCACCAATCCTCCCAAAAAGCAGAACCACACAAGACAGAAGCTGCCTCCCACCTGCCAGGGTAAAAACCTCTGGCACTTCAGACCCTACTCAAGTACCACTGATTCTACGGTTCTGATCCTCCCACAGCCTTGTAGAGTGCTGAAAAGCTTGGAAAATGCTCTCATCTAGGCCTCACCACAGCCCTGTGAAGTAGGTGCAATTATTCCCCATTTTACAGGTGAAGAGACTGAGGCTTAGCTAGTTTAAGGGACCTCCTTCCCAGGGTCACAGAACTAGTAAGTGGCCAAGGCCAGATCTGAACCTGGGTCTTCCTGGTTCCCACTCCAGCACCCTATCCACCTCACCACACAACCTCTCCCTCTACTTCCAGGGAACAGTAATAATAATGAAAGTCTGAAAGACTGTGGTGACCACAAAATCAAGTTCAACCACTGGCTCTTCACTGTATGTTGCTGCACAGCAAATTCCCCATTAAAGTAGCCAGACTGAGGAAACTAAGTCACCCCATCCCACAGAGCTAGAGAGGGAGAGGTTGGGGAGACCTTGGGGCTAAGGGCTCATTTGCTATGGACAGGAATATGCAAATAGGGTGTCAATGAGCCAGGAGAATACGTTTCTTTGTGTAAATGACTAATTTCCCTTGGTTATTCCAACTGGAATAATAATAAGGAAATTAAGGCTACATTTCTATTTGCATTCCAAGGGATAGAATCTCTCTCAGTAGCACAAGAGGAAGGGGCCAGATGGAGAAGAGATACACCAGTGTCACTGCCCTCAAGGAAAGGATACACTAACCCTGAGATTTGAGCTAGATGGCCGTGAGATTGACTGTCCCTTTCTTACTAATAACCTCATCCCTTGACATATTTCAGCAGATTATTCAAGCAAAAAGGCCAGGACAGCCAGGGATGTCTCAGGCCACATTGTGTGTTCACAGTATTAGCAGAGTCACAGATGGAGGCCAGCACAATAATATCTACTTAAGAAAAAGTCTCATGTTTGTAAAAATATTCCAAGCAGAGACACATACGAGAGGGCTGCTTTGGGCAGGCAGGGGGCCCATGGGAGCCCAAGGGAGCAGAGAGCCCCAAAGATAAGCTCCGTTTCCCCTGGGCAGTGGCTGCAGCTGCACTCTCCTGACTGCCTTTGTAAACTGCCGGGGTTCAAAATCTAACAGCATCAGTGTAAGGATTGGAAGGGGACTGACTGAAGGCTAGCCCCAAACCTTTCATTGCATTGTGTTGGGAAGGCTGTTTGGGAGGCTGGGGTAGTGGTGGCCCCATATAAGGGGGTGATGAATGGCCAGTGAAGCATGGTGGGGGCTGATCTGAGGGCTAGACGGATGAGGAAGAGGAGGAGGAAGAGGAGAGCATAGGCAATGATTATCAGATATTCCATTGGATCCTCATAACAACCATATGGGATCAGTTCCCTAAACGCTATGGGTTTCTCTAGCCCCTAATCTAAACATTTATTGCAACATGGAAATGTTTTCAATTTTTTAAAAACTGTAAGTCCAAACTCAGCCAAGACCATTTGCCTCTTAGCTCAGGACCTGATTTGTAGAAGATGCGTAATGAATATCTTCTGATTGACTGGTCAGTCTGAATTGTTGGAAACAGTACCCACCCTCCACAAGGTCAGGGATCCTTTACAATCCTCGAGGGCAGTCAGTGTGGCACAGTGGAAAGAAAGTGCTAGCCAAAAAATTGGGTTTCCCAGCCCAGCTTTGCCCTCCACGGCTGGGGCCTTCCGCAAGGCTCTCTCTTGTGACCTTTGTTTCCCCACGTTAACACGGGAGGCTTCTGCACATTCTAGACATGGGGATCTTGGGGGCCCTCCCAGAGCCTCACCCGTGCCCTAGAGCCCCTGTCTACGTGCACCCCCAGGGCTGCCACTTACTGAGCCGCAATTTTGATGAATTTCTTCACCAGCTGCACGCGCTTGCAGAGCTGGCTGCAGAGCAGGATCTCCGTGGCCACCCACAGCTGGACTTCGTTGCATCTTTGGAGCAGGAGACTGAGCTTCACCGTGTTCTCGCTGCTTCCTTGTCGGCTGAATGTGAAGTAAATGAGCTCTTGCTGCGGAGACAGAACGGGCCTTTAGAGGCTGGCTTTCTTTTTGCTTTCTTTTTTTTTTTTTGAGGGGGAATCATCGCTACAACATTTGAGGGTCTCTATATTGGTCACAAAGTGCCTTCCTCAACCAAAAGGTCACAGAATCAAAGGCCTAGAACTGGAAGGGTGCTGAGGGGATGCAGAAGTGGAAGGGGAGTGTTCACAGAGGAGGAAGAAATGCTCCTCCTTGAGAATGAAGGAATGACTCCTGAGGAAAACACAGAGGGAGTGCTGGGAAACTGATGATGATACTTGACTGGAAACCTCACAAAGCACAATACAAATCCTAGTTCACATCATGTCCCTTCTTGCACTTTCCATTTCAGGCAAACTGGCTATTTCCCCTACATGGCATCCCTTCTGCTGCCTCCTTGAATTGGCCCAAGCGACCCCTGCTCCAAGTCTGTTTTCCATCCTCATGATGGTCTCTTAGCATCCCTGTCTGCCTGCAGTGCACAGCTGAGGTGCCATCTTGTACAGCTTCCCTTCCCTGCCCCACTCCCCCTCTGTCTCTGTCTCTGTCTCTCTCTCTCTCTCTTTTACTGGGTACAGCTCGCTTCCCTCTAGTACAATATAAGCACTCAGAGGGCAGGAGCCTGTGTTTTGCTTCATCTCTGTATGTCCAGTGCCTTGTACAGAACATAGAGCAGAGATACTCTATGAGTATTTGTTGAATAATATTAATAATGTTTCAGATAAGGACTGGACCGGATGACCCCAAAGGTCCCTCCCAACTCTTCTAGAACTCTGCTTCCCTTTTTAATTCCATTCAACAAATACCTATTCTGTGCCTTCCCCAGGAGCCACACTGAAGAGGTGCTTTCTGAAAGATTTCTTCCACCAACCATTCTCTCCCCCAGTGCTTACCTCATGAATTGAATTGAACAGGCTCCAATCAAAGTTCATTAATTCCATGGCCAGGTCCCATGTGTTCATTCCCAAGATCCTCAGCGACCTTTGTTGGGATTCCTCATTCTCGACCAATGGGCTCTAAATGAATGGGCAGAAGCAAAGGGATCTTGAGCAACTCCCAAATGTTTCTTGCTAAATTACTTACTCTGCAGAGGCCCTGACAATAATCTTCGACGAGTGCACTTAATTTTTCTTCCCGTCTGTTCTCCTTCTATGAGTTACAACCTATTTGGGAAACAGGCTCAGAAACCAGAGTCTGCGATCAATGACTTCTGATTGAATTAGCCCCTCTCTCCCACACAATATAAAATCTGATTATAGGCCCCTGCCCCTGGAGTAAGATAATAAAAGCAAATTCCCTGAAATGGCTCTCATGCTTCATCTGCATGAGTATGTGGGCCATTGAGGAGAGTGGAAGGAATGTCTCGGGCCGTGTCCAGAAAGATGGACGTGGCTTGTATTTGGAATACCTTTCATATTCTTTACTTTCCATGAACAAGGAAAACTGTAAAAAAAATGCCCACGGACTGAGACAGATAAAGCAGGAGGAGACCAAACTGCACAGAAGATTGGCACTAAAATTAGTTTTGTGTATCACAGGTGTTTTCAGAGGATCATTAGACATAGAGTTGGCTCTATTTTCTCTAGATGGCTGAGAAATGGCTTCTCCCTTCTCTGCTCTGGCTCATCCTCCTGCATGTGAGCTCTATGATAATTGTACCACCCTAAAGTTTGATATGGAAAATTAATTGGAGAATATCTGACTAGCCTATCCTGGCTGTGAATACTTTAGTGGCCCCTTTCCAAAGCTGTTGAAGATCAATGAATCATAATACCAATTCTCCCAAGAAGGACCTTCATCCCTGGGCTTTCCAAGTTATCAATCAACATTTATTAAGTGTCTACTGTGTGCCAGGCTCTGTGCTAAGTATTAAGCAATTATTGACAGTTTGGTTTCTTACATGAGGACAAGACACAGCAGGGTCAATTTCTCCCAGGCATCAATTCATTCTTCATATTTTAATCTATAGTGCCTTGTGCTCCTGGTATACAGGAGTCATCTAATACATGTTCTCTGAATGAAGAGACTCATATTAAACTAGAAATTGTATAATTCTCATTTTTGAAAGTTCTTTTGCATAAAATGATATTAATAGAAACAGAGACTGTCCAAAGTAGAACTGTTATTACATGGTTTCAAAGCCCCCTCATCTTTCAGGCATTTCTTACTGTGTGTTCTATGAGCTAGGCTTTGAGGAGGCAAATCCCCCCACATTTCACTGGGGGAAACGCAATGAACAAACATAAGAAAATCGGAGGAGAAAGAGAGCATAGACACCTTGGGGGATTCTGAAAGGCTGCTGCTTTTCAGGGCACAAGACAAAATTTCCCCAGAGCTGGCCAGCTCTCCAGAAGCTGCATAACATCTCCTCCAGAACTTTCCAATGAGACCAGAGCTGGTGAGCACTCTGAGTCCACAGCATGGTTCAGTGCCACCCATCTTGCCTCCATTACACACCATTATAAAATAGATGGAGTGTGTCTTTGGCCTTTTGAAATCCTTTCCATTTCCTTGCCTTCATACTTCATGTTGCCCAGGGTCCCCTGATAGGATTCCCTCCCTTAGACACATGTCCTCCTCTGGTCTTTTCCTGTCCTCAAAGTTTATCTGCTTCAGGACCCTATCCCCTGTTTTCCAAAAGGATGAGCTAATTTGTGTTAGCGACATCACACTTATGCATTCTGGAAGCAAAGTACCTAAGCCCAAAGGGAATCCTGGCAGTAGAGTCAGGGACAGACAGAGCACTGTCTTGACAGCCAGATAACTCATCTGTAAGATGGGCATTACAACATTGCTCATTTCCCACACCCTCATCAACCTGGGCTGGGGTACCTATTTCCCAAGGTCACGGGGAGGTTTGAATAGGATAATATACATGAAATACAGACTTCAGAGCATCAGTTTTCACTTTGCTGATAGAAGCATCAGTTTTAAACGCATGGACCAATCAGAAAATTTCTAATTGAAGCATAGACCTGAAAGATAAATTAAACTGAATCTAAATTTGAGACCTGGAGAATGTTAGAATTGGAAGGGACTTCAGAGGTGACCTAGCTCAACCCCTTCCTTTTAGAGATGAGGAAACTCAGATCCAGAGAAGGAAAATGACTTGGCTGGAGAACTGTGGCTAAATCATGCAGTCAACCCTTCCGATCCCAAGAGGCTGAAGATCTGCCCACGGGAAGCCCAGGAGGAGTGAAGGGAGAATCTTAGAAAGAACTGAAAACAAAAGCCCATGACTGGCTTGCCTCAGCCTTCTAATTGTCCCTGATATCAGAAGTACCTTCATTAGATTCCTCTTTAAACAGAGGATGGGGCTGCAAGCTTTCTCTCCACAGTTGCTTTTGGGAATTCTAATGGTGTAGACGAGTTAGAGTATATTAAAGGCCCAGGCTCTCTTTTGCCTCAAAGGCTGCCCAAGGTCCTTTTCTGAGCCAGACTTCTCCAAACTCTCCAGGTATTAGTGCCAGAATTCAGGTCCTGGGGAAGAATTCAACCCAAGTACTGAGCTTGCTTCATACAGGTAGATTATAGTGAGCAGAGTTTAACTGGGAGAAGAGGGTAGGACATTGGCAAGCCTGCCAGATTTGGCACTGGAAGGCCCTAGAATTCAAGTTCTGCCACTTATTACCCAGGTGACCTTTGGCAAATCTAGTTTCCTTTTGGGCCTCAGAGTCCCCATGTGCAAAATGAACTAGGTAGCCTCATGGGTCCTCCTTCAGACCTCTATCCATATCCATGTTGGGTCAAAACCTCTCAGATCAAATCATGTCTCCTTTTGAGATACGAACCTGAATGGGGAGTTAGGAAATAAACCTTTCCAATTTCTATTATTTTTATATTTATAAGACGTGCTTCATTTGGGGCTATGTATTATTAACATCCAGCACATATTAATGCCTTAATAGGTGTTTGTGGATTGAAAATTAATCATATCAGAACTAAGGATGTTTTGGGGTTTTTTTGCCTTATACTTGAAGGCACATTTGGAGGGAGCCTACCTTCCTTTCTCTCTCTCTCTCTCTCTCTCTCTCTCTCTCTCTCTCTCTCTCTGTCTCTCTCTCTCTGTCTCTGCCTGTCTCTGTCTCTGTCTCTCTCTCTCTCTGTCTCTGTCTCTCTGTCTCTCTCTCTCTCTCTCTCTCTCTGTCCTGTGTTTCTTTTCTATTTGACAAAAGGCCTGATGATTCTTACCAGAGTCTCTGACAGATCCTTCCGGTACACATATATCCGACTTGATAGCTCCAGTGATTTGGAGATGGCGAAGTCATTTGGTTGAAGTTCATGCTTTTCTTTAACAAAATAGAAAGAAACAGGTTTGTGAGAAGAGGAGCAGTGCTGGCAGATGATATATCAATAGTAACATCTCACTGAGAAATATCCTTAAAGATAAATCTGTCTTGAACTGGAAATCTGGGATGACAATTGCAGAGTCACTCAGCTCTGCTGGGTTCAATTCAATGAACATTAAGGCTCAGCTAAGTGAAAGTCAGGAAGGCCTAAGGCACAGGAGCCTGGCCTTGGAGTTCCGAACATCCAGGTCTGAGTCCTGTCATACAGTGAGTTCATAATGAATGCTTGCTGGTGATTGCTTCTAATGCAATGCACATGTGACCATGGGCAAGTCACTTTATCTTCTTAGGGCCCTAGAAAACTTACTGACTACAAATGACAGGCTTATTGGGGGAGGGAGTTTGCACACCAAGAGCTTCCCACACCAAAGAAGTCCACCCACTGGGCCTGCCAACCCTCTTCACTGACCCTGTCCAGGCCAAAAACAAACCACCCAAATGGGCAAAACTCTGTGCATCTCCCTTCCAAGGAGCCCCCTGACTTGTATACTCATTTCTGGGGTTCTGAGCTCTATACCTCTCCTACTAAAGGGTTTGTGACACAGCTCTTCCCCTCATGGAGGGGTATAGAGGCTCCCTTACCCCCACTACATACAAGTTAGCGATGGTGTCTGACTAGGGTGACTGACCCTTCCTTGGAGAGTCAAATGCTACTATAAGGGGCCCAGATTACAGGCAAGAGATTCATGAGAGAGATCTCTCCTGAAAGAGATTCCAGGTAAAAGAAAGATGAGAAAAAGCCAGAGAAAGGGTTCAGACAGAGGGGAAAGCCAGGTGAATATCTGAAAATCAGTCCAATGTTCCTACAGGGAAAGTGGGGTTTTGTACACTCAACACCTATATTTACACTAGAAAATTTTGTCTCAAGCAGCAAAAATAGTTATTCAAACAGTATGTAATTGGTTAAAAGGCAAGTGAGGACCTGAGCTCAATTCTGCCTCAGATACTTATTACCTGTGCAACCTTGGTAAGTCACTTAACCTCTGTTTGCCTCAATTTCCTAATCTGTAAAATGGGGATAATACTAGCACCTGTCTCTTGTGAAGATCAAGTGAGATAATCATTGTAAAATGCTTAGCACAGTGTGTGACACACAGTAAGCTTCTATGCCATGCACTATGGTAAGCTCTCTGACACATTCATAGGCTAGAACCTGCTCTGCTAAAATCCATTCAGGCTGGAGACTAAAGCTGTTGGCCTCTCTCCTCCCCCTCCTCCGCCTCTTCTTCCACCCTCCCCCCTTCTTCCCCCTCCTCTTCCTCCTTTTTCTCCTCCACCTTCTCGGTCTCAGTCTTTCTCAATTTGTCTCTGTCTCTCTCTTTTTAAACCAGTTACTTTCCTTGGGGCTTTAGGAGGTGTTTACCTTTTCGAGTTTAAATTTTCACTTTGTTTCTTAAGTCAGCAAATGTAGCTCAGCTATAATCAACAGAATTGCTAAACTGTTGCTTGAATGTGGCCTTGAGGGAGAGGATGGAAAAGACCTGGGAGGGGTGGGAAACTTAAAACTGATACATCTTCCAGAATTTGATTTCTGTCTGGGGGCTCAGAGTCCTAGGAGAAAATTATTGGTTTATTTTAACAGCTCCCAGGGCAGAAAGTATACATCCAAAGGGTTTCTCTAAATCAAGGAAGCTAAGTATCTGGGATTGAGACAGGCATGCCCCATTACCCACCAACTAGTTTATAAGGAACCTCTTCCCCAGAGGGGAGGGGGCCAAGGGAGTGGCTAGAGAGTCATGCCCCAGGGGAGGGCTCAGCCCACACAAAGGGCTGAGAGAGTAAAAGTGACTGACTCCTTTGTCTGCCTCTGTACCAGTCACTCTTATGGAAGAGAGAGGATAAGGAAGACAGGAAGGAGGCATAGAAAAGGGGACAGGAAGAAGAGAAGTGGAGAGGGGAGAAGGGAGAGTGAAGGAGAAAGGTAGAAAGGGAGGAGAGGGAAGGAGGATTGGGGCAAAGAGTGAAAGAAAGGGGAGGAGGAAAAGGAGAGAAGAAAAAGAGAGGAAAAAAGCATTGGGGGAGGAAAGGAGAGAGAGAAGACAAAGAAAAGAAGGCAAAAGGGAGAGAGAGAAAAAAGGAGAAAGGTAGAGGAAGGAGAGAAGGCGAAGGAGATAAAAATGGGGGAAAGGAAGAAAGAGTAAGAAGACAGAAAGTAAAAGGAAAGGAGTAAAAGGGAAAGAGAGAAGGGCAGGGATGAGAAAATGCAGTTCTCCATTCTGGAGACGCCCACACCACCCTAAAGGGAATTAAGATGATGCACTTAAAATCAAGGTCACATTAAATACTGGATTTGTGTATTAAAACACATTACTTATAAGAGGACGAGCTACATGCAAAATAGATTTTTTTTAATAGGCAGCACCACTAATAGATTTTAAATTACTCTACCTCTCACAATATGTGGGATGCTTCTAGGGATGGTCCATAATGTGTCTCTGCATATTAGAAATCTATAAAGTGTTGATGAGTCTAATCTAATGGAGGATGAAAGTGGCATTTCACAGCATCACAGAGATATTGGGCAATAAAAGAGCCACTTATTAATTGCTGGATTTGCAGAGGCTTCACTGCTGATGGAGAACCTGCCTCCCCAAGCTCTGAGCACCTCAGTGGCCGGCCTCTCAGGAGACTCTCCAGAAAGCAAATGGGGCTGCCGTGATCATCACCTTTTCTGACAAGACCTGTTTGCTCAATGGGTAAAGAATGACTTCACTTTTAAATTTGTCATCTAATTTTGCTAGGCACTTAAAATGAAATTAACACGTGTCTGGCTGGAGAGATACACTTGCCTTTATGACCAATCCATCATAAGAATGGAAACAATACAGCCGCACCATGTTTAAGGGGATGGGGGTAAAACTTGAGCCTTATGGGAGGTGGGCACAGGAAGCAAGTTGAGGAGCAGGAATTTCAACTGACCTCCGCTGGGGCAAGATTAGATGCATCAATTTGCATATACAATTTGATTGGTTTGTATCCTTCACTCATTTGCCTTGAAGCAGTGAAACAATAGAAACTCACTAAGCGGTCTGAGAATTCTTTAAAGCTCCCACCCATCCAGGGACCTTCTCCCCAGAGAGGGACCAGAACAAAGGACAAACAGCAATGCCATCTATGGGCTGGTTTTTCCCCCTCATCCCTCTTCAATAACCTCACAGACACTGTCAGATTCTGCATCTCCCAGAGTTAAAGCGCCTCTTTTGTGCTCTCCAGGAGTAACGAGCTATTAAAGAGGGTTGCAAACAAAACAGCAGGCCAGAGAGCCTGGGCTGTGGCAGAGATGGGGGGGAAACTGAGGGGCGCAGGAGGGTCACCAAGATCAATAATATCAGCTTGTAATCTGGCAGATCTTATTCAAGAGAGACAATGAGCCATTCTGTGGGCTACATAAATATCTACAGAAGAAAGGATCAGGACCGAGGCTAAACCCACATTGTCCATCGGAGGCAACGTGGTCCAGTGATTCTGACTACCTGTGTTTGCCTTTTTTTTTTGCCTTACTACCTGTGTCTTTCTTTCATTTCACAAAAAAAAAGTTGGGCGGTGCCTCTGCCTCTCTCTCTCTCTCTCTCTCTCTCTCTCTCTCTCTCTCTCTCTCTCTCTCTCCATTTCTCTTTATCCCTCCCTCCCTTCCTCCCTCAACCAATGTCACCCTTCAGTGGTTTCCTAGTTTAATTTAAATATAAAAATATAGGTATCGAGAGTGTAAAATCTGAAGAGCTTTGTACCCCATTTCTAAACCCTGGGTCTTCCATTCTTGGGGAGAAAATTCAGCATCTAGCAGGACCCAAGAATTGACTGTTGTCATGGAAACAAGGGGAGGAAGCAGCCTTTCATTGTTCCCGTGGTCATCCAGCTGGGGACCCGGAGGGGACCAGCCTAACACTTGCTCTACAGAATGTCACCCACCTTCTTACTGAAGGAGAGACAGCAGGAGATTAGGATTCAAGCACAGGAAATTATTTACCCCCTGAGAAGGTGACAGCCACCAGGGCCAGGTCGTCCTGAGCATGCTGGAGCTTCCCGGCCACAATCTTGAGGATCTCCTGAGTGGTGCTGGAAACCCCGGCCTTGACACTGATGTAGGAGTGCTCTGTTATATACACGTGGCAGAAGACTGTAAACAGAAGAGGGGATGAATAAATGTATACACTACACAAGTGTTTCCCAAAATCATAGCCCTGAGTGGTACCATATCTCCCTCTAATATGGAAATATAATATATATTAGATATGAAATACAAATAATATAAATGCATGAATATATATTTTATTATATATAAAAATATATAACATAAATGCATGAATATATATGTATATATATATTCAAAGTGTGTATAGTCAATCAACAAGCATGTATTAATGCCTACTATGTTCAGGGGCTCTGGGCTAAGTGCTGGGGACAGGAAGACAGGCAAAAGATAGTCCCTGCCCTCAGGGAGCTCCCAGTCTAACAGGGAAGACAACAAACTGTAGACAGCTACCTTGGAGAGGGCCCCAGAGGGAAGATTGTAAACCTTCCCTAGCAATAAGGGAGTTGGGAGAGGTTTCTATAGAGGGTAGGATTTTAGCAGGGAACTAGTTGAAGGAAGCCAAGAGTTAGAGATGAGGAGGGAGAGCAATCCAGGCATAGGGGATGGTCAGGGGAAATACACGGCATTGGGAGATGGAGAGCTGGGAAGAGCTGTGTCCCTGGATCCAAGAGGGTGCAGCATGTCAGGGATCAAAGACAGGAGGGGGAGAGTGGGTGAAGGGCTTTGAATGCCAAACAATGGAGGATTGTATATTTGATCCTGGAAGCCATAGGGATTTAGGGAATGGGGAGGCTGACATGGGGGGTGCAGGAAGTCATCTACTGGGACATGCAGATCTTTTGGGGGGGAGTATGCAGATGTGTTGAAACCTATGCACCAGGTCATGTGTGACTCATGGCCAACATCTACATAGAGAGTGGAGTATCTCTGCACACACAGAAAGCAATGGCTTTTCTTGGAAAGTGAGAGGCTGGTCCTGAGCACAGCTATCTAGCCATGTGACCACCTGCAAATCACTGAACCCCCTCTGTATTCTCATCAGTAAAAGAGGCATCATGATCACAGCATCTGCCTCATCAGGTCAGTGTGAGATGCTTGTAAAGGGCTAGCTGGAAAATGTCAGCTATCACCATCTGCCCCACAGGGTCACAACAGTGAGAAGCAGTGTGAGCTAGAGGGCTGGCATTGGGTTCAGGTTTCTCCTCTGACACACGACAGCTATGTGACACACTCAAACTCTCCTGACCTGGATGTTTGTTAATTCACTCTGAATATCTCTGATGATGAAATCCTCATAATGCACTGGAAGATTAGAAGCTGAATATGGCAAGGGACTTTAGAGTCACCCTATCCCAACTGTTGTTTTACAGCTGAGGAAACTGAGGCCCAGAAAGGTTAACTGTAGGACAGTGATATGAAAGCCAGGGAAGAGGATAATGATCAGAACTCAGTCCACTAGAGAGTCCTGAAACTTCTCTTAGCTGCTGGGGGCACTGACATGTTAGGGGTCAGAGTATAAGACCTAAGCCCTGGGGGGGGGGGGGGGCAGTTCCCTATCCACTGTACCATACTGCCTGCCATACAAATGATCTAGGAATATGAAGCACTGTGTCTAGAGGGCTGGCGAATTTTACCTTCTAAGCGGTCAGATTTAAAGGCCTAGCTTGGAAATTATTTTCCTTTTCCAATTCTTTCATTCACTAAACAGCCATGGTTACAGAGTCAGGAGGCACCTGGAAGCTGGGGATCCCACCCCAAGGGTTAATGGAGCCTAATTTGTGGCCGCCAGTTCCCCTCCATTGGACTCACTCCTCTGACTGAACCAGTGATGATGAAGCAGGCCACTGACCAGGCCCAGCCCAGATGCCTGCTCAACCCATACAATCCCTTCTCTGGCCCCTCTGCAAACCAGGTGAATGGGTCTCTGTAAATTCCCCTCAAGGCTTAGCCAGTAGAGTTGCAAGTGAGACTCCCACATGGCATCCTTCCTAGATAGCGGCCTGAGCCTTAGAAACCAGTGGCAACCCCCAAACAGATGTGAGGCCAGTGACTTGTCTGAAAACTGGCAGAGCCCTAGATAATCTGAGGCCAGGCCCCATCTGCCCCTGAGTGGCCTGGGCTGCTTAATGTTCTCATTAACGATTGGGAAAAATCTGCGGCTGACCTAAGGGTGGGAGGGCTGGATGACCCCCTGGGGCTTTGGGCAGGGCCAGAATGCTCCTGAACAGCAAAACATCTGGCCAGCTACAGCCAGAGGAAAGTCATTAGGGGAAAGTGTTCTACCTTCTGCTCGTCCAGGAGGAGATGAGGGAGGAGGGTCCAGGCAGATGCTCACCTCGCCAGGGTGAGGACCAGGACTTGTGAGGGGACCACAAGCTAACAGTGGCCCTCTGTGGGGCACAGGACAGTCCAAGGAGCTAAGTGAACTGTAGCCTGCATTGGGAGGCACTGGCAGCCAGGCTGGGGGAGGGCAGAGGCCCCCTAATCTCTGCTTTGATCTGGGGCCTTGTGCCAAGTGCCTGATAACAGGTGTTAGGAGACACACTTGAAGAGGCTTAGGTAAGTGTAGAGAAGGTGAGAGGGAGAGGAGGTGTGATAAGAGGGAAGGCAGAGATGGAAGAGGAAGGGGAGAGGGGAGGGAGGAAAGAGGGAGGAGGGAGAGGGGAGGGAGGAA